>NC_064863.1:11714104-12314104 GCF_024139225.1 Suncus etruscus | reverse complement strand
TATCTTTCTCGTCAAGCAATTAAAGAAGCTGAACGATAAGTAGGACACTCTTTCTAGGAACAGAAAATAGAATCGCTTGTCCTGCATTTTTATCACTTGTTTACTCATGATTTTTCCCCACAACAGAGTTCATGCAGCAGAGAATTCCCTAACATCTAAGTTAATCAACCGCTGAGCTCCACAGAAACCTTCTCAGCTCAAGTTAATCCTCTCATCAGCTGGATAAACAATAATTTAGACCTTTCTAAGAATGATCCAATTGGCTTCATTATTATTACGATAGCCACGTTACTTTCATCACCACCCTTGTATTCTACATATTCAAGGATCAGCAAAAGCCCTCCTGGCTAAGAGGTCAGGCTTCAAGGTCTGATATCACTGGGAGAGGAAAAGTTTCAGTGAAAGTTCAAAGACTTAACTCAAAACTTCCAACATTAAAAAGTTTCAGAAGAGGGGAAACATCTGAGATAATTCATTGTTTGATTAGGCACACAGAGAGAAAAGCCCAGAAGAAGCTTGCCCAGATACCTGTTAGGAAGGAGGAGAATCTTGACTCAGTGCCTAGTACTCTCTCTCCACCACTCTGCCTCTTGCTCTTTCTTGCCACTATAGCTTTCTGTCATTGCCAGTCGGTGCCAATGCTTGATGCATAATAGAAACAACTCTTAAGAGTGAGACCTTGTTATGACTTGTATTGTTTACTACAGAAAAATCTTGAGACCTTAATCCTCAATATTTCTGTCTTGAAACTGCTTGAACAATGGTGCTTCTTTGTTGATGTCTATTCATTCTTTTTCTTATCATAGCGCTTAATCTTAAAAACAGGAGTATTTCCATTTCTGTTTGTGCATTTTTATTAATAAGACAGGAATAAAATTGTATAACATTTATTTTCAGAAATTAAAATCTGATCTTTGAAAGTGTGTGTATTCACCTATCATACAAAATAAGTTTAATCATCTTAAAATATTGAATAATCAAAGCTAAATTATGGTGTTGAGCAACCACATTTTTTTTAAAGAAAACAACATAAATTCTGCTGTTTCGAAGAAAATATGGCTGCAGATATAATCTGAGGTGGAATATTTAGTTCCTGACTATTTCAGGATCCCTAAGATTCAGACGATGCATGACACCCAGCTGTCTCCCCCCATAGTTCATGAAAAGCTCCAACCTAAGAAATTCTTGCAGCATCTAAAAAACTTAGAATTTTCCCAGCATGTATGTATGTATATTTGTATGTTGGTGTGTCCTATATCTACTCAGCTCTTTGAAGTTCCTTCTGAGTCTGGGCAAGCTACCGAACAATAGTCTCTTCAAAATCTTTGAACTCACTGGATCTTGTTCAGGAAAGTGCTTTTAGAACTTACTCTTTTGCAAAAAGTGAGTAGGACTTGGGATTTGAAGATGAAGCAGGTGTATTGACTGAACTCTAAACAAACTGAGCTGTGGACAGTGCATTTACCTAGAAAACAAAAGTAACTGACTATGGAATGGCCAATCATCTCTGGAAAATTTGAGAGTGAATCCTAAGTAAGAGGAATGCTGAAACTTAGCACCATTAATTGCCATGTTCCTGTAGTTATAGGACATACACTTAAGATGTTAAGAGAAACTATCTCAAAATTAAAGATATTTTCTGAAGTAAAATTGAACTCTGCTTTTGTTTTCTGTAGTCTCTACTGCATACTCAGCAGTGACATGAATCAATTGCATAGTTTATTCAGTCTTTCTGGTTTTTTTGGGGGGGCACACCAAGCATTTATCAGGTATTACTCTTGTCTCTACAGTCAGAAATCCTTCGGGTGGGGCTTAGGAGACCCTCTGGGATGCCAGGAATTGAATCTGAGCAAGCCATATGCAAGGCAAGTATGTGTAATACCTGATGTGTAATAGCTCTAGCCCCTTATTCAGCCTTTCTTCTAAGTATTCAGAAGATGTCTAATGAGTGCTAATTATTACTTAGCTTGGGAGTCCCCTGAAAATAGTGTCACTAGCCTAGAATGCAGTCTCAGAGTGGAAGATGAAAGAGTACACAGGCAACCACAGTTCTCTCTCTTGGGGTCAACTTAACTAAAGAGGTGAAAGACCTATACAAAGAAAACTACAAAAGCCTGCTTCAAGAAACAAAGGAAGACACAAGGAAATGGAGACACATAAACTGCTCATGGATTGGCAGGATTAATATCATTAAAATGGCAATACTCTCCAAAGCATTTTACAGATTTAATGCAATCCCTCTTAAGATACCCATGACATTCTTCAAAGAAGTAAATCAAACACTCCTGAAATTTATTTGAAACAATAAACACCCACGAATAGCTAAAGCAATCCTTGGTAAAAGGAATATGGGAGGTATTACTTTTCCCAATCTTAAGTGGTATTACAAAGCAATAGTTATCAAAACAGCATGGTATGTAATAAAGACAGATCCTCAGATTAGTGGAATACATTTGAGTATTCAGAGAATGTTCCCCAGACGTACAATCAACTAATCTTTTATAAAGGTGCAAGAAATCCAAAACGGAGCAAGGAAAACCTCTTCAACAAGTCATGTTGGCACAACAGGTTAGCCACTTGCAATAAACCGAACTCAGACCCCCATCTAGCGCCAGGCACAAAAATCAAATCCAAATGGATTAAAGACCTTTATATCTGACCTGAAACCATAAGGTATATAGAACAACACGTAGGTAAAACACTTTATGACATTGAGACTAAAGGCATCTTCAAGGAGGAAACTGTACTCTCCAAACAAGTGGAAGCAGAGATCAACAGATGGGAATATATTAAGGTGAGAAACTTCTGCACCTCAAAAGAAATAGTGACTAAGATACAAAAGCTACCCACATGATGGGAGAAACTATTCATCCAATATCCATCAGACAAGGAGCTAATATTGACAATGGTAGTGAATGATAAAAATAGAATGTTTGTCTTGAATACAGTCAGGGGGTGGGTGTATAGGGAGATGGAGGGTATTGGTGGTGGGAACGTTGCACTGGTGAAGGGGTGTGTTCTCTTTTTGTATATAACTAAAACCCAACTACAAGCATGCTTGTAATCATGATGCTTAAAGATATTTATAAATAAATAAACTGGTGGCATTTATTGATCTATTTATTTATCTAATTACCTATCTTCCAATCTATATATAATTTTCTATCTACCTATCTAAGTATTCATATATCTGTCTAATTATTTACTTCCTACCCCAAGTAAATAAAGGTTCCTTTCTAGCACAATAAACACTGCACTTTTTGATATCAACAATTCTCACTGGTATGAGATGACAACTCATTGCTGTTTTGACTTGAATTTCCTTAGTGATGATGAGAACTTTTTCGAGTGGCTATTGGTCATTGTATGTCTTCTTTATTTCTTTTTCATTTTTATTGTGATGTATGTCTTCTTTGAGAAGTGTTTGTTCATTTCCACTCCCCATTTTCAGATTGAGTTGTCCTTTTTTTCCTGTTGAATTTAGTGAGTGAATTTAGTTATAAAATTTGTCAGGTGCTCTACCTGATATACTGTGTGCAAATACATATTTTCCATGCATTATATTCATATTTTAATGTTTCTTTTGCTGGGAAGAAGAAATTTAAGTTGCTTATTGAATAATGTATTTATTTTTGGTTTTGCTGTCTTTTGCTTCTTTGATCATCTCATTGAAGACACTTCTGAGGTCTGTTTCCTGGAGAACATGTTTTCATTGGTGTTATTTTATGAATTCTGGTCTAAACTTAAGGTCTTTAATCCATTTTGAATTTACTTTTATGAGTGGTGTGGGTGAGGTTCATTGCATGGGGGCCACACCCAGTGGTGGTCAGGGCTTACTCCCAACTCTGTGCTTAGGTATCCCTCCTGGAAGTATTAAGGGAACCAATATGTGCTTAGTGTAGAATCAGGGTTGGTTGTGTTTAAGGGTGTCTTAACTCCAGTTTTATCTCTCTAGCTTTGATATCCCTTTCTTTTCTTATATTTTTAGATTTTTTACATTACTTTATTAAAAACACTGTGGTTTACAAGTTTTTAATAATAGTTTTCTTTCATAGTTGCATAGTCTGAATTTGTCATTCAATGTCCAACACCCTTCACATTTTCCACCACCAGTGACCCAAGTTTCCATCCCAACATTTATCCCTGCCTTCTCCCCTTGCCTGCCTCTGGGGCAGACATGTGTTTCTCTTTCTGAATGTGACTTTAGTTTAAAGTAGGGATTTTTTTTGTTGTTGTTTTTTTGCTGTTGTTGTTTTCAGACAAGCCAGGTAAGAGTAGTTCAAGGGTAGCTTCTAATTCAGTATGACTGTACTTATAAGGGAGGGAGATGATTTGGACACAGATATATGCACATAAAGATAATGTGAAGATACAAGAACTCTACCCTATAGCGAGGAAGATCTGGGGTTACCATAATCTAAGAGAGAGATAAAAAAAGAACGACATAACTTGAACCATCTTGTTCCACCTCTCAAACTGAGGGGGAAATAGTGGAGGGTACCTAGACCCAACAGTTGTATGATCACTAAGTAGTAATAAAAATGATCGGACTTAAATACCAAACCCAATCCAAGGACAACAGAATTGATACCCAATCTACAACAAGCTAGACACAGAAGGGATAACTTGTACTAGCAACCCGGGGAGCAAAGGAGGGACAATATGAGATGCAGGCTGGGAACAGGGGTGGAGGGAGGACAACATTGATGTTGGGAATGCCCCTGATTCAATCTCAATATGTACCTAAAATAGTACTGTGAAAGATTTGTAATCCACTTTGGTCAAAATAAAAATTATTATTAAAATTGTTTTTTCCCTCAGAGCTATGAAAAGAAACTAGCACTGCAAACACCCTTATCTTGGAATTCTAGCTTGCAGACTTAAGAGAAAAATGACTAATATATAACCCACCCTATACCTCTTGGTTCTGGCAGCACTGAGAATATAATGCAAGTATTTTAAGATTTATACCTTTAAACAAATTAAAGTCCTTACTCATTATGAGCACCTCAGTTCATGAGAGATGTAATTTCATCTAAAATTAAGATATACCAGCTCCTAGTTTTAGAGAAGGGTTAAAAAAAATAGTTCAGGGACCAGAACGATAGCGTAGCGGTAGGGCATTTGACTTGCATGCAGCTGACCCAGGAAGGACCTGGTTCGATCCCCAACGTCCCGTATGGTTCCCCAACCCAGGATCGATTTCTGAACACAGAGACAGGAATTAACCCCTGAGCATCAGCGGGTGTGGCCCTCACCAAATAAAAAAATAAAATAAAATAATAGTTAAACAAGAAATCACCTACAAGGATAGACCCTAAATCCAAATATCTCTGATATCTAAGCTGGTCTATGAAAGAAAACCTGTAGCATGAGTTGCCTTATTTTTTTTTTAATTTGATCTGTACCTGCCTTTGAAACATTATTTCTTCCACCCACCCCCAATTCCCAACGTGAAACTATGCTCTGGTGTAGGGACTTTATAACACATCTTGTTCTGTGTATCTGAGGGAGGTATTAGAAAATTTCTCCAACTTTTCTTTTGTGTTACCATGCAGACCTGAGTATCTAAATGAAAAACATTCATGGATAAGATTTGAACCATCTTGTTCTACCTCACAAATTGGAGCAGAAATCATGGAGAGTACCAAGACCAAACAGTTGTATGAACATCAAGTAGAAATAAAAAAATGAGCAGACTTAAACACCAAATCCAAAACCAAGGACAACAGAATCAATACCCAATCTAAAACAAGCTACACACAGAGGGGACCACATATACTAGCAGTCTGGGGAGTAAAGGATGGGGATATGGGATGCAGGTTGGGAACAGGGGTGGAGGGAGGACAACATTGGTGGAGGGAATACCCCTGATTCAATGTCACTATGCTTAAAAAATTTTTTTAGCAAATTAAATTTAAAAATAAATACACTCTGGTCCAAATAAAAATTATTATTATTAAAAAAAGATTCATTACTAACATTGCAGAGTCTCTGAATTGGATTCAATGCTGTTTAAATGCAGCATTTGAAGAAATAGGCATTAACTTAGAAACTTTGCGGATTTGAAGATGGTTGTTCAGCATTATTGCAGGGAAAGAATGTGACCTATACAAGGATTTAAAAGAAGATACAGATGTCAAGTGCTGGGGAAACCCATATTTAGGAATAAGTAACTAGAGACACCAAAGGGGAGTTTACCTTTGGGAAAAATTATAAACATTTAGGATTTTTCTCTGGTAAAAAATAAATCAGTGTCTTACTTCCAGGGTGAAATATTTATATGTAAAGGCATAGAGCAGTGAAATAACCAAGTAAATGCTATGAAGTTCAAAGATTCTTCTCAGTATTTCCAAAATTGCTTAAATAGCACATGCTATATTAAATGTAAATATAATTTATATTAAGTGACTGGTACAAGAATACTTTTTTATCTAAACCAGTTTCTCTTTCTTAGCTTACTTTTTTTGTTTGTTTTGGGGCCACACCCGGTGATGCTCAGGGGTTAGTGACTTCTGGCTATTTGATCAGAAATTGCTCCTAGCTTAGGGGACCATATGGGACACCGGGGGATTGAACCGTGGTATGTCCTAGGCTAGTGTTGGCAAGGCAGACCTCTTACTGATTGCACCATCGCTAACCCCCTTAGCTTCCTTTTATCATAACAGAATAAGCAAAAATATTCATGAAGTCTTACTTTTGATATACTGTTCACTTTTCTAATATGGATGAATCCTTATGGAAAGTTTTTAAAACAATGTTTCAGGTGCCTCCATGTACCAAGCACAACCAATGATGTGAATTCTGAGTTGCAGCCAACACTGACAGCAATATTGAAATATCCTTTTTTTCCTTGGAGTATTACTAAGGAAGCTTCACTGTGTTTGAGGCAGTACTGGGCTCAAATAATGCTGTTGGGTTTTTTTCCTGATTCATTTGTAGACAACAGCTAGGTGCTTATTTAGATTTAGTTCTATCCAATGAAATATAAGTCCTCCTCCAAAAAAATATTCTCAGGGAAGACAAATGATTTCATGAAGAATTTTTTAAAAAGTAGCTGCTGAGGGGCCAGAGTGATAGCACAGTGGTAGGACATTTGCCTTGCATGTAGCTGACCCAGGATGAACCTGGCATCCCATTCAGTTCCCAGAGCTAGGATCGATTTCTGAGCACTTAGCCAGGAGTAACCTCTGAGCATCACTGGGTGTGGCCCAAAAACAAACAAACAAAAAAACGTAGCAACATAGCAGTCACTGTGAGCCTGAAGCCTGAGCTGGAGTAATATATCTTGGATAAGAATCAACAAGTCCCCAACTAGAGGGAACCTGGTCCCTGTGATTTCTTTTTCTCTCATTGCTAACCCTGGTTCGATCACACTTAAACCATTATAAGTGAGAGTCTGTTAGATGTAACCCAACACTTTATTAGTTGTGTAGTCCAATTAAATAAAGATAGATAGATATATGAATACTGTAGATACAAATATATAGAAATATATATACAGAAAGATTATATTATATAAAGATAGTAGAGATAGAGACAGGGCCAGTTATTATATAGAAAGAGATCGAGATAAACTGACCATTCTTTTCAGCCACAATTTCATAGACAAAAGCAAGCCTTATAACCAAGTCTAGCATCAGGCAACCTTATAAAGGGAAAATGAGAGCAAATATTTTTGGATAATAATATTACCTTTCAGACTCCAAATATTATTTATTTGTATTTATTATGCTGGTGTAAGAAATGTTGCATTATATTTCTTCCACAGGTATATTACATTTTTGACATTTCCTAGCTATTAGAAGGCAGAGAGAGACTAGATGGGTACTTGTCATGATTTTTGGAGAATCTTACTCCAAGTTAAAGTCAAGAAACTCACATTTCCAGATTCCCTTGCAGCTAAAGCAGCTAAAACTAAGTGACCAAAACTTCTCCTGTCAGAAAAACTGAGCAGAAAAATTTAGCTTAGGGACACCCATTTGAAGTTATTCCAAGAAAAAAGGCATTTGTTCTTCAATAGTAGCTGTAAATGTAGGAGCCTCTTCCCAGGGGTAGAATAGACTTTTGGAAGAAATTAATATTGTGTCTGCCAACATTGGCCAACAGCAAACTATCCCAGCAATTATATGAGCTACTCAATACACTTGGAAAATTTTTTTCAAATAAATTTTCAAGCATATAATCTGTTGCTTTGCAAGTATGAGCCTATCTGCTTCTATCAGTTTTACAGCACCCAGCATAATTGATATTATGGAATTGATGGAGGAAATTAATTAATAAAATTAACAGCAACTAATTTAGCACTTTGTATGCTAATCACTGCTCTTAAGGCATGTTAATTGGTTTTCTCACTCTGTATTTATAACGAGACAGTTCAGGTAAAAATTATTATTGTTCCCATTGCATAGATTAAAATGTTTCCATAGAGAAGGGTTAAAAATAAATAATTATCAATCATCAAGGGACTAACAACAGTTTCTTTGGAAGAGTTCTATCTCTTGTGTGGCTTTTATTAAAAGGCATGTTCTCCAAAATTTTGCATTTATCTATCCTAATCAAGAACCCTCTCTCAAAGTGTGAGGTGGAACTTCATACCTTCTTTGTCTTCCATTTATGGGACATGTAGCAAACACTCAATTTGAGTCATTTAATGCTTCTTATCGTGCATCCCTCTATTTCTCCTTCCATCACATAAAGTTGTATTCTTCTTAAATGATCTCTTGGGGTTGAAGGACTGGGAAAAGCTTTTAAGAAAGTTATTTCCATAGATCCACCAGCCTCTTTAGAAAAATGGCTCTAAAATAACGCAGGTGTTATTTTTAAATCTTACTCAGTGAGTTAACCCTTCTATTACTGTCAGATGAGAAACATTAGCAATTCCAACTTCCTAATTTTCTGTTCCAACATCAAGTAGCAACAGGAAATTTAGAGTAAATTATGAAATTCCCTGGAAGATGATAAACTTCAGGCAACATTTTATGCTGCAAGGGAAAAAATGATTTTAGCTGATTTTATTGCTACAGGGTAGTTTGGGCAGCATAAAGAAAATGAGACAAAGCAGTTTACAATATTCATGTTTTTTATTGATGGATCTTTGTGCCTGACTGAGTATTCTTTCTCCCTAATCATTTAAATAAAGTTGAGCCTTTCCCTATAATGTCACCCTTCTTACCAAGTCTCCTCCTTACAATGATTTTTATATTATTTTTATATTTTTAAATAATTTCTTTAAGCACCATGGTTACAAACATGTTTGTAGTTGAGTTTCAGTCATAAAATGTATATCCACCCCCTGCCACCATTGTCCCCCACTTACCTCCTCCTCTAACCCCTGCCTGACTTTGGGACAGGGATTATATTCCTCTTTCTTACTATCATTGTCATGGTAGTTTTTAGTGTAGTCATTTCTCTAACTGTGCTCACCACTCTTTGAGACAAGCTTCATACCATGAGCTGGTCCTTCCAACCCTCATCTCTATTATCTCTGGGTATTATTACCATACTGTCTTTATTTTTCTTTAATCCTGCAGATGGTGAGACTATTCTGTCTCAATTCTCTCAGTATAATAGTCTGACTATTTTGTCTCATTTCACTCAGCATAATAGTCTTCATGTACATTATATATAGGCAAATTTAGTGACTGCAATTTTCCTAACATCTGTGTAGTATTCCATTGCGTAGATATACCACAGTTTCTTTAGCCACTCATCTGTTGTTGGGCACCTGAGTTGTTTCCAGATTTTAACTATTATAAATAGAGCTACATGAATTTTAATTCTTTAGGAAAAGAAATAAACTCTAAAAATGTTAATAAAAAGAACTAAATGCTGAGTCAGAAACATAACTTCATCTAATTTCATAACTACCACTATGAAACCAAGTGAGGGGCCGGAGCGATAGCACAGAGGTGAGGCGTTTACCTTACACACAACCAACACAGGACGGATGGCGGTTCAAATCCCGGAATCCCATATGGTCCCCCAAGCCTGTCAGGGGTAATTTCTGAGCACAGAGCCCTGAGCTCAGCGCCACTGGGTATGACCCAAAAATCAAAAAAGAAAAGAAAAGAAATCAATTGATATGGGATAAAGCTGAAGTTTAAAGTTGTTAAATGATGGACTAATGAGTAACATCTTTGACATCTGAATTTCCAAGGGCAAGGGTTATATGTCAGACCTTGTCATGAGTCCAAACACATCAACCGAACTGAGGATGAAGGTTTGTGAGAACTCAATGATAACTCATCACATGCATCCCAAGAAATGCCAAGTGTGGCCCCAAAATAAAAATAAAGTCAGGCCAGAGGGATATCACAGTGGTAGGACATTTGCCTTGCATGCAGCTGACCCAGGACAAATCTGAATTCTATTCCAGGCACTCTGTATGGTCCCCTGAGCCTTCAAGGAGCAATTTCTGAATGCAGAGCCAGGAGTAACCCCTGAGTGTTACCAGGTGGGCCCTAAAATCAAATACTAATACTACTAATAAAGATACTCTAGAATGAGGGGAAAGTACAAAGAAGTAAAACAAGTAGCTGGGCCAAAGAATCATGACTAAGTTGGATGTCTGCTGTTAGCAACACATAAAACTGTCTCTCCAGGGCCAGAGAGATAGCATGGAGGTAAGGTGTTTGCCTTGCATGCAGAAGGTCGGTGGTTTGAATCCCGGAATCCCAATGGTCCCCCGAGCCTGCCAGGAGTGATTTCTGAGCATAGAGCCAGCAGTAATCCCTGACTGCTGCCTGGTGTGACCCAAAAAACAAAAAACAAAACAAAAAAAAACTATCTCTCTATGAATGGTGAATCTCTCAGGTTTACTCTTAAAATATCAGATACTCAAGAAAATCACTTATTCAGAAATTGGTCTAAATCAAGAATCATGCCAACCTCAGCTCCTGATGCTGAGTGGAATTATATGGAATCTAATTGGGTTTTCTGAATCCTGCACTAACAGCGTGCTTGTAAAGCCTTTTCCCAAGAAAAAAAGAGGAGTGTTTGAAAATCAGAGATATACAATCTGTTCTCAGTAAATTCATTTACCCATTAATAATGATCTACATTGCCAGACTACCCTGCGGTACTATAAATATCCTGATGTCTGGAACATACAGACCAGCACTATAGTCAGACTAAAGTTAAGAGCTCTGTCATTATACACGTAATTGTTTGATTCTTGCCTCAACACCTCTGTGTTCTTGACATCATCACTATTATTGATTTTCTGCCCATTTGTTCTATCAATTATTGAGGAAGAAATATTGAATTCTCCAACTGCTCTTGCGGGTTGGCTTTATCTCTGTCAATGCTATTAATTATCATTTAATGTATCTTTATGTTCTCTTACCAGTGGCATAACAATTTAAAATAGCCTTGCTCTCATTATAGATTTACCCACCTGGTGATAGTCTTTGCTCTCAAATCTACTTCATTTGATATTCATATTATAAACCCATTAATTTTCACTTGATTAACGTCAATCTTTCATATCTATTTCTATCCTTTCGCTCTTAATCTATACATGTATTCGTATTTAAACTAACTTTATTAGACACAGAATTACTGGAACAGTATTACTTTTTATTCACTCTGACAATTTCTACTGAAATGATTTTGAGTGTAACTAGGTTTAAATCTATCTTACTACTTGTTTTTCTAATGTTCCTCATCTATTCTTGGCTTGATTTTTGTTATTTTTGGATAAACTATTTTTCATTTCTATAATATTTAATCATGAGAAGATAAGTATAGCTCTGAGAGTCATAGTTTAACTACTTTTTATGATTGCATTATATTTTCTCTTTACTTCATTACATACAACTTTCATTTTGTTGATACGACTAAGGTTTTTTTTTTAAAGTTCACATCTTTGACTTATAAACTTTCCAAGCAATGTTACATAATTCATGTTAATCCAGAAATTAGTCTACCTCAGTGTTTCCAAAATTTGAGTCATCATTTTGATTTGTTTTATTTTATATAATGTTATAACACATACTCCTTATTAGTTCTGTTTAAACAGTAAATTACCTTTATTTAACTTTATTTTGAGATCATTATGGATGATAAGAAATAATGCAAAAATGCAGTCTGGGGGAGAATTCTAAAGGCTGGAGGACATGCCTAGCATGTTCAAGGTTCTGAGTTCAATTCTTGGTACCATATGGCCCCTGAGCACCATTGGATGTAGTCCCAGTAGGCCACAGTACTCATTGCCTAAGTGCACTGCCTTGCTGGACGACAGTATTGAACCATCCAGTTATATAACTAGAAGGAATAGTGCCAGAAGTAACCCCTAGGCTCCCTGCTTTTTTTTTAATTTTTTTTATAATTTTTTTTTGATCATAGTGGTTTACATGATGACAATAATATTTTAGTTAAATATTTACATAACATCAGGGGGGGATTACCATCACCAAATTGTCTTCCCTTCACCTCCGTTTTTGTCCTATCTCCCATATCCACTTCCCTCACCCCCAGGGCTGCTAGAATATGTGGTCCCCTATGTACCTATCCTACCACATAGTAGTCTTGCATCTGATTGGTCTAGGTGTCTCCCTAATTTCCCCCTCTAACTGGGAGGTAGGCCTAGTTAGTTAAGTTTGCGTGGTTTGGTCTGAAGAAGAGAAAAGTAGTAAACTGGGGTAAAAGTCTAATACTCCAAAAGTGGGCAGAGTCCTTCTAGAGGCTCTCATCATCGATTTGGGGGGCAATGGAGAAAAAAGAAAATGAAACATTCCATCAGTACAAAAAAAAATGTGTCCATTATCCAGTGAGGACTCCAACAATAATGGTAAGCACCACACATGCACAAAACAAAAACAAAAACAAAAACAAAAAACAAACAAACAAAACAAAAGAAAAACAAAAAAAAGCAAAAACCGCTATGGTTTTAATATAAGAAACATGACTTAGCCCATAAAGAAAGAAAAGAAAAAAGGAGAAAAAAAAAACTAGGAATATCTGGGGACAACAGCTTCAATAACCACACCTACACAGAGAAATCGACCAAAAAATAGTTATGTAAGTAAAAATAATAGTAATAATAATAAATGAAGGTACAAAATATTATATAATAAGTAAACAATGCTTTGTGCTTTTTTTTTTTCCTCCTGCCCTGGCACAGTAAATGTTGGGGTCATTCGAAAAGGAATTCACTTGGCCTAAGAGTTATGGGTTTCTCCGCCCTTGGATTATATTGTCATGGGATCAACTATAGACTCTGTTCAGGATCATTTACTCTCCCGGTGGTCCTTTGTCGTGTTTGGGAGACTTCCATTCTGATCTGGGTGGTACAAACAGACCTTTGTGTCTTGAGATCTCAGTACCTGCACAAATTCAGGGTTGGGATTTACGATGACGTCAGTCTTTGTGGTTCAGGAGGCTCCCTGCTTTAATGGGAAATAAATGGAAGAGCCTAACCATATGTCAAATTGGCAGCATCGTTATGAAAACAAATTTATTTCATGGTATTTTGGAACATATAAAACTTAACAGGAAAAATTCTAAGGATGAAAAAATGTAAATAATGACAATTTAAACTTTTCAAACTGTTTCAGCATGAATAGTCTGAAGTATTTATTATCATGTGTTGGAATAAATGATCAGCCATATCACTGTTTGGAATTGATTTTAGCATAGTACATAATAATAAAAAAGCAAAACATATTTAAATTGAACTCAAATATTAATAATGGTTCATGTAATGGTGGAAAATATCTGTTAAAAGTGTTTAGAAACATCCACATGTCTCACATATCACTACTAATCAACATTGTTCTATGTTGTTCCACTTGAATCATTCAAGTTCTCTTGTCTATAGTACATTTATTTTGTGACCTTATTCCATCTTCTGATATGGTCTGGATGTTGCTACATCATCTCATCTTAGGGTTTGCCGATTTTTTTATCCTCACCTAATGCTATTCTGCTACTGAGGCCTTCCGGTGAGTGTGTCATTTCCCCTACCAAATTATTTAATGTTGTCATTTCTGCTTATAGTTTTCTCATTTCTGCTCTATATCCTCTTGTGTTTTATTAGCTGTACATCTCATTGATACTTTATCTTATAAAACATCTTCACTTTAAAGGACTGATCTGAGAGGTTATAGAACTGGTTAGTATTGATTGAGTCTTCAGGGCTAATCTCTTCACACACTAAGTGTGTTGGGGTCTGAGCTGCTCCCCATTGTGCCTGATGCTAAATGGGAGTGAGTCTCTCAAATCTGAAGAAGCATCATTCTAATTTCAGCTGCATTGTGCCAATAAAAACCATCTCAGGCATTCACAAAATTATTGATCAATTGAAATAATTGATACATTTCAAACAGCAGTTACCTAGTTCTCTTGGAGTGAAGGTTTCCTGTTTGTTCCCACCACAACCTCTGGGGTATGAGATCTTCTCACAAGGACTTGAGCAGCATGTGGAAAATAGCATGTTCCCCAATAAACACACTCAAACTTTAAAACACAAGATAATTGAAACCATTATAACTAGTGGCAGCAGATCTCAAATTAGTTTTATGACAGGTTGCCTGAGGTCTTGCCTTCCCTTCCCAATCTTGAAAAAAAATTGATAAAAAAAAAACTAGTTTGTAGCTGTGTGCACACTGAAAAAGTAAAACAAACAAACAAACAAAAAAAAAAAACAAAAAAAAAACACCAACAACAAAAAAACCCATCTCAGCCTTATACATATTGTGATCCTCAAACCCTTCAAGTATTGTCCTCTTCCTGAGAAATATGATAAGTACTCACCTGGCTCTTGTCATAATCTATGTGTCATAATCTTGTGAAAGAATACCACAAGTCAGATTTCCCCTCTCATGCCTAATATGTGCTCATTGAACAAGATTGGACTTGTTTTTAAAAAATGAAAATAAAAGCAACATTCTTATACCTTGATTGTAATAGAGAAAAGACATATTCATGAGAGACATTAACTTTTAAAGCTCATCTATTAATTTCACACTTGTTATTTGCACTGACATTGTAATGTCATTGGCAGATCAAAGTATTGCATCCATGACAGTGGCAAGACCCCAACTTTTGCAGAGGTGGATGCTACTAAAATAAAAACCCCACTGACATATAGATAGGATCAAGAGTGAGAAAGAAAGAAAATTAGATCAAAAGCAACTAAGAAACAAGCTTGGGGGGAGCAAGACCTAATTAAATATGGAAATCTTTAGAGGTTCAACAGAATTTCAACCAGCCAGTGGTACCAATTATATAAACCTCTAAAATTGGTAGAAATTTGGGGCATCAAATTTTTCCAAAATGAGGTGCCTTCTAGAGTCTACCCATTGTTTCCTGAACCTTTGAATGTCGATGCTTTCTAGAACCCTCCTTCAGGAGAATGGTCCCTTTCTCCTTGAGTATATCTACTGGGAACCCTCAGCCCACTGCTTCCTTTGTAATGTATCACTGATTTCCATCCATCCTCTATCCTTTACTCCCAATTATACTGCACTCATTTAACATAATGTGCTTGCCCATTAAAATTCTATTGTAGTTATATTATAGTTGGTTAGAGTCATAAAGTAAAACCTTCCATTTAAAAGGAAAAATAATAAGTGTTGGAGTCTGAACTTAACATTTTAGTATTTTAGTATTGATCTAAACCTGCCCTCAGTCCTAAATGGGAAGAAACTGAGTTTCTGGAGTTTTGAGAGCCGCTGCTAAATACACAGATAGTCAACAATGACACAGACTAAACAAGTCTGTGAGTCACAGACAATGTCTGTCCTACATGGTTGACATTTTTGGTAAATGGCAAAAGCTGTTTAAATATTTGTTCAGACTCATCTTCAGACCATCAAGTGTTAACAAGATGCAGAAGGAGCCACAGGAAAATATTTCCATTGTTATTATCATTTTTATTCATTTAAAATATCTTTTCTTTTAGGTCCATAGCTTTTGACCCCTATCTCCACTAAAGGAATCACTGGAAAGCTGTGATTATTTAATTAGAAAATATAGTACCATAATTCAAAAATGTGTCATTACCTAAGTAGTGTGATCAGAAGACAATCTTGGTCCAAGAAAAAAATACTTGACACTTCTTCTAATTTAATTCTATTTATTTCCATATTTTTTAAAAATATGCTAACAGTTCCTAGGCACAAAGTCAAACCTATAAATTGGTCAAACTGCATGTTTGTTCCTCCTCCAATACCTCACTTAGGAAATGCCCTCAAAGTCATTTGTTGCTGTGAGTTTTTAATATGATCTCTCATGAATGACGTCTTCCACATATCCCACCTAAGGTATCCAACTTTCTTCCTGGTCTGGTCAATATCTAAGATGCATATGCAGTGGGTCAGTGCAGAGCAGCCTTGGCATTCACAGATGTTTCCCACACAGTCCTGACCTGTAAGGATCATGTCCAGAGCTCCTCAGACAAAGACCACTTTAGCTCCATGCTAGCATCAATACTTCATACCACTGAAAAGCCCTCCCCAACACAAATCATCAGAACTTGTGTGACTGGCTATGGAAGGTTAAGCCAAAGAAAAATTTCTATGCCTACCGAGAACTGGATGAATATGAGAATGTCCATTTTCATTTCCTTGAAATAAGAATGGCTGGGTCTCTCATACTCACATCTTGATGTCTTCAATTTGTGACTCTTGTGGCCTGGTGTGGCTCAATGGGTTAATTTCAATGCCATCTTGGCCCAGACTTTTCTCTGGTTGTAATTTAAACTATATCATTTCCTGCCCACTGCCTTGTGAGATTTTTTTCTCCCTGTGAAATAGGCAGACTGAGTAAGGAATGAGTTACTCAGAGCAAAAGCTTTTGGAGTCATCAGTACTTCATTAGAGTCTGTGGTTTCATCACTAATCATCAGGGAGATGCAAATCAAAACAACTATGAGGTACCAACTCATGCCACAGAGATTGGCGTACATCATAAAGAATGAGAACAAGCAGTTCTGGCGGGGATGTGGAGAGAAAAAGAACTCTTATCCACTGCTGGTGGGAATGCCATCTAGTCCAACCTTTATGGAAAGCAATATGGAGATTCCTCCAAAAACTTGAAATTGAGCTCCCATTCAACCCAGCTATACTACTCCTAGGGATATACACTAGGAACACAAGAATACAATATAAAAATCCCTTCATCACACCTATATTTATTGCAGCACTATTCACAATAGCCAGGTTCTGGAAACAACCAAGATGCCCTTCAACAGACGAATGGCTAAAGAAATTGTGATACATATGCACAATGGAATATTATGCAGCCATCAGGAGAGATAAAGTCATGAAATTTTTCTCTACATGGATGTACATGGAATCTATCATGCTGAGTGAAATAAACCAGAGGGAGAGAGATAGATGCCTAACAGTCTCACTCATCTATGGGTTTTAAGAAAGATAAAAGACATTTTTGCAATAATGTTCAGAGATAAAGAGAGAAGGGCTGGAAGTTATAGCTCACCTCATGAAGCTCACCACAAAGAGTGGTGAGTGCAGTTAGAGAAATAAGTACACTGAGAACTATCATAACAATGTGAATGAATGAGGGAAGTGGAAAGCCTGTCTAGAGTACAGGCAGGGTGGGGTGGGAGGAGGGTGATTTGGAACATTGATGGTGGGAATGTTGCACCGGTGAAGAGGGGTGTTCTTTACATGACTGCAACCCAACTACAATTACGTTTGTAATCAAGGTGTTTAAATAAAGATATTAATAGAAAAAAGAGCCTGTGGTTTGTTGAGGCTGGAGCAGGTAGGGAATTTGTCATGCATGCGGACCAATCTAAATTTAATTTTCAGTGTCCCGTTTGTTCCACTGAGACGGCCAGAAGAGATTATTATTCCTGAACACAGAGAAAGGAGTAACCCAAGCAGTGTTGGGTATGGCCCCAAACACAAAAACAAACAAATTAAAAAGTCTGGGGTTCAGAACATGAAGCATTATGATACAGTGTGCCATGTGAGATATAAAGAATCAATGGAGATTGCCACACAGTTCAGGATATAAGCAATAGCAGGCTGAGTTAGAGACACAATTCCTGCTCCCAGCAATGATGGCAACCAGCACTAGGCCAGGAGTTACCATTGTATTTGCTATCTGAAATTAACATATATTACATATAACATATCACTTATATAACAATAAGAAAATATAAAATAATAGGTGCATACATATATAAAAAAGAGCCAATTCGAATACAGATATATGTACTCACAAAGAAAATACAATGTGAGGACATAAAATGTTTCTCAAAATTTTTTCTATGTAGCCTCCTTTTGACCTTCTTTCCTAGTCTCATGTCATGGTCCCATTTATGTGATTTTTCATGTAAAGAACCCTTGGAATATAACGGGGGTCCAAAGTTAATCAACAAAAAGCCTCTTGGTTAAGATATACTGAGTTAGGAAACAGTCATCTGTACATTAAAAAAGAGATATCAAAAATAAAATTACCAACATTTTGATTCTAGAATTTTACCCTCTGTAACTTTGGATAAGTATCAGAGAGATAGTACAGGTGTAAAGGAATTTACCTTGCATATTTCAACGCTGGTTTGGTCTCTGGCATCAATTATGGTTAACAGGTATAGCCAAAATGGAATCTCTGAGCATAGTCAGGTTTTTTTTTGGGGGGGGGGAATGAAAGAATATCAAACCACAACAGAATATATAATAAGTTATTGTTTAAACTCCCAATTTCCTATGACAACCCAATGAATACAGGAGGTGCTCAATAGGACTTGCTGAAATGGCATTGACTAATATGACAGATATGAGGTCCTTAAAAAGTTTGGACCCAACATCTTACTTTCTTGACATCCTCTGGTTTCGGGTAGCAGAAATGTTTGGGTATTTCCTCTACAAAGAGCCACCTTTTCCATGTACAATCTTGTTGTTTTTTTTTTTTTTAAAAAAAAAAAAGTTCATGGCACAGAAAAGCAAGCAATCCCAAGTAGAGCTCACGGTAGGAATGAGAGAGGAAGAGAGAAAGGAATCTGATGGAGCCACTCTTTACATGGTGTTTCAAGAAAGTACCTGAGAAGTTTAAAAGAAAAGGGAGAAACCCTAAAGCTTTGCCTTTCATGGTTATTTTATTTCAATAATTTGTTGTTTGTTTTCTGAAAAGTCATACCTGGCAATTTGGCAATGCTTGAGGAAAGGGTATAACTGCTTGTAGTGCAGTGCTCTGGAAATGCTCCTAGGGTTGCTTAAGGAACCAGGCAGTGGCAGGTGTCAAACCCAGAGAAAACCTATATTTGGAGTTTGTACTCTCGTCCTTTGATTCATCTCCCTAGACCTCAAAGATCAATGGTTCTTAGTCATATGTTGCAGTCAAATAGCAATATTGTGTGTTACAAGGTCAGGCTAAAGCAAACCAGTCAACTCCAAGTTCTTCACGAGCCAAATTTAAATCGTTTCAAATACCGTTTAATCTCTGTTTAGTTCTAAATACACCCTCCAAGTGATAGATCCTCCTCAAGGTAAATATTTTCATAGAAAGAAACACAAGTTTTGCATATAAATGTTCAGAGCACAATTCTCACTATCACTTTAAAATAAGTTGCTTGCGAAAATTATGTACCCTCTTATGGTGATGGCTGCAAGCAGAAAAAAATGACAGGGGCCGGAGAGATAGCATGGAGGTAAGGTGTTTGCCTTTCATGCAGAAGGTCCGTGGTTCGAATCCCGGCGTCCCATATGGTCTCCCGTGCCTGCCAGGAGCGATTTCTGAGCATAGAGCCAGGAGTAGCCCCTGAGCACTGCCGGGTGTGACCCAAAAACCAAAAAAAAAAAAAAAAAAAAAAAAAAAAAGAAAAAAATGACAAAACTAGCGTGTGGCCAAAACCAAAAAATTTTTTACAAAACTTGCTTTTAGGAGGTAGGGATACAGCAGGAGGATTTTTTCCAATCGGCACTTCTTGCACCTCAATGTTTGCATCTTTCTCCCAATGCCTAGCACCTAATAAGCTCCCTTCCCAAAAGCACTTAATTAATCCCTAAACTCAATCATTGGAGTGATCATGTCCAATTTTTAGAGATAAAGACAAGTGGATTTGAGTCAATAGTTGCTGTAATGTACACAAGAAATGGAAAAGCTTAAATTTTGTCTCCGGTCCCCTGACTCTAAGCCTTCAAGTATTCCAGGACCTCAAGCATCTTCATCTTCTTAAACAATTTCTTAGTCTCATCCCAGTTACCTATAATATTCACTTTCATGCTGGTTTGCCTGAGACGGAAGAATCAGTGCAGGATCTAATAGTCCAATCACAGAGGACCAAGCAGTGACCTCTGAATGCACCTTCAGGGTGCTAAGGTCACTTTTTTTTTTGTCTCCCTCTTTACTTTTCTAATCAATAGGCCCCTAAATTCAGCTCAAAGAGGACCATTGTCTGAAATCTAAATTGCTCATTCCATTATTGTTCAAATGATGCTTCTGTTTACCTGCAAATTTCAGGAGGAGACTAGGCTCTTTTAAGAAATGATCAAAGCAAATCATTCAGGCTTATGATCAAAGAGATGTTAACTCCCAGCTGGCCTCCTTTCTCAAATTGTACAACTCCCCTTATCTAAGTCATAATTAAAAATGATTCAACTCCAGAATTTTGATTGCAATATATACATGACCTTCTCAGCAGCAGGCTTGGTACAAAGCCATGGAGAGGGCTAGCAAAAGCTTTATTATTATGAGAAAAAAATGGTAACAGTAAACGCTGTGATTCTATAGGTCAATATGTCTTGACGGTTTCTAACTTGCTTATTGGCCTTAGAATTCTTGGGAGCTCATGGCATAAGCCCATAGAAAGAGAAAGGTGGAGGAGGCAGAATGGATGGTAACCAAGGGGCTAGAAGACATTCCCCAGGCCTTTGAAATCCTCCCATTCAACACTGACAGCCTGAGTAGGCTGTAAATTGAGCACCACTTGGTAACCCCTGAAATTGGGGCAGTTTAGTGAATTATGTCTGCAGTTGACACTGTAGACACAAGAAACCTCTTGTTTCCTAAGCAGACACAACTCAGCAGCTCAGGAGACAGATTACCCATGGGAGAAGAGTTAGTGGGAGTGGGGGAGGACATGCCTTTTGAAATATGATTTATGCAGGGTTGGATCAGAGAACAAGGAGGCAGGCAACTTGCCTAAGCTGTTCCCACAGTGGAGAAATCAGCACAATCAATAATTTTTGCAAAATAAAATAAATCATCATTATCACCCAAAAAAAGAGCAGCCAGTCACCCTAGTGGGGCATGTTCATTTCAGAGGGCACCAGTTAAAAGACAATCAAAGCCAAGACCTCTGAAACCCAGCTCTACAAGGGAAAATCAGAATCATGGCAGGGGAAGACAAACCCTTTAAATGCGTTGAATCTTTTCTGTAGTTGAAACTACTGATTCATGTTGGAGAAAAGCAGATGAGCACACGCTAGGGAGCAAGTGTGCAGGATCTAACATTGCAGTTAATAGAAAGCTAAATGTATCTCATGACCTGGATTTTCCATGTAGGAGATCATATACCCTGGCACAGGTGGCCTAGCTAGGGGGTGAGCACTCCTATAATCTTTAAGTTAGTCTGGATCTGAGGAAACAGACTTGAATCAGGGCAGGAAAGAGGGCTGGATGATGTGTATGTATCTGTGCAGATTGGAGAAATAGGAAGGGAAATGGAGTTCAACTCCAGAAATTCCTATGTGCCAGTGAGGACTATGAAGGATTAGGAAGGTGTCAACTGGTCAGACATGGCTTCAGTCACCCAGGAAGTAACAGTAACATCACTGTAACATTTATTGAGGATTACCTGCACAATCCATGATTAAGAGTTCTCCAGACACTAAATTTATATAGTTTCAGTAAGTGATATCATAAACTGAGAGAACATAAAGTTTTCTAAATTGCAAAATCAGAGAATGAACCAAATTATGATGAAATTCATCTTTTGGGGTTGCCGACTCTAGGAATGTCTACTGCTAAATGACCTTAAGCCACTTGAAATGTTCACAAATGGACATCAAAGGGGAATAGGAGTAGATTTATTAATGAATAATGTCTACATCTTGGAGTTATCTCAAGCCCTTTTACCGTATCAACAATTCTTTCACCTGAGGTGTGATCTATATGACAGAAATAAATGATTCTTTAATTCTAGTAGTAATTCCTAGTAAATCAAGTCATTGTTCTGAATTTTTTAAAATGAAACAGGTGAAATCCAGATGTTTCCTTTTTATAGTCCACCAAAGCCCAGTACCACAGGTTAGATTTCAACAATATTGAGTTGGTAATGAAAGATACTACAGCTGATCTTAATCAGAAAGCCTAGAAGCAATAAAAACTCACTACTCTTTTGCAAATAATAGTGCCATTATTATCATATAACTATAGGTCAAAGATGACAAAAATATGCTATTTGAATAAATAGCACAAAGACATATTAAAAAGTTTATGAGCCACTTTTTTGTTACTCAAGTAGCAATATTTAAAAAGCTGCTTTCTCTGAAAAGGAAAATGTTTCACAATAATTGCTGGTAATCACAGATAAAATATCAAGAAAGAACACTTTTCTTTTTATTATATTGTACATTGAAAAAAAACTATAATAAGGGAAATATAAACTTGAAAATAAATATTTAAAAAAGAAGTTATTTAATCATGTAATTACATGAAAATCTAAAATGAATGTGATAGATAATATCAAAATTTTATAAAATTTAGGAGTCTAAATTCAAGAGAAGAAGAAAAAAGCCAAGAGGCCAAAGTAAGGTAGATAAGATGCTTGCCTTGCATATGACCAACCCAAACAAATATAAAGCATCAAGTAATTCTTTTAAATCAAATTTTCTGAAGCAATGACAACCAAAAACAACATCATAAATAGTTCCAGAGGAAACCATGACTTTAAGACACAGATTCTAAGGAGAGATTTTAAGGAAAGACATACTAAAGGCAATGCTGAAGATGAAACCAGTTGGAGTTTTTCTGCAATAAACATGTGGCAGGCTGTGATTTCAATAAAAATTTCAATTTTTGCCAAATGTGGCAAAATAATTCTAAATTTTAGCTACAAAAATAAACAAGATAATTAAAAAACGCTAAAGAATTACATGTCATCCATAAAGCTACTAAGATGTAAATAATGTGGCATTGGTATATAAATAATTTCAGGGCCAATGACCCAGAAGAATAATCTTGTTATATGTCATAGTCTATGATAAAAAAAAAAGTCATCACCAGCAAATTACCAGGAAAAAACAACAACAGGGTTTTCCAATCAAGGAGATAGAAACAATCAGCTATTTGCTACATGCATTAACTAAGTAATGACCTCATTCCAGATATCAAAGGGCTTCTTTGGTTAACTGGAGATTACAATATAAGTAAATAAAAGTTGGGACTGGGAGATAGCTCAGCAGTCAGAAAAGGCAAGTAGGCACCAGAACCTGAGTTAAACTTCAGCACCACATAACCCCAGCCCCACTGGTAAGTCCCTGATGATCCCCATCACAACCCATCAGCATCAAATGACTTGGCTAAGCACTGAAACTTGCAACCCAGTTGATGAAGTACCAATTCAAGTGGCTCCAAGCTTTCTGCACAGTGCTAGGGAGACTACATCCCACACCCCTCTGAAAAGACAAACTAAAGGAGGATTAAGTTTAATTCTTTATTTTGGGAATGGTAAAGTCTTCTATTCTCAGACACAATAAAACAATTGGCTGAGTAAAAATTGGCTAGACAAACCATGGTTCAGTATGCTAGCATTAGCAAACCATATGGGTTCAGTCTATATCTATGTGCATTTTGAAAGTCACTTCTTTAGGAAATTAATTGCATAGTAATTAAAATTCTTGCCAAACAAAATAAAAATCTATTGATAGCAAGAATACGTTAGAAATGTGAGAACATTGGTAGTGGGAACATTGCACTGGTAAATGGGGGGTAGGGAGGTATTTGTTTTGTTTTTGTTTTGGGACCACATCCACTGATACTCAGAGGTTAATTCTAGCTATGTGCTCACAAATTGCTCCTGGCTTGGGGGACAATATGAGAAGCCGAGATTCGAACTGAGGTCTGTCCTGGGTCAGCCAAGTGCAAGGCAAATGCTCTACCACTGCACTATTGCTCTAGGACCCATGTTCTTTATATATATATGTTTGTGTGTGTATATACATATATATATACATAAAATTACGAACATGCTTGTAATCATGGTGCTTAAATAAAGATATTTATAAAAAATGTGAGTCAAGTAAAAAATACATGATGGTATGTATAGATTAAAGAACAAAGGAGAATGAATATTCACCAGAAAGGGAAGCACATTTCATGAATTAGTGAAGAACTTGATAAGTCTCTAAATACTCTATGAGTTACTATTTTCTTTGTTGGGCAGCCATTTTATATGTATCTTTAAAATTATAAACACAAATCTAAATAATGCAAATAATAACAAGAATAAGATGAAATCTCTAACCTAACACATTATTAATGGAATTTTAATCAGTCATTTGGGAAAGGAATAGAGGCATTTGTCAGATAAACTTTAAAATGCTCTTTTTTTTCAATGATATTTTATTGTGGTCGAAGTTAATTACAATTCTTTCACAGTAATATTTGAGGCAAAATGCTTCTTTTTTAAAAATATATTTTGACCCAGGAATTCCACTTCTGGAAAAGTATATTAAGTGAATTATTGTTTAAAAAATGTTTTGATGGTGGGGCTGGAGCAATGGCACATCGGTAGGGCATTTGCCATGCACAAGGCTGACATAGGACGGACCTTGGTTTGATCTCCCGTGTTTTATATGTCCCCCAGCCAGGAGCGATTTCTGAGTGCATAGCCAGGATTAACCACAGAGCATCATTGGGTGTGGCCCCAAAACTAAAAAAAAAAATTTTTTTTAGTGAAGACATTAAATATGATGGCACTAGTACCAGTGAAAATTCACAGCAGATTTTCAGCTTCAGAAGCATATAATGAGTTGGAGTAAATTCTTCCAAAAGAAATATTCAAAGTCCCTGTGATACATTTGTACAGTAAAACAGGAGTATATTTTCTACTTTTTTATGACCACCTTTTCTCTTAAAATAATAAAGACAGATTGATAAGTTAATTATTATAGTTATTTGAGACAAATTATGACCCCACAACAAGAGCATAAGCTGCCATTAGTAATGCCTTTGACTCAAAAGTCAAATAACCTGAACAGAATTGGGCTCCTATTAAAATTTAGGTAGGAAGCAAAGAATACTCAGTACTATGTCCCTGGTAGAATTCAAGCTTACTAGAAAGCTATCAAAATGAATTAAAATAATAGACTACATATGCATATGAGGAAGACTATATTTTCTGAAGGTATGAGGAAGACTAAATTTTCTGAAGGTATGTATTAAATTGATGGTTTTTAATTCACTGATACAATCTGATATTAGGTTAACACAAATTAATCACCTAACATTCATTCTTAGGATAGTTGATCTCCATGTTTGAGGTGATAAATCTCCATGTTTTGGGGTAATCTAAATATGAGTAAAGTCGCTGTTTTTACAGCCAGATTTGATTTGCTCAGTCATGACATTAAGTTCAAAAATTCAGTGGCACATCAGCAAAATTTAATCTTGCTAAATTTTATTAGGGTTATACCTGATTTATTTTATTTACATGTATCTTTTTATATTTTTTAAACATCAATCAATAGCCCAATGCTGGCTGAGGCATTCACAGTATAGTATTGAACAAAAACACCCAAATTCTGACATTATAATATCTTGTATTTTCAGTAGAGGAACAAACATTAACCAAAGTCTGGCACATCATATATCAATATAATCATGATTAAGTGACACAAAGGAGAGGGAATAGGTGCCAGAAGAGTGTAATAAGGAAAACTCTTCTACCTGGGAGACTGACATTTAGCTGACTCATTTTAAAATGAGGCTAAACTGATTTTCCTGGAAAAGGGGGACTTTGGAGAGGGAAGTGATGCAAATGTCCTAAAAATAAAGAGTAGCTTATGCAAAGGTTCCATGTCTAGAACATGGAACATTTATGATTGACTGGAGGATCTAAGAGGAGGCTCCTGCAATTTTTCAGTGATGAGCAGAGTAAGAGTTGGGTTGCAGATGGTGAGATAAAATTAAGAGACAGAAGCGTGTGCAAAGCCATAGAAGCCATGTGTAAGATCAGAGACTTTATCCTACATACAACAGGAAGCTCCCATGCTCAGAAGTTAGTTACTCCGAACTCTGTGCTCAAGGGTACTTTTCTGGTGGTGCTCAGTGAGCCATTGGAGTGCCAGTGACAGAACAAGCATCTCTGTACCACTTCTTAAAAATCCTTTTAAAAATGAAATAGTGATTTTTGCTTTTAGTAGCTCATTTCACTTAAAATAAGAAATTGTGGTAGGTATGGGGAGGCTGAAAGGAAAGTGAGAGCAGGTATTTTCTGTCAAAGATAATGGCAGTTTGCACTAGAAGTGTAAACAGATGTGAGGTGCAAAGAGTTGTGAGTTATTTAGAAATAATTGAGTACAGTTTGTCACATTGAAATATTGACACTCTATGGTGACCTCCTTGGAAACATTCTGAAATGGATCTCATGTCCTTTACAAGTATCCGTCAATATCTACTTACTATATACAAATTGGATGTCTGAACTCATGAAGTTATTATTTAGATGTATCTTTAGTTGAATTTTTCCAAGAGTTTTTTTTTCTAAACTAAAATTTCTTATTATATTTGTTAACTGCTTGGCTTTTTCTGGGCATCATTTACTAAAAAATATAACATTGCATTTCCTAGTTGTCCCTAAAATAACGTTAAACATGTCTCTAAAAGTTTTATCATTATTATTCTTCATTATTCATCTATTTCTTCTTACATCTTCTCTGAGTCCTTGGCTGTATAAATGTTTCATAACCTGTTCCTTACTGAGTGAGATTCTTATAAAAATCTCCCTATGCGGGCAGGCGAGGGCTTCATTAGGAGCGGTGATGCATGAGAATATGGCAACAAAGGTTTGCCATCCCCCATGCCTCCCTCCTTTCCACCATTCTCCCCTAGACTTCCCTGATGGATGAAATATTAGCAAACCTGATACGAGTAAGAACTTTTTATTAAGGTAGTCTGAAACTTTTGTCATCCCCATAAGTAGATGCTCTAAACAACTGTTGGTTTCAGAAAAATGAGGTGCCTGTAAAAAAAAAAATAAGATCTTAACAAACCTGTGACTTAAAGTCAAGTTTTGGAGCTGAAGAGCTAGTACAGTGAGGACAGCACTTACTTCACAGTCAGCCTATCCAGGTTCAATCCCCAACATCCCATATGGTTTCTGAACACTGTCAGAAGTAATTTATAGATGCATATCCAGGAGTAATCCCTGAGCAGTGTGGGGTGTGGCTCACCGCACAAAAAGAAAAAAAAAAAGGAAAGAAACGAAAAACAGGCCATTGTTAACTATCTTGAACTCTCTTGGTGATAGTCTACTTCTTGCCAATGCCAACAGCATTGTTATATATATATCAAAATTGCCAACTGGCCTTCAGACTCAGGAGTGAGATATAATAGCTACTACCAAATGGCACTGAGATTTGTGTGTTACACATAGTTGACACATATAGTCTCTTCTAGGAATTTTTTCATACTTTTTGGAATAAGAATATTTTTTCACATTTCATGTCTGCTGTACCAAATCTGTTTATTTCTTTTGTTTTAATATTTTTAATTATTCTAATTAGTTTTAATTAATTATTTAATTAATATTTAATTATTTTTAATTCATATGGAAATGTCTGAAGTGGACAAGGAACATTTCAAAGAAGCCTCTCTTCGACATTGGGAATGTCAGCAATAATAATGATTCCATCACTGGTTCATTCTAACTGGAATTCTCAGAGGAGCTCTAGGAAGTTGGTGCCCAGAATAGCCAAGAACAACATCTGGAGGCCACTACAAATCTTTGCAAAAGGCTGATCCAGTGCTGACACCATTTGGCCAAGGCACCAGGAACAGCGCCCCTGGTGGTAACAGTACCCTACACCTCTGGGTGATGGCATCTCCTGTCACCAACCCTGCAGGCAAGACTTTGAACGGACCTGCTACTTGATGGCTTCTTCATTAAAATCTCACGAAATTGCTTCTGCTACAGACCAGAGTCCCATTCTAGCCAGGACCCTGGAAAAGTAGGGTTTCTGCTTTTAGCCAAGGGAAGAAGAGATCCTCATGTAGGAAAGTCCGCAAATGTAGAACAGTGGCCAGAAAAGTTGTCCAAGCCTTCAGTATCATCACACCTCAACTATGTTAGAGATTGAAAAAAAAAAGGAAGGAAGGAAGGAAGGAAGGAAACAAGCTCATCAACTTCAGCACTAACAAACTGAGAGAGTGCAAATGAATGCTCGTACCTGTTATAGAGAGGAACTTTAAATCAAACAATCTCAAGATAAAATTATACCCTGTTCTGGAATAGAAAGCATAATCACCCTTATTCAGTGAGTAACCTTATTTAAGTTCAAATTCCCTTCTCATACTTTTATGTATCAGATCTACTCTGTGGAGATATTTCCTTTATTCCACAGGTGGTCCAAACTTTTATATGGGCATTATTGTCTCCTATAAGCTAATAACAGTTGTTACTGAAAAAATTCATTCTCTGGTCTACAGCCATACCTCTCTGAACATGCCGGATCTCCTATGATTTCGTATGACCTCGGAAGCTAAGCAGGGTCTGGCCTGGTTAGTACTTGGATGGGAGACCGCCTGGGAATATCGGGTGCTATAGGCTTAAAAAAAATTTACTCTGTTCATGGTCTGGAACAAGAAGTCAAGAAAATAGAAATATCAGTGACCCAGTGGTATTAAAGTTGTTCTGTCATATCCCAACTGATAAGCTCAAGAATGCTTCTTTCTCTTCTTTTAGTATCTTCTTGAGCTATCAAAATTTCACATGTGAAGTGTGATACAAAAGAAAATAACCCCCTTTAAATAAACATTTTTATTATGGAGAATAAGGTAAAAGAAAATCTAACATTCTAATTGTTATTTTCTGCCTTTTACTTCCCATGAATTAATACTGAGTGATTGGCTTCTTGATTCCAAAGTGATTGACTGATTGATTTCCTACTTCCAAAAAGTAGGAACTTTTTGAAATGGGAAGAATATGGAAGGAAGCAGGGAGAAAAATGAAAAGGGAAGGAAGAGAAAAGGGAAAAAGAGAGAGGAAAGAAGAAATACAAATTTGGGGCATTGTGGGTTTTAGACAAGAAGTACCCAACAGAAAAACAATCAAATATTTGAATTTCTCCTTTGTGAGATTATTATAATTTATTCTTATTCATCAGTTTATTTGATCTTCAAAGCAACATTTGAAAGTAGTTACTGTTCCTCAGATAGTATTGGACTTAAAAGTGTGCTTTGGAGTCAGACAGCTTGGAAAGAAATATTAGTTCCACTATTCATTATCATGGCCTCAGGTGATTATTATGGTTCTTCTCATTTAAATGCAAGTATCTCAAGAGCTGTTTGTTGTGAGGATTAAATGAGTGAAGTGTGTGTGTGTGTGTGTGTGTGTGTGATGTCAGGAATAAAGTTCATTGTCTCATACCCTCAAGTAAATATTTTATAAGTTGTTAGAATGATTTCAGCATACAGAATTTCCACTTTTATAAATGCCTGTTCTTAAAGACAGAGCAGTAGTACAGCTCATGCAGTGCATCCAAATTCAAGCCCCAGCACCCCAAGGGGTTTCCCCAAGTCCCACCAAAAGTTATCCCTGAGCATGGAGCTAGGCCTAAACCCTGGGCACCCCCCAGGTATGGCTTCCAACCAAAATAAGTCAATAAATTTCTGCTCTTTCTGATGTGCTGAACTACAGGACAAACTCCAAATGCACTACGATCCATAAACAGAAGTCATGTTTTAGAAAAATTACTTTGAACGTCTTTAAAATAAATCTTTCTAGAAATTGTCCTGGACAAGGCTTCCAGCAGAAAAATGAAAGAGTCCATTCAGCATGATCTGGAATAGAGGGACAGAGCTCAGCTGGGAGAGTATATTTTGAGCAAATACACATTTTTCTGATCCACAGCTTCTTTGGAGATGTCCTCCCTAGATAGTTTCCCTAAACCATAAAAAAAAAAATTTCATTTTAGGCAGGATGCCAGATCTTTCTTTCTCTACAAGCCAATGAGAGAATGTTCCCCTCTCCCAAGCCATTTGGAGGGAAAGTGAAGCCAAGATTCTGTTTTAGTCTAATTGTCCAAATGTTGGAAACATGTTTGGAAGGTTGACAGAGAATAGTCTCCCTTCTTTCCCCACAACTGGAAGATTTTAGCCCTTCAAGTGCTTCTTCTCTCAACTATTTCTCACCCCAATTCTATATAGACTAACATGCATTTCTTCAGCACCCTCACTGATGCCACAATATCCGTGAAGCTGTGAACATTGAAACAGAAAGATTGTTCCTAGCAGAAGCCTGGGAGGCTCTGCTTAGCACGATCAGAAGGAGAAAGTCATTTGGAAAGAAAATCTACATTCTGTAATGGGGGGATCAGTGTCTCCACTGACGAATGAATACTTCAGCCTGAGAGGAGCAGAACTCAGAAGACAACAACAGCAAGAGGGCTGGGAATATCATATGAGCCAGCTTCCCAATTTGGGAGGGAGAGTAACTATTGGCAGAAAGTTATCATGGTAAAATATGGATGTGTTTATTTATTTATTGGATTGGATGCACCCAGTCATTGCTTCTTTCCTCTGAGGACAACTAGAAGAATCACATCAAATGAAACTGACTCATATCTTGCTTTTACAGCTTAAATTACTCATCTCAGATCCCTCAGACATTGCTATCTATTATAATCTCACTAGTGTTCACACCCGCTGTCAGATCTCAGTCCAAATTTCATTTATGTTCTCAAATCCTAAAACTAAAATGGATTCTTATATTTCCAACCAAAGACAAACTCTCTCTCTCTCTCTCTCTCTCTCTCTCTCTCTCTCTCTCTCTCTCTCTCACACACACACACACACACACACACACACACACACACACATACACACACACCCTTTTCACACTTCTCCATCCAAGAGCTTCATTCACTTCCATTCAAGAGCTATTCTAGAAAGTGGAAATTTTTCTCAACTAAATTTCTAATGCAACATCTTGCTCCCATTTTTCTGCCCACTTTGGTATTTATTTTCCACCTTAAGATCTAGATTTCATTTCCTCCTCTGTCAACCCCAACTTGCTTCTCTGATTCTTATTTTTATTTACCCAAGCAAGTATTGCTTTTTCTTTTTTAAATGAATGTCTGCCTTTTGCATTCCAGTGATGTCAGACCAGGCACCAATGATTTGGAGATGACAAGTGATCTGTCCTAAATAATCACACAAGGTCTTATTAGAGGTCAGAGTTTGACCTTATATGGCATAGGGAATAAAGATGGCCAAGATATGGCTTCCAAGCGGTGAGCGAATTTCTCCACCATCTTGAAAGTACATGGCAGTGTGTTTTCAACTCTTTGAGTGAACACATGCAGAATACAATTTACCAATAGTCAGAATTAACTATGTGATTTGGTGGGTTTGTTTACCATCCCGAAGCCTGGAGACACACATTCAAAATTCCCCTTAATCTCTAGCACTTAGGAAATTTATTTCTATCCAACCAGCCTCCATTGTCCTGGTTTCTACTTCTATAAAAAATGAGGGTGTTGATACAGCATTCATTGAGTTGTTAGAGGGTTAAGTGATAATGTTCTTATTAATTAAACATCCTAATTTTAAATATTTTAATTATATTGAATCACTGTAAATTACAAAATTAGTTATGATTGAATCCAAGCACCAATTCCTTTTTTAGTGTTCACTTCTTTCTACTAATGTTCTCCGTTTCTCTCCAACCCCCAACCTGCCCTTATGGTAGGCATTTTTTCATTCTCTTTTCCTCTCTTCCGATACTTTTAGGCATGTGATTTACAATATTGCTACTGATAAGGTGTCTCATATTACTTTACCTACCTTCAACTCCTAGTCTTCCATGAGACTGACCACTAGCCTCTATCATTGTTGTATTGGTCCTCCCTGATCTATTTCCCCTAATATCTGACCCTGTGGCAAGCTTCCTTCTTTTTTTATTTGATTTTGATTTTTCGGGCCACACCCGTTTGATGCTCAGGGGTTACTCCTGGCTAAGCACTCAGAAATTGCCCCTGGCTTTGGTGGACCATATGGGACACCGGGGGATCAAACCGCAGTCCTTCCTTGGCTAGCGCTTGCAAGGCAGACACCTTACCTCTAGCACCACCTCTCCGGCTCTGGCAAGCTTCCTTCTAAGACTAAGTTCTGATTTTTATTTGTATTGCCTTTGAGAATTAGTTATTCCTCTACTGTTTCTTTATTTTCCATATATAAGCACCCTGTTTGAAATTTCACTTTTTAAGGAAAAAAAATGATGAGCATTCAAAAATTTAAATCACTTGTTTATGGTGACACAGACATTATATGACAAAAGCAAGATAAAAATTCTATCTTTGGGGGCCGCAGCAGTGGCGCTAGAAGTAAGGCTTCTGCCTTGCAAGCGCTAACCTACAATGGACCACAATTTGATCCCCCAGCATCCCATATGGTCCCCCCAAGCTAGGAGTGATTTCTGAGCTCATAGCCTAGAGTACCCCCGAGCATCACGGGTGTGACCCAAAAAATAAAATTTTATCTTTGGACAGTAATTACCATGTATTACCACTCCATTATATTATTTAACATAGTTCCAGACACTGCTTCTCATGCTAAGTCTTTAGGCCAAAACATACAAGGTTCTTCTTATCCATTTCTTTACTGAATGTCCAAGCAACATTTACCTGAATTCCTGATCTTCCATCTGATTGGCAGAATCACACAGTATCTAGCATATAAATATTCTGGATTTTTAAAAAGCTACAAAAACATAAGGAGATAGTAAAAAGTTTGGGATCCCAAACTTTGCCTGTTCAAGACTGAGTTCAGTTCCGCACACCACATGATCCACTGCTTGGTGTAGCATTGGTGGCCCTGATAGTCCTTGGAGTCACAGACCTCATGCATTGTTATAGCCTCAGGCCTGGGATTCAACAATCCAGACCATTTGACAGAGTATCACCAGAATCGACCTTGGGATGTCATTAACAATATTTAGGAGATCCCTAAAAATCTAAAAACCAGGGCCAAGTAAATAATACATTGCTTAGGGTGCAAGTATATGGGCTCCATTCCTAGTGCCAAATTTCTGGATTTAGCTTGGTGTAGGTCTGGAAGCCCTGGACATTACTGAGTGGCCTTGGAACTCTAGGAACTTCCAGGATGGCTCTGATGGCCCTGGAACTAAAAATTTAAGTAGTTCCACTTACTAAAGCTACTAAACTGCTGCCTGGTTGATCAAATGCTACCTCCTAAAATGGGCCCTTAACTCTTCATCAGTTTGTGGGCCTACCCCCAAAGCAAACAAAAATAACATATTCATCTTAAAAATTCAAAGAGCTAAGGACATACCAACTCCTGTACATAGGGTGCAGCTTGATATATCTTTGGAGTAAATTTAAATCACTCCCAAATAATACACACATTCAGTTTGAGGATGTAGTTGTCAAACAAGCCTTAGACCTAGAACAAATCACTTTTACTTTGAATATTTGTTTCCAGGACTGGTGTCTATAATCAGTTGCCAAGAGTCCAACATCCACTATCTCAAAGCAGAGGCACAGTTTCATGGCCACAGACTTTGTCTTTCTCTGTGCAACATCTTCTCCATACTTCACAGTTCTTCAACTCAATTTTCTGCTCTATAGAAAACACTTAACAGGACTTGTAGAAGGTATAGAATGACCAGGAAGATCAATGGACAAGAACATAGTTAAAACATACTGATCCCCAATAAACTAGCAAATAGAAAGAGACACAGAAGATGAAAGAGCAAAAAGGAATGGATAAAATGCAATTAGGGAAGTTCTGTGGAAGAGGTAATATTGACAAAGCTCAATAAATTTACTGATCTGAATCTTTCTTTCTGGAAGAAATGACCACTGGGGAAGAGAGTTTCTAGCATCAGCAAAAGCCTAAGTTCAGTGCCTGGGTACCTGAACAAATCTACTCCATAGGCCCTCTGTTGTTTATCCTGAACTAAGAGCAGACTTTTTGGTTAAAATCAACACATACAACCGTCTGCTATACATTTCCCTAGATCTAAACATCTCCATTCTAAGAATACAAAATATTCAGGGCAAATTTACTTCCTAACAAAAATGCCTCTCCTTTTCTTCAGAGGCATAGTTGAGATGGAAAGGTCTTCCATTTTTTATTCATAGAACATAGAACTACTGTTGACTGTTGATTTGTGGCTACACTTTCCTTTTATTTTCCAGGCCTATTTTCCCACATGCAGGGAGCACTGGACTGCCCATCGTCATAGTTTTTCTCCCTTGACATGCCCCGAGCAGAGAATCTTGCCCAGCTCCCATCAGGCACACTGCATACTCTTCATTTTAAGCAAAAAAGAAAGAAGCCCTCTTCCTCCAATTGGAAAGATAAGAGCTGATTCTCAACTCTGTCCTTTTTGGTTTCTTTGTTTTATTTGGGGTTCCTGTCTGGCTGTGTTCAAGGGCTTACTCCTGGGCTCTGTCGTGAAAGATCATTCCTAGAGGTATTCAGATGACCACAGGGGGATTGAACCTGGGTCAGCCACATGCAAGGCAAGCACCTTACCAACTATAGTCTTTCTCTTCAGGCCTCAACTATGTGCTTTATGTGGGAACAGGCTCTTGGGTTCATGTTGAGATCAGTGCATTAGGCTGATCAAACCTAATAAGGAAAGATGTTTTTGTTTCTCACATCCCTTCTTCACATCCTCAGCTTTTATGAGATAATAGCAGTGACCTCCTTTCCTCATAGTTGTCCATCTGTTAAGAATAGAATTAATTTTGGAGAATGCTATTTCAGACCTTCACAGAATTTCCCCCCCAAATACTTTATGCTCTTCATTATATTCACATAGTACCTGGATCATTATTTTCTTAACATATTCTAATAGCTATAAATAGATTCACTTTTAAAGCAAAAGTGCCTGTGATCATAGTTTGATATCCTAATTCAGTGAGTTAATACTCATTAAATTAAATACAAGAACATTAGAAAAAGAAAAGAGGACTTCCCCTCTGTGACCTCCACACTTTGAAAACTGCTTTCAAGGCTCTGGTTCTGTGATTATCACAGAAGAGTTTTGAGTTTGCATGAAGGCAGGAATATGTGGTCCTAGTTCAATGAGGGGAAAAAGAACAAGCTAGAGACATGCAATTAAAAAAATGCCAGAGCAGCAGGAAACATAAATCCCAAGGTTTTTAAATAGAGATAAAAGAGCTAAACCCATTCCCGGAGAGGCAAACGTGTCCATTCCGGGCTTGCTTTTTCAGAACCAGTGAGTAAATTTCTGTTTGCATTTGGAGACTTATTTTGGCTTTTATTTCACCAGAAAAAGAAAACGAAAGGATTTTTCTGTTTATTCTGTTTCAACTGAATGGAATGAAAATCTTCTATAATTTTTAGAGTGTTTACATTGTAGTTGGGGGTCAGGGGGATAGTTTCAGCTGAAAGAGTTAATAATGTTTGGCTGTACATATTATATAATTGGTTATGTACAGAATATAGATTTTGGGTTGGTGGCCACAACATAGTTTTGCTCAGGGATCACTTCTGGTGGAGTACAGGAGACCAAATGGGATGCCAGGGATGGAGCCCCAGATGGCTGCTGTAAAACATGTGCTCTATTCACTGCCCTATCTCTCAGATACATTTTAATGTGGCCTGAACCAACTAAGAAAGAAAAAAAAAGCCAGTAAAGTTTATGATTTTGCAAAATTACAAACTGGAATGTTTTGTGTGGTTGAGCCACATTTTAAGTTTTCAAAATATGCTTAGTATAACTATGGAAGTCAGACACGACATTTTCTCCTTGCATTGTATGAGAACTCCTAGCATTCTTCCAAAGAGAGTCTGAAGGAAATGAGAGGCATTGGTAATATTTGTTTTCTGTGGTCTACTTTGCTTCTGAGTGCCTTTCAGAATCCTTTTGCCAACCCTCATAATTCATGACACAAATTACTAAGACTGTTGATGAATTCCTCTATGACCCTGGAAAAGTTACTGTACTGCCTCTGAACTCAGACATTACTCTTGGTGAGGTTCAGGGTATAAAATGAGATACTGGGAGTGAAACTCAGGTTGGCTGAGTTCAAGACAAGAGCCCTAACATTAACCTATATCTCCAGCCCCTGTTGAGTATTTTGAATATACTTCTTGTCAAAAAATGTTTCCTGGGTCCTAATCTGTTCAATAGAGCCATAATTCCAACTTTAGGATATTTCTGTGATGATTAAAAGGAAAAAAATAAGTTGTCCAACACTCAGTAAATTGTAGTGGCTTTGTCATGATAGAAAAATCAGATAGAATTCACTTCTCAATCACATCTCATGAGTCTTTCTAAGCCCAGGACTGAAGAATAACCCTTTTACAAGTAAGGTACTTGTAACAATCATTTTGTGGGAAAATGACTGAAAAGTGACACTAATGTTATAGTCCTTAATGTTAGGCAAAGATGGTGATACCCTAAAAGAGAGAAAATCCGCACTGCACAAGTCTTCACTTACCATGTCTTCCCTCCCTACTTTCAAAGTGCTTTTTGTGGACTGTCAGATCGATTTTGCAGTCTGTTTGAATAGGTTGATTAGGGCCTGAGGGAGTAGCCCCAGCTCTGCACTGGACTCATTAGTGAGGAGGGGAGGCTGGTTGCTGAATCTAGGGGAAAGATATTCCCTCATTTCTTTAAAAAAAAAAAAAAACATGCTAGAAATGAAACACTATTTTTGCTCAGTTTTGCACTCTCTAATGTCCCCTAGTTATTTGGCATCAAAAGTATAAATTCGAGCTTATGCCTAATATAGGAATTTTCAGTCAGCCTTATTAATTATATAAATGTTCTTTGGGTTAAAGAAAAATGTGATACCGTTTGTTGTAAAATGATGGTGCTTTGATTAGTATGCTTAAGACTTTTGGTTGTGCTCCATATGCAGGGCAAAAAGCCAGTTATGGTTTCTATCAGATTGTTTCCAAATATGGAAAAAAATCTCATTGTAATCTGTATTTGTTTTGTTTTGTTTTGAAAGCACACCTATTATGTACATAGGACTTACTCTTGAATCTATGCTTGGGGATCACTTCTGGCTGTGCTTGGGAGATCATATGGGGTGCCAGGGATTGAATACGGGTTGGTCTAGTGCAAGGCAAACACCCTACCTGCTGCTCTGGCTATTGTCTATATTTTTGTTGTCCCTGTTTTTTTCAGTTGTTGTTTTTGTCTTTGTTTCGTTTTAGATTGTTCAGAGGTACTGATAAAGGGGAGGAAGACAATAATAAAGAGAGTGTAAAGTACTCAAGGGAGAGCATGGACTTCTCCAAAGGCAGAGATTCCCGGTACATGCATGTCCAGAGATAAGTATGAAAGTACACATCCCAAGAGGAGAGAAATTGGCAAAGTGTGTGTGCAAATATCATGTGCAGGGACTAGCAATGCATATGTGTCTGTTTTACTTATTTTTGTTGTTTTTGTTTTTGAATTTTTTATTTAAAAAATGCATCATGTAGTTGACATCACTGATCACAATACATTTGTTTCCAGATAAGAGAAAACAAAGTTATTTAAAAAATAGAAAGAAAAAATAAAAAATAAAATGAGAGAGAAGGAAAAGAAGAAAAAGTTCAGTAGAAAGTATATTTGTGAAAACTATTGTATCTTCAATAAAGACCCTAATAACAGGAGGTTTAGTAAGTTCTTTTTTTAAAGGTAAGAGATAAAAATACAATAAAAAGGTGTGTGTGTGTGTGTGTGTGTGTTTACAGAGGCACAGAAAAATATGGGGAAAATAACCACTACAATGTTAATGAGTGAGAGAAGTAGAATGCCTGTTTCAAATATAGGCAGGGGTGGGGAGTAGGAAAATAGGGGACATTGGTGATGGGAATGTTGCACTGGTAAAGGGGGAGTGTTCTTTTAATGACTGAAACCCAACCACAATCATGTTTGTAATCACAGTGTTTAAATAAAGATATTATTTTTAAAAATATGGGGAAAATAGAAAGAATAGACCTTTGGCCTCAAAAAACAAGGGAGACCTTACCCATGAAGTATCCTGGAATAAAACCAACTACAGGCTCCAGGTATACTAAGTTGTCCAACGCCAAAATCTTTCCCTGTGGTACCAGTAAAAGCTCTTCACAATCAAGGTTGTTGCTGTCAGATTTATGTATAGAATCTATGTCCAAGTCAGGGTGATGCACAGCATCTTCTGGTTTCATCTCATCATTAGGTGGCAATGCAGGGAACCCTACCCTGAAAGCAAAATGTTTCTGTTACCAAGTCATCAGGGTGTCATATGAACCCTCTCTGGAGTAAGTCAATGCCAGGGCAGCAGTAGGGCCTTCCCTGGTAGAAGTGCCATTCATAGTGCTGGTATAGAAAGCAGTGCTGTTTCCATAGATAGGATCCAAAGTTCAGGGTGAATGGTCAAAATCTGATCTTCTGAAGCCTAACCCAGGTCACTGTGACAAGTGTTCAGGATGTAAGACATCACTGCAATATTAAATTGAAGTGTTCCTATCTCTATTAAAAAGAACTTGTTTTCACACGTAAGATTTCCCCACTTGAATGTGTCTTTGCAAAAAACAAGCAAACAATGCTACATGGTACTACTTGTGCATATGGGGGAAAAAACAACAAGCTAAACAACCCCCAATAAACTGGCTCTAACATGAACTCAGAACACTAGAGAAACTTATCTACTAGAATTCCCTACTAAATAGATCCCCCAAAATGGGGGAAATTGCCATTACATAAGAAGATAGTAAGTGTTATACCTATTAAGGAAATACATCTAAAGAAATATTCAGAGGAGATATACATGTCCCCTTTATAGCATTTTGAAATAGTCTGGAGAAAGGATAAAAGCCGGAGCTTAGCTTTAATCTGTGATTTGGTCTTGTGAAGTCTAAAAAATCGCTCTCAGCAGTCATATATCAGGAAATGTCCTTAAGATGGAGGCTTCTCAGAAACCGAATCTGGTAGTGGGCAAGAGTCTACAGCAAAGGGAGGTGGAGGTAAAGGGACTGCAGAGAACAACTCAGCAGCAGCAGCAGTGGCAGATTCTTATCAAACTGAGAATCTATCCTTTCACTTTGGAGCTGGTTGGCTGCTAGCTGGGGTGAGGGGAATATTCCACTTCCTGAGGAGTTAAGAATTCAAGGTAAAAAGGGTTAAATGGGGGGAATAAAAGATAGGAGGTGAGAAAGTGAAGGGCTAGAAAAGAATTTGTAAGGTGCTAAGTGAATGGGGGGGAGGAAGGGTTATATATAACAAGGGGAAGGACAATATACAACTTAGACAGAATTATGTATATATATTACAGACGGACATTAGACAGACATTGAAGTGGCCAACACATACACTCATGTGCACACACAGACAGGCACTTAGTATTGATTCATGGGTTACAGTTAATAAAGCCGACCCAGGTGAAATGGGACAGAACACTTAAAAAGTATAAAGCCAGCAAGTCAGATGTAAAGGTTTTCCATTTTCTAGGCTAATCATGATTGGTGAGGGTAACTTTACTGAAGAAGGGCTTTGTGGATTAGATTGTGCAAAGAGCATTCTTAACGACAATCATGATTTTCAAGTCTAGAAAACTAAGTGATATGGTAATGAGCACTGTAAGAAGGGTCTACACCATAAAATATCATCTAGCGGGTCTTAAGCATCAAGGTTCCTTTCCTAAAGCAATCTAAAATCATGAGCATTATGGTATAATGGTGAATTAACTGAAATAAAAAACAAATTACAATAACATTCTATGAATGAGCTCTGTAGCAGGATTTTTTGGCATGTAGTTGCATATTCCATTGTTATCTGTGGGCATAAACATTAGATTATATTTGCAGACATAAACAAGAAGAAAATTAATAGATTAGAATTTTTGTCAGGATATTATTTGGTGACCACTCTCTGCTGCATCTAATATGATATAGTATTGTAATGTGGAACTGGGGTGACCAACCTATTATCTCCAAATATTACTGTGGACAAAAAAGATTAAAGAGTTATTATATACATAGTAAAATTAAGAATTAAAACTTCTGGAGCCAGAGAGATTGCACAGCAGTAGGGTGGTTGCCTTGCATGCAGCCGACCCAGGACTGATGATAGTTCAAATCCTGGTATCCCATATAATCGCCCGAGCCTGCCAGGGATAATTTCTAAGTGCAGTCAGGAATAACCCCTGAGTGCTGCCGGGTGTGACCCAAAAACAAAAACAAAAAACTTATAGCAAGCACTGTAGTGGGAGTCCATGACTTCCAAATGCATTCTGCACCCACTTCTGTGGATAAAAGCATTACAACATTATTATAGACTTCTATAAAGAGCAGTTGATTGGACACCTGCTCAATCTAAATAGCTGTATCCATTCTTGATGGGAGAGTTTAATCCATTGACATTTTAAGAAACTATTAACAGAAGGGCTGTTGTGCCATTATATTGTGTAGGGTTGTTGTTACAATTGGGGATTTGGTTTGTATAATTGTTCTTTGAGTAGTTTATTTAGGGTCGGCTTGGTTAGCATAAATATTGTGAGTTCTTTTTTGTCTGAGAGTGTTTTAACCCTCCCTCCTATGTAAACGTGAGTTATGCTGGGTAGTGGACTCTAGGTTTAAAGTTTCTTTCTTTCAGTAGCTTAAATATGTCATTCCAATCTTTTCTTACCTGGATTGTTTCAAATTAAAGATCTGGTTTGATTCTTATGTTGTTTCCTGTATACTTGAGGCTTTCTGTCTCCCTTTTTGGTTTAAGGAGTCAATCTCTCTTTTTGTTTTTGTTTGTTTGTTTGTTTTGCCATTTGGATTACTAAATGTCTTGGTGTTGTTCTATTATGGTCTATTTTGTTTGGCACTCTTTTTGCCTCTTGGATTTGTAGACAAACCTCTTTCCCAAGGGCGGGGAAGTTCTCCCCTATTATCTCCCTCACTACTTGTTCCTCACCTTCTGGAATTCCTATAACTGGGAGATTCTCTTGTCTTTGTTCATTAAGTATCTTACATTTTCTTCCAGGGTTTTGTCTCTTCTTTCTTTTTTGACTCTTTATCACTGCTGGCTTGTAATTTGTCTTCAAGTTCATCTATGTGATTCTATTTATACTATTATGGCTTGCTAATATGCTTTTTTTAATTCTTTCAGTTCCATTTGTATGTATTCTTTCATCTTCTGAAAGAGTTCTTCTTTGAGTTGGTTTTATTGTTCATCTATATATTGTTACCCCAACCCCCAACTTCCTGTTTAATCTTATTTGATGGTAAAACCAGCCCATTTCTGGAAGGGGTCTATGGAAGGTAACAAAGGTGTTGTCTGAGGGGTGTAAAAGGAAATTTGGCAAGAAGTTGGGGGAAGAAGGAGCATGGAGAGATAATAGACAGGTTTTAAATGCAGGGCAGCTGCAGAGAGGTTGCCTAAAAGGTTAGCTTAGAAGCCATGTAAGATACACACATGGTGGCTAGGGTATTATTAATAAAGCTTCATGTCTCCTGACTTCTACTGACTGCTTGTGGATCATTTCTTCACTGCTACACTGAACTCGCAGACCCGTCAGCTGGAAGGGGATGCAGGTACCTGGCCTGACTGAGAAAGGCCTCACCATCCATACACCATCATCTACTGTCATCCAGGACTCTTATTATATAACTAGTTCTACATATATTTCTTAATTGCTCATGCTAGTGCCTCCTTAATTTCCATTGCTAAAACATTAAGTGTTGATTTTAGGTCATCATCTATAAGGTTCAGGATTTTGGTTGAACTTAGAGATTTGGCGGGATTCCTCTCCATTTCCCTCACATAAGATGTCTTCTTTAGCTTCCCCATTGATCTTTACACTTGGTGGTTTGTAGTGCTGAAGTATCAGGGTGTTTAGAAAGTTATCTATTGAATTATTTGTATGAAATGTGGCTCAAGGTATATCTTCTTAGAGGTTATTTTTCTAAAGTACCAAACTTGTCTAAGTCTGATAAAAAATATTGCATACTAGTTTATTGATTTGTTCAGCTGGTCTTTGAGCTGTACATTTTCTAAGAGAAAGAAGTGCTAGATCCAATCTGCCAGGAAATCTGTGACATAAATTGAAATGACTTCTAGTGTCCATGCAGTTTTGGAAAATTAGGACTGATGGGAAGGAAGATTGTTTCAGTGATGGCACTGGAACCCAGAGGAGACTGAGGAACGCTAGGAGGTCCCATTTGAGCTTTGTGGGGCAATTAGGATGGGAGCCTCCCTGTTCCTGCCCAGACACAGACCTGACTGTCCCCAGGGAACAAATCAGCAATGGTGTTGGGAAGGAGGCTAGGAAAAGACCCTAAAAGACAGCCTCATTTGCATTTATTTGGTTGAAGGGACTAAGATGTGAGGCTCCCTATTCCCACCCCTGACACAAACCTGGTGGTCCCACTGGGCAGATAAACAGTGACGGCACGGGGACCCAGAAGAAGACTGAGGGAAGGCTGTAAAGGAGCTGCTTTGCTTTTTTTTAGTTAAACAATGAAGCAAAAGTAGAGATGATATTGTCATCCATAAATATTCTTCCCAAAGTTTAAAGTGGTGTTTTGTGAAGTTAGTATGCATTTAAACGCCATTGTTGTCTAAAAGGCATGAACTAAAGGAGAAGCCTCTTTTGATAAAAGGCCCAGTGTTTCTTAGAGACTGGAAGGGATTTCTTGCAATGTTGTCATTAGGCATAAAAGAAATTTAACCTGTTTTAAGGAAATATAAAGACACATGAAAAGATACATGTCCCTTATTGTTAGGGAAAATAAATTAAAACCATGAAATACTGTTAGCCCATCCCCCATACTTCCTGTAACCTTACCTGCTAATAAGACCTGCCCATTTCTGGGAGGGGTCTTTGGTGGGTAACAAAAGGTTTTGAGAATTGGTTGAGAGGATTTTGGAGGAGAGATGAAGGGAGATTCAGCAAGAGAAATGAAGGAAGAACCAGGGCAAGCTGAATAGAACATGCTTAAATAGGTTTAAGATAATAGGCCACACATGTTGGCCAGGGCCTGGAATAAAATGGATGTCTCATGAAACCTGTCTGTGGACCATTTTCTCCCCATCGCTATCCTAAACCTGCAGACCTGCTGGCTGGAGAAGGTTGCAGACATGTGTCCTGGACTGGAGGAGAAAGGCCTCTCATCCCTCCATCACCATCCACCACCATCCAGCCCCATCCAAGGGCTTTCATTCAACAAAATACCATCTCATATTTCAAGAATGGTTATTCAGAAAGAATCAATTAATAGCAAGTATTGGTGTGGATGTGACTATAAGGCAACCATGTCTACTGCTGGAGGTAATGTGAATTGGGTTGGCCATTAACAAAAATGATATAAAGATTTTCCAAAAATATTAGGAGTAAAAATGCCCTATGATCCAGCTACTTCATACTGGAAAATAGGAGTATTCCAGCTGTTATTAACAAAAAAAATGCAAAAAGATCATTGTACTCCCTGTGCTTATTGTTACATAATTCACAATGGCCAATATATATATATATATACAACTTAATTTTTAAGATGACTGAATAAAGATGTGTACATACACAATGAAATACTACTTTGTTCTAAAAACTATAATATCTTGCCATTTATGACAGCACATATGTAACTTGAGGGGATTGTGGTTCCTGAAGTAAATCAGAAAAAGTCAATTACACTACAATTTCATTCTTCTCTAAGGATAAAGAAAGGAAGCAAACGAGCAAACAAGACAAAACAATCCCTTATATTTCAGCCATAGAACAGTGGTTACTAGGAGGGAAAAGAGGTAAGGGAGAGGGAAAAATAGAAAAGGGGTTAAACTGGTGATTGATGGAAACTAGATTTCTTTGGTGGGGATCAGATTTCAAAGTATAACATTGTACATCTGAAACTTATTGGTGTTATAAATCAATATTACCTCAAATTTTTAAGTGTTTTTTTTTTAAAGGAAACCTATTTAATTTTGATCTTGTGGTGGATTTTTAGGCCATGTGGTATATTGACTTTTGTAAAAGAATGTGTCCAGTTCCTGCCTATTGATATATAAATGTAATTGTGACTTTATTAAGAAGTTGGAACTTTGCTAAGACAACCTGTTTAATATCAGTTCCTACTCAATTATGTTAAACCTTAATCCATTGACCAATATCCTCAGGAGAAGGTCTTATGAAGACAGACTAATAAACCAGACAGCATTGGCAGATATGACCAGAGAAGATGGGTATTCAGAGATCAGGCATCCACATGGATAGCACTGATCAGAGCTGTATTGCCACAAAACAGTAAGATCAATAAGGTCACTACTATGTTTAGACACCAGTGGACAGGATTGTCAACATCTACTGGTAACTGGAAGAGATAAGGAATTATTTTCCTCCTATAGCCTGCAGACAACTTCAGATGCCACCTTCAGGCACTGTGGGGGTGAGGGACCATGGTCAGTGAGGCACTGTGGAGGCAAGGGGTCATAGTCAGTGAGGCACCATGGGGATAAGGTGACATAATCAATGAGATGTTGTGGGAGTAAGGGATTATGGTCAGTGAGATGCTGTGACAATGAGGGAACATGGTAAATGAGGCGCCTTCAGATGCCCTACTCATTCCTTGATTCCAGACTTCTCCTGTCCTTCATAACTTTGAGAGAAAGCTTCTTTTATTTTAAGTCACCTGTTGGTGATGGCATATTATGATTATATAAGAAAGTTAATACTTCCTTGTAAGGTATCCCTTCCCCCAACTTCCTGTTTCCCTAATCTCTTCTTTTATTTATTTATTTTTTTTTGGTTTTGGTTTTTGGGCCACACCTCCTCGTAACACTCAGGGGTTACTCCTGGCTATGTGCTCAGAAATGGTTCCTGCCTTGGAGGACCATATGGAACGCTGGGGGATTGAATCCAGTGCTGTCCTGGGTCAGCTGCATGCAAGGCAAACGACCTACCGCTGCGCCACCACTCCAGCCTCTCAAATTCTTTCTTTTGAGATGCTAATCCCACCTGGAGAATTAGACCTGCCCAAACTTGGGATGGAGTGGGTTATTTTAAATAAATAATAAAAGAATGCTTGGGGGAGGCAAGAGAGGAACAGAACAAAGCAGAGAGGAGAAGCAGCAAAAGAAACTGCTGGGCAAAGAAAGCAGATAGCAGAAAGCACATGTGAGGAAAAGTATAAGGCGAATAGCAGGGTCAAAAATTCAATTTACCTGGGGCCACAGGAGGCAAAGTCGGGGTGAGGCAGGGCCACATAAGGGATTTCACAATAAATAAATAAATAAATAAATAAATAAATAAATAAATAAATAAATAAATAAATAAATAAATAAATAAATAAATAAATAAAATAAATAGATAAAGGGACAGCTGGCAGGAGCAGTGGAAATGACGTCTGCGCTAGGCGCAATGTATTCGCGATTATTCGCTTACCTAATTTTAGCAATAAAAAATTGTATTAGTAAGAAAATATCGCAAAAAAATCGCATTAAACATTTGCATACCCCGAATGGAACTGCTTGGGGTATGCGAATGTTTAATGCAACTTTTATTGCAATTATTCGGTGAGCGAATAATCGCGAATACTGAAATATTTGAAGGCTGGCCCGGGCCTTCAATGTTGTACGGAGGGCCGCAAACAGCCCCAGGCTGGGAGTTTGAGACCCCTGGCGTATAGAAACAAGGAATAAAAGCAAGTTGACTCTAATGAAACTTTAACTGATTGCTTGTGAGGCAAGCACCATGCCATGCTGGGGGCGGCCTCACCCAACATGTGGACTTTATGATTTATTTTTATATTTTAATCAATACTTCCTCAATTCTAAGAATTATAAAAAATATATAATATAAACAGTTCAGAAGAAACAGGGAGGATAAAAGATGTAATTATAAGAAGTGAATAGAAGGGGTTATGTGATGATGGAATTGTGGAGAATCTTGGTCCTATTAATGCCCAGATTCCAGTTGTGACATTTAAAATTTTATGAGAGGATATCACTTGGATAAAATAGCTAGAGGGACATAGGATCTCTATTACTTCTTACAACTGTATGTGATTCTGTCTCAAAATTTAAAATTTAAATTGCACCTTGTTCATTGTGAATCCTCCTTGTCAGCCACCTTAATGTATTGATTACAATTTTAACATTTTTAATGATTCAAGATTTCCTGACATTGCCTCACATGCTCTCTTCCACTGCACTTGCATTCTTTATGCTCTATTGTTTATGCTCTATGCTCTACTTTATGCTCTACATGTGCTAGTGTTCCATGTTTATAATTTATTACTTGTCTTCACCCTCTAGAATGAAAGGATACCAGAGCAGGAGCATAATCTCTGTTACTTGGTGATGCATTTCAAATACCTAGTACATAATAAATGCCTACTAAATAGATGCTTAACTGACAGATGAATTAATATAAAGGGTGCTCCAGGGGAAATAGCATAAAGTATGTGTGTGAGAGAAAAAAAGTTTAAAGAGAGAGACAGACAGACAGAAAACAGACAGAAAAATTAATTTATTTGAAGAGCTGCCTCCTACTATTAATTATGGAGACTGACAGATTTAAGATTGCAGGCTAAAAACCCAGGGAAGAATGCATGTTTCAGTTCAAGCACAAGGGCTGAAGAATTCCCATTTGGTGGAAAGAAATCAGTCTTTCTATTCAGCCTTCACCTGATTAAATAATTATATATATAAATATATATATATATATATTACAAAGGTTGATCTTCTTTCCTCAAAGTCTCCAATTTAAATATTAAATTTCACACCAAACCACCCTAAAAGGAACAACTAGGATAATATTTGACTATCTCTGGGTACCATGGTCAAATACATCAAATTAATCATTATAATCTATTGACCTGAAAGCCATTATTTATCCCTATGTTTGTATTTATTGATGTCTTTTTCAAGACATGCTAAGGAGATCCCAGGACCACTACACTGATACTCAACCACCTGGGACTGCTGTCTCATTGCTAGGACCTGGAACTGAAGTGATGCTCTAGGATCTGTGATGTTAGGAACTATAATAGCCACTCAAGCGCTACTCAGAAACCTCTAGAGTAATTCTAGATTAATCCTGGAGTTAGTGGAGCCATGTGGGGCAGGGATCAGGCACACCTGAAGGCACACCTGAAGGGATCAGGCACATGAGAAAAATGTACTCTAACCCTATTGGCTACTGTGTATGTTGTTTATTTATTTTCATTTTTGCCCACACCTATTGGCGCCTAGGGATTTCACCTTGATCTGTGCTCAGATATCCCTCCTGGGAGTACTCAAGGTGCCTTAAAGGGTGCCAGGTGCCATGCACAAGGCAAACACTATACCAGCTGTGCTGCCTCTCATATTCATATTTTCTCATTTACCAATAGTCCAGTAACAGCAAGGTCTTGCAAAAGTACCTTAAACAAATTCTTTTTTTTATATTTTATTTAAACACCTTGATGGCATACATAATTGTGTTTGGGTTTCAGTCATGTAAAGAACACCACCATCACCAGGGCAACATTCCCATCAACAATGTCACAAATCTTCCTCCTCCCCACCCAACCCCCGCCAACAGGCTTTCTGTTTTCCTCATACATTCACATTGTTAGGATAGTTCAAAATGTAGTTATTTCTCTAATTAAACTCATCACTCTTTGTGGTGAGCTTCATGAGGTGAGCTGTGACTTCCAGCCCTCCTCTCTTTTGTGTCTGAAAATTATTATTGCAAGAATGTCTTTCATTTTTCTTAAAACCCATAGATGAGTGAGACAATTCTGTGTCTTTCTCTCTCTCTCTCTCTCTGACTTATTTCACTCAGCATAATAGATTCCATGTACATCCATGTATAGGAAAATTCCATGACTTCATCTCTCCTGACAGCTGCATAATATTCCATTGTGTATAAGTACCACAGTTTCTTTAGCCATTCATCTGTTGAAGGGTATCTTGGCTGTTTCCAGAGTCTTGCTATGGTAAATAGTGCTGCAATGAATAGAGGTGTAAGGAAGGGATTTTTGTATTGTATTTTTGTGTTCCTAGGGTATATTCCTAGGAGTGGTATAGCTGGGTCATATGGGAGCTCGATTTACAGTTTTAGGAGGAATCTCCATATTGCTTTCCATAGAGGTTGAACTAGACGACATTCCCACCAGCAGTGGATAAGAATTCCTTTCTCTCTACATCCCCGCCAACACTGCTTGTTCTCAGTCTTTGTGATGTGTGCCAATCTCTGGGGTATGAGGTGGTACCTCATAGTTGTTTTGATTTGCATCTCCCTGATGATTGGTGATGTGGAGCATTTTTTCATGTGTCTTTTGGCCATTTGTATTTCTTCTTTGTCAAAGTGTCTGTCCATTTCTTCTCCCCATTTTTTGATGGGATTAGGTTTTTTTTTCTTGTAAAGTTCTGTCAGTGCCTTATATATTTTGGAGATTAGCCCCTTATCTGATGGGTATTGGGTGAATAGTTTCTCCCATTCAGTGGGTGGCTCTTGTATCCCGGGCGCTATTTCTTTTGAGGTGCAGAAGCTTCTCAGTTTAATATATCCCCATCTGTTAATCTCTGCTTTCACTTGCTTGGAGAGTGCAGTTTCCTCTTTGAAGATGCCTTTCTTTCCTTATGTGTGCTTGCAAAGCTACAAATTTTCCTCTCAGTACCGCTTTCGCTGTGTCCCATAGGTTCTGATAGTTTGTGTCTCCATTGTCATTTGTTTTCAGGAAGGTTTTGATTTCCTTTTTGATTTCATCTCGGACCCACTGGTTATTCAGTATTAGGCTGTTTAACTTCCATTAATGTTATTCTTCTGTGTCCCTTTGTAGTTCACATATAATTTCAGGGCCTTGTGGTCAGTGAAGGTAGCCTGCAAAATTTCTATCCTCTTGATATTCTGGAGGTATGTTTTGTGTGCTAACATGTAGTCCGGTGTCAACACAAAGAAAATAAACCATTTCCAAGGGACTCCTTCAGATGCTCACCTGTGAATAAAGTGCAAGCAACCTAGTGCAAATGTTTGACTTGATACTGAAGACTTATTTTTTCTCATGTCTTCCCTCTCAGCTGTGATTCTAATAACTGAGTTTTTCTTGTGGGAAGAAGATAAACTAGAAACATAAAGTCCAAGTAGCCCCTTTAGAAACAGGCCATGATTGCTATAATGTCTTGGCTCCAAATGACTTGGTTTTTAGTGTCAACAAAATGCAGAACCTAAGACAAAGATTTAGAAACAGGCAGTTAGTCTACCTGGGAGGTGATCACATGAGACTCAAATAAGGAAGGGGAGAAACTGAAGCAGGGAAGAGTGATCACTAAGTAGTAATAAAAATGATTGGACTTAAACATCAAACCCTAAGCCAACAATAGAATCGATACCCAATCTACTACAAGCTAGACACAGAGGGGACTTATGCTAGCAACCCAGAGGGTAAGGGAGGAGGACCTCGGATGCATGCTGGAAACGGGGGTGAAGGAAGGACAACTTTGGTGGTGGGAATTCCCCTGATTCAATGTCAATATGTACCTAAAATATTACTGTGAAAGATTTGTAATCCACTTTAGTCAAAATAAAAATTATTTAAAATTTTTTCAAGGCAGATAGCTCTGCATTTAATGGTATGCTGAAACTAGAGGATGCTCCACATCAGCCTGACATCGATGAAAGAAATGCACAGAACCCAGAATCTTTAAATATAAGTTAAGTTAAGAACCTGATACCAACAATAGCTGAAGTGTGAAATGACATGGGTTAGACAGACTGGAACCCAGAGTCAGTCTTATACCAATAAACTTCTGGGGTGAGGTCTTTTTGTAATCAGGCCAAGGATTTTTTTCCATTTTCCCCATATTTTTCTGGACCTATGCAAACAACGGCGATTGCCACTATCACACCTTTACTATATTTTTTTACTCTTATCCTTTAAGGAAAAAATACAATTTACTGAACTTAAAAACAAATAACTGTAGTAGAATGCCTGTCTTGAATACAGGCAGGGAATGGGAAGGGGGGAAAGGGAAATGTTACACTGGTGAAGGGGGCTATTCTGTTTGTGACTGTAACTCAACTATGAACATCTTACTTAAATAAAAAATATTTTAAAAAATTGTGTTCAAAAAAAATACAAAGAAATGCTAATGAGCTAATGAGAGCTGCTTTTGAGAATGGAGAATCTTTTTTTTTTTTTACCACTGGGACTCAATAACATTAAAGGGGACCCTCTGAAGAACACGATAGAATATTCTTCAGTATTTTCCTACTAGGAGCAGTGTTGTCCCCTGTCTTCATCCCCTACTAGTCCCCTTACTTTCAGATTATTTTGAGTGTTGGGGTGGGGGGTGGGACTCCTAGGGTATAAAAAAGCCTCCAGGGATATTAAGCACTCAAAAACTTAAAAACATCATTATGTTTATAGTGACATTCCGATTTGTTTAATGCATGTTTAAAGTTCATTGTCTTCTATTTAAGTTTTAACAACAATAAAAAAAAGGTTATGGAAAGACTTGTGCTTAATGATGTTTTCATAGAATTAACCAAGACTTTTGGCAGCAGCATGGCTAACAAGCCGTGTAGGGCCAGTCAACTCCCTGAGTGCTTCTTCAAACAAGTTTGCAAAAGCTATCACTAGCTTTAATACATATGGAGAAGGCCTTTGGGTTGGGGAATAGTTTGACAAGAGCAAAATTAACATAAACAGAGACGGAAATGTAATGTTTCACAAAGCGAGTGGAGCAATGTATCTGGTGTGCTTTCTAGACACTAGTCTCTAGTGGCATAAAACATGAACACGAAACCAGTAGTTACTAGAAAAAGGCCCAAGATAGTTGTTTGAGAGCCACTTTCTCTGCTGGTCTTTATTATAAACATATGCAGGAATAATCAGTTGTATCCACTCTTCTAATGGGGAAACAAGCACTCACATGACTACAAAGTAAGTTTTCCAAGCCCTGACCAGACCTACTAAATTACAAATTCTAGAAATAGGATAAGATATTGAGGGGGGGGGGGGTCACACCTGGCAGCAGTCAGGGGTTACTCCTGGCTCTGCACTCAGAAATCACTCCTGACAGACACAGGGAAGCATAGAGGATGCCGGGAATTAAACCAGGGTCTGTCCTGTGTTGGTCACATGCAAGGCAAACACTCCACTTCTATGCTATCACTCCGGCCCAGGACCAGGCATTTTTTATTGTAAATATTACCTAGGCAAATTTGATCAGTCACATCCAGAAAGTTTATGGCACCCTTTTCTCTAGACTTTTCTATCATTTAAGAGGTAAAATTGAAATAAGATTATAGATAATTTGCAGTCTCCATAGATACACCACACCTCTAAACCATCATTGTATTCAAGACCCCTGACCCATGCTACAATTATTAAAATGTGCCTGTTAAGGAGGTAACTTGGGAGATTAGAGGTACGGTGGTGAAAGAAAATTGATGCTGGATGAGGTGGGATTGTTGTTGGAACATTGTATGTTTGAAAATCAATACCTAACAGATATAATAAATACTATGTCCAAATTAAAAAGTTGGTTAAAAACACTGTCTAGAAAGGAAAATAAAAAAGAATAGAGGAGATGAGTGGGGGAGAATGGGAGGGAAGCCAGAGACATTGGTGGTGGGAGACATTCATGGGTGAAAGGGGTAGTGTGAGAATGAAACTAAATTTTAAATCACTTTGTAATCACAGTGTTTAAATTTGAAAAAAAATGTTTTTGAAAGTTGATTAGAAAGAAATAATGGTGAATCTGGAGCGAAAACACAGCAGTAGGGCATTTGCCTTGCATGCATATGACCCAGGATGAACTTGGTTTCAATCCCCTGCATCCCATATGGTCCCCCGAGCCTGCCAGGAGCAATTTCTGAGCACAGAGCCAGGAGTCACCCCTGAACACCTCCAGATGTGGGCCCCTCCCAAAAAAGAAGAAAAAAGGTGATATTTTAAAAGAAGAAGAAAAAAGGCCTTAGAAAGAGGTGGTTAAAAATCAGCAAATGGGTCAAAGAAATAGTATAGCAGGTAAGGCATATACCTTGAATTAAGCTGACTTAGTTTTGATCCCTGGCATTGCATATGTTTCCCTGAGCCCTGAAGAAGTGATCCTTGAGCACACAGCAGAAATTAGCCGCAAAAATTATCAGCTGCAGCCCCAACCCCCAAAATAAATTAATTTAATTAAGTCCACTGACTTGAGAGAAGCACCTAGACTGTGTAATAAGAAAACTTACCTAATGTAGGGACTGACAAACACTTTTGGTAAAGATTAAAAAACAAATGTTTTAGTCCTATTACAAATATGCTGTGGTTAATTTTTGTTATAACTGCCATTTGTAAAAGCAGCTTTACCTTAATGAAAATTTATAACAAAAGACCCTATTTTATTTTATTTTTTATTTATTTATTTTTTATTGTGACTGAAGCTCATTACACAGAATTATTTACAATACATAGTGACAATGAATGAAGGGCATTCCCACCACCAATGTTGTCCTCCCTCCACTCCTGTTCCCAGCATGTCTCCCACATCTCCCTCCTTTACCCCCCCAGAATCCTAGTGCAAATGGTCTCTGTCTTACAGCTTGTAATAGGTTGGGTATCTATCTGTTTGGTGTTCCAGTCTGGTCATTTTTTATTTACACTACATGTTCATATGACTGGTCCTGGTATCATTCTTTTACCCTCTCAATTTCTGAGGCTGAATGATTCAAATTATGCTATGCTGTTGGAGATAAAAAGGTTAAGGAAAAGAGGAGAAAAAAATTTGGTATCAACTACTAAAAAAAAAAAAATCACCGAATAATATCCACAAAAGTGGAAAAGAAAGAAAAAAGTGGGAGAAAAAAGAGAAGGAAAATAATATCAAAAAACAAACAGAAAATAAAACAAAACAAAACCAGAAAAAGTGCTGCAGTGGCAGAGTTTGTGATACCCCACCTTTTTTTTTTTTTTTTTTTTTTTATAGGCACAGCAAGTATTGGGGAAGGAAGGAAATTCCCGTGGCCTAAGAGATTCAGGGTTTCTCCACTCTTGAAGCATATTGTCATGGGAACAACCACTGGCTCCATACCTTCTCATTGCCGTATCCCAGGGTTTTATTTTGTTTTGTTTTTGTAGTGTCAGGAACCTTTCTTCTCTGTTGTGAATGAGAAAATAAGGCCACTATAGCAAGCAATATTTGTATTTTCACAGGTCCTAGGACAGGGCCTAGGATAGAGTCTTTAAGGTTCTAGAGGTACTGTTCCACCATTGTTGGTGTGTTCAGTTTTCTGTATCATGTGCTCCATGTTTTTGCTCGTTCCCTAGGCCGAAGTCTAGGAAATTATGGTTCCAAAGGTTCTGTTCAGACTCTGTTGTCAGAATTGGGCCTCCGTGCTAAGAAATCTTGATTTTTGTAAGAGACCTGGGCTATAGCCTATGGTAGGGTTTTTCTTAATGGTCTCAAAGTACGTTCTGCCCAGTCACGGTTGTCAAAGTCAGTTTTCTGTAATTAGAGCTCTTATTTTTCATAGTTCAAAGGACAATACATCTTCTGGTTTCCACTTAGTGTTAGGTGATATGATAGGACCTCCTGGTCTTAGGTCAAGTTGTCATTTCCTCGCTCTCCTCATTGTCATATTAACACTAGCACAAGTATATCTCCCAACGGAGCTTAGTTCCTGGTGTTGTTGCAGAGGGTTGTTTCAGTTCTATGTCTGGGATCTGGGATTAAAGAATGAACTAACAGTGTCCAATCTCGTGGAGACTGAGTTGTATCCACATGACATATGTCCAGGATGGAAGGCACCCTTGTATAAAAAGTGTGAGTTCTTATCCTTAGAAGATAAGATCTTGTGTCTGAGTCCATGATTTCCCCTTATTTACTGTGCCTATACAAAAACGTATGGTGTCCTTTTGTATTGCTGATGCTATTCCAGGTAAGGATGACAGGCTACTCACACAGTATCTGTAGTGTGGTCTGAGCTTTTATCCCAGGCAAGACATTTTCTTGGTTTTTGACCAAGCAGCACCAAAACTGGGGAGGGTAGAGAAAATGTGTATATATAAAAAATAGAATATATAGATAAAATTGAGGAAATTGAGAAAAAAAAAAGGGAAAGAGGTATTTGAAAAAAGAAAGTGATTGGGGAGGCGATCTGTATGTTTAGAAATACATATCTTAAGATACATTATTATAAAGGTATTAAGTTAACGTAGGCAATATAGGCCTCCCAATTGGGTCTTCTGAAATATTCTTGTGGGGAGCGAAAGCCATGAAAACCATTCTGGCGTGGGGGAATCTGGGCCCCCGGATTGACTGGCAGTCCGGGAGTTCTTTGGCTAGCTGTCCAGCCCAGTGCCCACCACATACCAGTGCAAGGGACCAATTCCTGGCATGTGGCGTCTCCAGGCCCAGCTCTCGCCTCTGCAGCTTGTGAATGAATGGATAGGGGCAGAATTTTCCTCCATCCCATCCCATCCCCCAAGGCCCAGGTTACCAGATCAGGCCATGAAGACCATTCTGGCGTGGGGGAATCTGGGCCCCTGGACTGACTGGCAGTCCGGGGGTTCTTTGGCTAGCTGAAAAGACCTATTTTATATAAACAGACCTTTGGCCTATGGGTCAGTTTTACTAATCCTTTTTTGTTTGTTTGTTTTGGGGTCACACCTGGTGGCTCTCAGGGATTACTCCTGGCTCTGCACTAAGAAATTGCTCCTGGCAGGATTGGGACCATATGGGATGTTAGGAATCAAACCACAATCCATCCTGAGTCGTCGTATGCAAAGCAAATGCACTACCACTGTGCTATTGCTCTAGCCTCACAGTTTACTAATCTTTGGACTAATGTTAGATGCTTCCTAGAGGGGCCCTGGGCAATTGGGTTTGCTCTGCTGCTGGAAAAACACTCCAAGAGGAGATTATTACTTTTGTTCATTTTCCTGATCACAGAATTAACCTTACATTTAAAAAGGTAGAACATTGACTGCAGCAATAAATTGGTTCTGTTGGTTGACTTAATATTGAGTGTGGCTTATGTACAAACAGACCATAGTAACAAGCACTCCAGAGTTTATTGAATTAGCTGAACATGATTGAATAAATTGGAACAGTGTTTGCTTACTAGTTTTAGAAGTTACTAGAGCAACACAGTAAAACCTCAACTTATTTCAAATAATCAGATTCTTGGATGTTGATCTGGCTGTAATAACACACATTTTGATCTCCATTTTGATCACCAGGGCTGATTTGGTTGCCTAAATAGGCTCCCTTTCTCCCTCACTACCCCATCTGCTTGAGACATATGTTCAGTCAATGAGGATGGTCTTTCTCTGACAGAAATTGGCCACTCCAGCTGTTTGAGTTTGTTGGAATAGACTTTTTGTTTAATTTGGTTGGGGCCACAGTCAGTAGTGGTCAGAACTTAGTTCTGGCTCTATGCTTAGGTATCACTCTTGGCAGGCTCAAGGGACCATAGCTGATGCTTAGAATTAAATTTAGATTGACTGCATGCAAGTCAATACTCTACCCACTGTCCCATTTCTCTAGCCCTGTAGGAGTAGTTTTTCTCCTCTGAGAGACCTCCAAATATGCTCTCAGGTCTGTGGGAATTTCAAAGGGATCAAAAAGTAGACAAATGGCCTAATTTTTTATTCTGAATAACCATTAACAAGTACTTCAATTTTTTTTCTGTTTTTGTTGCCTTTATTTTATTACTTGTGAGAGAGAGAGATACAGAGAAATAAATTTCATTGGATTTATTTGAATTTTGTATAGATAACCTTAAAACACTCAATGCCGAAATGGATCCTTGAAGAGCATCATGTTGATTTGATCATGACAGTGGGAAGTAGACAAAAAGTGATAGGGATGGAGCATGTCTGGTTTACAAATAAATTACTCCCAGCTTTCTTTCCACTACAGAAGCCTTTCTCTTCATTACATCCAAAGATCTCTCATAAATAGAGACCCCTTAAAACTGGGGTAAGGAAGAGAAGAGAAGAAAGAGTCAGAAGGAATTTGCCAAATTATATTCTTGCAACTCATGTCTGGTTTCTTGGCATTTTGCTTTTTCAGTTTTGTGGCCCCTGTTGGCATTTCTCAAGGCTTATTCCTGGCTCTGCTCTCAGGAATTACTCCTGGCAGTGCTTGAGGGACCAAGCTAGGGATTGAACCCAGGTCAGTCGTATGCAAGACAAATATTCCACCTATATTCCAGCCCCTCTTGGTATTGTTGTTGTTATTTTATTTTAGTTCTATTTGGGGGCCATATTTGGCTCTGCAGAGATCTTACTTTAGCCTCTACATTTAGGGATCACTTCTGACAGTGCTCAAGGGATCACATCTATTTCTAGGGATTGAATCTGGGTTGGCTTCAAGTAAAGAAAGCATCTTTTCTGCTGTACAATCTCTCAGACTCTTAGAACTCAAATTTTTGTCAATTTGCAACTAAACATCCAGAAGTTAGGGTCATTCTTGCCTCCAAAGAATTACAGAGGGAAGTATTTATAGTATAGTGTGCTTAATTCATGTATATGGTGTGAGTATATTTTACTCACATGTATCATAAAATCATATTAATAAAATTAGTGCTAAGTACAGCTCCTAACCCATCTGATCCTGGGAAGACTCTCAAAGCTTTTCTAATCCCAAATCTGTGATCCAGAGATCCACAATGGATGAAACTATTTCCAACCCTTCCAACAAGAGAAGCAGGAATTGTTGTATGGAATTCCTGGTTTTCTTTTGATGTCTGTCTGATTTGACATGTAGGAACACACCCAGGAAGTTTTGAATATCTTCTGAAAAGGATGTTCTACACATCCTCAATTTTGTCTCAAAATACCCATCAAGAGATGTACCACGGGGCCGGGCGGTGGCGCTCGAGGTAAGGTGCCTGCCTTACCTGCGCTAGCCTAGGAGACCGCGGTTCGATTCCCCGGCGTCCCATATGGTCCCCCAAGCCAGGAGCGACTTCTGAGCGCATAGCCAGGAGTAACCCCTGAGCGTCACTGGGTGTGGCCCAAAAACCAAAAAAAAAAAAAAAAAAAAAGAGATGTACCAGCCACTCACTCATGTTTCTTAGTTGTTCTTGATGCTCTTTCTACCATCTATTTCCATTTTATTTCATGGAATCATCTTGACAGCCTCCAGTCTTTGCCCTTTTCCAGACTGAGGTTTGCATGAAGCTATTGACTTTAGGCTGGCTAGGCTTCACCAGAGTCCACAGTGCTTCTTACTTCATTCAATCATAAACTCTCATTTATTTTGTTTGATTGCTCAGTACTTACTCCTCTCTCTGCACTCAGAAATCACTACTGATGGTGCTCAGAGGATCATATGGGATACTGGGAATTTAATACTGGTCAACAACATGCAAGGCAAATATTCAATTTCTTAAATATATTAAAGTCCCTAGATTTAAAAACAAGTCCCTAGATTAACTCCCTAGATTCCTTAATTTTTTAAAATTTAGTTCCAATATTTTTAATTTTGTTCTGATATTTATCATAGTCTTGAAGTTTGTAAGAGAGTGCATTATTTTCTTCTTACATAGAAATAAAAATATATCATCCAGAACTTTCTCCATATAGAGTGTTGAGAACGTCTCAAGAGAAACTGTCTTTTATCTCTTCCTTGGAGGTTCTAACTTGTCAAATATTTGAGGGGACTCTTCTAATTTTTTGTCAATAGATTTTTACCTGCTCATTATTTAATGTCCACAAGGCCATTTGGACAGAGTCTCACAGCTTCTGCATCAATTTTGAGCTCCGGGGTTTTTGAAAATAAATTTATGTGACTTTAGTTATATTTGGGGGAATAACAGCATAAACACATGTATTGAATTAGTCACATTAATGTTGAAATTTACATTAAAAAGTATTTTGATGATCCTAATATATTTTATAGTAGACTATATGTATATAGTGTTTACACAACCATTTTCCAGGCATTAAACTAATATTTCTCTCCACTTTTCTCACCACCTCTAAAAACAATCCAATCCTGAACCTTTCTATGCCTGAAGTTCTATATACCTTTGAGATTATTCTTTTTAAGATATGTTTCTGGAAATACAATTAACGGCCAGCCTCAAAAGTTCTTCACAATTCCTTTGCAAGACAGTTTTTCTCAGTAAACAGACCCAGAAGCCAAGCATGAGACAAACCGTGTCTCCAAACTTACGAGTACACACCTTGGAATGTATTCCTCTTATTTTAAACCAAGAGCCAGTTTGAATAAAGAGGCTTTCTTTGTACTTTTGAAAGAAACCTCTCCACGGAATGAATCAAAGTGGAATCCTAAAGGGGATGCACGGGAAAAATAACATGAGCAGCCAGAATGACTTCAGGGAGAGCAGTAAAAACAACGAAGTACATAAAAACCAAAAAGACTGTGTAGCAGTAGGGTAGGGATCTAGCTCTGATTCTGAGCACATTCTTTGGAAGAAAGAGGCAGACACCAAAAAGAAAAAGACTGAGCAGTAAAGTTCTTCCATCCTTTAAAGAGGCCCTAACAAGAACGAGGGAGTAATTATCATGTCCCTTTCCAGAACTACTGAAAATCTATTGTTAGGGTTCAAGTTGACAGCCATCGCTTAGAGTCAAAGATCACCTCCAATAAAGCAAGGTGCAAAAAGGAGTTTATTTGGTTAATCAAGGTCCAAGCCTCAACCCAGTAGGGGAATCTTGGCAAGGACCCCGAGTCAAATCTTCAAGAGTTTATATAAAAAACACAAGCAGTAACAGAATAGTCATTTCATTGTATAGATTGTGGCGTGAAATTGAGTCCCCTGCTGATATATTCAGGGTCCCCAAATATCTCCCAAATTGAGAGACCACCTCCCATTCTTCCGTCCCCCTTCTCGGGGAGACCTTGGCAATAATCGTCTGCAATGAATGATCCAGACAAAGAGGTTTTGGGGGACAAAAGGTTTGGCCAAAAGACACTAATCCTCCTCCGTTTTCTTCTCTCTCCCTCTCCCCTCCCTCGTTTCTCCTCCCCCCCCCCCCAACCGCCTCTCTCCAACTGCCTCTCCCCAACCGCCTCTGCCCAACAGTCTCCTTTGGCTTCCCCTCCAAGCTCCTTTATTTCTTATTCAATCGCCCCCACATGGAAAGTTCGGGTGGGTGGGACGACAGACAAAGAACAAATAGAATAAATACAAAATAAATACACACATAAAATAAATACAAAAATACTCTACATAGATGCCTTAACCAATCAATTATTTTTCTGGCTCAACCTTGGTTATCTAGGGATATTCTTGACTCTAATGTTGGTCACCAAGAGATATCTCGATTTGAACCTTGGTTGTCAGGGGATAGTCTGAAACAGAACCCTGGTTGTCAGGGGGATACTCTGATGCAGAACCATTGGAGGGATATTCTGATTCGGACCCTGGCTGTCAAGGGTTACTCTGATTCAAACTTTTGGTTGTTAGAGGAGCCTTTTTCCATGCTCACTCAACCCCTAGTTCCTTATTTCTGGAGGGCACCAACTTTGGTTTTATTTCTGAGTTAAATCTTTTCTCTGCCCTCAGGTATGAGTGGTAAGTACACTTTACTAGGGTTTGGGCTTGTCTTAGTCTAGAGTTCCTTATTATGGACTTGAGGGGAAGTGAATTGTAGTTCTTACATCATTGCAGGACTTCTTGAGTTTTGAAGGGATATCCAAAGGAGCCTATAAATACAGACCCACAAGTATCAGGGAAACACAGGGATGATGGATTTGGCAGTACAGTGAGATGTGCATGTGAAACAATGATTTTCCTGAACCTCAGTCTGTGCAGTGGGAATTCTAATTTCACTGCATAGGAGTGATGAGAGATCGGTGAAGACATCTCTGGCTGGGAATTTCTGTATGAAGCTGAATGACATTTAGCGCCTTTCTCTTCCTTCAAGGATATTTACTTAGATTAGTGCAGAAATAAACCAAATGCCTATTTAGCATTCTTTGACAACAGATCTTGAGTGTAGAGATATTGACTCAGTAATTTCTAGACTCAGATTTTTACATATTCCCATCATAAACTACAAAGTGCTTGCATTTTCTTTCCCTTTTCTTTCTGTGTCCACATATTTTATGAATGAGTTAATGGTTGTTTTTATCAAGTGTACTGAGTTTATTCCAGTTTGATTTGTGTCCTTTTGTTTGTTTTGACACACAGAGTGTATAAAGTAACATTGCTTAAATAGTCTAGTTGATAGAGCCTATTTTGATAACTTCATGGCTGGTGTATCAACAATGTTCTTTTTTTAAATCTTGGATGATTATATGGTTAATATTGGAGTGAAAATCTAGACTTTCAGATGACAAAATATGTGACTAATTCCTTAGTCTGACTTTTTTTTAAAACTACAATTCATTTCCTCAGAGCAGGTTCATGCTACTATATGCTACTACATACTATATATATATATATATATGTATGTATATATATGTATGTATGTATGTATGTATATGCTACTATGCTACTATATGAATATACATGGGTGTTTTAGGAAAAAGTTGCATAACTGGGTTTCATTATGTAGTTATTTTCTTTTTTTCCTAATAATATCTCTATTTAAACACCATGGTTACAAACATGTTGGGTTCCAGTCATAAAATGTACACCCCTCCCCTTTACCAGTGCAATCTTCCTAGCTCCCCCAACTCCCCGTCTATCTTCGAGATAGACATTCTATTTCTCTCACTCACTACCATTGTTATAATAGTTGTTGGGTAGTTATTTCTCTAACTGCACTCACCACTCCTTGTGGCAAGCTTCATATCATGAGCTGGTCCTTCCAAACTTGATCTCTATTGTCTCCGGGTATTTTTATTTTTTATTCTTTTATTTTTCTTAAATCCCAGATAAGTGAAACTATTCTGTGTCTATCTCTCTCTCTGACTTATTTCACTCAGCATAATAGTTCTTAAAAGCTGTAACAGATGACTTAACTCGTATGTGAGTTTTTTAAAGCCCCCATTAAATTTCTAGTGAGTTATGACAAAAAAATAACACTATGTTCATACTTGCAGAGCCGCTAATGCCCAGATCACTCAAACACAGCTAGGAAATTCTGAAATGTATATTGCCAAATTTGATACTGGTGAATTCATAAAGGTAATAATGTGTGGAACTGAAGCAATAGCATACAAAGTAGGACATTTGCCTTGCACGAGGCTGACCCGGGTTCAATCCCTGGTATCCCATATGATTTCCCAAGTCTACCAGAAGTGATTTCTGGGTGCAGAGCCAGGAGTATCCCTGAGCACTGGCAGGTTTGCCCCCCAAAAAAAAGATAATAGTGTGTTTCCAAGACTGAACACGTTATGAGTAACCAAGAGTTAGCAGAGCTTGAGGTGAAGGGAATTATTGATAAAGACTATTTAGAAGTGTTGTACGATATGTTAAATAAGTTTGGCAGCCAAGATGATAGATGAAATTGTTGGAATATTTATAGGATTAATCGTGAGCTGTAATTTACTCTCCATTTGCTTTGTTGGCAATAGCCTTTTTATGCGTGAATCAAACAATTTTTTTTCCATTTTGTAATGCAGGACTAACCCAGGGCCCCCCAAACTCCCACTCAAGGCAGATACTTTACCGCTGACCCCCGTCATCAAGTCATTCTTTAAGAATTAAAATAAATAAATAGGGGCCAGAGAGATAGCACAGCAGTAGGGCATTTGCCTTGCATGCGGCCAACCCAGGACAGATCTGGGTTCTATTCCCAGCATCCCATATGGTCTCCCGTGCCTGCCAGGAATGACTTCTGAGCTCAGAACCAGGAGTAACCCCTGAATACTGCCAGGTGTGGCCCCAAAACAAAACAAACCAAACAATATAGATACATTTCACATGCACATATTAACTTATATGCTACTATATGTTGTATGGCTCCTACAAAATTGTGCACCTAATAGAAAAGACCAGGTGTGTTTTTCTCAATAAAATCAATACAGAAAAAATCAGTACAGAAAGTGTTTCCTATCCAGCAACTCCCAAATCCCATAGTCTTTTAATAGGCAAAAGTCCTCACAAAGGGTTTTGTGAAATATTTCTCAACGTACAGTTTTACATGCATATTTGTGTGTAGAGGCTTAAGATGCAGGTGAAAGAGAAAGACAGACAGACAGAGAGTATTTGTTGAGGGTAGGGGTGTCAGGAAAGGGAAGGGAGGAAGGAAGAGAAAGAAAAAAAAGATTAAGCAAATGTGTGCTAATACCTTCCAAACCTTCATAAGATTAGAAGTTTTGTTGCATTGACTTCAGAAGTCCCAGAACTTTCCTGTCAGTAAATTTTTTAAATATTTTTTGTGTTGAAGGTTATGTTATATGGCTATGCTAGCATTCACATTTGTAAGATGTTTTGTTTGTTTTTTTGTAGGGGTGGAGAGAATCTTGGGCCATACCTAGTGGTGTTCAGAGTTTACTCCTGATTCTGAGCTCAGGGTTCATTCCTATTGGGGCTCAGTTAACCACGTGCAGTGATGGGCTTTTGTTTATTTTGTTTTGATTTGTTTGGAACTGGGGTTTCTAACTGGGCTCAGCCTTATGCACGACAAGTACCTTAATCCCTATTCTGTCTTGCCAGGCTTGGTTTAGATGAATAACTACATCTCATCACCACCAAAATATCCCCAAACCTTCCACCATTATCTTTATATTATTGCAGGTTCCCTTCTTCATCCCTTTCTCTCTCTCACTTCTAGTCGAATAGCCATAGATTTTGTAATCCAAGGCCAGCTGAATGCTCTGTAGCATCTTCATCTGAGGCAACTTTCTAACCAGCCTTTAATTTCAAGGACAGAAATGAGAACAAAAGAGCATGGGCGGAGGGAAGTGGCTGCTGATGTTGGAACATTGTGTGCTTGAAACTCTAGTAGAAAAACAACATTGTAAATCATGAAAAAATTAAGAAGAAAGCCACCACAAAAGATCTCTGTGTGTATATACGAATGCATATTTATCATGTTTGGAAAGGATCCAAGGGGAGATGGAGAATGTATTTTAGATGCCCGAATAGCAAGCAATTTTAAAAGAATATTGGAACTCTTTGGTTCCTAAAATATCCTTTGACTCTCAGCACTGTACAGCTTATCCCTTTTCCACCCCCACTGAGAGCCACCCCTCAGAATCTTCCTGATTTCTCTTTGGATTTTTTCCAGCTCTCACTCTGATCTTCTCACCATTTTTCTCTTTCAGGTTCCCCTGTAGCAGTTTTGCTTTCTCCAGCCTAACTTTCAATGGAAACCTTAGGCAAGTTGTGTCCATCTAAACCCATCCTAGAGGAAGCTCTTGCTTCCCTAGAGAACAGCTGTTCCACCGGTGAGGATCTAAGTGCCAGGAAGTGAGAGCACTCACCTGGCTAATGGCATCAAATCTCAGCAAAGCCAACAAGTTATATTTAGCACACACACGTACACACAAATGTATACACATACACACACAAGCACAGAAAACTAACATGTACCCTGCATGCTCACTCTCTCCACTACTCCTTCTCTTCATTCCGTTTTTCCCCTCAAGCTGAGTGCACCACACTCCTACATCATTTATTTCCTTCTCAAGCAGTTGAGTTCATTCCTAGTGTCACACACAAACACATTCCTAACCATTAAAAAAAAAAAAAGAAAGAAACTAGGTCAAATTCCAAGCACATATCACTTAAAGAACTTTAAAGAGGATTGACCAGATTTACAATCTACTTACATGTTTCACAAAATTATTCATGGTGTGGTGAGCTATTTTTATTGAAACAAGATAGTGATTTTTATGGAATTATACTTACTGAAAAAATATGATGGGTGGGGAGAAGGAAAGAAAACACAAATCTGAAAGAGCAAGCAAGCAAGCAGGCAGAGACATAGAAAAAAAAAAAACAAGATACATGTTCAAGGGAGAACATGGGCTCGAGAAGGCAAACCAAGTCTTAAAAAAAAAACTAGAAGCAGAAACACCATCTGATAGTGCAATATCACTTCTCAGCATTTATATAAAGAACACAATAACACAGATTGATAAAGACATTCTCGTCCCTTTGCTCACAGCAGCATGGATCTCAATAGCTTAGGCATGATGTCCACTCAAATACCATAGACACATAACTATATAAAGAAGTGGTGGTCTAGAAATTCAATGGAATACTATTTGTTCAGTGAGTCGGGAAATAAAACACCAATACCGGTGACTTCTCTCAAAGACAGAATGCAGGTAAACAGAGCAAATGGACACAACAAAAATAACCTTCAGATTAAAAAATATTAGGTGGTTTTCAGAGAGAGTAGGTCAAGGTTGGGAAGCAAGAGCAGAGGGTGCTCAATCTGGTTATGACAATGTTGCTGGGTGAGAGTTCTCCATACAGAGCTGTACCCCTGAAATTCTAGAGCTTTGCAAAGTGATGTCCAATCAATAGAGTTGTATTTGATTAGTTACCTTTTTGTTCTTTCTTAATTACCCCCACGCCCATTCTACCTGTAGTTTGATCTAAAACCATCAATGCCAACTCTGTCCAAGTGTACAATGTCCTACATGCAAAGCTCCTTTCCTCTCATTCCCTGTCCTCATACTTCTTCCTTTTATTTTCTTTATAACACAGAGTCTAACACGTCGTGAGGCAAAAAATACTCTTCCTGAAGGGTAGAAAATTGGAGAAATAGTATGGCCACACACTTCTTAGGTTCTCTGCACCTTCTTTGCATGCTAATCTGCAAATCGAAGACTCTGCCTTGTCCTCTTTCTTTGATTTCAACCAAAAGTCTCTGTACTGGGGCCAGTCTAAGGAAAGCTTCTGCCAATCTGGAAAGAATGTAATTTTAGCTTGATACAGGCTACTCCCACATAAATATTATTGATATACATATATTGATATCTAAGTGTTGTTACAGATGTGTTATATATTATAAATATATTCTAATAATATAATCATATAATAAAATATAATATATCATATCAATGCTGTTATATAATAATATATAGTGTTATATGTATTATATAGATACAAATATATATCATATATAATTATATTATAAATATAATTATTAATAAAATAAAATATATATCATTATATAGTATTGTTATATAGCATTATATAATAAATAATAGTTTTATTTTGGCCCTTGAAGTCATCAAAATATTTCTTCTATTTCCCCTAGCTTGCAAGTATAAAATAGTTGAAAACAACTGCTAACTCCTAACCCTTCATCTAATATCATTAAAGTAAAGCCCAAATACACATTATCTACCTATGGTTTCTGAATTTAAAAAAGACTGGTCACTCAAAAAGGCAATGACCTTTTTTGGAATGCAGAGGGATTATGTAAGGAATGGAGGAAAAAGAACACTTGAGCACTTTCCTGCTGCTGCTATGGTTTGGGGGTCAGCCACACTCAAAGCTAATTCCAACCGAGCGAGGTGTTAAGAAATCAATCCCATAATCCCATAGGGCGCCTGGGCTGTTTACAGATTCTGGCTATTGTAAATAGAGCTCCAATAAACATAGGAGTGCAGAGGGCATTTTTTTGTTGTTGTTGTATTTTTGTGTTCTTAGGGTATATCCCTAAGGGTGGTATTGCTGGATCATATGGGTGCTCAATTTCCAGTTTTCTGAGAAATATCCACATTGTTTTTCTGAAAGGATGGACTAGGTATTCATACCAACAGTGAATGTCCTTTCTCCCCACATCCACACCAACACTGTTGTTCTTGTTTTGCGATGTGAGTCAGTCAGTCTCTGTGGTGTGAGATGATATCTCATTGTTTAGATTTGCATCTACCTGATGATTAGTGATGTGGAACATTTTTCTCATGTGCCTTTTGGCCATCTGCACTTCTTTGAGAAAATGTCTGTTCATTTCTTTGACGTTTTTGTTGAGGTTAAAGGCTTTTTTCTTGTTAAGTTCTGTCAATACCTTATATTTTCTTAGGTATTATTCTCTTATCAGATGGCTAGTAGGTGAATAGTTTTTCATATTCTGGGGTAGCATTTATATCCTAGTTTCCTTTGAAGTGAAGATGTGTCTCAGTTTAATGTAGTTCCATTTGTTTATGATAGCTTCCTCTTGCTTAGACAGTGGTGCTTTCTCCTTGACGATGCCTTTAATCTCAATGTAATGGAGTGCTTTTTTCTATGTTTTCTTCTATATACCTTGAAGTTTCAGGTTATTCCTGTTTATTTAACAGCCTACCTTGTTTTATGATACATTTGAAGTATTTTTCACTGAAATAATACGTAGATAAGCAAATGAAACAACACACATTGGCATGCCCCAAATTGTCACTATAGAAACAAGAATCAAATACAATAAAATTAAATTTTAAACACACACACACACAAAAAAAAACAAGAATCAAAACTTAAGCAAAACACACACACACAAAGTAAACATTGAACAAATATGTGTAGTAGAATTCAAGGAAGGGAAAATGTCATTATATGCTCTAGCTAACACCACAAGTATCTCAGAAGAATCCTCAAAGTCAAATGACAAAGTCACCCCTTTCTGTTGGCACATGCTTTCTCTTGTTTTCTTTTTTTTTTCTTTTTTTCTTTTTTTGGTTTTTGGGCCACACCCGGCGGTTCTCAGGGATTACTCCTGGCTGTCTGCTCAGAAATAGCTCCTGGCAGGCACGGGGGACCATATGGGACACTGGGATTCGAACCAACCACCTTTGGTCCTGGATTGGCTGCTTGCAAGGCAAACACCGCTGTGCTATCTCTCCGGGCCCTTTCTCTTGTTTTCAAGTGATGCAGCAGATACTTTGGTATGGATAAGGCCAGATGTTACCTTCTCTTGTAACTCACTTCGCAGCTTGGGATAGGTCATTTGCCCTCCTTGGATTTTAGCCTCCTTATCTGAGAAATGAAAGTTAAGAGTGAAAGCAAAGGAAAAGTAAATATTTGCTCACATTTTAGTAACCATATAACCTTGCCTATAGACACAAGAGAATAAGAATACAAAGAATTCTATTACTCCCCTCATAAGAGACCATAGAGACAAGTACCACTGTGTGGAGACCCAGAAAGGGTTGAGGCAGAAATAAGAGTGGATTGGTTGAATAAAGTAAAGAACCTACTTTAGGCTTCAGGTCATGACTTTCTATACCAAGAGGTATTCAGGAAAAGCAGAACTCAACAAAGAGTAGTATTGTCCAATAGAAATAAAAAGTGACTTAAGGGGCCGGGAAGGTGGCGCTAGAGATAAGGTGTCTGCCTTGTAAGCGCTACCAAGGAACGGACCGCGGTTCGATCCCCCGGCGTCCCATATGGTCCCCCCAAAGCCAGGGGCGATTTCTGAGCACATAGCCAGGAGTAACCCCTGAGCGTCAAACGGGTGTGGCCCAAAAACCAAAAAAAAAAAAAAAAAGTGACTTAACCTGAACAATAGTATAGTGAATAGGGCATGTGCCTTGCATGCAGCCAACCCAGATTTAATCCCCAGCACTTCATATGATACCAGAGTAATTCCTACAATGGTCCCTGAGTGTAAAGCCAAAATAAGCCCTTAGAATTGCCAGATGTCCCCTATCAAAGAGACAAAGAAGTGAATATTAGTTTTTCTCATGAACACCTTAAAGCATGAAAAGGAATAGGTGAATTCAACTGAATAATGTTCACTTAACCCAATATATCTAAATATTTTATCATAGGATCACTGTAATTATCATTTATATACATCATTTATATATATTTATATACATTTCCTTGTACCAAGTGTTTAGATTGTGAATCATATTTTATACTTAGGACATGTCACAGTTTTAACCAATAAAAGTGCCATATGCCCATGGTTGTTGTCATATTTTATAAAAGCTTTTGCTTCTCAGGGAAGGAGAGGGGAAGGCAGGTTATTGGCAAACTTTTTTTTTTATTGTTTAGGGTTTTTCTTTTTTTTTTTTTTATTTAAACACCTTGATTACATACATGATTGTGTTTGGGTTTCAGTCATAAAAAAAACACCACCCATCACCAGTGCAACATTCCCATCACCCAAGTCCCAAATCTCCCTCCTCCCCACCCAACCCCCGCCTGTACCCTAAACAGGCTTTACATTTCCCTCATACATTCTCAATATTAGGACAGTTCAAAATGTAGTTATTTCTCTAACTAAACTCATCACTCTTTGTGGTGAGCTTCCTGAGGTGAGCTGGAACTTCCAGCTCTTTTCACTTTTGTGTCTGAAATTTATTATTGCAAGAATGTCTTTCATTTTTCTTAAAACCCATAGATGAGTGAGACCATTCTGCGTTTTTCTCTCTCTCTCTGACTTATTTCACTCAGCATAATAGATTCTGTGTACATCCATGTATAGGAAAATTTCATGACTTCATCCCTCCTGACAGCTGCATAATATTCCATTGTGTATATGTACCACAGTTTCTTTAGCCATTCGTCTGTTGAAGGGCATCTTGGTTGTTTCCAGAGTCTTGCTATGGTAAATAGTGCTGCAATGAATATAGGTGTAAGGAAGGGATTTTTGTATTGTATTTTTGTGTTCTTAGGGTATATTCCTAGGAGTGGTATAGCTGGATCGTATGGGAGCTCGATTTCCAGTTTTTGGAGGAATCTCCATATTGCTTTCCATAAAGGTTGAACTAGACGGCATTCCCACCAGCAGTGGATAAGGGTTCCTTTCTCTCCACATCCCCGCCAGCACTGTTTGTTCTCATTCTTTGTGATGTGTGCCATTCTCTGTGGTGTGAGGTGGTATCTCATTGTTGTTTTGATTTGCATCTCTCTGATGATTAGTGATGTGGAGCATTTCTTCATGTGTCTTTTGGCCATTTGTATTTCTTCTTTGTCAAAGTGTCTGTTCATTTCTTCTCCCCATTTTTTGATGGGATTAGATGTTTTTTTCTTGTAAATTTCTGTCAGTGCCTTGTATATTTTGGAGATTAGCCCTTTGTCTGATGGGTATTGGGTGAATAGATTCTCCCACTCAGTGGGTGGCTCTTGTATCCTGGGCACTATTTCCTTTGAGGTGCAGAAGCTTCACAACTTAATATATTCCCATCTGTTAATCTCTGTTTTCACTTGCTTGGAGAGTGCAGTTTCCTCCTTGAAGATGCCTGAAGTCTCAATGTCCTGGAGAGTTTTGCCTATGTGTTGTTCTATATATCTTATGGTTTGGGGTCGGATATCGAGGTCTTTAATCCATTTGGATTTTACCTTCGTACATGATGTTAGCTGGGGGTCTAAGTTTAATTTTTTGCAAGTGGCTATCCAGTTGTGCCAACACCACTTGTTGAAGAGGCTTTCCTTGCTCCATTTAGGATTTCCTGCTCCTTTATCAAAAATTAGGTGATTGTATGTCTGGGGAACATTTTCCGAGTATTCAAGCCTATTCCACTGATCTGAGGTTCTGTCCTTATTCCAATACCATGCTGTTTTGATAACTATTGCTTTGTAGTAAAGTTTAAAGTTGGGGAAAGTAATTCCTCCCATATTCTTTTTCCCAATGATTGCTTTAGCTATTCTAGGGTGTTTATTGTTCCAAACAAATTTCAAAAGTGCCTGATCTACCTCTTTGAAGAATGTCATAGGTATCTTTAGAGGGATAGCATTGAATCTGTATAACGCCTTGGGGAGTATTGCCATTTTGATGATGTTAATCCTGCCAATCCATGAGCAGGGTATGTGTTTCCATTTCCGCGTGTCCTCTCTTATTTCTTGGAGCAGAGTTTTATAGTTTTCTTTGTATAGGTCTTTCACATTTTTAGTCAAGTTGATTCCAAGATATTTGAGTTTGTGTGGCACTATTGTGAATGGGGTTGTTTTCTTAATGTCTATTTCTTCCTTATTACTATTGGTGTATAGAAAGGCCATTGATTTTTGTGTGTTAATTTTGTAGCCTGCCACCTTGCTATATGAGTCTATTGTTTCTAGAAGCTTTTTGGTAGAGTCTTTAGGGTTTTCTAAGTAGAGCATCATGTCATCTGCAAACAGTGAGAGCTTGACTTCTTCCTTTCCTATCTGGATTCCCTTGATATCTTTTTCTTGCCTAATCGCTATAGCAAGTACTTCCAGTGCTATGTTGAATAGGAGTGGTGAGAGAGGACAGCCTTGTCTTGTGCCAGAATTTAGAGGGAAGGCTTTTAGTTTTTCTCCATTGAGGATAATATTTGCCACTGGCTTGTGGTAGATGGCCTTAACTATATTGAGAAAGGTTCCTTCCATTCCCATCTTGCTGAGAGTTTTGATCAAGAATGGGTGTTGGACCTTGTCAAATGCTTTCTCTGCATCTATTGATATAATCATGTGGTTTTTATTTTTCTTGTTGTTGATGTTGTGTATTATGTTGATAGACTTACGGATGTTAAATCATCCTTGCATTCCTGGGATGAAACCTACTTGATCGTAGTGGATGATCTTCTTAATGAGGTATTGAATCCTATTTGCCAGGATTTTGTTGAGGATCTTTGCATCTGCATTCATCAGCAATATTGGTCTGTAATTTTCTTTTTTCGTAGCATCTCTGTCTGGTTTAGGTATCAAGGTGATGTTGGCTTCATAAAAGCTATTTGGGAGTGTTTCCACTTGTTCAATTTCATGAAAGAGTCTTGCCAGGATTGGTAGTAGTTCCTCTTGGAAAGTTTGATAGAATTCATTAGTGAATCCATCTGGGCCTGGGCTTTTGTTTTTGGGCAGACTTTTGATTACCATTTTTATTTCATCAATGGTGATGGGGGTGTTTAGATATGCTACATCCTGTTCTTTCAACCGTGGAAGATTATAAGAGTCCAAGAATTTATCCATTTCTTCCAGGTTCTCATTTTTAGTGGCATAGAGTTTTTCAAAGTAGTTTCTGATTACCCTTTGAATCTCTGTCATATCAGTAGTGATCTCTCCTTTTTCATTCCTAATACGAGTTATCAAGTTTCTCTCTCTCTCTTTCTTTGTTAGGTTTGCCAGTGGTCTATCAATCTTGTTTATTTTTTCAAAGAACCAACTTCTGCTTTCGTTGATCTTTCGGATTGTTTTTTGAGTTTCCACTTCGTTGATTTCTGCTCTCAGCTTTGTTATTTCCTTCTGTCTTCCTATTTTTGGGTCCTTTTGTTGAGTACTTTCTAGTTCTATTATCTGTGTCATTAAGCTACTCAGGTAAGCTCCTTCTTCCTTCCTGATGTGTGCTTGCAAAGCTATAAATTTTCCTCTCAGTACTGCTTTTGCTGTGTCCCATAAGTTCTGATAGTTTGTGTCTTTATTGTCATTTGTTTCCAGGAACCTTTTGATTTCCTTCTTGATTTCATCTTGGACCCACTGGTTATTGAGTATGAGGCTGTTTAACTTCCAGGTGTTAAAGTTTTTCTTCTGAGTCCCTTTGGAATTTACAAATAATTTCAGAGCCTTGTGGTCAGCGAAGGTAGTCTGCAAAATTTCTATCCTCTTGATCTTATGGAGGTATGTTTTATGTGCCAGCATGTAGTCTATCCTGGAGAATGTCCCATGTACATTGGAGAAGAATGTGTATCCAGGTTTCTGGGGATGGAGTGTCCTATATATATCCACTAGGCCTGTTTCTTCCATTTCTCTCCTCAGGTCTAGTATATTCTTGTTGGGTTTCAGTCTGGTTGACCTATCCAGTGTTGACAAAGCAGTGTTGAGGTCCCCCACAATTATTGTGTTGTTATTGATATTGTTTTTCAGATTTGTCAACAGTTGTTTTAAATATTTTGCTGGCCCCTCATTTGGTGCATATATGTTTAGGAGAGTTATTTCTTCCTGCTCTACATACCCCTTGATTAATATAAAATATCCATCTTTGTCCCTTACAACCTTCCTGAGTATAAAGTTTGCATTATCTGATATTAGTATGGCCAATCCAGCTTTTTTATGGGTGTTGTTTGCTTGGATAACTTTTCTCCAGCCTTTTATTTTGAGTCTATGTTTGTTCTGACTATTCTGGTGTGTTTCTTGTAGGCAGCAGAAGGTTGGGTTGAGTTTTTTGATCCATTTAGCCACTCTGTGTCTCTTAACTGGTGCATTTAGTCCATTGACGTTGAGAGAAAGAATTGTCCTGGGATTTAACGCCATCTTTATATCGAAATTTGGTGTGTCTTTTGGTCAGTCTTGTCTTAGATTAGGTCTTTCAGTTTTTCTCTTAAGACTGGTTTTGAGTCTGTAAAGTTTCTGAGCTGTTTTTTGTCTGTGAAACCATGTATTCTTCCGTCAAACCGGAAAGTGAGTTTTGCTGGGTACAGTATTCTAGGTGAAGCATTCATTTCATTCAGTCTTGTCACAATATCCCACCACTGCTTTCTGGCATTGAGTGTTTCTGGTGACAGGTCTGCTGTAAATCTCAAGGATGCTTGCTTGAATGTAATTTCCCCTTTTGATCTTGCTGTTTTCAGAATTCTGTCTCTATCTGTGGGATTTGTCATTGTGACTAGGATGTGTCTTGGGGTGGTTTTTCTTGGGTCTCTTTTGGTTGGTACTCTTCGAGCATGCAGGATTTGATCACATATATTCTTTAGCTCTGGGAGTTTCTCTTTAATGATGTTCTTGACCGTTGATTCTTCCTGGAAATTTTCTTCCTGGGTCTCTGGGACTCCAATGATTCTTAAGTTGTTTCTGTTGATCTTATCATAGACCTCTATTTTCATCTGTTCCCATTCTTTGACTAATTTTTCCATTGTCTGTTCATTTGTTTTAAGTTTTTTTTTTCCAATCTCTCCTGTTGTATGGAATTGTTATGTATCTCATCTTCCACAGCACCAAGTCTATTCTCAGCTTCTGATACCCTGTCCCAGAGCTTATCCATTTTGTCATTCACTTCGTTTACTGATTTTTTCAGGCCTGTTATTTGACATGCTATTTCAGTTTGGAGTTTTGTGATTTCTGTCTTCATATTTTCTTGATTCTTATTAGTGTTCTGTTCTATTCTATTCATGGTTTCTTTGAGTTCTTTGAGTATATTCCATATTGCTACTCTAAAGTCCTTATCTGAGAGATTGATTAGTTGGTTTGTCGTTAACTGGTCATCAGAATTGTCATCTTCATTCTCTATGTCTGATGCTGGCCTGCGTTGTTTCCCCATTGTCACACTTGTATTGTGGGTTTTTCTACGTGTTGTGGTGGTATTCATTGGTTATATGATGCAGGCAACGCACTTCTCTGGCTCCGCCCTTTCTGGATGGGCCGACTTGCCTCCAAGGTAGGGGAGTCTTCTGTGGATGAAGCCTCACACAGGATCAAATCTTAGGCCCAAGCACGCAGCAGAGAAGACAGTCTGGAGAGAAATTCTTGCTTCTGTGATCCAGCACAGTTCTTAGTGTGGTTTTTTTCTTCTTGTGATGGTATTCTTTTTTTAGAAAGAGCGCACGGCTGCGTAGTGAAGTGGAGCTAAGTGCCTTCTGGAGCCTCTTTTCAGCCCACTCTCAGGAGGTTCACGCAACAGGATAGCAGAGAGACACACAGAGGCAGCACTCACAGTTTTTCACAGTCGGGCCCCACTGGTCAGGCGTAGTTTTCACTCGCTCGCTGGGCAGCTTCAGAATGCTGTATTTTTGGGGTTCACTTCCCAGGACTCTGAGGAGAGTCACTGGCTCGCTGGGTAGCTTCCGAATGTAGTTTCTTTGGGGTTCGCTTCCCAGGGCTCTGAGGAGAGCTTCCAGAGTTCAGGAAAGACAGAGAAGGGTAGGACAGGGCTCCCTTCTGGTGCTCAGTTTCCTCAGAAGAAGCACAGCCGGGTGGAGACTCTGCAGGTAGAGCAATCAGCACTCTGCCTGGAAACCCCCACATCCAGCCATTTCTTACTCACTCACTGGCTCGCTGGGTAGCTCCCGAATGTAGTTTCTTTGGGGTTCGCTTCCCAGGGCTCTGAGGAGAGCTTCCAGAGTTCAGGAAAGGCAGAGAAGGGTAGGACAGGGCTCCCTTCCGGTGCTCAGTTCCTCAGAAGAAGCACAGCCCGGTGGAGACTTTGCAGGTAGAGCAATCAGCACTCTGCCTGGAAACCCCCACATGCAGCCATTTCTCACTCACTCACTGGCTCGCTGGGTAGCTTCCGAATGTAGTTTCTTTGGGGTTCGCTTCCCAGGGCTCTGAGGAGAGCTTCCAGAGTTCAGGAAAGACAGAGAAGGGTAGGACAGGGCTCCCTTCCGGTGCTTAGTTCCTCAGAAGAAGCACAGCCCGGTGGAGACTTTGCAGGTAGAGCAATCAGCACTCTGCCTGGAAACCCCCACATGCAGCCATTTCTCACTCACTCACTGGCTCGCTGGGTAGCTCCCGAATGTAGTTTCTTTGGGGTTCGCTTCCGAGGGCTCTGAGGAGAGCTTCCAGAGTTCAGGAAAGACAGAGAAGGGTAGGACAGGGCTCCCTTCCGGTGCTCAGTCTATTGGCAAACTTAATTCCATACCACACAAGGAGGGCATTAGGCTAAGAATTTACCAGTGGTGAAGGCTGAGGTTCATTCTAAGATATTACTCTAGAAGCAGTAAGACCTTGCAAAAAAAGTGTGTGTGTGTTTGTGTGTCTGTAAAAGAGAAAGAGAGAGAGTAGCAAAGGAAGTTCATAAAAAGAGAGCAGATTAATAGAAGTATGATACAACCATGACCATAAAAATCATTGAAGAAACAATTTCTGACCCCTGCCTATTTACTAGAAATGTAACCACTGCAAAAAAACAAACAAATATATCCCACTTTTCCCTCTTTCCTGCTCAGCACAGTGCTTGGCCCATTGGTTCCTTTCCCACCCAGTTCTAGTCATTACCTGAAAACTCAAAATCATGTGGACAAGTTAGCATTTGCACAAAATGTGCACCTCTCACACTGCGAGGAAAGTCCTAATTCAGGTACAGGTTACCTCCATCAATGTCAGGGAGAAACAAAAGGAAGTAACTAGTTGACAACTTCCTTGTCATACTCAAATACCACTACATGGGTAAGGAAAATAATATAAGGGTATAAGTAGTAATCATCTTGTATAAACAACTGAGCAACTCAGGACTCAGGTAAATAGTTAACTCAAGCTTCCCCATTAGCAACCCACAAGGCTCCAAGAACAATGAGAAAAATAAAGGAACTCTCTGCTGTGGCAAATAGAGTCAGAAGTTCATGCAAGTTCTCAAGCTCATCAAAACTTTTAATTCTGATCAATGAAGAGTTCAAATCAACACTCATTTAATAGAAACTAAACTAAGCACTGACAATTAAAATTAAGATATGACTTGAGGAGAAAGTCACCCAACTCAAAACAGAATTGATTTAGAGTATGGAATACACACAAAGAACACAAGGAGCACATAATTGCAAGTCATCGCAAAATGTTGTATGCAGAGAACCAAACAGACAAACTTGAAGACAAAATACATGTCAGCATTGATAAAGAAGTGGCCAAAACAAGAGGTTTAAAAATGCAAAAGATAGATTCTGAGCAAGGAGAGATACCCTATGTAAGGACCACATGGTATAAGCCACATGCTAGGTTTCCTGAAGCCTATTTTCATTAACACCACCCCAAGCTACCTTCTAAAGTCAAGCTTGCTGTCTCCGGCACCCAGAATCATTGCTTTGCCTATGGCCGTGCCTTACCACTCCTCTACAATTCTCTTCGGGGACACTGACAAAACTTCAGGCATGCCAATATTTGGGCTGATATCACCAGGGCTTTCTTGGAATGGCAATGACCCTTACCCTATATTCTCCTTCTTCTGGGAGGCCTAGAAGCTAAGAACATGCTCCACGAAAGCCACCAAAATCTGTAATAGTGCTTTGAATTCCTGGACAACTTCATTTGTGTCATGCTGTCATTCCCATAGTAATACACCAATTTAGGTGCGAATGTATAAATAATGTCACTTAGTAATTGGAAACAAATGAAATAACAGAATGCCCAGCAAGCAACAAGAGCTTACTAAACATTCTGCCATTTTCTTAATTATCTCATTGGAGATACAATAATGTTCAAAACCTGCCTTGCTTCTTTTCTTTTCTTTTCTTTTCTTTTCTTTTCTTTTCTTTTCTTTTCTTTTCTTTTCTTTTCTTTCTTTCTTTCTTTCTTTATTTCTTTCTTTCTTTATTTCTTTCTTTCCTTTCTTTTTCTTTTTTTCTTTCTTTCTTTCTTTCTTTTCTTTCTTTCTTTCTTTCTTTCTTTCTCTTTCTTTTCTTTCTTTTTTCCTTGAATATTCTTTCTTACTCTTTTTCTTTTTTCTCTCTTTTCTGCTCCCATTTATCAGGAAACAAATGTATTTCCTAATGGCTTCATTGGAGATACAATAATTTTCACAAATATACTTGTTACTTTTAAAATGCTTTACTTCTCTTCCTTTATCTGTTTTCTTTCTATTCTTTTTAAATAACTTTGCTCTCACTTATCTGGAAACAAATGCATTATGGTAAAATATGTATTCATTTTCTTTAAATAAAGTAAATAAAATTTAAATTGTTAAAAAACTTAAAAATTAAAATATATAATTTTTAATTTTAAAAATAATAGAAAAGAATCATAACAGATTTCCCATAGTAAATTGTACAAGCAATAAAATGGTGAAATGACTTATTCAAAGGTACTGAGTGAAAGGCTTTCAATCTAGAGTCCCAGACAAACAAGAACTGACAATATTTATTTTAACTAAACCAGCCCTGAAAGAAATACTGACAGGGCATTTAAATGAAGCAAATGTCAACAACAAAAACAACAACCACACACACAAAAAAGAAAACACAGCCAGTTACATAAATAATATCCCTGAAACTCAATGGACTGAACTCTTCCATCAAAAGACATAAAGTTGCAAGATTGATCAGAAAACAAAATTTGGGCCAAAGCAATAGCAGAGCAGGTAGGACATTTGCCTGCACATATTTGACCTGGGTTAGATCCCTGGCTTCCTATATGATTTCCCACATTTGCCAAGAGTTATTTCTGAGTTCAGAGCCAGGAGTATCTCCTGAGCACTGCTGGGTGTGGTTCAAAAACAAAAAGAAAACAAAAACAAAATTCATCTATCTGGAACTTACAGGAAATATAACTAAAATCCCAGAATAGATGCAGGCTCAGAGCTATAAAATGAAGCAACAGCCAACATCAACAAAAACGTTAGGACAACCATACTTAACCCAAATAGCATTTCATCTAAAGAAAGATACTAGAGATAGCGATGAACATTACTTATTGATCAAGGAATGCCATCTCTAATTCATATGTATGCATCAACTGTAAAACAAGCAAAGTTTGTAACCTAAATAATCACATGACAGAAACTCTGTAGTAGAATTTAACATTCCACTGTTGCCACTATCAACTAGATAGAATGTTAGTCATGACACAAGAGCACTATAGGAACTAGAAGAACCTGGACTAATAGGCATATACGAGCCCTTTCATCATCCAACAGCCAAATACATTCTTCTCTAATACACAGGAAGCAAAGTAGGTCAGAAGAAGAAAGAAAAACATTGGATGAACTCACTGCTCTGTGGCATATAGAATATCAGGATAAGGAAAAGCAAAGCATAAAGTGAGCGGATACACTACTCCTTGGAACCATGAAAAAGGAAAGAAATTGAAGGGGAGAAAGTACAAAGAGGCAGATGGAGGGCAATAGGGGCAGAATCCTAGACATATGAAAGATGAAAATGTGTAAAGTCACTACCTGATTTACAGAACCAACCAAACCGAAAGACATAGATCCAAACTACATCAACCAAACTTTAAAATGTGCCTGTCTGGGGCCAGAGCTATAGCACAGCAGCAAGGCATTAGCCATGCATGCTGCCAACCTGGGATGGACACAGGTTCTATCCCTGGCAACCCATATGATCCCCTAAGCCTGCCAGGAGTGATTTCTGAGTGCAGAGCCAGGAGTAACCCCTGAGTGCCTCTGGGTGTGGTCCCAAAAAACAAACTTAATTTAAAATAAAATTAATTGTGCCTGTCAAGGAGGTAGGCTGGGCAGGGAGAGAAAGGGAGATAATTGGTGGAGGGATGTGACACAGTTGATAGGATAGGTGTTGGGAAGTTGTATGCCTGAAACTCAACTATGAACAACTTTGTCAATCATGGTGCCTATATAAAAAGTAGATAACGGACAAAGAACCACCTTAAAAATCCCTCACTCCATCCCCATCCTCAAAGTAAGCCCCATCCATTGACTGTTATTGAACATCTTGGAATCTCTCTGAGCAGGGAATCTGGGCCACAATTGATGTTATTTAGACAAATTTAGAGGTGTGATGTGTAGTACTTTGTCCACTTCTGAAGTTGGGAAGTAATTTGAACACGTTGTGAAAGTCCTACATTTTGTTTGTTTATTTGTTTTTTTGTTTATTGGTTTTTGGGCCACACCCAGCGGTGCTCAGGGGTTACTCCTGGCCATCTGCTCAGAAATCGCTCCTGGCAGGCCCGGGGGACCATATGGGACACCAGGACATCTTAGGTCCTGGATCAGCTGCTTGCAAGATAAACGCCACTGTGCTATCTCTCCGGCCCCTAAAAGTCCTACATCTTGTCCCATATATTTATCATTCTTTTCACCCACAAAACAGGAAGTTGATTTTGAAACTGATCTAGGAAAAAGATGCAAAGAGAAACCAAAGCATAATACAGAGGGTAGGGCACTTATTTGCCTTGCAAGTGGCCATTTTAAATGCAATCCCTATAAGATCCATCAAACACCTCCAGGAGTTATTACTGACTGCACAGCCATCAGGAACCCCTGAGCATCACTGGGTGTGGCCCCAAAACAAAACAAAAAAAGCAATGCAGAGAGGTTCACTCTCACCTGAACCTACTTTCTAGCAATACTCTCTCTTCCCCTTGGAAATCTTCACCCTAATTTATCTCACTGCTGAGCACAATGAGGGTTTTGAGCTCTCATAGCTTTTCCCTTTTGTTTCACATAAGGTAAAGAGAATCTAACAAGCAAGTGAGCCGCGGTGATCTGATTCCAAATTTCCTACTATTCACCTACCAGCCACCTATTATGTCAAAACACTGAGCTCTTCTTACAAGTGGCCAATTCCAGGGAAAGAGACACACTGAGGAGCTGAAGAAGACACTGCATTCCACAATATTCAATTTATGTTTAAAGAAGAAAAGGAAAAGCAGTACTCACATTGACAACTCTATAGCTTGGTGGTCCTGGCAGTGACCCCCATATCATCACCTACTTGCCCTGCGAGTCTGAGCTCGTCTTTAAAAGTCCAGTTAACTTACTTTCACAAAAATAAAGAGCTATGAAGGGTTGTAGGGGACATCTAATTTATGTATGTAATTGTGTTTCTGCTTCTGCCAGACTAGAATTGGCAGATATAAGCTTTTATTCAAATAAACCCACATTTGTTTGTTTTGGGGGTATTTTTGACTACCCCCCAGCAGTGCTCAGGGGTTACTCCTGGTTCTGCACTTAGGAATCTCTCCTGGTAGTGCTCAGGGACCATATGAGATGACGGAGATTAAACCTGGATCAGCCACATGAAAAGCAAACTCTCTATCTGCAGTACTATTGCTTCAGCTCTCCAAATAGGCCCACCTTTTGGGGTTTTCACAATACCTGTAGCACACAAATCTCATAGTTTGTTAACAAATTTAGAACAGCTTTGTTAACAAGTTTGGAACAAATGCTAACAGGATTGCAATAGATATCAGTAAATTTTGATTGAATTTACTACTGAGTAGAGCTGATTGTCTCTTGAAACAACAAAAAATTATGTTTCATTCAGTTGGGTAGCAAGACTAGTGTTTAGCTTAGAAGCCATAACACCAATGACAATTATCAAGGACAATTGACTTCTAATGTGGACATATTAATTACATAAATGCAGGCAATTAAAATATCTTACCCTGCCAATTATTATTATGAGAAATAAACAAGCTATGGACCATGGACAAGCAAGTTTAATTTACTCTGCCAATTTATTTCCCTCTCCCCAGGGACATACTATTCATATAGATGATGCAGAAAGAAATGCACAGATGGAGGCCAGGAGACATAGCATTGGAATAAGGGCAGCTCCTGATGTAAACTTGCCTAATAATGGGATTTAAGCTTGAGTCAGTAATGAGTTCAGATTTCTATTGGATTATCACTCAGTCTAATCAAAATATATGCCGAGAATACTATAATATGCATCTATATCTATAATATCTATAATGCCCACCACGTATAATAAAACAACAGATAGAACAACTTCCAAAAACATCAGAAGGAAAATCTTGGTGGGACTCATCTCACCATATGGTTCCTGGGAGTTTGGATTTTATATTCCTCCAGCTCTTCATTTTCCATAATTTCAGCTCTTCCGTTGACTCTGAGAGCAACTAAAAAGTCTTTAGCTCATTCTAGCTGGATAAAACTTTCTGGAAACCCAAGTTTGCATGCCTGAAAGTGACTAGAAGACCAGAGGACTTGAACACAGATTTTCACTCCTACCCTGAAGGTCCACAGCATGATGCAGAGAGCTGAGAGAGTCATCTTAATTACGTCTCAATGTTGTGTACCCTGAGGGACTTTCACGATCATGATTAAAATTCCTAAAAATTGTTCAAAACCTCAGAACATTTGAATTCAATGAATTTCTGGCTTCAATGTCTTGTTTGACCAATTCCCATCCACAGCACCCAGTAGAAAGTTAAGCTAGTGGCATCATATGCTTTTCACAAGCTGTCCAGCTGTCCACAGTCTTATTTTTGGTGTCACTCGTTGTCCATTGAACTCATTGTCCATTGAACCTTTGTCCACTATGTGCCTACCTTTAATGATTAATAATGGCATTTCCATAATTAAGAGGTTATGTACTATCTAAGCAACAAAGGGCAAGATTAGCTTAGAGGTATAAAATACAATAATTTTCTGCATTTGGTCTATATGTGGTTTTTCTTTGAAGGTTGTCCTCCTACTAATTATATTAATAATTTAGTCCTTTCATTCAACAATATTTTTCTGAGTGACTCAGGTGTTTTCTGTGATGACATTGAAAGTTAAAAGAGGATCAACACTGCCTTAAAGGACGACCATCATTTCTTGGAGGACTAAAAACAGCCAACACTATCCTGGCTCTGCATCTGTCACCCCTGCCTCCTAATGTCTCAGCTATCTTCTACCTAGAGTCTCAGAATAAGCTGACAGCACTTCTTTCCTGAGGAACAGAAAAGTATAATTTCCCTTTTGTCTTGTTCAGCCAAAATGACTGAGAAGCAAAACATGGAGCCACAGATATGTCCCAGAACTGCCTCCAGGTCAGCTCAGGAGCCAATCGCCACAGGCTCATTTATTCTCAAAAGAGATCCTAACCAAGCTGTGAAAATTCATGAAAACTCTCATTTGCTCTAGTGTGAGGATAGACCAAGTTTTTACCCTGCCAAAGCCTTGCCAACTGCATTCACATCTTAACATCACCACCATGATAAAGGCCCAAATTTATCACTATCTACTGATCTCTACAAAGACACCTAACAAACAAAAATTCCTGGTATGTCTCATTCAGGAAACCACATGAACTTTATTCTGTAACTGACAAGGGTGTAACACCCCACAAAATGTGAGGCATACCACAACTCACAGAGGTAAAAAGTCAAGTATAAAATTCCCAACACCAAGGACAAATTCAATTCTTATAACACTCTGGGTTTATTAAACTCCTAATTCCCTGACATCATCCTTAAGATGAATGATGTCATAATAATACAAAGGTCAATCAATAGTAGTAGGAATAAATGATGCAAAGTAATAAAAACAAGTCACTCTGGTACATGAAGTGGTTCAGAGTTTACATTGAATCTGCAAAATCAGCTACAGTGATTGTACAGTGAGTAGGAAGCTTGCCTTATATATATATTCAGTGAGGAGTCAATCCCTGGCATCACTTATGGTCCTTGGAGTGACCCAAATACCAAATAAATAAATAAAGTAAACAGTATCTGAACTATAATTATCTTCTCTTAGAAAAATCATGGAGGGCATGGTTTCTCTCTTATTTCATAAATTTAAAAATAATTTATCCGGGTCACAGAATCTATGTGTTCAAATAGACACTCAAAACACCCATAATTTGCTCTTCTAAAGTAATACAACAGGGGACTAGGGATGAATAGATGGTAGAGTATGGGTTTTGCAAGCATGAGTCCATCAGTTCAATTCCTGACACCTCATACCCCCAATTCCCCAAGTCCCTCACTACCAATGAGCCTGAGTGTGTTTCTGGTGTTTCCCTGCCTGGAAACTCCAGCATTACAACAAAGTGTGAAATCTCCAATGAGCTGTGCAAATTATGCAACTTGGGTGCACCATGACAGTAATAGAAAGGAAAAAAGGGAAAGTGAGAAATAAGAGAATAAAACTTAAAAGCAAATAAATAAAAGGATGAGCTCAGCCTTTCAGTAGTAAATTTAACATGCGTTATAAACCTCTTTATTTTCAATGATAATACATCATGCAATGTGTCTCTAATAAACATAAATAATAAATAAATATACATTTCAATAAGCCAAATGTGAAAATGGAAAGAAGACTTAAGCGCCATATAGACAACTTGTAAGAGTCATTGAGAAAAACCTAGGTAATGGCCTTATTTGAAGGATTTAGAAGCACAGAAATAGAGTCCAGACTTAACATGGACTTAGATGCTCAAGTCCCAACTTGGTCCCTAACTAGCTTTGTGAGCACTGAGATACTACTTCGCCTCTTTAGATTTTTTTTTATTTTCCCTGATAAAATCAGTTAATAATACCACCTCCTTTCTCTCAGATTCAAGCAAAAAATGTTTGTGAAGATGTTTGGCTTGCTGTCTGGCACTCGAAGAACATATTCAATAAAGGTGAGCAATTGTTAGGCATCAGCTCACAAAGAAAATTATGTAAATACAGAACCTAGAGAGACCTTAGAGGTTTGTCAACCCAAAAGTCAGGTAGAGAGGGAACACTGGAGGGAAAAATCTTACGCCTCTAATCTAACAAAAAGAGACTCTAGGGAAAGCTCCAATTGTGATGCATAAACAGCTTTGAGATTACAATATAAATTAATCAAGGGAATTATTCTTCCTCTTGTAGGATTTAGACTAAGAAGCAATGGCCTGCAGCTACAGAAGGGAAATGTGGGTTAGATTCAGCCAGAGAAGAATGTTCTCAGCAGGGGAAGTAGTAATTAGGAAATGAAATCACCTCGCTGAGTTTGGGGTGAAGAAATCTTCCCTGGCAGTAATCAAGGAGAAATGAGGGGAAGAAGGCATAGTTGGCAAGATTTACAAAATGCCCAACTATTTAGGGCAAGAGGGGGTGTTGCTAGCCCTTATAAGGGTTCCATCAAGAAGTCCACCAATAATCATTTAGATTTGCCATATCTTGGTGCCTTCTCTCTTCGAAGAAATGCTGAAGTTATCGAGGATACAGATGGGGGTGGGGGAAGAGGGAAATGGGGTGGTATTGGTGGTGAGATTATTGCACTGGTAAGAGAGGTGTTCTTTCTACAATTGAAACCCAACTACAAATGTGTTTGTAATCATGGTGCTTAAAGAAAGATATTATTTTTAAGAAAACCAAGTTATCAAAAATCTGGTGCAGGAAGCAAGTGATCTAGTAGAGAAAGTAGATTTCCCAGATGAGGTGAGGTGGGGATGAACCCAAATGGGTTATTTCCCTCCTCAGAGGACACTCATTCTGTGGCTTTTGCTTGACTCAGTTTTTGCTTATCCCTTAACAATCTGACAGCTTCATCCTGTCAGAATGGGTAGAAAGTGGTAGGGGAAGCCAGGCAATTCAAAGGATTGATATTACATCAAGAGTTGAACATATTTTATTTTGTATGTCATGAGGAACTTACCTCATGAGATGTCAGGTGTATATGTAGCTCTCCTGTAGTATTGTAAACCAATGAGAAAGCATTAAAAATTTTATTTTTAAAAATTGAGGACAAGAGTACATCAAAAGCCCCAAATAGGACAGTTACCTTTTATGATATTAATTCCTAACACCATGATAGAAAAATTCAGATGGAGGAAAAATCTGGTAGGTAAAGATGACACCTGTCTCTGACATGAGGCAAGATTCAAGTTAGACCCTGATCTAAAAGAGGTGGCCTTTTAGAAGATACTCAACACCCTGCATTGTTCTACTACCACACTATAATCTCATCACAAAATTCTACTCCCAAACTCAGTATCTTCAAACAATAGCAGTGCATTGATTTTGATATTTCTGAAAAACAGCTAGATATTTCTTCCGGCCTGATCCAGCTCAACTGGCTTCGCCTGGGCTTGCTCTGATCTGTGCTCAGTGAGTGCAGGACTATCTTCAGAAATGGACTCATCTTTTCTTCCCCACAGATTTTCACCATTCAACAGGCTACTCGATTTGTTCTCATGGTCATGACACAGTTCTGAGAAGCAACCATGCTTTCAGAACTCAAAACTTCTAATATCTTTAGATACCTTTGTTGAAGGAGAAATTTTCCTGTGACCATTCTTTATATAAATCCAGCTCACACAGAGAAGAAAATTATTTTAATTTAATTTTATTTTTTATTAGAGCTTCGGCAACATAGTTACTATAGTATTGATGTTAATGTTTTTATTGTACAAAGTTACAACCACCATAGTGCCCAAGGCCTCTACCACTGTCCCTAAATTATTCATTTCCCAAGACTTCCCTCCCTACCCTCTCCTTGGTAAACAGCTTTGCAAATTAAGGCCAATGACTTGTCCTTATTTGATATTGCCCATCCTTTTGTTTTGTTTTTCTCTATGCCACAAAGAAGTGAGAGTATCAGATATTCATCCTACAAAACAATTTTCATTGATCTAACAAAGAACTGAGATGAAAGAGTGAAGAGGAAGAGAGAAAGTTCCTTTGTGCTCTTAATTTGAAAGTGAAATGTGGGCATTTCAGAGAGACCCAGAGGTTAGGGGTCAAATATGCCCAATAAATCTGTATGGTAATACTGGAAAAAAACAAGTTTCAAAATGTTTACTTGATAAGGAGATTGAGATCCTCTTGGAAGTTCTTGGGGATTCCAAAGTCAAGGTTCAATTGATTTGCACTTATTCTTGGTTTATTTTTGTTCCTTTTTGTTTGTTTGGGGGCCTCAATGCTCAGGGTTTACTCCTGGCTCTCCACTCAGGGGTTATTTTGGTTTAAGGCTGGAATTGCTCTGAATGTGGCTTTGTGCAATCTGGCTGTGTGTTAGTGGAGGTAAAGGGAGCTGCTTGGGAGTAGGCACATAGCCGACTCAGTCTATTATGCATCTCACATACATTTAGATTCAGGACCAATTGTAGGGCAGTCGACCAAGAGGATAAATCAACCCCAACTCTAATGAAGGTTGGAAATGAAATGGCCTTTTCTAGAAATAGATGTCCAATTCACCCGCAGGCACATAAATTTTGCCTTCATTTGAAATGGGAAGAAATCTTACAGATCCTTCTTCGTGATTAAGCATGTCATAAATTCCAAGGATCAGAGGGATAATCAAACTTGCTTTGGCCTCCAAAATCTAATACATTCCAGAATAACATCTACTCACTTGCTGAAGTCACCTAATGTTTTCTTCAAAGATCCAAGAAACTTATTGCAGAAACTTAGAACTTGTTAATTCAAAAATATTTCAAAATTCTTTATGAAACACATCTTTATCTTCTATTCTTTTATTATCAAGAGGAATATATCAATAGACTCAATGACATATACATATATATATATATATTTACTTTCTAGCAATATGAGAAAAATGCTCTCCCATGTGGCCAATCTGCTAACCATAATAATGCTTGGAAAACAAGTTCATGACTTAGCTATTGTCCTCATTGTAGTACTAATTCAATAAAAAATTGTACATATGGGCCGGAGAGATAGCATAGTGGTAGGGCGTTTGCCTTGCATGCTGAAGGACAATGGTTCGAATCCTGGCATCCCGTATGGTCCCCCAAGCCAGCCGAGAGCGATTTCTGATCATAGAGCTAGGAGTAGCCTCTGAGTGCTGCCAAGTGTGATCCAAAAACCAAAAAGTTGTACATAGTAGAAAAATGGTGAAGCAGGATTATGAGGTCACCTCAGAGGGACATTCCAGAATCAAACAGAAAGAAGACTGCAAAATAGACAGTTAATTTACTTTCACATCTAGCACCTCAATTCAGTTATATATATAACCTCAATTCAGCTAAGCGTAAATGACAATATCTGGCTGGTCTTTATTTTCATATTTTCTTATGTTCTCTCACAGAATAACCTCAATATGGTGCCTCAGGTTCTGAGAGAGGGTGAGTAGAAACCCAAAGGTCCCTTAAATCTTGGGTTCTAAATCTTGTGTGACGTATCTACACCACCTTTTTGGTCAGAATAATTCAGAGAGTCAACATTAGTCAACCATATTAAAGGGGTGAACAATGCATTAGAGTCCAATAAAGATAGTAACGGAAATATGAATTACATTTAGATAGAATTCTGATACTTGGAATACACTGGTTAAGAAGACACAGTTTCTCTCTTAAGAAACTCAAGCATGGATTACAATACATGGAATAGCAGCTAATTACTAGATACTAAACTAGATACCACAGGTTGAACCACACATTTTCACATCTAGCAGCCAATGTGTGATGAAACTCATTGTACAATAAAACAGTGACTCTCCCTGTTAGAGATGATGATGTGGTGGTGGCAGATGGGGACTGAAGATGCTTTACTTTTTTAGAATAATTGCAAACACCTGGGAATTTTTGGGGGGCCACACACGGCAGTGCTCAGGGGTTACTCCTGGCTATCTGCTCAGAAATAGCTCCTGGCAGGCACGGGGGACCATATGGGATGCCAGGATTCGAACCAACCAACTTAGGTCTTGAATCAGTTGCTTGCAAGGCAAATGCCGCCATGCTATCTCTTCAGCCCCAACACCTGGGAATTTTAAAACACATACTCACACCTATGAGAACAACCTACTTCAAAAACAACTGCTTAGTGCACATAAAAGAAAAAACCCTGGGCTTGAGGGATATAGTACAACAGGTAGATTGCCTTGCCTTTTGGGCTCTAGTCCCAGCATCCCATATGGTCCCCCAAGAAATACCAGGAGTAGTTTTTGAGTGCAGAGCCAAGAGTAAAGCCTGTGCACTACCAGGTGTGGCCCCAAAACAAAGGAAAAGTAAGAAAGGCAGGCAGGCAGGCAGGCAGGCAGGCAAGGAAGAGGAAGGAAGAGGAAGGAAGAGGAAGGAAGAGAAAGGAAGAGGAAGGAAGAGGAAGGAAGAGGAAGGAAGAGGAAGGAAGGAAGAAGGAAGGAAAGAAGAAAAAGAAAAAAGAGAAGGAAAGAAAGAAAATAGAAGAATGAATAAAGGAAAAAAGAAAAGGAAAAAAGAAAAAGAAAAAAAGAAAGAAAGGAAGAAAGAAAGAAAGAAAGAAAGAAAGAAAGAAAGAAAGAAAGAAGAAAGAAAGAAAGAAAGAAAGAAAGAAAGAAAGAAAGAAAGAAAGAAAGAAAGAAAGAAAGAAAGAAAAAGAAATAAAAAGGAAAAGAAAGAAAGAAAGAAAGAAAGAAAGAAAGAAAGAAAGAAAGAAAGAAAGAAAGAAAGAAAGAAAGAAAGAAAGAAAAAAGAAAGAAAGGAAGAAAGAAAGAAGAAAGAAAGAAAGAAAAGAAAGAAGAAAGAAAAAGAAAGAAAGGAAGAAAAAGAAAAGAAAGAAAAGAAAAAGAAAGAAAGAAAAAGAAAGAAAGAAAGAAAGAAAGAAAGAAAGAAAGAAAAAGAAAGAAAGAAAGAAAAGAAAGAAAAGAAAGAAAGAAAGAAAGAAAGAAAGAAAGAAAAGAAAGAAAGAAAGAAAGAAAGAAAGAAAGAAAGAAAGAAAGAAAGAAAGAAAGAAAGAAGAAAGAAGAAAGAAAGAAAGAAGAAAAGAAAGAGAGAGAAGAAAGAAAGAAAGAAAGAAAGAAAGAAAGAAAGAAAGAAAGAAAGAAAGAAAGAAAGAAAGAAAGAAAGAAAGAAAGAAAGAAAGAAAGAAAGAAAGAAAGAAAGAAAGAAAGAAAGAAAGAAAGAAAGAAGAAAGAAGAAGAAAGAAAAGAAAGAAAGAAAAAAGAAAGAAAGAAAGAAAGAAAGAAAGAAAGGTAGAAAGAAGGAAAGAAGAAAGAAAGAAAGAAGAAAGAAAGAAAGAAAGAAAGAAAGAAAGAAAGAAAGAAAGAAGAAAGAAAGAAAGAAAGAAAGAAAAGAAAGAAAGAAAGAAAGAAAGAAAGAAAGAAAGAAAGAAAGAGAAAGAAGAAAGAGAAGAAAGAAGAAAGAAAGAAAGAAAAAGAAAGAAAGAAAGAGAAAGAAAGAAAGAAAAGAAAAGAAAGAAAGAAAGAAAGAAAGAATAAGAAAGAAGAAAGAAAGAAGAGAAAGAAAGAAAGAAAGAAAAGAAAGAAAAAAGAAAAAGAAAAGGAAAGAAAGAACGAAAGAAAGAAAAGAAAGAAAGAAAGAAAGAAAGAAAGAAAAAAGAAAGAAAGAAAGAAGAAAAGAAAGAAAGAAAGAAGAGAAAGAAAGAAAGAAAGAAAGATCAGAAAGAAAGAGAAGAAAGAAAGAAAGAAAGAAAGAAAGAAAGAAAGAAAGAAAGAAAGAAGAAAGAAAAAGAAGAAAGGAAGAAAGAAAAAGGAAGGAAGGAAGGAAGGAAGAAAGAAAAAGGAAGGAAGGAAGGAAGGAAGGAAGGAAGGAAGGAAGGAAGGAAGGAAGGAAGGAAGGAAGGAAGGAGAGGAAGAAGAAAGAAAGAAAAAGAAAGATAAAAGGAAGGAAGGAAAGGAAAGAAAGAAAAAATTCTGATTGAGAATATAAATGGCTTGAACCCATTTAGATATTAGATTCTTTCAAATCTTATGATATTTAAGAGACCAGGGAAATAGCACAAGTGGGAGAGCACATGACTAATATGTGTAAAGCCCTGAGTTCAATACTAGCAATGCTAGTACGTAGTACTATTCAAAGTATATAAAAATTTGAAAACCTATGTGCCCTTATATTCATTGTAGCACTATTTACCATAGTCAGATATGAAACAACCAAAGTACCCAAAGACATTTCAGGGCTTTTTCATGAATGAACAGTTCTTCAGCGTTTCAGATCAAAGCTTTGCATTCTCTTTCTAGATGAGGGCATCTAAGCAAACACCTTTTGCCTACAGTAGTACTGTTTTCACTAAAATTAATAATCAATTCTCACTGAACCATACATGTTATTTCAATAGTTAATAAAAAATAAGGAGCAGATCACACCTATATTCATTGCTGCACTACTTACAATAGTCAGACTCTAGAAACAACCAAGATGCCCTTCAACAAATGAATGGCTAAAGAAACTGTGGTACATATACACAATGAAATATTATGCAGCCATAAGGAGAGATGAAGTCATGAAATTCTCCTATACATGGATGTATATGGAATCTATTATGCTGAGTGAAATAAACCAGAGGAGGAGAGATAGATGCAGAACAGTATCACTCATCTATGGGTTTTAAGAAAAATAAAAGACATTCTTGCAATAATTCTCAGAGACAAAAGAGAGGAGGGCTAGAAGGTCGAGCTCACAACATGAAGCTACCACAAAGAGTGGTGAGTGCAGTTAGAGAAATAACTACATTGAGAACTATCATAACAATGTGAATGAATGAGGGAAGTAGAAAGCCTGTCTAGAATACAGGCGGAGGTGGGGTGAAGAGGAGGGAGATTTGGGAGATTTGGTACTTTGGTGATGGGATGTGGCTCTGGTAAAGGGGGGTGTTCTTTACATGACTGAAACCTAACTACAATCATATTTGTAATCAAGGTGTTTAAATAAAGATATTAATTTAAAAAAAAAAAAAGAATAAGGAGCAGAGGATTCCAGAGGGAATTTCTCATGCCTGATCAGAGTCTGAGAGTTCGAACAGACTTTCTCCTATAGTAATTCACCAGTCTTTGTTTCAGACCCCATCACCACCTCAGTTCATGTTCAAGATGTGGCTTAGCTATTGGTCACATGACCAGATCTTCATTGTCTCCTTTCCTGGCCCACACAACCATCTCCATTGTTTTTGGTGATGGGATACAGGAACAAAACCCAACCAGCCAACATTTTTCAAGCAGGTTAGTTCACAAGCTAGAGTCAATGTTGCTGTCCTAGTGTAGTCAGGCCTGACAATTCATTTCTTTTCCTCCATTTTGGTTGAGGTACTCCAATTTATAAGACCATTAATGATAGTTTCTTGCTGACATTGACTTCTCTTCACTTTATCCTCTTTTCTTCCAACAGACAAGGAAGCCTTTATGGACCTGATTGCACTCATCTTCAGAGAATTCTGATGATAGACTAGGAGCAAGACACTGCATCTTCCTATGCCTGTACAGACTGTCCAGGGAGAGAGGCTTGACAAAGCCAGAAGTTAGAATCCAATTTCTAACTTTATAGCCATACTGTGAAACCAGCATTGCCAAGATGAAAAGGCTTCTACAGGGGGCTTAAATGCTGAGGTTTCACACTAAGTGGTCCTTAAAGGAGAGAGGGGTTTTTCTTTCTTCTTCCTTCCTTCCTTCCTTCCTTTCTTTCTTTCTTTCTTTCTTTCTTTCTTTTTTCTTCTTTCTTTTCTTTCTTTCTTTCTTTTGTCTTTCTTTCTTTTGTCTTTCTTTCTTTCGTCTTTCTTTTCTTTCTTTCTTTCTTTCTCTTTCTTTCTTTCTTTTTCTTTCTTTCTTTCTTTTCTGTCTTTCTTTTTCCTTCCTTCCTTCCTTCCTTCCTTCCTTCCTTTCTTCCTTCCTTCCTCCCTCCCTCCCTCCCTCCCTCTCTCCCTCCCACACCTGGCTGTGCTCAGGGTTTGCTTCCTGGCTCTGCACTTCTAAAGTTCTCAGGAGACTATATATTTGGAATGCCAGAGATCAGACCCAAGGCAGCAGCTTGCAAGGCAAACACCCTACCAGCTTCACTATCACTCCAGCACAAAAGAAAGCATTGCTATTATTTTTGTTTGCTTGTTTGCTTTATTTTGTGTTTAATCTGTTGTGACTTACAAAGTTATTTATAGTTGGGTTTCAGACATACAAAGTTTTAGCACTAATCCCACCACCAGTATCAACCTCTCTCCACCAATGTTCCCAGAGTCCATCCCATTCCACCACCCCCTTTCTCAGCCTGCCAGCATAGCAAGCCTGTTTTTTTTTTTGTTGTTGTTGTTGTTAAAATCGTCTCATGACTTCAATGTTGTTAACCCTGGCTGGCTTGAATATTTAGTTATGTCTTTTCTTTTCTTTTTTTTTTTGATGAATTATGTGAATTTTATTTCTTTTGGGGATTATATGACATGAATAGTACTATATATTAAGGGCAGGCATATAAAATGTTATATAATGTCCATCATTATATTATGAAATTATCCTATAAATACAGTGCCCCATCTACATGATACTCTTTTTTATTTTATTTAAACACCTTGATTACATACATGATTGTGTTTGAGTTTCAGTCATGTAAAGAACACCACCCATCACCAGTGCAACATTCCCATCACCAATGTCCCAAGTCTCCCTCCTCCCCACCCGACCCCCGCCTGTACTCTAAACAGGCTCTCCATTTCCCTCATACATTCTCATTATTAGGACAGTTCAAAATGTAGTTATTTCTCTAACTAAACTCATCACTCTTTGTGGTGAGTTTCCTGAGGTGAGCTGGAACTTCCAGCTCTTTTCTCTTTTGTGTCTGAAATTTATTATTGCAAGAATGTCTTTCATTTTTCTTAAAACCCATAGATGAGTGAAACCATTCTGCATTTTTCTCTCTCTCTGACTTATTTCATTCAGCATAATAGATTCCGTGTACATCCATGTATAGGAAAATTTCATGACTTCATCTCTCCTGAGTTATGTCTTTTCTTAACACCACCAATGCACCTACGAGCCCTACGCTCCTGTCCCCCATCCTTTCATATTGTGTTTCTCCTCCTCCACTCAATTTCTTTCCTCCTCCAGAGAAGGGAGTTTTAATCCGTCCTTAACCTAACTAGTTACCTCAGAGTCCCCAATAACCTATAGTGTAATATAATCTTATATCTAACCTTCATTTAATAAAATCTAAAAAATAACACATATAAAGGCTATCAAAGCTAAATAACCTGTGCTAGCTATATAGGCTATTACACAATACATATTATATTACTTTATTGCAATTTAGCATAATAAGCCATAATAAATAAAAGCCTGCACCTAATACAATTTAGCTATTTGGTTATATATTAAGACCCTATCTCTTAACCATGAATCAATGGTCCTAATCTTTTTCCCCTCTTTTATTTTGATTTTTTAGTTTTAGGGGCCACACCCAAAGCCCTGAGTACTCGAGCTACTCCTAATTCAGTGCTTGGCAATTATTCCTGGTTGTGGTCAGAGATTAAATTAAAACTTCCTGCACAGGATGTGCTCTATCCATTGAGCCCTTTTACTCTTATTTTCTAGTGAGATCTTGGAAAACACCACTGCCAAATGCTAGTAAAGTTTAAAGAGAATCATCTGAGAGGACTCACTGACTATATAACCAGTATCTATGTACCACTTCATTGGCAGAAAGGTTAATACTTCTTTATTTTGGGCGGGGAAGTTGTACCCAGTAATATTCAGGACTTACTCCTGAATCTGTTCTCAGGGATCACTCCCCTATCTGCTCTCAGGGATCATGCCTGGTGAAACTTGGGAGGAGCCTATGATGTACTAAGGATTGAACCAGGGTCAACTGCTTACAAAACAAGCACTTGAACCCTGGATACTGTCTCACACTCTCTCTCTCTCTTTCCCTCTCTCTCTTTAAGCCCTTTACTACTGCTTTTTAAAAAGACCAAAAAAAAAAAAAAAACCCACACTGTTCATAACTGCCAACAGAAGAACAAATTTGCCAACAAAAGTTTCGGCCAGAAGCATCAAAATCTTAAATCATAATGGGGGTGGAAAAAAATTGTCAAGGAGCCAGAAAAGGATTGGCAAAGATGCTTAGGTAATTCTTGCTTATTTAGAATGAACATCTGAGACTTATCATCATTTCTGAGGTTTTCTGACTTAAGTGGTATAAAATCTCTTTTCTTAAATGTGTAGATAACCTACTGGCAGTATCTAGTATTTTTCTTTCTCATTTAATCTCATTGTAAAAGTGATCCTGGAAAAATTTAATGCCTCTAAGATTTCATTTTCACATTTAGAACAGAGAGCTAACAATACATGCTGAATAAATGTCTAAGGATTAGGGAGAGACATGTTTAGCACTTGCATGAAAAAGATTTGTACTTGTCAAAATTTGCATCAAGGGAGTTGGGAAAGGATCTCAGGGGTCAGGGATAATTGTTTTATATGTTCCAGGACCCAAATTTAATACCAGGCATTGAATGGTCCCCTAACCACTGTCAGGTATAGCCCTAGTTTCCTCAGATCTACTGAGCCAGAGCAAAACATCTTTGGACCCAAACATCAAACTATCTATCCCCTTGACAGGCTCTTTGACTTTGTCTTGGGAGTTCCTGGCCCCAACTTTTTTTCCTCAAGGAAACAGAAATTGATTTTGTTCATCCAGTATTTCTCTGATGTGGCATTAAAGCACAATGTCAGTATATTTCTAATCTTTGTGGAATGAACTATGCTCTAAGATTACAAATAAATGATTGAAATGCTATACAATGCTTTAGAATGTCTACTTTATGATTTGGTTATAAAGCATCAATAATGAAAAACTACTGATGTGATCAGGAGGCAAAATGTCAGCAGATGACAGAAGGTGCCAATTAAGTGAAGTAATTTATCAAGGAAGTCAAGGAAGCATATTGAAAGATTCTAGAACTACGTGCAAAGGAACCATTCTATTATTTAGATCTATGTTTTTGCTGGTAAATTTATGTCAAAAAATGACATAAATCCATTCTCATTAGGCATAATGAGTTCATCCAACTCAATTAATAATGTAAAGCATCTGCCAGTGTGACCTTCCAACTTGCTCTTTTCAGTGATGTCACAGAGCCTGTTGATTTGTGGCTCTCCCCAAGTGCACCAGGGGTTCAAGAAAGACTAGTGGGTCAATACACAATGGCCTTAAGACCTACCTCTTACTTGTTATTGTGGATTTAGTCTTGTCATTAAAGTTCCTATGTCCAAAATGCACTCAATGTGCCTAATCTTTGGACTTTGTTAAGGAGAGAAAGAAAAGGAGAGAAGGAGGGTATGGTGAAGGAAAGAAGAGAAGAAATGAGGAAGGAAGAATGTATGGGATCAAGAGAAAAAGAAAGAGGGAAAATAAAAGCAGAAAGGAATGAAAGAAAAAGAAAAATATGCTAGTTATCATGTCTTCATGGTACAGGCTTCATGCATCATGAGAAAAATTCTTCACAGGGTGAATTTCCTACCAAATCTCTTCCTCAGTTGTGCATTTGTTCTCTGATTAACAAGAGGCCCTTTCAAACTAGCACAGAAATAGAGTTGGTTTGAAGAAGGTCCATTCACCAACTTCTGATCTTATTAGGAAGCTAAAGGATTTACCAGATACTACTGGGAATCAAGGCATGCACAGTATTATTTAGATGCTATGGAGCAAAAGGCTCAATACAGATTTGTTAAACCCCAAGACTGTTTAGATTTTCCAGATACCACCAGCCTATGAACGTGTCTTGTTTCTTTATACACCACACTGCATATAAGCAGAGAGTATGGGCTCTGTCTTTCTCGTCTTGTCATTTATTTCATATTGCTTCCTCCACTTCCATCCAGATTGCAGAAAAATGCAAGATTTCATCTTTTTTTTTATCATTGAGGAATATTCCATTGAGTACATACACCACAACTTCCTTCCTCACACATCTGTTTTCTGGGTCTTGAGTTGTTTTCAAACCTTGACCATTGTAAAATATTGTTGTGATAAACATAAGTGTCACATGTTCTTTTAGATTAATGTGTTTCTGTTCTTCAATATGATATCTAAAAGTAAAATATATTTATATAAAAGCTGCATCATTAATTTTTCAGCTGTCTCTACATGTTTTCCATAAAGACTATGAAAAGCAATAGTCTTATCAGCAATGAATAAAAATTCGTGTGTGTGTGTGTGTGTGTGTGTGTGTGTGTGTGTGTGTGTGTGTAACCATATCTAACCTAGCACTGTTTCTGGGCTTCTTGATATAGACTATTCTGCGATGGTATCTCATTTTGTTCGGGTTTGCATTTTCCTGATAATCAATGGTAATGAGCATTTTTTTTTCATATGCCTGTTGGTTATCTTATGTCATCTTTAAAAATTGCCTATTTGGTTCTTCCTCTTCCATTTTTTGAATGGCTTATTTGCTTTTTCAATGCTGAGCTTTGAGGATGCTTTATAGAGGCCAGAGCGATACTACAGTGGGAAAGACATGCATACAGCCAATCTGGGTTTGATCCCCAGCATTCCCTATGGTCCCCTGAGCACCACCAGAAGTTATCCCTGAGAAAAAATCCCTGAGCACACCAGATGTAGTCCAAAAAAATAGAGTCCTTTATTAACACTAGTAGATGTGCATAGGACATTCCACACCCATAAAACTGAATACACATTTTTCTTCAATGCACATAGGTCATATACTAGCAGCCCAGGGGATAAGGGAGGATGATATGGGATGCATGCTAGGAATGGGGGTGGAGGGAGGACAACTTTGGTGGTGGGAATTCTGGATTCAATATTAATATGTACCTAAAATATCACTGTGAAAAATATGCAATCCACTTTGGTCAAAATAAAAATTATTATTATATAAAAAAATGCGGTTCCATGACTCAAAGTAGTAAAGTATTACTCTGAAGCTCTAACAAAACATTTCATTTGTGCAGTGTCCCTTTGCACAATATGTAAAGTAATATAGATTAACAGATAAGTGGATATATGGATGAACAGATGGCTAGATGGATGTACAAACAGACAGATGGATTGAATTGTGATCGAGATATAACTATATCCTTGCTCTAATTTTTGTTACCTAGTCAAATTAAGGAGTTGTATCTTTGATGTTTGCAAGAGTATTGCATTTTGGATAGAAGCCAGAGATGCAAAGGTAAGATTTTATCCTTATATCTTAAAGTAAATTTTGTGATTACTCTTGCTACATACAGAACATTTTAATATGAGTCAAAATATCCTATTTCTAACATAATACATTTTTCCTGACTTGAATAATTTATAAGACCAGGAAAATTACAAAACCTTACTACAGTTTATGGTATATTTATTGAAGGAGATTTTAGGGCATAATGTCTTTTATCACCTGATTGGTGACCCCAGGGTTTTTTTTAAATATATCCTTGAGTGATACAGCAGAATAAGGGAAGGACATTGAGAGATTTTCTTTTGTAAACAAAGAACAAAGATGTTTATGAAATGGAAGTTGGGAAGAGTTGAGATGTTTATATCCAAACTTTGATGCCAGATAGAACAATTTTATAAAAGATGAGTGTTACCCCCAACTTCCTGTTTATCTCACCTGGATGGCCAGACCCACCTACAGCTGGAAGGAGGTCTGCTGTTGGTAATTAAAGGGTTGTCTGAGGGGAGGGGAGAGAAGAGTGGGCACAGTAAGGGTGCTTGGAGGGCAAGTGATGTAAGCTGTTTGATAAAGCTTAGTTTAGAAGCCATGTGGATAAATGCACATGGTGGCTAGGGCCTTAAAATAAAGCTGGACTTCTCCTATAACTTCAACTGACTGCCTGTGGATCATTTATTCACTATTACCCTGCACCAGACAGACCCGCCAAACGAAAGGGCTACAAGCACCGGTTCAAGTTGGTGCTCACCCTCCACCCTCCACCACAATAGGACTCTATATTTATAGTTAGTCAACAGATTAGTAATGTATAGATATTGAAGGTCTGGAAAAATGCATTCACTTAAAATGACCTCCTTTTGCAACTCCTTGAAAATTTTTCACGAAGCCCCAGGAAATATTCGCATTACAACCTGAAGACCATTGAAGAATGATACATACTTAGGGATAGAATTGTGGTGGATTCCATAGGATCATGTGCATCATTAATTTTTTTAGCTATTGCAAACCTATTGCAACTAAATCACACTGCCACCTGCGATGTACAAGAGTTTCTATAACACCACATTATTCTTCTGTTTTCTTGTTTTAATATGACCTGTGGTTTTGTCCTAAATCGCCTTTATTCTGCTGATGTAAATTCCTTCTGTTCTCCATTTATTGAGAGTTTTTTTTACATAAATGAGTATTAAATCATGTTAAATTCTTTTTCAATCTAATGGTATGATCATGTGATGTTTTTATTATCTTTATTTATGACTATAGTGTACTTATTGGTTGATTCGCATGTATTTGCATTCTTAGTTATGGTGTATGATTCTTTTTCTATATTGTTGGATTCAATTAGCCAAATTGTTTATTTTTAGGATATTTTCATTGATGTTCTTCAGAGATATCACTTACTAATGACTTTTGTACATGTTGTACTTGCCTAACTTTAGAATGAGAGTAATATTGGCTTTATAATATGTAAGAGAGTATTCCCATCCACCATTAAACTCTTGGGAGGAATCTGAGAAAAACTAGTCTTTGAAAGTTTTGTAGAATTCATTGATAAAGTCATCTGGTTCTGGGATTTTCTTTTTAGGCAGACTTTTGATTACTGCTTTGATTTCAGTACATGTGATATGTCTGTTCAAGATCATTTACTTCTTTCTATGTCAGTATTGAAAGGTTGTATGATTACATTTTCTATTTCATCTACGGTTGTTCAATTTTTTGTCTGTAGACTCATGATAGTTTCTTACAAACTTTTTTCTGTTTGAATTATTTTTGAAGTGATAATAACATTTTTAAATGCAGTGACCACTTTAATAAGACCTACTCGATGAATAGAAAAATATAACATAAACTTCAAACAGGTGTCCTTTGTGCATTTTTTTCTTTATGCATTTTTTCAGGTTTGTTTGGGGTTTTGTTTGTTTGTTTTTTGCTATACCCGGCAGTGCTCAGAATTATTCCTGAATATGTGCTCAGTGATCATTCCCGGTGGGCTTAGGAGGGCACATGGCATTCTGGGGATCAAACCTGAGTCAACCTTAGCAAGACAAGCACCTTATCTACTTATACTGCCTCTTTGTAGTCCTTACATTTTCTACATGTTTAATGCCAAGAAAATTCTGAAAGCCAAATTATATATTATCACATTATGATATGGCTATATTAACTAAACATTTAACAATTAAATGCACTTATTTTTTTTCTCAAAAAGAATATTCAATACATTTCTCTTCTTCCTTTCTTTCCTTTCTTCTTTCTCTTTTCTTTCTTTTCCTTCCTTCCTTTCTTTCTTCCTTTTTTCTTTCTTTGTTTTGTCTTCCTTCCTTTCTTTCTTTTCATTCTTTCTCTTTCTCTTTTCTTCTTCCTTCCTTCCTTTCTTTCTTCCTTCTTCTTTCCTTCTCTCCTTTCTTCCTTTCTTCTTTCTTTCTTTTCCTTCCTTCCTTCCTTCTTACTTCCTCCTTACTTCCTCCTTCCTTCCTTCCTCCTTCCTCCTTCCTTCCTTCCTTCTTCCTTCCTTCCGTGTTGAGGGCTTACTCCAGACTCTGCAGTCAGGGCACTCCTGGCAAGCTATCAAGTTCAGGGTCCTGGAATTGAGCCCACGTCAACCTCATACAAGTGCCCTACAGTACAGTACTACAGTGCTCTTTGCTTCTTCTCAGCATGCTTTCATTCAACTCTATTACTAGAATGCAAATTGCAACTAGATTGGCAACTAGATAGACTCACCCAGGATTCAGTAGTCAGTTTTTACACAAACATACATTTGATGAATATAAAATCTTCATTATTCAACATAAATTGCTGTATTGTATCTCATCATGTGATTGAATAAATATTTACTGGTTGAAATGAATCCAGTTGAACCCAAATAATGACAGAAGACAAAGTCTTCTGACTTTATACTATAAGATATATACTTTATATAGTACCTTATATATATATATATACTATGTAGAATATACCTTACATAGTATAAGGTATACTTTATACTTTACATAGTAGAAAGTATATACTATATACTATAGTCAAACCCATTACATCTTCTCCGAAAGTATGGCAATTCAAAATTTCATAGTCTCTGTAATAGTCTTAGTCATGGTGATTGGAATGAGTTTTTCCAAACTCTGTCTAGTGATAGATATTAAATTTGAGGAACATTTCACTTAAAATACCTGAGCAGATATTAACATAAAAATAAAACTACTATATACTTGAGAGGTTATGAGTCACATTTAAGGAAAAGGGATTGCAACTTATTTTGTAGACCTGCTAAATTTAGAGTACTTCTACTTTTCTCTGCTAATTAAATGAAAAGAAAAGTAGATTTTCTAATATAGCTGCTTTGCCTAAAAGAAATATTAACATGATGGAACTAACCCTGAATAACCAAAATAAGGACTGAACCTAGCAGTAAATGCTAGTCATAGAATTGATGATTTTATAAAACAATTTACATGCAGAATTATAGTAATATTTCAATGGTATTTTTTAATTTGCATTTTTATCACTATGGGTAAATTTTTCACTTTTCTACATAAGGTTGTGTTTCTTACATGGCATTTAAAACATTTGATGGAGCTGATGATATGGTTCAGTGGTCAAGTGCTTACCTCCTTTATGTGAGGTCCAGAATTGTATGCACACCATTATAATAAAATCTTCGTCCCCCAGGAATTTTTTGAATATTTCCTAGTGCCATTTTGTAGTTTTACATGGAATAGGTACAGATTGAGTCACTCAGCAAAAAAAAATAATACAGTGGAGTTCTTAAAACTGCTTTGTGTTTGTGTTATGAATTTATATTCCAAACCAAAAATATTCCAAGTTAGGTGCAAAATATTTCCAGTTAGTAAGTTAGTCAACTTGGATCAAAGATTTTCTCTCACATAGGCCTGAGCATATGAAAGACTAGTCAAGTACTTACTTTAAGAAGCGTTAGTTACAAAGAATTTCTGAGATTGCACAAATAGTAAGCACATCAAGTAAAGCACTTGCCTTGCACATGACTGACCCGGCTCTATCCCTGACACTGCTAGGAGAGATCCCTCAGTGCAAAGCCATGAGTAAGCCCAGAGTACCACAGGGTGAGGCCCCCAAACAAACAAACAGTTGGTATTTGCAGGTGTAGGTAATTTATTATAAGGCATTGGCACAAATTCTAGAAGTGAAAAACCTCTGAGATCTGCAGTTGATCAGCTGCAGGTTTAGTAAGCTGATGTGTTAGTTCTTTTTAAAAAAAAACTTTATTTATTATTGATTGATTGATTAATTGATTGATTCTTGGGCCACATCCAGCGGCTCTCAGGAGCTACTCTTGATTCTGCACTCAGAAATCGCCCCTGGAAGGCTGGGGGACCATAGGGGATGCCAGCAAACGAACTTGGTTTCTCCAAGGTCGGCCGAAGGCAAGGCAAATGCCCTTCCACTGTGCTATGTCTCTGGCCCTGATGGGTTAGTTCCTGTCTAAAGCAGAAAGCTGTAGATCCAAGAGGAACCAATATCTAAGCTCAAAGCAGCCATGTAGTTAAGAGTTAACCGTTTGGCTCTATTGTGGTCTTCAATTGCTTGATCAAGGTCCACTGACATTAGGAAGGACAATCTGTTGTACTGTGTCCTGTTTCAAATCTTAATCTCTAGAAACACCTTCACAAAAACAAGAATTTTGTTGAGTCAAGTGTCTGAGTACCTCATGTCCGAGTAAGTTGATAACTCAATTTCTTACATTGGTGTCAACAATGATTCAGAAAGAACTTGCCATCTTAGCAGTGGGCACACTTGTCAGTGGGATCCTGTCCTATGTTGGCCTTCTTCAGAGGGAATTTATGGTCTCTCTGCTCCTGTGTTGCCCTTTTATCTCAAAGGAAATGCTTAGAGGGGCAAAGTTCCTCAGTGGTGACAAGGCCACTAGAACATCCATAGCCCAGGCTTGCTGTGAAGATTAAATAAGAGGGTGTGCAGCAGTGCTCGGTGGAATTTGCTCAGTTCTACTGAGTTGAGATCTCTCACTCTTCTGCTTATTGTCCTGTGTATTCAGAGCATTCACATCCCTTCTGTATATTGTAGGCAGAAATGAAAAGATAGCAAATCTCCCATGCATTCATGAAAGGGGATAGTTGATATTGCTTCTATCAAAGAGAATAATAGGAGCTCAAATTTCTACTTTGTGTTTGACACACAAATCACTCTAGAAGGCATTATCTCATGTAATCCTTACCCAAATTCTTTTACAATAGAGTTTGTTATTATTCTGCCTTTTTTTGTAGATGTGGAGAAAGACAGAGAAGTTGAGTGACTGGCCCAAGATAACACTGCTAAGAAATAACTGAATTACATTTTAATAACAGCTATCAATTTGTATATTCATGTTCTTTTCAATGAATCTCAATTTCTTTCATAGCAGGAAACAATGAACTCTGTACTTGGCAGCACAATGTCCTATTTAAAAAGACAAGAAAACATGTTTAGTGATTAAAAATGTGGGCCTTGGGTTTATTCCATTTTTAAAAGCACACAGACAGCACCTAGAGGAATAATAATATATGAGAAATCTAGGTGCATATTATACATTAATTCATGCATTCTGTGTCTGGCCATACATATAGCCCATTAACTAGTGGGTACCCATGGGTCTACTGTTTGCTAATAATCAAGATAGGCTCACAAAACATGTCTGATGACATGTTCAGACTCACCATCCTCATCAACAACAATATTTTCACCACTGTGGCCTTGATCATGCACATGTCTTATGTGATTAGATGAAATATCCTGAAGCCTCAGTTCTCAGAAAATGACAGCAATGGTATGTTAGTCATACTCCACACACTTAAAAGAGGCAAAGATTAGAAGACAAAGTAAAAGAGTGACATTAACTGAAGAAAATGAAGATATGCACAATCTATACATGTTGTATGCAGGGACAAAGAAGACATTTTATGTGGAGAAGCAAATAGAGAAGGAGTTGTGACATTTAAATTAATAGTATTGATTTTCATTATGGAATAGGAAGTTAATAAAAAGCTTTTATGGTCAGGCTTCTGTTGTGATTCTGTGGTAGAACATATACATGTGTCCTGAATCTCAGACTCTATAGATTCTCAACACCACACAAAAAAAAAACTTACAGATAAGAATTTTAAAACTTTTATTTAATGAATATTTGCACTGCTATGCTCACAGAAGCAGTATTTACAAGAATTAAAATGCTGAATCAACATAAATGTCCACCCATTGGCCATCAGAAAGAGAAGCTGTGGTATATATACTTCAAAAAATACTATTCTGCCAGTAAAAAGATAAAACTGTTGTTTAGGGACAAAAAAGAAGGAAATTGAAATAAGTGAAATAAGTCAGAAAGGAAAAGACAATTATCAAATGGTTTCAGTCATTCAGTGATTCATACTCGTGTGACATAGAAAATAAATCAGCAAAAATTTATTCATGAGACTAAAGCAAATAAATTATTTGGAAACAACAAAACTCCTAGATTCCTAGAGAATCTAGGAGAATTATGGTATTGACCAGTAAGAATGAGCAGAGGGGTTCTTTGGGTGTAAAATTGGTGAGAATTATACATATGTGATGAGTGAAGTTTAAATCCTTAAATTTTCATACTATTAAAAATCAATGATGTCAATTAAAAATAAAATAAAATAAATTTAAAGTTTGGGGAAGCACTTCAGGCCATAAATTAGGAGCATGCTTTCATTTCTCTTATAATTTCTAATGGAAAGTTTCAAAAAGAAATAACACATTCAGAAGTCAATAATATAGAGTAAGTTGTTATATTACCCAGAGTAGATTTTGAATAAGTTACTTTTAGCCTTCAATAAAGAGGTTATTTGTAGAATAGTTTCCACAAGTGCTTTGTGAGGTTAGAAAAAAAAATGAATTCCTTGGAAGGGATCACTCCTAGCATATAAACTCTTCACTGAATCTTTTCTACCTAAATAATTCCTCTAACTTCTCTCTAAGATACAGATCAAAAATGGGTTTTGTTAGAAAAACTTCTATTTGGAAATGAACCACTCAGGGTCTTTCATTTTCACTTTCTTTTTGGTCATTACCAATAGCAAATATACTGTTATTCTGTGTAGCTCCATAAGAATTGTTAACCATACCTCCCTCCCATCTCTATTCATTTGGTTTTCTTATATCTGTGGGGATACCCACAACAGCCTTTCAAAAACTTTACAAAAATATTTCAGTAATCCTCTCATGAAACTTCATGAGATGTTTTTAAACAATCCTGACATAGCTCTAAGAAAGCTTCAAAAAGTAACAGACCAACTTTTATGAAGGAGGAATGCTAGACTAGCATGAAAAACTATGAAGGGAGAAATTATGAACCTTGAACAAGTGTAATTTAGGGGATGTATGCTATATAAGTCTACTATATAAGACTAGAAAATGTTGCAAGTAAGCATGTTCTTAGAAGTGGCTTGGGGGACAGTTTACCTGGGGAGAGTAATGAATAATGAATAATGAAAAATTGAACAGTAAGTTTCTTCTAAGTCAAAACACAGATGTTGATACAGAAGTGGATTTCTAATAACTGAAAATGATAAAGACTTAGAATAAAAGGACCCCTGTGGCAATCTTTAATTATAAAAAAAATAAAGTGAATATTTTCCCAAATGAAAACTAACACTGAAAAGACAGTTGGAGATACATGACCCATCTGGATCTTAGAATGGCTTGTTGAGCGTGGATTTCTTAGGATTAATGCGTCACAGCTGGGTAGCCAGCATATAAAACAATTATTAAAAAAAAATATGGCTTTGGGCCGGAGAGATAGCATGGAGGTAGGGCATTTGCCTTGCATGCAGAAGGATGGTGGTTTGAATCCCGGCATCCCATATGGTCCCCTGGGTTGCCAGAAGCAACCTGAGCTTAGAGCCAAGAGTAATCCCTGAGTGCTGCCTGGGTGTGACCCAAAAACAAAACAAAAAAAAAAAGAATATGGGAGGGGCAGAGCAGTGGCACAAGTGGTAGGGCGTTTGCCTTGTATGCGCTAACCAAAGAGGGACCACAGTTCAACCCCCCAGAGTCCCATATGGTCCCATAAGTCAGGAATGATTGTTGAATGCATAGCCAGGAGTAATCCCTGGGCATCATTGGGTGTGGTCCCCCCCCAAAAAAAACAAAAGGCATATATATACATATATATTCCCAATATCCCCAATGTAATGTTACTTACATATAAAATATATAATTCTGTCATTGGGAACAATTTGAATAAAACTAGAATAGGATTATGTCCACTGAACAACTTGCTCTGGTTTTTGTGGGGTTTTTTTATCTTCTTTATTTGAACATCTTGATTACATAAATGATTGTGATTAGGTTTCAGTCATGTAAAGAATACCCCCTTCACCAGTGCAACATTCCCACCACCAATGTCCCAAATCTTCCTCCATCTCACCCCACCCCCACCTGTACTCCAGACAGGCTTTCCAGCCCTTTCTTCTTTTTAAATTAAAATTTATAGCCTCTAGGTAGACTCCTCCTGGGATTTTTGTTTGTTGGTTTTGTTTTTATATTTTGGTTTTTTTTCTTTTTTCATCTTCTTCTCTTTTTATTTTATTCAAGCAAGCACATAACTTGAATAATCCTGTTCTATCTCATAAATTGAGGGGGAAAATGGATGGTACCAGAATCAAACAACTGTATGAACATTGAGTAGAAATGAAAAATGAACAGACTTAAACACCAAACCCAAAGCCAATGACAACAGAATTGATACTCAATCTTCAACAAATCTACAAAGAGGAACTAGTTATACTAACAATCCAGGGACAAAAAAGGGGGATGCTGAAAACAGGGTTGGAGGGAGGACATCACTGGTGGTGGAAATATCCCTGATTCAACATCACTGTGTCCTTAAATATTACTGTGAAAGACTTGTAACTCAAGTTGATCACAATAAAAATTATTATAAAAAAGTTTATGTCCAATAAAATAACAAGATGGAGAAAGACATACCATATGATTTCACTCACATGTAGAAGAAAAAGAAATAAAACTTACAAATAAATCAAACAAAAACAATCTCTTCGTCTCTAATAGCAAACCAGTGTTTCCCAGAAGGAATGGGGAAAGAGATTGGGAAATAGAATAGAAGAATCAGTTTCACAACGCCAGTGGCATTACCACTTAAGTGCCACTAGACCTTCAATGGCAAACAAAATGCTGTAGATGGGTGGTGATTTATTTACACTGATGCAGATGAGAAGCATATTTAAAGTCATAAGCCAACTTTACTTCAATAAAACTTCTTTCAAATAAAAAGTCACTTAATTTCTGAGAATGGATGATCAGAAAGCTAACATCAGCTCTCCTAGTGTAGTGCTAGATTCCCCAGAAGCTTCAGATGCAGATCCCATGACTCAAGGAGAAACCAGATCTTCAGAAAAAACACAAGCTGGCAATAACACAGCCAATGTAAACAGTAATACATTCCTAGCTCTTCTGCCAAAACAAGTAGATAATAACAGCAACTGAAGATAGAATGGATAGCATAAAAAATACAAGAAAAAGGGCTAGTGAGGAAACTGGAAAAAGGAACTGAAGACAGTGTTGGTAGAAACTTAAATTGAGGCAGTCACTATGGAAAGTATTACAAAGATTTATTTTTAAAGAATAGGAATATTGTGTGGTCCAGATATCACACATCTGAATTTTTATTCTATTCAGCACTAATTCTAAAGGATATATTCATTCCTATATTCATTGTGATGGTATTTTTCAGAGCAAAGATTTGGAAACCACCTAAATGCTCATCAGTATAGAAATGAAATAAGAAAAATGTGTATATATATATATATATATATATTCACAGAAAAAATCATTAATTTATCTTTAAAAGATTAAGGTTTGGATCTAAGCAATAGTAGTATTGCCTTGTTAGTAATCCAACTCAATCCCTAGCAATCATAGGGTCTGCAAATACCATCACAAACAGTTCCCCAATCCCACCAGAAGTGATCTCTGAGTGCAGAGTAGGGAGTTAACTCTGTGGTGCACTGCCAGGTGTGGCCCCAAAACCAAAAAAAAGAAAAAAAATGTGTAACATAATGGGTTTTATGTTGAGGGTTTTATGCAACATAAAATATGTCAGAAGTGACTTATATGGCATTATTTAACTCATATGTAGAAGATAAAGGAATAAAGCCAAATCTTCGGTAATATTTAAGTGATTACACTAAAGAGAGAAGGTATATATAAAGCAGGAAAAAGAGTCAATTGCCTGACAGGAAGCAGTAGTGCATATAAATAAATATTGAATTTTAGGGTTTTTTTTGTGAAATTGTGTGATATTATGACTCAATGTTATTTAAATAAAACTTTTCAAGAATTATGGTCAGTGTCATTACATAATTGAATACTAAGAAATGGGGAGTAAGTAGATCCTTCAGGGCTGTAGAACAAGAGATAGGAAGAAAGTCAAACCTTTCAAGAGAAACTACTTCCAATCCTATTCAGGCTCTTTCAGGAAATTGAAGAAACAGAAACACTTCCAAATAGTTTTTATGAAGCTAACATCACCCTGACACCAAAGCCATACAGAGATGCTGAAAAACAAAACAAAACAAACTATAGACCAATATCCCTGGTGAACACAAATGCAGAGATTCTCTGTAAAATCCTAGCAGATAGGATCTAACACCTCATGAAGAAGATTATACACCATGACCAAGTAGGTTTTATTCCAGGAATGTAAGGATGGTTTAACATACATAATCAACATATATACCATATCAACAAGAGAAAAAAAAAATTGTATGATCATATCAATACATGTGGAGAAAGCACTTAACAAGGTCCAACTCCCATTCTTGATTTAAAAAAATAACTTTCAACAAGATGGGAATGGAAGGAACTTTTCTCAATATAGTCAAGGCCATCTACAGAAGCTAATGACAAGTATTATTCCTAATGGAGATAAACTAAAAGCCTTTCCTCTAAAATCTGGTATAAGACAAGGCTGCTCTTCTCATCATTTCTATTCAACATATTATTGGAAGTACTTGCACTAGTGATTAGGCAAGAAAAACATGTCAAAGGCACATAGAGAGGAAAGAAAGAGGTCAAGTTCTCACTGTTTTCACATGACATGATACCATATTTAGAAAACCCTAAAGACTCTACCAAAAAGCTTCGAGAAACAATAGATTCATATAGAAAAGTGACGGGCTGCAAAATTAACAAGCAAAAATCAATGGCTTTCTTATACACAAATCATCATAGAGAAGAAATGGACACTAAAAAAGCAATCCCATTCACATTAGTGCCATACAAATTCAAGTACCTTGGAGTCAATTTAACTAAAGTGGTGAAGGACCTAGACAAAGAAAATTACAAAACACTGCTTCAAGAAAGTAAAAAGGGCACAAGGAAATGGAGACACAAACCCTGTTCATGGGTTGGGAGAGTTAACATCATTAAAATGACAATAATCCCTAAAGCACTATATATATATTTAATGCAATTCCTCTAAGGATATCCATGACATATCAAAGAAGTGGATCAAACAGCCCTGAAATTTAATTGGAAAATAAACATCCATGGATAGCTAGAACAACCCTTCGGAAAAAGAATATGGGAGGCATCACCTTCCCCAACTTTAAATTGTACTACAAAGCAATAGTCATTAAAACAGCAAGAATTGGAATAAAGACAGATCCTCAGATCAGTGGAATAGATGAGTATTCAGAAAATGTGACTCAATATGCAATCAATTAATCTTTGATAAATAGGCAAGAAACACAAAATGAAGCAAGTGGTATTGGAACAACTGGTTCAAAAAAAAGGCAAAAAAGAAAACTTGAACTTCCATCTAACACCATGCACAAAGGTCAAATCCAAGTAGATTAAATACCTGAATATCAGACTTGAAACTATAAGGTATATAGAAGAATATGTAGGTAAAACTCTCAGTGGCATTGAGACTAAAGGCATCTTCAAAGAGGGAACAGCACTTTCCAAACAAGTGAAAGCAGAGATAAACAAATGGGACTATATTAAGCTGAGAAGCTTCTGCAGCTCAAAGAAAATAATGCCTAGGATACAAAGACCACCCACAGAATAGGAGAAACTATTCACTCAATATCCATTAGATAGGGGGCTAATATCTAAGATATAGAAGGTACTGAGAGACTTTAAGAAGAAAATAAATCTAACCCCATCAAAAAAATGTGAAGAAGAAATAAACACTTTCTCAAAGAATAGATACAAATGGCCAAAAAACACATAAAAATGCTCCACATCACTAATTATCAGGAAAATGCAAATAAAAAAAATGAGATACCATCTCGCACTACAGAGACTGGCACACATCACAAAGAACAAGAACGATCAGTGCTGGCAGGGATGTGGGGAGAAAGGAACTCTCATTCACTGCTGGTGGGCATGTTGTCTAGTACAGCCTTTATGGAAAGTAATATGGATATTCCTCAAAAGGCTGGAAATTGAGCTCCCATATGATCCAGCTATACCACTCCTAGGGATATACCCTAGGAACACAAACACACAATACAAAAATACCTTCTGCACACCTATAGTTATTGCAGCGCTATTTACAAGAGCCAGAATCTGGAAACAACCCAAATGCCAACAACAGATGAGTGACTAAAGGAACTGTGATACAGATACACAATGGAATACTGTGCAGCTGTCAGAAAAAATGAAGTCATAAAATTTCCCTATACATGTATGTACATGAAAACTATTATGCTGAGTAAAATAAGTCAGAGGCTGAGAGATATACACATAATAGTTTTACTCATCTATGAGATTTAAGGAAAATAAAAGACACTATTGTGATAACACTCAGAGACAATAAAAATGAGGGCTGGAAGGACCTGCCAAGATATGAAGCTTACCACAACAGTGGTGAGTGCAGTTAGAGAAATAACTACATTAACAACTATTATGACAATGGTCATGAAAGAGAAATAGAATATCTGTCTTAAATACAGACAGGGGGTAGGGGAGGAGGGAATTGGGGGCAATTGGTGATGGGAATGTTACACTGGTGAAGGGTGGTGTGGTTTTTTTAAACTGAAATCCACCTACAAACATGTTTGTAACCATGGTGTTTAAATAAAGATATTATTGTTAAAAATAAGATATATAAAAAAGAGAAAAACGTAAATGATGGAGCTGGAGCAATAGCACAGTGATAAGGCCTTTGCCTTGTATGCAGCCAACACAGGAAGGACCCAGATTCAAATCCTGACATCCCATATGGTCCCCCCAGTCTGCCAGGAGCAATTTCTGAGCACAGAACCAGGAGTATCCCCTGAGCGCAGCCGGGTGTGACCCAAAAAAACAAAAAATAAATAACGTAAATGATGTTGGAATAACTGATCTGTCACATAAAAAGAGCAAACTCAGACCTCTATTTAACACCAAGCACAAAGGTCAAATCCAAATGGATTAAAGACCTGAATATCAGACCTGAAACCATATGGTATATAGAAGAATATGTAGGTAAAAGACTCCATGACATTGAGACTAAAGACATCTTCAAGGAGAAAATAGCACTCTCCAAACAAGTGGAAGCAGAGATAAACAGATGGAAATATATTAAGCTGAGAAGCTTCTGCACCTCAAAGGAAATAGTGCCTATGATACAAAAGCCACCCACAGAATGGAGAAACTATTCACTCAATACTCATCAGATAAAGGAATAATATCAAAAATATAGAGGGTACTGACAGAATTTAACAAGGAAAAAAAAACAGCTAGCCCCATCAAAAAGTGGGGAGAAGAAAAGAACAGAAACTTTCTCAAAGAAGAAATACAAATGGCCAAAAGGCACATGAAAAAAAATTCGCCACATCACTAATCATCAGGGAGATGCAAATCAAAACAACAATGAGGTACCATCTCATGCCACAGAGAATGGCACACATCACAAAGAACAAGTACAACCAATGCTGGTGTGGGTGTGGTGAGAAAAGTACTCTCATTCACTTCTGTTTAGAATGTTGTCTAGGCACTTTAAGTCAATGATCTTGACACCATGATGTGTAATCAGTAGATAGGACAACACCCAGGTCAGAGACTGGGGATAAAAGAAAGATAAACACCTTGTAAATCTGTAATTCCTTTGCCTTAAACTTTATGTTCTGTGGCACAGGAGTCCTGGTCTCCAATGAAAGAGATGCTTCTTCTGAATGAACCAGAAAGGTGCTCTCTGATCGTTGAGGGGAAGCTATAGAAAAAGGCAAGCAATCATAGAAGCACAGAAAGAAGTCGCTATACTGGAGACGCTATGTCCCATTTTTATAAGAACAAAGAACCTCTGGTATACAATAGGGCTTGGAAAGAAATAAGTTTGTCATGGAAGTGATCCTCCAGACAGGTTCTAAGTAAGTCCTGTAAATGGGAAAATATCATAATCCTAGCTCTATGGGACTATATTCCATGAACTCTTAGGATAGGCAAGACCTTTGTGGTGTGAAAGGCTAGTTTTCTAGTTTCAAAGGGAGACTAAATGTTACATGATCTGTGCTTTGGGCTTGCCCACACAATCAAATCAGGCACATTGAAACCACATTCTTGCTCTGCTTTTTCCCCATCTACTTTGCTTCCCTTCCACCTCTCTCCTACAGTACTGCCTGATAAATCTCATGAATAAAAATGCCTATTTTATTCTTTTCTTCTAGGGACTCGTGCCTAAAGAAAGGGATTTTCTGCACATAGTATGTCAAAATATTGGGGGAAAAAAGTACACTGCATACAATAGGACTTCAACCACTTACATTGAAAAAAAATGTTACCTGTTATCCCACTAAAATATCTTGTTTGGTACACTTGTTGTTTACTTATTTAATGACATATTTACTCTTCCAAGAGGCCTTTAGCCAGTATCTCCTATGTTCTAGGCTTCATGCCAAATGCTGTCCACTGAGACAGCCATACGTCAGCTTCCCTGTCTGAAAGATACTCTCACAGTCTTGCCAAACAGACGTAAAAATATATGTATGCATTTGAACAAGATTGAGTAAGTGCCATGGTGAAACAGGACCAGAAGGAATAAACAGTAGAACTCAGCATTAAGCCTAGCAAACTCCCGTGGGCTTGGGCTGCTGACAGCTTAACAAATTTTTCTCTTACCTCATCCTTTCAGCAAGGAAGCTAACATAGGCTGAATCCTCTTGTCTTGGAGCACAAGTGCCTCCCTCACAGGAATTTGTTTACCAAGCTGTCACTCATCAGTCTGCAGCCTACCCTTCCTGAAGACAAGCTTCTGCCATCTTTTCCTGTACAAAATTCTGCTTGTAACTCTGCGGACTAGATGGTTCTCTAAGACCTAAACCTGTGATGATCCAACCAGCAACCATGTTGGTAATATTGCTCATTCTTGATTCATGGGCCCCTAGGGTAGACCTTGCAGCTGGCAGAGATACAGAGAAAGTCTGTATCTACATTTTTTATTTCCTAGTCTTTGAAAGGAAATAACATGCTGGCTCATGGTAAACATTCATTGAATGATCTGAACCATTTATTTAGAGCATGATGAATGTTGAGTCCCAGCTGGATTTTGTGCAGCCCCCCTTTTATCTCAAACACTGAAACGGAGCCATCATGCTGTTGTGCATAGATCTAAAACCACATCTTCCTCTGAGCAACAGGCTGGTCATTAGTTCAAGCTTCTTTTGTTGCCCCCTCATCAGAGCCATTCTGCCCTTCTCTGTCATATACCACATTCAGTCAGTGTCTTTTCTGATTCTGTGTCAAGCCCTTCCATTGCCCTTGACATGTTGTTGTGCCTTGATTTCCTGCTCATGAGTAGGAAATACACAGAGAGTAGCAAATGATCATTTTTAATTGATTTTTTGTTTGTTTTTGTTTGGGGGAGGCCAGGGATTACTCCTAGTTCTGTGCTCAGAAATTACTACTGGCAAACTAGGGGTACCATATGGAATGCCATGGATCGAATCTGGGTCAACTGTGTACTGCCGTGCTATTGGTTGGGCCTCTATTGACAATTATTTTAATTTCTGTTGTTTTTGCTTTGGGGCCACACTCTGCAATGCTCAGGGTTACTCCTGGTTCTGCACTTAAGTACTTTTGGCAGTGCTCAGAGGACTGTATAGGATGCCAGTAAGTCTTACACCCTACCCACTCACCAATTTTTTTAAATATTTTTGTGTAACTGCTTTCTTTCTTTCTTTCTTTCTTTCTTTCTTTCTTTCTTTCTTTCTTTCTTCTTTCTTTGTCTTTCTTTTTTCTTTCTCCTTCCTTCCTTCCTTCTTTCCTTCCTTCCTTCCTTCCTTCCTTCCTTCCTTCCTTCCTTCCTTCCTTCCTTCCTTCCTTCCTTCCTTTCTTTTTTGGTTTTTGGGTCACACCCAGTGGCGATCAGGAGCCACTCCTGGCTCTACACTCAGAAATCGCTCCTGGCAGGCTCGGAGACCATATGGGATGCTGGGACTCGAACCACTGTCCTTCTGCATGCAAGACAAACCGCTTACCTCCACACTATCTCTCCGGCCCTATGTGTAGCTGTTTTCTAATATCAAAAGGAGAATTTGTGTACCAATGAATATTTTTTACTAGTTTAAAACTCTCATTTGTTTTCTTTTTTGTTTTCTACTAATTTTTCTCATCTATTTCACAGATTAATTTACCCTACATGTATTGAACATTGTTTCTAAAAATTCTCAAGTTATATAACATCTGAAACAAAACATACATAAGATATAAAGTAAAAAAAAATAAAACATCTTTTTTTTCTAAAATACTACATAGACCAGGGTTGTAGCACTGCAACAGAACATTTACATTTAATAAATGAGGCTCTGGGTTCAGTCTCTGGAAACGTATCAGTGGCTTCCTTATTATCATCACCATCAAAATGTTTAATAAAATAAAATATTTTCTGAAACATTGAATCAAGTTGTCTTATCTACTTTCTGTTCTGGCTGTTGTTTGAATGTATTTGACTTATCTAGTCCTCTCTGTGTGGGAAGAGGGTATTTCCCTCTCACTAAGGATGGTGGGACTTGCTGTAGATCCTTCAAAGTGGCACTGAGTAACTTCTCTCCATCATAAGATCACCCGTCTTTCCTACAAGGGACGGCAAGTAACTGACTACTGGAGTTGCCACACTTCAGGAAGAAAGGGAATCTGGATAAAGAAATAACAACACTGAGAACTATCATAACAATGTCAGTGACTGAGGAAAGTAGAAAGCCTGTCTTGAATACGGGCAAGTTTGGGGGGAGGAGGGAAATGGGGGTATTGGTGGATGGAAGGTTGCACTACTGCTGAAGGGGGTATTCTTTTTACAACTAAAACCCAACTACAATTACATGTTTGTAATCATGGTTTAAATAAAGATATTAAAAAGAAGAAAGAAAGAAAGAAAGAAAGAAAGAAAGAAAGAAAGAAAGAAAGAAAGAAAGAAAGAAGGAAGGAAGGAAGGAAGGAAGGAAGGAAGGAAGGAAGGAAGGAAGGAAGGAAGGGAGGGAGGGAGGGAGGGAGGGAGGGAGGGAGGGAGGGAGGGAAGGAAGGAAGGAAGGAAGGAAGGAAGGAAGGAAGGAAGGAAGGAAGGAAGGAAGGAAGGAAGGAAGGAAGGAAGGAAGGAAGGAAGGAAGGAAGGAAGGAAGGAAGGAAGGAAGGAAGGAAGGAAGGAAAGAAGGGAGGGAGGAAGGAAGGGAGGAAGGGAGAGAGAGAAAAAGAAAGAAAGAAAGAAAGAAAGAAAGAAAGAAAGAAAGAAAGAAAGAAAGAAAGAAAGAAAGAAAGAAAGAAAGAAAGAAAGAAAGAGAAGAAAGAAGAAAGAAAGAAGAAAGAAAGAAAGAAAGAAAGAAAGAAGAAAGAAAGAAAGAAAGAAAGAAAGAAAGAAAGAAAGAAAGAAAGAAAGAAAGAAAGAAAGAAAGAAAGAAAGAAAGAAAGAAAGAAAGAAAGAAAGAAAGAAAGAAAGAAAGAAAGAAAGAAAGAAAGAAAGAAAGAAAGAAAGAAAGAAAGAAAGAAAGAAAGAAAGAAAGAAAGAAAGAAAGAAAGAAAGAAAGAAAAAGAAAGGGAGCTGGGAGACTGATCAGTGTATTCATGGACTCTGACTTGATTTTTAAGATGGGAAAAACACCAAGAGTTAATCATAAGTTTACGCACACAAAGAATCAAGTTTCAGGTCAAGCTCCTTCACAAAAATCCTCCCAATCTTTTTTCTTTTTTTTTTTTTTTTTCCCCTTGGTCTTCTGTCTGTTGCCAAGACCTTAAAACCTAACTACTGAAAAGCTCATTATCGCACTGGATGGAAATGTAAGTAAACAAGACATTACAATAATGAATTCTTCAGCACAAGGCAGGAGCAGAGGGAAGGAATCTTTCCTGTGAAGGATTGGGCTGAAACTGGTCCATTTTCCAGCTACCATTAAAAATATATATAAGCAGGCTTTTGTTGGTGTCCAGACCTGTAAATGAAAAAGAATACTTCAGGGCTAAAAGGGCAGGTGGGGAAGCCGTTTCTTCACCATTGACCTTCAACCTGCATTCCAAACCTGGCTTTCAGGCTAAGAAGCACTAATCCCTCCACCATGGAGAGGGAGCTCAAAAGATTGAATTTGAAAAGACCACAGGAAATTAGATTGGCAATAGCTCTCAGCATAGCTTTCCAGTCAAAGGACTTGAGGAAGTTAAAAATGAGATGAAACGGAAGGGTCGAAAAATTATCTACAGAATATGTATGAAACAGGAGGTTGAACGGCCTCCCTCATGTCTCCCCCTCTCCCCAATGCTTTAACCCGGGGTTCCAGGAGCCTCCCCTTGTTGGAAATGGAAATGCAACGCATCCGTTTGTGAATTTCAACTCTAAATTGTATTATCATAAGTGACAGGGATTCTGCCTGCAATTTGATTTGCAGGAGCGGACTGCTTCTGATGTTTTACTAACAATTTAGGTAAATATGCCGAAACCAATATGTGCAGCCAGGTGCTGAGCAAATTTAGCCCCGTGTGGAACCGGCCTGCACAAATCTGTATCCCCAGATGGAAGATAACGGAGTTACAAATTAGTGCAATTCAAACAGAAGAGGTTTGACCAAGGGAAAGCTGAAAGAGATCAAAGGGAAAGTGAAGTGGAAATTGGACACAGTCGCAAGTTAGTTCATTAGAAGGCAAAGAGTACTTAATTATTTTATTCCTACTTCCCACCCTTTTAAAAAAAATTGGGTTATGCCTTCACTATTCCAGTTTTGGCCTTAACCTTTCATACATTATAAGAATATTCTGTGTCACCAGGATATGTTAAATAGAAATTATTTTTTTTGCATTGTAATTAATCTGGAACCAAGCATAACTTTCCAAGGGTATTAAAAACCTTAATAGATTTAATAAAATAATTCATTACTTCATATAATTATTTAGTAAAATAATCTATTTTTAAAAGGACTGAATTTATCAGCATGATCTTTCTCATGTGTGGAACTAAAAAATTCATAGCAAAGTAATAACAAAGGACCAAGGGCAAATGCTACTGGGAAAATGGCCCACAAAACTGAGCTGGGGTGAAGAAGTTAACGGGGAGAGGCATTGGGAGTCTTGGGAGAGGAAGATGGCTATGCTGATAATGGGGGTAGTGTTGAAATTATGTACATAGGCACCCATCATTAACAGTATTTTCTAAATCATAGTGCCTTGATCAATTAAAACTATTTTTGAAAGGGACTATATTTACATATGTGTCATCAAAGAGATATATCTCTTTAAGATGCTATCATTTCTTAATATGTCCATCTATTTAATATTTCTCGCAAACAAATTATTTTCAAAAGATAATTAACCAACGTAGCACCTCTTTGTTCTCTTTGTTATTATCACGTTATGTCATTTTATCTCTATAAAGGCATGTAAAATCACAATGAGTTATCTGTTTACTTTCCAAGCTGAAGATTCTTGCCTAAAAATAGAACAATTATATTTTAAAAGATTTGGAATCCTGTACCCTGTCAATGGTGAATTGCTGATAATAATCTATGGATAAAGGACAGAGAGACAAGTATGCCAGGCAGTGTGTTACTTAAAATGCTGCGAAGATAAAAAATTGAACTTAGACCCCCAGCTAACATTATGTACGAAGGTTAAATCCAAATGGATGAAAGACCTCGATATCAGACCCGAAACCATAAGATATATAGAACAACACGTAGGTAAAACACTCCAGGACATTGAGACTCAAGGAGGAAACTGCTCTCTCCAAGCAAGTGAAAGCAGAGATTAACAGATGGGAATATATTAAACTGAGAAGTTTCTGCACCTCAAAAGAAATAGCGCCCAGGATACAAGAGCCCCACTGAGTGGGAAAAACTATTCACCCAATACCCATCAGACAAGGGGCTAATCTCCAAAATATACAAGGCACTGACAGAAATTTACAAGAAAAAAACATATAATCCCATCAAAAAATGGGGAGAAGAAATGGACAGACACTTTGACAAAGAAGAAATACAAATGGCCAAAAGACACATGAAAAATTGCTCCACATCACTAATCATCAGGGAGATGCAAATCAAAACAACTATGAGATACCACCTCACACCCCAGAGATTGGCGCACATCACAAAGAATGAGAACAAGCAGTGTTGGCGGGGTTGTGGAAAGAAAGGAACTCTTTGTTGTTTGTTTTTTTTTCTTTTTTTTCTTTTTTTGTTTTTGTTTTTGTTTTTTGGGCCACACCCGGTGATGCTCAGGGGTCACTCCTGGCTGTCTGCTCAGAAATAGCTCCTGGCAGGCACGGGGGACCATATGGGACACCGGGATTCGAACCAACTGGATCGGCTGCTTGCAAGGCAAACACCGCTGTGCTATCTCTCCGGGCCCGAGAAAGGAACTCTCATCCACTGCTGGTGGGAATGCCGTCTAGTTCAACCGTTATGGAAAGCAATATGGAGATTCCTCCAAAAACTGTAAATCGAGCTCCCATACGACCCAGCTATACCACTTCTAGGAATATACCCTAGGAACACAAAAGTACAATACAAAAACACTTTCCTTACACCTATATTCATTGCAGCACTATTTACCATAGCAAGACTCTGGAAACAACCAAGATACCCTTCAACAGATGAATGGCTAAAGAAACTGTGGTACATATACACAATGGAATATTATGCAGCTGTCAGGAGAGATGAAGTCATGAAATTTTCCTATACATGGATGTACATGGAATCTATTATGCTGAGTGAAATAAGTTAGAGAGAGAGAGAGAAAGACACAGAATGGTCTCACTCATCTATGGGTTTTAAGAAAAATTAAAGACATTCTTGCAATAATAATTTTCAGACACAAAAGAGAGAAGGGCTGGAAGTTACAGCTCACCTCATGAAGCTCACTACAAAGAGTGAGAGTTTAGTTAGAAAAATAACTACATTGTGAACTATCCTAATAATGAGAATGTACGAGGGAAATAGAAAGCCTGTTTAGAGTACAGGCAGGGGTCGGGTGGGGAGGAGGGAGACTTGGGACATTGGTGATGGGAATGTCGCACTGGTGATGGGTGGTGTTCTTTACATGACTGAAACCCAAACACAATCATGTATGTAATAAAGTTATTTAAATAAAAAAATTAAAAGAAATGCTGCAAAGATCACATTTGTGGGTGGCTTATGTGAAGTGAGGTGCAAAGAGTTGGCCCAAGGGATGTTTCACTTTCTGCTCTGGTCACATGGGTCACCCAGGGAAGTAACTGGGGCAGGTTTAGAACTACTGAAAGTCTGTGATGACCCATCTGCATGGTACTGATTGTATGTCTCACCAGCCCCAGGAGTTGGTTGTCCAACCATACTTTGGCTCCGCTTTTTGCTCCCGGAATGGGACATGATCTATCAGCAAATTCCTTGGGAAGCCATGAAACCTAAGCTGGAGCAAGGACTTGAAACAGGAAAGAAACAACAGTGCCAGATTCTATTCTGATCTTCCAAGAATTTCACCTTCCCTCATAGAAAAAAATAAGGTCAGGAAGAGATGAACAGTGAAGCAAAACAGTTTCACTTAGAATTTATGAGGAAGGAAAGAGGAAGAATAATATTCAAGAGAGAGCAAGAGCTTTTCCAGAGGAAGACTTGAGGCTCCATATCTCAGGTGTAAATATTGGTCACCCCCCCCCCCAGAAAGAAAAGACTTTGCCTTTTCAGAGTTGCCTTTGCCTTTTCAGAGTTGCCTTTGCCTTTTCAGAGTTGATTTTTAAGTGTTCATCCAACTGCTCCAAGTCAGAATTTCTATGGCGATATTACATTATGTCCTGATCCCCAATCCTTTGTTCCTGTTGGAGCTTCTCTCTGAATGGAGTTGGAGCCTTCTCTGGGCCTGTGCTAACACTAGTTAGAATCTTATCACAGCTCAGTTCCTATGCCAGCAAAGTGAGTTTAGCCATAATGCTTTTTTGGCTGCTTTAGAGCTAATCAGGTAACATTTTAAAACCCCATAGTGATTTTTTTTGTTACTTCTGGAGAGCTCATTGACACATGACCTTATCAACTTTCTTGAAAAGTTTATTTCCAGAAATATAGTATAAAAGATAAGGCATTTGCCTTGCATACAGTGGTGACTCTGGTTCAAATTCCCTGGGCACCAAACTGGTATCACTCCTGAGTATAGAACCAAGAACATCCCCTGAAGCCCATTGAGTATGGCTCCCCAAAACACTGAGGTAAATAAAAAGATATATTCACACCTAGGTTCAATGCAACTTTATAATAAACAATACATGAAACAACCTATGTGTCTCATGACAAATGAATAGGTAAAGATATGGTACATATACACAAAGGAGTAGGTACCACATCAGCTATCTGAAAGGATGATAACTTGTTATTTGTGAAAATATGGATAGAATGGGAAGAAACTCAGTGAAATAAGTCAAAGAAAAATGACCAATACCAGTAATCAACTTCAAATGAAGCAAAAGAGAAGACAAAACCAAATTTTTGGACTCCACTTGTAGAAGTGGAGGTATTCAGAAGCTGGGTTGTTGGAAGCAAAGGGTAGAAAGGATCTAGTGGTGAGGGTTACTAGTACTTTGGTAGTTGGTATGATGTGGTAACACATTTGAAAAATGAGAGCTTGAATTCCTAAAACACATAAGGTGTTGTAAACCAACATCAATTACCACCATGAAAAAAAAAAAAAACAGGTGTCCTAAAAATGCATCACTAGGGGCTAGAGCAATAGCGCACCAGAAAGGCATTTGCCTAGACATGGCTGAATCAGGACAGATCTGGGTTCGATCCCCGGCATCCCATATGATCCCCCAAGCCAGGAGCGGTTTCTTAGTGCATAGCCAGGAGTAACTCCTGAGCATTACTGGGTGTGGCCAAAACAAAACAAACATACAAACAAAAAAAACCACTAATAAATGCCTATTAATGTGGTAGGCTAGGGGTGAAGTGGGAGTGGATGGTAAGGAAAACCTGGTGAAGAAAAGAAAACAATAGTGGGGGGGCAGAATGATAGAGCAAGGGTAGGGCATTTGCCTTGCATAAGATCAACTAGGATTCAATCCCCAGATTCCCACATGGTCCCTTGAGCAAAGACAGGAGTAAATTTTTTTGAGTGCAGAACCAGGAGTGACCATGGAGCACTGCTGGATGTGACTTATAAACAAAAAACAAAAGATAATAGTTCTGGGATTGGTGTTGGAACATAGTTTATCTAAAACTCAACTATAAAATCTTCATAAATTATGAGGCTTTAATAAATTGGGAGGAGTTTTTGGGGCCATATCCAGTGGTTGTCAGAATTTCCCCCTATCTCTGTACTTGGGAGGCTCAGAGGAACCATCTGTAATGCCAGGGACTGAACTTGGGTCAGTTGCATACAAAGCAAGTGCCCTACATAATGTACTATGGCTCTGGCCCTAGTAAATTTTTTTTAAAACTTCCTACTTCACTAAAAAAAATAACATTGGGGCTGGAGAGATAGCACAGTGGTAAGGCGTTTCCCTTAGATGCAGAAGGACGGTGGTTCAAATCCCGGCACCCCATATGGTCCCCTGAACCTGTCAGGAGCGATTTCTGAGCATAGAGCCAGGAGTAACCCCTGAGCACTGCCAGGTATGATCCCCCCCAAAAAGAACATTAATATATTAAAGAATGGCTTCTCTGCAATATTAGCTTCACAAAAAAATGGGGAGAAATGAACCACTAAGGCTATTTATTTACCAAAATTAACGGAACACAATACTGTTAGATCAGGGGTCTCAAACTCAATTTACCTGGGGGCCACAGGAGGCAAAGTCGGGATGAGGCAAGGCCGCACAAGGGATTTCACCAAAAAAAAAAAAGTCCTGAAACATCATTATTAATAGTTTTAATTATTTCTTCTGAACATGAATAGAACATTGAGTGAATATTATGAACAGTTCTTTTGAACATGGCATCTTTTGCCTATTCCTTGCTGCCAGAGACTTAACAGCACTTCTTCTCACAAATCTAAACCACATTTGGCTTTAGAGAGGAAGCAGTTGAGAACCTCAGTATGGCTTGAAGATGATCATCATTAAGTCTAGACCTGTACTTTGACTTATTGAAGCTCAATGTGGAGAATAAATTTTCACACAAATATGTGCTCCCAAAAAGGCACATGGTGTGTTTGAATATTCAGGAAAGCTCAGGGAAGCTGGGGGGCAATTCTCTCAAAAGTTGCCCATGCATATCTGCTTTTCCACTAATCTCCCTGAACTTGGCTTTGAGATCAGAGTTGCATTGCAGGTCAATGAGCTCCATTTGAAGCACAGGAGGGGCATCTTGCACATCAAAGGAAAAGGGGTCCACAAAAATTTGGAAAGTGGCTCTGTGCTTTTTGAAGTCTGCAAATCTGTGATCAAATTCCTTCTCTAGCTTAAAAATAGTATCAACAGAGCCCGGAGAGATAGCACAGCGGCGTTTGCCTTGCAAGCAGCCAATCCAGAACCTAAGGTCGTTGGTTCGAATCCTGGTGTCCCATATGGTCCCCCGTGCCTGCCAGGAGCTATTTCTGAGCTGATAGCCAGGAGTAACCCCTGAGCGCTGCCGGGTGTGGCCCAAAAACCAAATATATATATATATATATATATAGCATCAACATATGTCTCACCACTGAATGGTATGCCTGCATCCACAAGTTCCTTGCATGCTGGGAAATGGCAAAGGTTTGTCTGAAAGAACTGGGATTTCCATGACACAAGTTTTGTGGAGAATGCTTTCATGTTGTCATAGGCAGCACTGAGAAGCTGCCCCAGGCAGCTTATGTTTAGTACATTCAGCTTATGTGTGATGTCAACAAGAAAAGCTAAGTCCATTAGCCATTTGTGATCACTCAACTCAGAAACAGCATTCCCATCCTTCTCCATGAAGGCTTTCACTTCTTCTCTCAACTCAAAAAATCTTTTCAGGACATTTCCCCTGCTGAGCCAACGTACCTCAGTGAAATAGAGCACATCTCCATATTCTGACTCCATTTCCTCTAAAAATCATGAACCTCCTGTGCTTTAAGCCCCTGGATCTGATTTGGTTGATGCATTTCACAACAACAGACCTCACATTGTCACACAGCAGGCATTTACTGCAAAGGGCCTGCTGATGGATAATGCAGTGAAGAGCAATGGCCTTCTCTACACCCTCCTCTTCAAGTTTTTTTTGAACAAGTGCCACCAGTCCATTTTTCCTCCCTGTCATCGATGGCGCTCCATCAGTTATTATTCCAACAAACCTCTTCCATGGCAAACCTGCATTCTCAATGGCATCACACAGATGCTGAAATATCTCATTAGCGGTGGTCTGGCCATGCATTGGAATTATTGTGAGCAGCTCCTCTGTCAATTCAAAATTGCAATTAACACCACGGACATAAATTGTGAGCTGTGCAGTGTCTGTTATATCTGTGCCCTAGTCAAGAGCAACTGAGTATGCATCAAAACATTTGGCTTTCTCACACAGTTGATGATAAATGTTACTTGACATGGCAGAAATGCGCTCTGCCACAGTATTGGCAGAAAGGCTGATTTTGCTAAACTGACCTTTCTTTTCCAAACAGATAATACTTGCAGCCTGTAACGTGCATTTTTTTTTTAACAAACTCTCCTTCTGTGAATGGTTTCCCTGCCTTAGCAATCATCTCACTAACCATGTAACTAGCTTCGACTCATGCAATATTCTCTTTGGTTGCTTTCTTGAAGAAATCTTGTTGCCTCATTAGACATGCTTTAAGACTAGCAACCCACTTGGCTCTCTCATTTCCTTGATATTTTGCACATTCCTCAGCATGTTTAGTTGAATAATGGCATTTCAAGTTGTATTCCTTGTGCACTGCAACTTTTTCTGAGCAAATAAGACATGTGGGGATGCCCCTGTGCTCAACAAAGAAATACTGTGTCTCCCACTTTTCCTGAAATTGTCTGTGCTCGTCATCAATCTTTCTCTTCACTGCAGGCTTTGATACAGTCATGATGAAGGTATGACAAAATCTAATTCTGTAATAAACTTCTCTCCCTTAGGCCTCTGATAATGCAAGGGACAGCGGGCAGGAGCAGCGGAAATGACATCTGTGCTAGGCGCAAAGTATTTGCGATTATTTGCTTACCAAATAATCGTAATAAAAATCGCATTAGTAAGAAAAAAAATCACATGAAACGTTTGCATACCCCGAGCAGTTCCATTCAGGGTATGCAAATGTTTAATGCGATTTTTTTCTATTTTATTTCTTACTAATGTGATTTTTATTGTGAATATTTGGTAAGCAAATAATCGTGAATACTGCAATATTTGAACGCCGGCCACGGGCCACAAAATGTTGTACGGAGGGCCGCAAATGGCCCGCGGGCCACCAGTTTGAGACCCCTGTGTTAGATCAACAGACCTTGGAGAAAGACTCAGTCATAAGGAATGAACCCTACAGAGTAGGACTGGCAGCCCTAAGAACAGAGACCTCAGTGTTAATAACCTTTTCCTTTCTGCCATATGAGGACATGAGGAAAAAATAAACCACGATAACAGGAAGCAGATTGTGGGATTATGGGATTTGTCTGTTTCTACATCAATCAATATCCCCATTGTTGCTCATTGGATGGAATACTTTGAATGTAGCCCCTTTCATTGGTGGTGAAACTGAACGGTCCCACCTTCCAGGTATGACGTTTTCCTCATATAAAAAGCTTAGGTGGAAAGAAAACAGTCTTTTCGATTTCCAGGTCTCCTGGGTGCTGGTTGCTTGTAGTGCTGGCTGGGGAGTAGGAGTACGGTAATGTGGGGAATTTTCCAAAGCCTTTTCTCTTTAGATAAGTGTGTATTGGTGTGTGTGAATTATTTTACAGGCCATCCTTTTCTCCAGACCCGTATCTCACCAGTGTTCCAGGGTTGGAACCGGAGGGATTAATTCAACAGCAGACTATCACCAGAAACAAATCTATAAAAACTTTTACCAGGATTTTCCAACTTCTAGAACTGAAAAAAAAAACATATCTTCTGTTTATCCTCAAATGGACAACGACAGGGAGTGGCGCCGTTAGCAGTGGACAACAGCCTTGTAAGGGAGAAATGCAGCCAGCCAGGACTGGCACAGTCAGAGTTGACATAAGGGAAAAGCTACCAAGGGAGGAAAAAATAAAATATCCAGATAAAGGTGCTGGCTGCCGAGTGTGTGTCTGGTGAAATTCTCTTCTTGGATTCCAAACAGCTAAGTTTTTCATTGTGCAGATTATGACTTATTATTGCATAGGGGTGAAGCAGGAAAAGTCAGAGGTGGGAAAGAAAGACAGACAGAAGTGGGAAGAGAGAGTGCACCTGGTAACAAATATTTCCCCAATACTCTACCTTCAAATATCATCATATTAAAAGTTAAGACATCAGCATATGGCCACCACCATTCCCTCTCCCGTTTTTTCCTAACCACCCAGCATGTTCTCCCATCCCGGTTCCTTCAGTCCAACCCAAACCAGGCCAGTTCCCAGAAGGATGAAGTTCCAATATAAAGAAGAGCATTGGTCTAAAAGCACCACGCTAAAGGTGAGAAGATACAAAAGAAATATCTGGACCAGGTTCTGGTGATAGTAGAAAAGTCTTCCAAAGCTTAGGTAGGAGAGCTCAACAAAAACAAATACCTGGTACCTTCTGATATCACAGTTGGTCAGTTCTACTTCTTTTCTGGAAGCAAATTCACCTCCAAGCTGAGAATTCCTTGTTTTTCTTTGTCAACAATATCCCAAAATGTCATCCCATTTCTCAAAAGAGAGAGAGAGGGAGAGGAAGAGAGAGAGTGAAAGAGAGAGAGAGAGAGAGAGAGAGAGAGAGAGAGAGAATAAGCGATATGGAGATTCCTCCAAAAACTGGAAATTCAGCTCACATATGATCCAGCTATACCACTCCTACGAATATACCCTAGGAACACAAAAATACAATACAAAAATTCCTTCCTTACACCTAAATCATTGCAGCACTATTTACCATAGCAAGACTCTGGAAACAACCAAGATGCCCTTCAACAGATGAATGGCTAAAGAAACTGTGGTACATATACACAATGGAATATTATGCAGCTGTCAGGAGAGATGAAGTCGTGAAATTTTCCTATACATGGATGTACATGGAATCTATTATGCTGAGTGAAATAAGTCAGAGAGAGAGAGATAAACACAGAATAGTCTACTCATCTATGGGCTTTAAGAAAAATGAAAGTCATTCTTGCAATAATTTTCAGAGACAAAAGAGAGGAGGGCTGGAAGTTCCAGCTCACTACATGAAGCTCACCACAAAGAGTGATGAGTGCAGTTAGAGCAATAACTACATTGAGAACTACCATAACAATGTGAATGAATGAGGGAAGTGAAAAGCCTGTCTAGAGTACAGGCAGGGGTAGGGTGAGGAGGAGGGAGATTTGGGACATTGGTGATGGCAATGTTGTACTGGTGAAGGGAGGTGTTCTTTACATGACTGAAACTCAACCACAATCATGTTTGTAATCAAGGTGTCTAAATAAAGATATTAATAAAAAAAGAAGAAAACAATAATTTTGCCTTTGTTTTTCCTGAAACAAATGTATTATGATCGATTGTGTCAACTGTGTGATATACTTTGCAAACTAATATAATAGTATTAAACTTCAGATCAGGAAGTCTCAAGATCTATCACTTAAAATTTTGAGGTTAACTTAAATTAATATGCATGTGCATGAAACTATAAAAATATACTATGTCTTCAATGTTAAAAGAGTTACATAAATTTTGTGGCTTTAGATTGCTTTGTGTATTGCTAAGAAATGCTATAATGTATTACAATCTGGGGACTTGAGGGACAAAGTAATTGTGCATGTGTTTTGTTTTATTTTTCTTTTTTTTTTTTTGTTTTTGGGCCACACCCGTTTGACGCTCAGGGGATATTCCTGGCTAAGCGCTCAGAAATTGCCCCTGGCTTGGGGGAACCATATGGGACGCCGGGGGATCGAACCGTGGTCCGTTCCTTGGCTAGTGCTTACAAGGCAGACACCTTATCTCTAGCGTCACCTTCCCGGCCCCATTGTTTTATTTTTCTTAATGTTTTTTGGCTGAAAGTTCAAAATTAAGATGTCAGCAAGGAGGTGTCTTCTGAGAATTCTAATTATGGGTGATCGGCTTCCCACTGTTACTTCACCTTGTTCTCTTTCTTTGCATCTTTGTTCTCATAAAATAAAAAAGGCAATTAATTGAAAAAAATTAAAATAGCATGGAAACTCAAAAACAATATCATCCCACCCATCAGTGCCACAATGGGCCAGCTGTATACCAGAAACTCCATAAAGAAGACATCTTTTTACACATTGCCTACAGTGTTGAAAGTATCTATGGTCTGTTAATATACTTCCCCTGAAGTGAGGACAGGGGGTTCCATTTTAAAGAGATGGGCCCCCTTCCTTGACCTCCTACTTTAGATTCAACCACCATCTTCCTTTTTCAGGACCTGTACTTCCTACTATTTGAGATTCTCTTTTCAGCCCCTCTTATCTAGAAGATAAGTAAAAGAGATGACCTTTAGTCCCTTTCTCCTTTCTTTCCCTTTCCTCACCACTTTCCCACTGTATTCTTTAGACTTCTTCATTGCAAATCTTTGTTCCTTGCAGTGATTGTTTTGGTTTCTGTTTCCTGATAACCTAAGAATTTAAGAACCATCAACAACTTCTTTTCACTACTTTCTTTTTGAGGTATAGATGGAAGGGACTGAAATTGTTGGGAGAAAGTAGGAGGCAAGTCAATAAAAAGGAAATCACCAATCTGAAAAAAAAGACAACATATGAATTATTGGTGGGGAAGGGAGAGAGACACAGTCAAGACACAAAAGAGCCAGATATCTTAGCAAAATTCTTTGAAGGTATTAACATTCTATTCTCTGCCACAATAATAACATGTTTTCAAAGAGTATCAGCCAGTAAGGTTATCCAGATGTGTTTAGTGAAGGATGAGACAGAGGAACCTTGGAAAATTCTACATAGAAAAGGTGACAGGTGAGAGGAGGGTGATGAGGAATGAGCTTGTTTTCCCTATTGTACTGTCCAGAGTAACAGGGTACCTGGTGAGTGGAGCCAGAAAGATGAGACTGACTACTGACAGGTGGTCAACAGCCCAGATTACTGACTGGTGTTCAACAACAGTTGTATTAAGGATGCTTCTGTCATTTATGTTCTAGTGGCCTAGCCTATTATAACATGGGTCTACATGATTAATCAAAAGGGGAGTTAATTGTGAAGGTCAGTAGAACAGGAACAAATATATGGATGTTGACCTGTTGCAAGAAGGAAAGACGATATGGATACTTACACATATTCTGGCTGTCTGCAAAAAGCTCAGCCTGGCTGTTTTCTAGGGGCCAGTTGGATCATATGTGCCAGGACTACTCACTCAAAGGAAACTGTTCCAAGGCCTGTATCTTGATTCCCTGAGTTTTCTCAAGGCAACCCTCCCAGAGCACTGGATCTTGATGCCTGAACTCCAAAACCAATTGTTTTCCTCTCAGCTGCCATATTTTCCTTGTAGAAACACATGATTCAGGTAATACACAGAATGATCTTCCTCTGCAAGAAGGCAGGCAGTGTTCTGCTCAGCCAACAACATTCACAATGACTGCTAAGAGAAATCCAGTCTGCTTATCTCCTCCTTTCATCATACCCATGGATATGATGCCCGGATCTGGAGCAGTCATCTTGGGATCATGAGGTCACTTGCATGAGAATTCAAAGTCTTAATGGTGAAAATGGTAAAAACAGATATATAGAAAGACATAGGAGGCCTTTTTAATAATTGAGATATCTTGCTTATAATAGTGTGAATGTTCTCTGTTGGTGTAAAAGTTTACTGCAACTCCACCACCATCAAAGTGCTACACACATATATCTTTTCTACACCTTTTCTCAAAGAAATTTTAGTCTGTCTCTCCTCCACTCTTTGGTCCTGCCCTTGGAAACCTTTGTTCTGTTGTTTGAATCAAGCGTTTATTTTCTTTGGCTACTGTCCATTCTCTGGCTGTGTTACTTTACATACCATTGGTGAGTGATATGATCCAGCATCTTACATTACATGACAACAGTCTAGTTCCACTTAAGTTGCAGCCAAAAGCAAGAGTTTATCTTTTATTATAGCTGAGTATTATTTTGTTGTGAATATATACTGCTACTTCTTTATTGACTCACATACGGTTCCCTGAGCACTTCTCGGAATTATCCCTGAGCAGAGTTAGGAATAAGCCTGATCACTGCCACGTATGAGCCCCCCCAAAAAATAAAATAAACGTAATATTCATAATGTTTCTATTTTCTGGGAGAAAAAGCTTATGTCAATAAATGTCAAATAAAGAAAAGAACCTATTGTAGAAGTGTTGTGAATTAAAACTTAGATCTGGCTAATTGGAAGCTTCTTCCCTCTCTCTGTGACATTTCCTTTCTGAAGAAGTACATGAAATTTATGTTTGGTTTTAATATAACTTTTATGTTTGTTTATATGAAATGTTCTGGGGCCTTTTGACAGGGGTAGGATCTACCAGTTGTCTTACCAATGATCTTTGTATCCATATTCTCAGCATCTCATATAATACCAAGCACTATGATCATGATGGAATTCCATAAATAGTTATAAAAAAGAAATCAGTTAGACAATGAATAAATGAAATGTGCAGTAGAACACATTCCTTGCCAACTAAAAAGCCACTCTTTTGTAAATAGAGACATGCTCCTACCCTGAATTTTGATTTTGCCATAAAAAAGTAAATCCAATATGAGCCTTCCTTCAGATCTATATTTCTCTGAATATAGAAAGGAAACATGCATTTAAATCACTTATATCTAACTTTTTATGATGCCACTGGGAATGGTATTCTTTTTGCATTTGCAGTTAAAGGGTAGAACAGATGGTGAAAGTTTAGTTTCAAGTGATGGGCCCGTTAAAATAACTTATGCTGTTGCGAGATTGTTCCCCCTAATGGCTCCATTTGTTATATCTGAGTTTGCAAGCTCTGAAATTCTTGGGAAGGAAATAGGACTTCAGGAAATGTTTGTTATATCACAAGATTTACAAGATTAGGATTACAGAACCATAAGCTTTATTTTTGAAAGTTAAAGCTTGCCAGAGGACATTTGATAGGTGGAACACCCAATTAAGGAAGAACTTCCCTAGGAAGAAACCTGGGTTAAAGTTTGAGGGATCCAGGAAATATTTCAGAGGGCAGGAGCACCTGCTTTGCACGCAAAAGTTCTGATTTCTTTCCCCATCACTGAGTCAGAAATAGACCTTGAAAAACACCAGGTAGTGTCCAAATCTATAAAAGAACGAGATTATAAGAAAAGCAAGGTCAAGTTTGCAGTGAGGCATATTGTCTCTCCTTTCCTGTCTTTTATGAGAATGAATTTTATGTTATAATCATTTTAGTATAATAAATCGAATAAAAAAGGAAGACCACAAGTATCAAATTGAGGTTCCTAAAGAAAGCAAGCTGAGAATCAATGGAAAGAGCTCCTTCATATCTTCTTTCCAAATTTAATAACCAGAAAAGGAGTTCTCACGAAAATCTGAGTTGTATCAAGTCGTTTCCATCTACTAAATTACCTCATGTTCATCTCATTTTGGTTGGCCAAATGGAGGTTGGAACATACACCTGGACTAGAAAACAGGACATCTGGGTTCTGGTGATAATGGCTGCCTACAAGTGCCAAGTGCCACACTCAGTGCCAACTACTCAGATGGAGCTGCTCATTTCAGCTCATTTCTGAAAAACTCAGTGACATCATTATCAATGTTTTCCTATTTGCCACTGATAAAACTGAGCCTGATTCAACAGGCCACTACGTGGTTGCTTAAGACTACATGATCCCAAAGTCATTCCTCAGTCCATTATTTTACTCTATTACTGTATATATAGATATATGTATATGTGTATATGCATTTATATTTACATATATGTATGTGTATATATGTATGTATATATGTACATGTGTGTATATAAACTATATATACCATTTATATATACATATATATACATGGAAATTATCTTAGCTCGGTTTCAGTTATATAACATGTCATGGTTATTCCATGAAATTGAAAAAATAAACAACTTTTGTAAGAATAAAAACTTTTAGCAAAGAATGTTCAAAACTCATTTCATAAAAGTTATCTGAATGCTGGAATACAGACTTTGTTCTAAATATTGAGAATCCAGTTACACATTTTATAGATTAGACATGACCTCTGTGTTTTATCAAAAGTAAGGAGCACATTCAGTGTGGGTAAGTTAGGAAAGTTAAATTTGTAAAGTGGAGGGATTGACAGTCAGTAGGAAGAGTGCAGAACCTAGATCTGCAGTTGAAGAGAAGAGTTTCTTATCCCAAGAAGGAAAGGAGAACATGGGGTCACGTGGGACTTAGCTGAATGAAGGGAGGCACTTCTCAAACCACAGGAATCAGTGTTGTCTTTTTAATGGTACAAAATGGCTTCTTGTCAATCATTTTTCAAAATATGCATCCTGCATACATTTAACCCTTTGTTAAAAAGGAGAATCTAATAGAAAATAGCAGTCTGTCTCTTTAACACCATGCAAAAAGGTCAAATCAAAATGAATTAGACCTTGATATCAGACCTGAAACTATAAAGTGCAGAGGAAAATGTAGGCAGACTATTCCATGACATTGAAATTAAAGGCATATTCAAGGATACAATACCACTGCCCAAGCAATTGAAGCAAAAACAAACAAATGGGACTGCATTAAATTGAGAAGCTTCTGCACTTCAAAAGAAACAGTGACTAGGATACAAAGGCTACCCCAGAAAGGAAGAAACTATCCCCCAGTAACCCTCAGATAAGAAATTAATATCTAAGATATACAAGGCTATGAATGAACTTTACAGGAGGAAAACATCTAACACCATCCAAAAATGGGGATAAGAAATGAACAGACATTTCCTTAAGGAAGAAAATTGTCCAAAAGTGCATGAAAAAAAAGCTCCACATCACTAATCATTATAGAGATCCAAATCAAAACAGCTATAGGTATTACTTCACACCACAGAGACGGGCACACATCACAAAGAACTAAACAACCAGTGATGTTGTGGATATGGGGAGAAAGGGACTCACATTCACTGCTGCTGGGAATGTAGACTGATCAGGCCTTTTGGGGAAATAATATGGCTATTTCTCAATAGAATTTGAGAATTCAATTAGAAATTGAGCTCCCATATGATTCAGCAATACTTCATAGAGATATACTCTAGGAACCCAAAACCACCATGCAGAAAAGCCTTCTGCCATCTAGTCCAGCCTTTACTGAAAACAATATGGAGATTCCTCAAAAAACTGGAAATTAAGCTCCCATATGATGCAGCTATACCACTCCTAGGAATATACCCTAGGAACACAAAACACAATACAAAAATGCCTTCTGCACACATATATTCATTGTAGATCTATTTACAATAGTCAGAATCTGGACATAACCAAGATGCCCAACAACAAATGAAGGCTAAAGAAACCGTGGTAGATATACTCAGTGGAATATTATGCAGCCATCAAGAGAGATGATTTTTTTCCAATTCAGATTAAAATTTCCTATACATGGATGGTCATGGAAACTATTATGCTGAGTGAAATAAGTCAGAGACAGACAGACACTCATCTGTGAGATTTAAGAAAAGTAAAAGACATTATTGTAATAATACCCAGAGACAATAGAGATGAGGACTTCAAGGACCAGCTCATGATATGAAGATCACCACAAAGAATGGAGAGTGCAGTTAGAGAAATAACTACACTAACAACTGTTATGACAGTGTTAATGAGTGATAGAAGTAGAATGCCTGTCTCAAATATAGGCAGAGTGTGGGGGAGGATAGAAATGGGGAGCTTTGGTGGTGGGAATGTTGCACTAGTGAAGGGAAGGGGTATTCTTTATGACTGAAACCAAACTAGAAACGTTTGCAATCATGGTGCTTAAATAAAAATATTACTTTAAAAAAGAAAAATAATAAAATTAGGAAAAAGCTATGTGTGAAATTTGTTTATATATGGCTAGATATGGAGATGGTTATGTTGAAAGAACTGAATCAGAGGCAGATGGATTGACATGGAATCATTTGTGGAATATGAGAAAAAATAAAATAGAATATGGTAATAATATCGCGATAATAGAGATGAGGGCCAAGAGGACCAGTCCATACTAGGAGGCTTGCCACAAAGAGCAGTGACAGCAGTTGGTGTAGAGAAGGGTCCTCTATGACAATGATGGTTGGAACTAAGAACTCAGAAAAAGAACTGAGTGCTGAAAGGGGATAAATGGCATGCGTGTTACTCTTTCAATAACAATCGCTCAAACCACAGTGTCAGTAAAAAAGAGAGAGAGAGCAAACAAAAGTGCTTGCCCAGGAGGCAAGTGGGGGTAAGTGGGTGGGAGGGAAACTGGGCATTGGTAAAAGAAAAAGTGTACTGATGGAGGGTGGTGTACATTTTATGACAGAAATTCAATCATAAATAATTTTGTAATCATGTTACTTAAAGTAATTATAAGGGGTTATTTTTGTTTTGGTTTAGATTTTGGTTTTTGGGTCACACCCGGCAACACACAGGGGTTACTCCTCGCTCTAGGCCCAGAAATTGCTCCTGGCAGGCTCAGGGACCATATGGGATGCTGGGATTCAAACCACTGTCTTTCTGCATGAAAGGCAAACACCCTACCTCCATACTATTTCTCCGGCCCCAGTAATTTATAATTTTTAAAAAGGAAATAGAGGCCTGGCTTTCACTTACTTAGTATGATTTTATATTCACTAGTCATTTATTCATGTGTTTTATATTGAAGTCTTGGTTTATGCTGTTGAACCTAAAGACACACAAAACGATGACATGATGCTGAAAATCTTAAATTAGGTGACAGAAAAGGATTTTGTCAAGACCAGACAATAATGGGAGGTTATGACGGGAAGTTGAGGCACTGAATACAGAAAAACATCTGTACATATTTGGAATCATGGAAGATTTGATGGAGAAAATAAAACTTTCTACAGGACCAGAAAAATGAAAAGTTGATTTATTTAGGGGAGAATTGTGGTGAGTGGTTCCTAGGAGAAGGCCAGGCATAGATTGAGAGACAAGGAAAAGTTTTTTGGGGAAAGTGCAAGAAAATAAAGTGGTTAAAAAGTTTGAGGATTGTATTTGTGAGACATAAACCTAAGGGGGCTTGGCTTAAATAATAACTTAAGAGAATGGGCAGGACTTCAAGGGACTTGGAATGTGAATATATTTATTTTTCAACTGTTCACTTTAAGGCATCACTCATTTGATATCTCATATTTCCTGAAACACATGTGAGTTTTCACTTGTAGGACTTGCTTGAAGTATATTTCTTTCCTTTTCTCAAGCAACACTATCTTCACCTTGTCTATCAAGGTGAAGACTCTTATAGACTAGTGCCCTTTTTAGGAGGATTCTCTCTCACATATTTCAGAATATAACTATTGCATCTCCCATTCTGTGTCATCAACCTGTATTTATGCACCTATTTTTTCACCTAATTACTTCTTAGGACCTCAGCACTTGGGTTGAGTTAGGCATACTTAGTAAATACTTGTTGGAGACCAATTCATACAAAAACATGTTACAGGCTTGGCTAGCCAACTGGAAGTGAAGGAAAAAAAGGGGCATTCAGGGACTGAGAATGTGATTCAAGTTACAGAACACATGTATTGCATGAGTGAGATCCGAATTTGATGCCCAACATCATGTAATCCTGGAACACTGCTGAGTTTGACTCTAAAACAACCAAAAAGGAAATGATTTTTTTAAAGAAAAAAGAGGCATTCGATCATAGTTACACTGAGAAGGCAACATTGACAGCTCTTGCCAATGATGGGATAAGGAACTTGAGAGGCAAGAAAGAAATGAAAAATTGAGTTGGAGTGACAGACAAGCAGGTCTTACATGTGGGATACTTGTCTTGTATGTGCTTGTCTTGCTTGTGGCCAATGGAGATTCAATCTTATATGGAATAAGTCCAGAGCACCACCAGGTGTGTGTGTGTGTGTGTGTGTGAGAGAGAGAGAGAGAGAGAGAGAGAGTGAGAGAGAGAGAAAGAGAGAGAGGAGAGAGAGAGAAAGAAAGAAAGAAAGAAAGAAAGAAAGAAAGAAAGAAAGAAAGAAAGAAAGAAAGAAAGAAAGAGAGAGAGAGGGAGGGAGGGAGAGAGAGAGAAAGAGAGGAAAGAAAGAAAGAAAGAAAGAAAGAAAGAAAGAAAGAAAGAAAGAAAGAAAGAAAGAAAGAAAGAAAGAAAGAAAGAAAGAAAGAAAGGGAGGAAGAAAGGGAGGAAGGAAGGAAGGAAGGAAGGAAGGAAGGAAGGAAGGAAGGAAGGAAGGAAGGAAGGAAGAAGAGAGAGTGCGTCCATTTTTATCTTGAAAATGATGTCTTTGGCAAGTCAATAGTGACCATCTAAGGGACAGTTGAAAGTGTTTGGTGGGCCTGGAGAGATAGCACAGCGGTGTTTGCCTTGCAAGCAGGCGATCCAGGACCATAGGTGGTTGGTTTGCATCCCGGTGTCCCAGATGGTCCCCCATGCCTGCCAGGAGCTATTTCTGAGCAGACAGCCAGGAGTAACCCCTGAGCAACGCCGGGTGTGGCCCAAAAACCAGAAAAAAGGAAAAGAAAGTGTTTGGTGTTTGGTGCTTTTATTTATACAGATTCACTGTAATAGAAGTTGAGGAATAATTGTATGGAAACACAGATCAACATAGCAGACTGGAAACAGCCAACAAGGAGGCTTCTGTGAACTCTGATGGGAGGAACCACAAAGTTTAAGCGAGTTTGTACCTGAGACTCTCCTTGTGGCAGAACAATCACTTATCCTGAAGCATGACCATTCCCCTGGCATTTCTAATGCCATTTCAGAGATACCTTCTATTTCTATTCTGATCTGCCACTTTCTCCAGCTGGATTTCTTTTCAATCAACCCAATTTGAACCCTAATGTTCAAGTTATTTTTTCCCATTCTGACCATAAATGGAAGCAAATCAGACCATCTTGTACAAATGCAGCTGCTCTCCCCTCGTTCCTCATTTCAGATGAAAATCTTCTCTCTTGTTCTCCATTTCATTTTATTAACAACACCACCCCTCACTGCTCTCTGCTGTGTTCCTCACCATCAGCTGTTCCTGATCCTCCTATTCTGTGTGCTCTTTCCTGTTTCTTTAAGGATCTCCTGTGGAGATGTTTTCTTAGATAATCAAATTATAGGTCAAATTCATCAAAGGGATAGCTCACAGGTAGATTTCTTACAAACCTTTACGCTTATACAGTAGCATATGCTTTGTGTGAGTAGGTGCATTGGTGACTAATAGACAATTTGATAATGAAAAATAAAGTAAGCAGTAGTGTCACATACTTTTAAGCCTGAGATTACTCTGTATGACACTGACAAGAGAGACAAGTGTGCATTGTGACTTTTCTACATGGGTCACTGCCATCTTGGTGACTGTGTTTGAATCATGTATGTTCTGCAAGGTGTTTATACGCTTTAAATTTAACTTGATTCTTTCGATAACCGTGTTCAGGTGCTTCGCCTGCTGTCCATACAACACGAAGTACAAATGAAGTGGGATATGCAGAGATTGAGACAGATATAATAAAAGATGGTCCCTCCCACAAGAACCAGGTCATCTCACTTTTCTGTGGTTGTAGAGAGATAGGACAAGACATTGATGTCCAATGTTGGCCAACCCATTCCCTGGCCCTCGAGGTTACAGGGTTTAGATAAAATTAAGTGAGGGGAGGATGTGGAGGGTGATGAAGTGATCTGAAGGAATAAAAGGACATTGGTGGAGGATATTAATAAGGTTTAGACAACTGTGTACAACAAAACCAGAGCATTAACAGTGTTGTCCACATGTGATTTAAACTAATAACATTTTTCTTGAGTTATTTTAAAGAAATGGAGAGAAGGTGAGAGGACTACAGAGCTTGATGGATGTGAAACTGGAATATTATATTTCTGAAACTCATTTTAACAGTATTAAAAATCACGGCACCTATATACAAAATCAAAACAACTGTGAATAAGTAAAGTAACACTGAAGGAGTAAGGGAAACAGTAGTGGTGGGATTGCAATTGGAATGTTGTATAGCTGAAACTACTTTATTATGGACGAATTTCTAAATTGCAGTATCTTAATAAAAATTAAAAAATAAATCTAAAAACACAAAAGAAAAATAAAACCAAGATGGTCTTGATATCTGTTTCCAAAAAGGAGCTCCAAAGCATATCCCCAGGGCCCTTCTCTGAGAATTCTGCTGCCACTACCATGAACAGAGACAGCACCCGTACAACATCTCAGCCCAAAGTGCGCTGTTAAGATGTGTACTCAGAAGCAAACATTGAAAATCAGGTTTTGTATGCAAAAATCTACTTGACCCAGCTAGGAATTTTTGCAAAACAGAATCTTAACATGTGTTTCTTAGAAAACAAAGGTACAGCAAGGTGAAGTCATTGGCTGGGGGTCCCTAAGGTACAAAGTGGTAGATAGAACCACAAGGACAAGGTCCCTCTGACACAAAAATGGAATTTTCCCCACATGTATAGGATCATTTAGGAAACTGGAGGGCACTGAAATTGAGCTGATGGAGTGACAAAGATCTGCGCTGTGTCTTAACTATTAAACAGGTGTGAACCAAGAGGCAAGGAGAGATGGGGATTCTCACCAAGGAGAGAGAGACATGTGATTTCTGAATTCTAGTCTAGTGGTATAAGGGTCAAGGAGAATTAAATTGAGATTATAGGGCTTGGACAGAGGTGGCTAGGACCAATCACAGAGACTTTCTATGCAACAATGAGAGATCTGGACATGATTCTGAGAGCAGTGGAATCATTTCGAAGCATTTTCATCTAATGATGAGCAAACCTGGACCTGGGTTTAAAGGTTCACATTTGCAGTGGAGTAATGGTTACATAGGTAGACAGGACTAGAAACCAAGGCTACTGTTATCTTTAGGTCAGAGGGTTAACTCCATCTCTACAAAACTCTTCGTTGCTACTTCAGTTGCCACATCGTTTTTTATTGGTCTTTTTTCTTGAGTGAAATTGTAAGGGAGGAGGTTAAAATATATATATGTGTATGTGTGTGTGTGTATATATATACATATATATATATATATATATATATATATATATATATATATATATATATATCTTTCCCCAGTTCCTACCACTACAATGATTCTAAAACTTAATATGTACCTAATAAGAAAACAACTAGGAGCGTCTTAAGCTTTAGTGCTTATCTTTGTTGCTGGTTGTTGATCAAGGTTCCTACATTCATTGGAACTTCCTGGATGTTGGGAGTGTCTCTATTCGAAAGCAACTTTGGGGGATGGGGGGAATCTCCCACTCACCCAGAAAGATCAAGGCATGTTGAGAATCTTGGAATAGTCAGCCTTAGTGTCAATTCCTTCCCAATTGTATTTTCTAGAAAATAACAGTAAATAAAAGTTCATGATCTTGTATATATAATGGACTTCTATTTGAAAAATGCCAAATGTCCAAATGTCTGGTTTTGAAAGTTTTAGTGTTGGTCAAATTGTGGAGGTCCTGAATTAGAATGCTTGAAACTCTGTGATCTTTCTCTTATTTCTTCCCTGATTTATCTACTCCATCTGAATGACCATCAAATCCTCTGTTGTATCCTTCTATAATAAACAGATATTCAGTCAGTAGCTTTTTCTGAGTTCTTTCAACGTACTCTACAAATCAATCAAGCCAGATAAAGGGATTGTGGAACTATGGTCAGACATAGAGGTAACAACCTGGGCTCAAAATTAAAATCAGAAGTAACACATTGGAGGAGGAGTTTTGTGGTATCAAATTCTGTGAATATCAAATTCACCTGTGGGACCTAATACTACATCTAGAGATTTTAGACTTGAAGTGAAGTGTAGGATATCCAACTGGTGTCATAAAATTGCTTAGCTTAAAAATCCACATTGTCAGAACTGTGGTGAAAATATGGAAATAGAACGAATTGAGAAGAAACACAGAAGTGATTTTTTTTTTGCTCTTTTTTAGGGGCCACAGGCAGTTGAAATCAGGGCTTCTTCTTGATTCTGTGCTCAGGGATCACTCCAGGCAAACATGGGAGACAACATTGGGTGCTGGGAATTGAGCCCTGGTCAGCCATATGCAAGGTAGTATTTTATCTGCTGTTCTATTACTTCCAGACTCCAAGTTAGTTTCCAAAGAGTATACTTGCCCTGACTTTTCCTAATGATGTATATTTTTTAATTTAGAGTATAAATTGCAAATATTCCTCCTAATTTGGCTTATGCTTCTGAGTTTGCAAAGTGTTTTTCCTTGCACTTATTTTATGCAGAAAGGATATAAAGTTGGGTAACATAACCCATTGGCAATTTTTCCAATGGTCAGGTTATCCTGACTAAAACTGGTGATATTTTCTGGGGTGGGGGGAAACAATTTGTTCTAATATGACACATAAAGTAATTGGGGGAACAGAAAGGGGGGGTTGAAGCAGAAAAAAAAAACAAGATTATATGCTCCAGAATTTTTTCCCTTAAAACAATAAAATTAGGGGCTTGGGAGAGTCTCCCTCCCTTCCCGGAGCAGGATTTTTAGCCAGCATGGACAGGCAGCTGGCAGGCCCCCCCATATGCCAGCGGCCGCGTGGTCCAGCCTAGGGTAGGGGGCTCGGATCTGGGTCACCCGACCCCCCTCTCCCCCATTCCTCCGGATCTCCAGGTGGGTTCCTGGGAGGAGCTGATGGGGCACCCAGGGTTTTCCCCACTCCCAGGCCGGGCCGGGCCGGGTCCCTGGCCTAGGGTGGGGAGCAAATCCCTGAACTCCGGGCTTGGGAGGGTCTCCCTCCCTTCCCGGAGCAGGATTTTTAGCCGGCATGGACAGGCCTAGGGTGGGGCTTAGGGGGTGGAGTTTGATTTGGTGGGTGGCAGATAGCTGCTTAGCTATACTCAGTCTGTCACTGGTAATTTCATACCAGTCTACATTTTGCAAACCGCTCGGGGGGGCTAACGCCCCCGCGCGAACACTTGCTCCTTCGAACCATCAGTACCCCAGATCTACCCTTCTTTTTTTTTTTTTTTTTTGCATATTTTTTTTTATTTAAACACCTTGATTACATACATGATTGTGTTTGGGTTTCAGTCATAAAAGGAACACCACCCATCACCAGTGCAACATTCCCATCACCCAAGTCCCAAATCTCCCTCCTCCCCACCCAACCCCTGCCTGTACCCTAAACAGGCTCTACATTTCCCTCGTACATTCTCAATATTAGGACAGTTCAAAATGTAGTTATTTCTCTAACTAAACTCATCACTCTTTGTGGTGAGCTTCCTGAGGTGAGCTGGAACTTCCAACTCTTTTCTCTTTTGTGTCTGAAAATTATTATTACAAGGGTGTCTTTCATTTTTCTTAAAACCCATAGATGAGTGAGACCATTCTGCGTTTTTCTCTCTCTCTCTGACTTATTTCACTCAGCATAATAGATTCCATGTACATCCATGTATAGGAAAATTTCATGACTTCATCTCTCCTGACAGCTGCATAATATTCCATTGTGTATATGTACCACAGTTTCTTTAGCCATTCGTCTGTTGAAGGGCATCTTGGTTGTTTCCAGAGTCTTGCTATGGTAAATAGAGCTGCAATGAATATAGGTGTAAGGAAGGGGTTTTTGTATTGTATTTTTGTGTTCCTAGGGTATATTCCTAGGAGTGGTATAGCTGGATCGTATGGGAGCTCGATTTCCAGTTTTTGGAGGAATCTCCATATCGCTTTCCATAAAGGTTGAACTAGACAGCATTCCCACCAGCAGTGGATAAGAGTTCCTTTCTCTCCACATCCCCGCCAACACTGTTTATTCTCATTCTTTGTGATGTGTGCCATTCTCTGGGGTGTGAGGTGGTATCTCATCGTTGTTTTGATTTGCATCTCCCTGATGATTAGTGATGTGGAACATTTTTTCATGTGTCTTTTGGCCATGTGTACTTCTTCTTTGTCAAAGTGTCTGTTCATTTCTTCTCCCCATTTTTTGATGGGGTTAGATGTTTTTTTCTTGTAGAGTTCTGTCAGTGCCTTGTATATTTTGGAGATTAGCCCCTTATCTGATGGGTATTGGGTGAATAGTTTCTCCCATTCAGTGGGTGGCTCTTGTATCCTGGGCACTATTTCCTTTGAGGTGCAGAAGCTTCTCAGCTTAATATATTCCCATCTGTTAATCTCTGCTTTCACTTGCTTGGAGAGTGCAGTTTCCTCCTTGAAGATGCCTGTAATGTCCTGGAGTGTTTTGCCTATGTGCTGTTCTATATATCTTATGGTTTTGGGGCTGATATCGAGGTCTTTAATCCATTTGGATTTTACCTTTGTACATGATGTTAGCTGGGGGTCTAAGTTTAATTTTTTGCAAGTGGCTATCCAATTGTGCCAACACCACTTGTTGAAGAGGCTTTCCCTGCTCCATTTAGGATTTCCTGCTCCTTTATCAAAAATTAGATGGTTGTATCTCTGGGGAACATTTTCTGAGTATTCAAGCCTATTCCACTGATCTGAGGACCTATCCTTATTCCAATACCATGCTGTTTTGATAACTGTTGCTTTGTAGTACACTTTAAAGTTGGGAAAAGTAATTTCTCCCATATTCTTTTTCCCAATGATTGCTTTAGCTATTCGAGGGTGTTTATTGTTCCAAATGAATTTCAAAAGTGTCTGATCCACTTCTTTGAAGAATGTCATGGGTATCTTTAGAGGGATGGCGTTAAATCTGTATAATGCCTTGGGGAGTATTGACATTTTGATGATGTTAATCCTGCCAATCCATGAGCAGGGTATGCGTTTCCATTTCCGTGTGTCCTCTCTTATTTCTTGGAGCAGACTTTTATAGTTTTCTTTGTATAGGTCCTTCACATATTTAGTCAAGTTGATTCCAAGATATTTGAGTTTGTGTGGCACTATTGTGAATGGGGTTGTTTTCTTAATGTCCATTTCATCCTTATTACTATTGGTATATAGAAAGGCCATTGATTTTTGTGTGTTAATTTTGTAGCCTGCCACCTTGCTATATGAGTCTATTGTTTCTAGAAGCTTTTTGATAGAGTCTTTAGGGTTTTCTAAGTAGAGTATCATGTCATCTGCAAACAGTGAGAGCTTGACTTCTTCCTTTCCTATCTGGATTCCCTTGATATCCTTTTCTTGCCTAATCGCTATAGCAAGTACTTCCAGTGCTATGTTGAATAGGAGTGGTGAGAGAGGACAGCCTTGTCTTGTGCCAGAATTTAGAGGGAAGGCTTTCAGTTTTTCTCCATTGAGGATAATATTTGCCACTGGCTTGTGGTAGATGGCCTTCACTATATTGAGAAAGGTTCCCTCCATTCCCATCTTGCTGAGAGTTTTGATCAAGAATGGGTGTTGGACCTTATCAAATGCTTTCTCTGCATCTATTGATATGATCATGTGGTTTTTATTTTTCTTGTTATTGATGTTGTGTATTATGTTGATAGATTTACGGATGTTAAACCAGCCTTGCATTCCTGGGATGAAACCTACTTGATCGTAGTGGATGATCTTCTTAACGAGGCATTGAATCCTATTTGCCAGGATTTTGTTGAGGATCTTTGCATCTGCATTCATCAGTGATATTGGTCTGTAATTTTCTTTTTTGGTAGCGTCTCTGTCTGGTTTAGGTATCAAGGTGATGTTGGCTTCATAAAAGCTATTTGGGAGTGTTTCTGTTTGTTCAATTTCATGAAAGAGTCTTGCCAAGATTGGCAGTAGTTCCTCTTGGAAAGTTTGATAGAATTCATTAGTGAATCCATCTGGACCTGGGCTTTTGTTTTTCGGCAGACATTTGATTACTGTTTTAATTTCATCAATGGTGATGGGGGTGTTTAGATATGCTACATCCTCTTCCTTCAACCGTGGAAGATTATAAGAGTCCAAGAATTTATCCATTTCTTCCAGGTTCTCATTTTTAGTGGCGTAGAGTTTTTCAAAGTAGTTTCTGATTACCCTTTGAATCTCTGTCATATCAGTAGTGATCTCTCCTTTTTCATTCCTGATACGAGTTATCAAGTTTCTCTCTCTCTCTTTCTTTGTTAGGTTTGCCAGTGGTCTATCAATCTTGTTTATTTTTTTCAAAGAACCAACTTTTGCTTTCGTTGATCTTTCGGATTGTTTTTTGAGTTTCCACTTCGTTGATTTCTGCTCTCAGCTTTGTTATTTCCTTCTGTCTTCCTATTCTTGGGTCCTTTTGTTGAGCATTTTCTAGTTCTATTAGCTGTGTCATTAAGCTACTCAGGTAAGCTCCTTCTTCCTTCCTGATGTGTGCTTGCAAAGCTATAAATTTTCCTCTCAGTACTGCTTTTGCTGTGTCCCATAAGTTCTGAGAGTTTGTGTCTTTATTGTCATTTGTTTCCAGGAACCTTTTTATTTCCTCCTTGATTTCATCTCGGACCCACTGGTTATTGAGCATGAGGCTGTTTAACTTCCAGGTGTTAAAGTGTTTCTTCTGAGTCCCTTTGGAGTTCACAAATAATTTCAGAGCCTTGTGGTCAGCGAAGGTAGTCTGCAAAATTTCTATCCTCTTGATATTATGGAGGTATGTTTTATGTGCCAGCATGTAGTCTATCCTGGAGAATGTCCCATGTACATTGGAGAAGAATGTGTATCCAGGTTTCTGGGGATGGAGTGTCCTATATATATCCACTAGGCCTCTTTCTTCCATTTCTCTCCTCAGGTCTAGTATATTCTTGTTGGGTTTCAGTCTGGTTGACCTGTCCAGTGTTGACAAAGCCGTGTTAAGGTCCCCCACAATTATTGTGTTGTTGTTGATATTATTTTTCAGATTTGTCAACAGTTGTATTAAATATTTTGCTGGCCCCTCATTCGGTGCATATATGTTTAGGAGAGTGAATTCTTCCTGCTCTACGTACCCCTTGATTAATATAAAATGTCCATCTTTGTCCCTTACAACCTTCCTGAGTATAAAGTTTGCATTATCTGATATTAGTATGGCCACTCCAGCTTTTTTATGGGTGTTGTTTGCTTGGATAATTTTTCTCCAGCCTTTTATTTTGAGTCTATGTTTGTTCTGACTATTCAGGTGCGTTTCTTGTAGGCAGCAGAAGGTTGGATTGAGTTTTTTGATCCATTTAGCCACTCTGTGTCTCTTAACTGGTGCATTTAGTCCATTGACGTTGAGAGAAAGAATTGTCCTGGGATTTAACGCCATCTTTATTTCAAAATTTGGTGTGTCTTTTGGGTAGTCTTGTCTTAGATTAGGTCTTTCAGTTTTTCTCTTAAGACTGGTTTTGTGTCTGTGAAGTTTCTGAGCTGTTTTTTGTCTGTGAAACCATGTATTCTTCCATCAAACCGGAAAGTGAGTTTTGCTGGGTATAGTATTCTGGGTGAAGCATTCATTTCATTCAGTCTTGTCACAATATCCCACCACTGCTTTCTGGCATTGAGTGTTTCTGGTGACAGGTCTGCTGTAAATCTCAGGGAAGCTTGCTTGAACATGATTTCCCCTTTTGATCTTGCTGTTTTCAGAATTCTGTCTCTATCTGTGGGATTTGTCATTGTGACTAGGATGTGTCTTGGGGTGGTTTTTCTGGGGTCTCTTTTGGTTGGTACTCTTCGGGCATGCAGGATTTGATCACATATATTCTTTAGCTCTGGAAGTTTCTCTTTAATGATGTTCTTGACCATTGATTCTTCCTGGAAATTTTCTTCCTGGGTCTCTGGGACTCCAATGATTCTTAAGTTGTTTCTGTTGATCTTATCATAGACTTCTATTTTCGTCTGTTCCCATTCTTTGACTAATTTTTCCATTGTCTGCTCATTTGCTTTAAGTTTTTTGTCCAATCTCTCCTGCTGTATGGAATTGTTATGTATCTCATCTTCCACAGCACCAAGTCTATTCTCAGCTTCTGATACCCTGTCCCAGAGCTTATCCATTTTGTCGTTCACTTCGTTTACTGACTTTTTCAGTCCTGTTAGTTGACATGTTATTTCAGTTTGGAGTTTTGTCATTTCTGCCTTCATATTTTCTTGGTTCTTATTAGTGTTCTGTTCAACTCGATCCATGGTTTCTTGGAGTCTGTTGAGCACCTTCCATATTGCTAGTCTAAAGTCCTTATCTGAGAGGTTGATTAGTTGTTCAGTCATTACCTGGTCCTCAGAATTGTCATCTTCATTCTCTATGTCTGATGCTGGCCTGCGTTGTTTCCCCCTTGTCACACTTGTATTGTGGGTTTTTCTACGTGTTGTGGTGGTATTCATTGTCTATATGATGTAGGCAGCACACTCCTCTGGCTCCTCCCTTTCTGGATGGGCTGACTTGCCTCTAAGGGAGGGGAGTCCTCCGTGGATGAAGCCTCACATTGGGTCAAATCTTAGGCCCGAGCATGCAACAGAGAAGACAGTCCAGAGAGAAATGTTTGCTTCTGTGATATAGCGCCGTTCTTAGTGTGATTTTTCCTTCTTGTTGCAATGGAGTTCTTTCCTTAGAAAGAGTGCACGGCCGCGTAGCGAAGCGGAGCTTCCCGAATGTCGTTTCTTTGGAGTTAGCTTCCCAGGGCTCTGAGGAGAGCTTCCAGAGTTCAGGAAAGACAGAGAAGGGTAGGACAGGGCTCCCTTCCGGTGCTCAGTTCCTCAGAAGAAGCACAGCCCAGTGGAGATTCTGCAGGTAGAGCAGTCAGCACTCTGCCTGGAAACCCCCACCTGCAGCCATTTCTCACTCACTCACTGGCTCGCTGGGTAGCTCCCAAATGTAGTTTCTTTGGGGTTCGCTTCCCAGGGCTCTGAGGAGAGCTTCCAGAGTTCAGGAAAGACAGAGAAGGGTAGGACAGGGCTCCCTTCCGGTGCTCAGTTCCTCAGAAGAAGCACAGCCCGGTGGAGATTCTGCAGGTAGAGCAGTCAGCACTCTGCCTGGAAACCCCCACCTGCAGCCATTTCTCACTCACTCACTGGCTCGCTGGGTAGCTCCCGAATGTAGTTTCTTTGGGGTTCGCTTCCCAGGGCTCTGAGGAGAGCTTCCAGAGTTCAGGAAAGACAGAGAAGGGTAGGACAGGGCTCCCTTCCGGTGCTCAGTTCCTTCAGAAGAAGCACAGCCCGGTGGAGATTCTGCAGGTAGAAGATCTACCCTTCTTAACTTCAGTAACACATAGTTCTAATCTCTGACCTAAGACATACAGTATATGTAACAAATCCCAGAACTATTTAGAAGGACATAAATTGAACACATATATCTTTTGAATATTTTAATGGTATTTTCTTTAGCTGATGTAACTCTCTATATAGTCTTCTACCATGATGTTTCTATTCACTTTTCATCTTGTCTTTTCTTTGTAAGCTGTTCAGTAAGGATTGTTGGTGGAACTGTCCCCCAGTTTGATGCCTATGATTGAACTATGTCATGGAAATTGCTGGTCTTGTTCCTAGTGCCTCCAGATGCACCAATAACGCCCCATGGCATTGATTCTTGTTTGCATAGACACATTAAAATGGGAAAACATCATACATACAGATAAATTCTTATCTAATAAATCTCAGTACAATGTACCTTACACCCTGAACATTGATATAATGACCTGGCACAGGCCTCAGAAGAATGGGCATCCTCCATTCACGCCGGAACCAGGAAAGCTAACTACGAAACATCCAAGGTCTTTTACAGCAACAGCTGGAAGCAGTCCTGTACCAGGAAAGACACTACCAAGGGTCTGACATCGACCTCTTAAAAAGAGACTTCCGTTTACACTGAGAAGACTTGACAGCAACAATGACCTGCTCTACAGGACATGGTTCTCTCTAGTCCCCCTTAAGTGTGAGGTGAAATGAGAGGATGCTCTGCACCTTCCTGACTGCAATATGGGAGATGCAGACTCCAGGATCTTTAATACAGAAGCATGATACCAACAACAGAGACTATGTGAGGAATGGAGGTGTATTGCCACTACAGACAATGACTTGAATTGAACAAACTAATTTGCCTGGAGCCTAGAGTCAGTCCTGTGCCAGGAAACTTCAGGGGTAAGGTCTCCTTGTATTTAGACCATAATTTGTCTTTCCATGTCCCTTATGTTTTGGTGGGCCTATGCAAACAAATGCCACTTTAATACCATTTTTTACTATGTTCCCTTGACTCCAATTCTTAAGAAAAACAAGCCACTAAAACTTTTGATGTTAACTTAAACTAGTTAGCATGTGCATGGAACTAGAGAAATGTACGTTGCCCTCAATGTTTAAGGAGTTACATAAGTCTAATGTCTTTAGATTATATTGTGTGCTGCTAAGAAATAGTATGTACTACAACTGGGGATTTGAGGGACAAAGTAATTGTATTGTACAGGGGTTCAGTTTTGTTTCTATTAATGTTCTTTGGCTGAAAGTTCAAGGCTGGGATATCATCGATGGGACTACCGAGAATTCTGTTTATGGGTGATTGGGCTTCCACTGTAACTTTACCCTGTCCTCTTTCTTTGCATCTTTGTTGTCATAATTAAAATAATAAAAAATAATTTAAAAAAAAGCCTAAAAAAATAAAAAAAAATAAAAAAAAACAATAAAATTAGCTTTAGGAAAGAATTGACTCTGAAGTGTGAAGCTCCTAAGGTTTGTGAGAGGTTTTAAATTGCTTTTCTCTATTACTATAGACTTAGAGAAATTTTCTTTAATAAAGAGAAGTCATTTGGATTTAAAATTTTAAGCTTAGAGAAAGATGCTAATCTCTTATCTCAGACAAGAGCACCCATGATTTTTGCCCTTATACTTGGACCGTGTGACTCCTGAAAACCTCCACAGAGGATTACATTTCAGGAGTCAGTTTTGTGAGAGGTGAACCAGCCTCATTGAACGTGGATTTGAAAAATGAAAAGTAAAAATTGACAATTTGTGACACCACTTAAGAATGATAGATGGTTTGGATAAGCCCAACATTTACACTAAGCCTTGGCTTAGGACTACATTTAATCATTTGAAAATCTTTGTATGAAGGGCATTCCTGGGAGCTTTTAAATTCAGGGAGATTATGACAAGAGATTTTCTGTCACTGCAGTATGTCATGTGGCAAGAACTATTTGGTGTTTGACTGAAACACTTTGCTGGGCCTAAAAGTAGTGTCTTAGAATATGGATTTTTTTTTTTAGAAATCAAATAACTGCTCCCTGTCCTCAATATATACCTATAAATCTTGCATGTGAGTAATCCTAGCATCTATCTCTCTCCCTCAAAGAATAAAGGGGAAATGCTCAAGTTGGTCATATGACAATGACTCCTCCACCACAGATGGGTTCCCCCATGTCCACTGTTTCTCTGAATCTGAAAGAAAACTTCCCAGAGTCTAGCTCAGGTGAATGGGCCTAAAGCAGGAGCACCATGAGGATTAAGGGAAAAAAGCATGGGGTTAGAGAGCTCACAGCCTTGTGGACTGAGAGCCCTATCTGTCCTCCACATGCAAAATTTATTGTTCAGGGATGATCAATATGGGAATATCTATCTAATGATGATCAAACCTGCTTGGTTATTTACATATTAAAAAGGGATTGTAGAGAGAAAAGCTAGAGAGAAAGCTAAGGCAAGGTTCTCTGTGAATTGTTTTCCTCTGGGAGAAGTGGCAGAATAAAAGTGGTGAATACAGTGTTCCCTGTGGATGCCAACATTGTAATAATTTAAAAATTCAGATCCTTAAGATCACGTTTTTCTACCCCCTCTCCTCATACTCGCAACTCTCTAGCTAAATTTATTTATTTCTTGATGTCTTCATATCCCACAGCAATTGAATATGTTGCCCACAGAGCACACTCAGGTTTTCCCTCAGATTCTAGTGTTCCTCCCTGACCTAGACTAGTACACATGTGCTGTAATCCTGCCTCCAACACCCTTTTACCTAAGCTTTCTTTGGAGACGTTCATTGCACCTGGATGATCAGACTTGCTCATACCTAGGATAAGAAAAAAAAAAGTCTAGCTAGGGGAATGTGAAAGGAGAAGCAGCAGACATGGGCTAGATAGGCCAGGGAGAGCTCGGCAAAGAAAACAAATGGCAGAAAGAGTCATGGCAGAGAAAAAGCCTGAGAAATAAAGCAAGATGGCGCCATGAAACCTTAACTGACTGCTTGTAAATTATTTCTCCGCCATTACTCTTCTTCCTCAGACACACCCATCTGCCTGAGGGATTAGGAGCACTGTGCCTGGGGTGGCCTCACCCAACTCGTGGACTAGCTACTTTATGTTATATATTTTAATTCTATAATGTACCAGTTCGGCAAAAATCCAAAATCCATCACAGTCTTCCCAACTCCCCATTTCAGAAGTTGGTCAATGAAGACATTAGGCATCACTAGTATAGCAATGTATGTAATTCTGTCAAAAGAATAAGCTATTCATTTTTTCTTTAGCATGTATGTTGAACATTGGCTATGTGTCAGTAACTCTTCAAGCTCAATACCGGTAAATCCAATAGTAAACAAGATACACACAATTCCAACTCTTGGGGAAAAGATAAAGACTAAAAACAGGAAAACCTTAGTACAAGTTGCGTAGCTTAGGTACAGGAAACCTGGTCGGAGTGGTCCAGAGAGACCCTCCAAGGAATAACTTCTGAGTTGTAGCTTTACAAAAAAAGAAAATAAATAGAATGCAGCCAAATGTAGGAAAATACTAATACAGAAAGGGAATATGAAACCTGTCACTATACTGAAATGAAGTTAAAGGAAGATAGAAAGAATACAGGAGGGGGAAGTTTCACATTTTATATTTATAAAACATTTTGATCACCATGGAGTCATCTTAATTTTCCATGATACAGACATCAAAACACAGTAGCAGAAAATTGAAGTTATCTTCTAAAGGACACCTAGCCTGACCTTATGAATGCCAGCCAGCCAGCTCTTCTACACCATAACACCCCTTTTATAAGCTCTGATATGTTAAACAGCCATATATATTCAGAATCTGTGACATGCATCCAGCAATTCCACAAGGAAGCAAATAAAAATGCTTTAGCTATGGGATGGGAGAGAGAAAAGAAAAGCAGTCACATGCATATTAAATGTTTTCTTTCAGAGAACTGCCCAGTCAGGATACTGTAATACAAAGAAAAATATCATTCTATTTTATTTGTTTTGGGTCTATATCCAATGAAACTCACAGCTTACTCCTAACTCTGCACTCAGCAGTCATTCTTGGCAGGGTCAGGGGACCATATGGAAATCTGGGGATTCAATCCAGGTCAGTTATGTGGAAGGGGCAAGCACCTTATCTATCGTACTATCTATCCAGCCCTCAAAGAAAAAGGCAAATCTGAATAATACTTTTTTCCTAAAGTAGATTTCACAATCGAATATTATGAAGCTTTTAAGAAAAAGATTAAATCTTGCAATTTGCTTCTAGTGGATGGAACCGGAAGGCATTATGTTAAGTGACAGAAGTCAGAGGGAGAAAAAGAACAAACACTGGTTTTATTCATCTGTGGCATATAAAGAAATAAACCAAAGTAATGAACAATATTGACATTAGTGTAAAACACCATATTACAAGCAGTAGGGGAGAGAGGAAAGGAAGAGGTGACTAAAAGAAACAGAAGGACAGTAGTGGAGTATTTATGCCACCTTGGAGCATAGATAATGAAGATGCAGCTAGCAAGTGAAACAAAATGATAAAATTTACAATGTGACCTAAATTAAAACAAAAGAAAGCATGAAGCTACGCAAATGATTCAATATTATTCCAAACTTCCAATAGATGGTGGGAGAGACAGTGTAGAAGATAAGACACTTTTTTTTTGCCTACCACTGACTAGTTAGATCCCCAAAACCACCAGTAATGACCCTCAAGAACAGAGGCAGGAGTAAGTCCTGAGCACCATAGGGAGTATCCAAAATAAGAAAAAAAAAATCCTAATAGAAGTGGCTAAGGATGGAATTCAATGGTAGAACATATTATTTCAATATGTAAAGCACTAAGCACCAAAATAGCAACATTAATGAAATAGATAAGAAAAAAAAAAAGACTGATAGAAAAGAAATTAGTTCTGGAAAAGCTATAAAATAGTCACTTCAATCTTGTCAAAAATCAAAATTTCAGGACCGGGAAGGTGGCGCTAGAGGTAAGGTGTCTGCCTTGCAAGCGCTAGCCAAGGAAAGATCGCGACCACGGTTCGATCCCCCGGCATCCCATATGGTCCCCCCAAGCCTGGAGCGATTTCTGAGCACATAGCCAGAAGTAACCCCTGAGCATCAAACGGGTGTGCCCCCCCCAAAAAAATAAATAAAATGTCAAAATTTCAAGAGTGGTCTTATGGGGCTGGAGCAGTGGCGCAAGCAATAGAGCACTTGCCTTATGAGCGCTGACCTAGGCCGACCACAGTTCCCAGGCGTCTCATATGGTCCCCCAAGCCAGGAGCTATTTCTGAGCACAGAGCCAGGAGTAGCCCCTGAGTGTCACTGGGTGTGGTCTAAAGACAAACAAACAAAGTGGTCTTGGGGCTGAAGTAAAAACACAGCTGTGGGATTTTTGTCTTGCATGCTGCCAACCCAGATAGACCCGGTTTCAATCCTCGGCATCCCATATGGGCCCCTGAGCCAGGAGTGATTTCTGAGTGCAAAGCCAGGAGTAACCCCTGAGCATCATCGTCACCGGGTGTGGCCCTAAAACAAACAAACAAAAAATCAAGAGTGGTCTTAGGATACTGACAAAAAATAGGAAAAAATAAAAAAGAAATATGTGCCTGGTTACTCATCCAAGGCCAGCGTATCTATTTCTGTTCCACTAACAGCAAGTGTAGCCTGGAGCCAATACTGGACTCTAGCAACTGCTTCACCATTCTTATTTATTCAGTATTTACCTGCACACACCCATGTGGTATTAAGAATAAATGCATAGGGCCCAGAGAGATAGCACAGCAGCGTTTGCCTTGCAAGCAGCTGATCCAGGACCAAAGGTGGTTGGTGTGTTCTTTTAATGACTGAAACCACTACAATCATATATGTAATCATGGTGCTTAAATAAAGAAAATTAAAAAAAAGGGGGGGGGTTGTTGAGAATACTCTAGGCCCCAGAGTATAGTGAGGAGAAGAAATAATGTGAATGCAGATGGGGAAAGAAAATATGTGAAAGGATAGGGATCAAAAGGTCTCAGGTGCTGTGATAGTTTAAGAAAGGACAAAACCAAATATCCAAGCTGGAATCAACAACAATGAAATAGTGGGACCAAAACTTAAATAACCAAAATGAAAAATGGTCCTGTTATGCTATCAGGCTAAGGCAGGGGTGGAGAAATGGGATGGACTCTGGGAACATTGGTGGAAGGAGGTTGGCACTGGTGGTAGGATTGGTCCTGAAACATTGTGTGTCTAAAATCTATGATTAACTTTGCAAATCACACTGGCTTACATAAAAACAGTTTTTTGGTTTTTGATTTTTGAGTCACACCTGACAGCACTCAGGGGTTACTCCTGGCAGGCTCAGGGGACCAAATGGGATGCCGGGATTTGAACCACTGTCCTTCTGTATGCCAGGCAAACGACCTACCTCTATTCTATCTCTTCGGCCCCAAATAAAAAAATTGTTTTAAAAAGAAAGGGAAGGTTAGAAACAAGTATTCTGGGGCCGGGAAGGTGGCGCTAGAGGTAAGGTGTATGCCTTGTAAGCGCTAGCGTAGGATGGACAGCGATTCGATCCCCCGGCGTCCCATATGGTCCCCCCAAGCTAGGGGCGAATTCTGAGCACATAGCCAGGAGTAACCCCTGAGCGTCAAATGGGTGTGGCCCAAAAACCAAAAAAAAAGAAAAAAAAGAAAAAAAGAAACAAGTATTCTAGAATTCCAGAGAGTTTGCAGTTATGAGAAATTGGTATATATGAGATATATGATATAGTGAGCTCACTGTTTTATAGTGAATACCTCACTCTTGCCAAGGCCTTGTGATCAGCAAAGTCAACAAGTGGCAGCCCCAAAAAATGAATCTCAAGATTGTCTTTTAGAACACATGCAGCAGTTGTAAAATAAAGCTTCTTATTTTCACACAGCCAGCAGAATTGTTCAGACTCTGCCCCGCAGTTTCAGTACTGGCCTTGAGCTGTAAAAACCACAGAAAACGTTTACATTGTAAATGTGCCTGTGGTATGAAGACTGTTCTCTCAGGGAATATCCAGGGAGGAAAAAGTTCTGGAGCGGCTTTTCTCTTTCTTCTGAAAGGCCTAATCCACAAGGCTTTCACAAGGACAAAAATCAAACTCTTCGTGGTAATTGTGCGTGGGGCCTAGCTGAGAACTTGCATGAAATCCCAAATTTCACACAAGCAATCCTGTTTGGGGGATTTTACACTGATCATCCAGAGCTTCTAGGAGAGGTTGGTGGAAATCAGATTTGCTAGTCCTGAGGCAAGCAGACTCACTAAGAAAATGCTTTGCAAATGCATCTTTTCTTCCCCAATACTTTGCTTCATGCTGGCTCCAGAGAGCCTCTGTGTTCATAGTTCTTGGAAGCAGGTACCAAAAGCAGTCATTCTCTTGCTCACTTATTCTTCTAGTGTTACGATGTAAAAGAAAACATGCTGACCAGAGAGATGGTACAGTGTAAGGCCTTCACTTGCCATAATCCATCCTTGGGTGAACAGGTCTGAAGCAGGGACACTGCAAAAGTTAAGAAAACAAAACAGATATAAGGGAGAAAATCATGAGTTCAGGGGGCTTCCACTCTCCTGGACTGAGTGCCAACTGTCTTTGCTGTGCAATCTTTATTGCACAGGTTCAATCCACATGGGGGGAAGGACAGATATAGTTAGCAGGCAAAAGTACATATCTCTGGCTAATAAAGCCTAGGTGGATCTTTTACATCTCAATAAGTGGGTGAAGGGAAAAGGAAACTAGTGCAAAGTCTCTGTTAAGGGTAAAGTAGGGTGTGAACTCTGTGTGTATGGTTACAATTTAGATTGTAGTGTGTTAACCTTACATGTGGCTAGCCCAGTTTGATCCCAGAGGGTCCAGAATCCATAGGTAGGAAAGCCCTGACCTACTGGGTATGGAAAAAAAACAAAACAAAACAAAAACAAAAACAAATATGCAAGGTGGCCAGATGATTACCACCCAGGTTTTAGACAACATCAAGAGGAAGACTAATCTGGAAGCAGGGTAGTGGCAGAGAAATAACACCAAGCCAGCTAGGAAATAGATTCACCAGAGTCAGTCTTCGTTTTGCTTCCTGGCCTCTCTCTGCCATTGCCTCTCTCTGCACCCGCCAAAAGCCAGAACTGCTCTCTTTTTTCAAACCAACTTCCAATACCAGGAGAGGGAAGGTTCAGTCAGATACAAAAGGAACTATCCAGTGGGCTTTTATGTATGAAAGGAAAAGGGAAAAATTTAGTTATTGTGAAACAGCCCCTCCACATCAGAAAAGCAACAAAGATTTAACCTCAAAGGGATATTTCCTAGATGGGTTGTAAATGCAGATAAGAATAAACATTTCAGGTGCAATTGTCCTGAAAATGGAGGCTCTCCCACAAAACTGATAGTTCCCAAGAGCATGCGAATAGGAAAGGCAATCTCATAAATTATGTGTCAAAAAGATTGTCAGGGGGCCGGGCGGTGGCGCTGGAGGTAAGGTGCCTGCCTTGCCTGCGCTAGCCTAGGATGGACCGAGGTTCGATCCCCCGTCGTCCCATATGGTCCCCCAAGAAGCCAGGAGCAACTTCTGAGCGCATAGCCAGGAGTAACCCCTGAGCGTCACAGGGTGTGGCCCAAAAACCAAAAAAAAAAAAAGATTGTCAGGATGTCTCAGGTACTATAAGCTTGTTTTTTGTTTGTTTGTTTGTTTTTTGTTTTTTTGTTCCTGTATCCCCTACCTTGTGTTAATGAAGTGGGAATGTGGCCTTATTTTCTCCAGCCTTTGTGTTAGGATTACAGTGGTCGGCAACCTTTTTTTTTTTTCAACTGAGCCAAATCTCGCCAAAATCACGATTGAAATCTATTTTGAGAGCCACACAGGGCGGGCACTGACAGAGGCTAGGAGCAGAGTCCTGACTCCTGGAGCGGCGGCCTGGCACACAGAAGAGCCAAATTAAAAGTGTAAAGAGCCACAGGTGGCTCGCAAGCCGCAGGTTGCCGACCACTGGTATATAATGTATGTTAACAGACCGGGACTCTTGGTGTCTTTTTGTCCCAGGAGTCCTCAGTACTGAGCTCTAATAAACTCTTTAACTATTTACCTCTAGTGTCTCCATGTCTCTGTGGGTCCAGCCCAACACTAGAAGCCTTCTGGTTCATCTCTTGACTCTGGGTGTGTGTCTGGCTTCCCTCTAGACTCTGCTGCTATGTAGAGTTCTATTAGTGTGATGGAAGACATTGTGGAAATGTGTTCTAGAATCAACTTATTAAAGTTTAGCCTTTTTCTGTGTGAACTATGAACTCCCTGTCATTTCTCCTGTATTCTTCTTCTTTCTCTCTTGCTCCTGTCTTCCCCTCTTCTTGCTGCAAAGCTGCCCAGTTTATTGACCTGAAGCCATGTTTTCTAATGAACACAGGTTCTTCTTCCCTTAAAGAGCAACCAAAAGCTGGAACGAGAGTGATTTCTTTCTTCTGTTTACAAGTAGGTTCAAGCAAAGTCAGTTACTTGGAGAGCAAATTGTTGGGCTTACTTCATGGGGATCCTTTATAGCTAAAGCTCTGGGGACTTTGCTCAGATCTCTGTCATGGATCTGGATGAGATTCCTAGAGGAAAAATCCTTCAGAACGTGGACACTGCCTGATGACGATCAGTCTAAACTGTTTCTGTCACCTAGTGCAATCTCCAAACCTGGCCATTTGTTAAAAGGACAAACATGTCGATGTTCCCCGCTGATTTAAGCTTTGCTCCGGTAAGCAAATCTTTGTGCAAGCTCCTTCTCTCTGTGCTCAGAAGCACTCTGCCCTGATTTCTTTCTCATCTCTTCAAAGGGTCCCATCTCAGAAACTCCAAAGGGTCTCTTTTCTGATAAGCCAGGGGGGAAAGGCCAATGAGTTTTAATGTTGACTTTTCTCTACATGATGGCTTCTGAGCTTTAAGTATATTCAAGGTTTTTGTCTCTGCATCACTTATTTTTTTCCCAAAATGGGCTGCTTTATTAATGCATTTATCAGACATTTCCTGTGATCCACAGTGATCTCCTCAGACCTGAATTTCCTGTAACTACTCCAGTGAAAGTTGCAAGCGGCAATATATGTCCATCTTCGCAAAGGAATAACACAGAGCATCTGGCCTCCAGCTGTACCACGTCTTTCCTGCTTTCTAGCCCGGAGCTTTTCTAACACACTCCTTGACTCCCCAATTCCTCTGAGAACCTACTCAACACTTACAAGAAACATGCAAGCTAGAAAGTAAAGGAGCTTAAGGCCAGGAGACTATCTTCTGACTAAAAGGAAAAAAACAGAAAATGAAGAACTATATTTTTTCTTTCAGATCCTGGTGAGCTCAGAATTGTAAAAAAAAGCTCTCAAATGATCTTAGTGAGATTAAAAAACAGCAGCCCCTGCAGCAAAGGCCAATTCAACAATTCCTTCTTATACTAGCTTCTTTATCTACTCCCTGATTTCCACCCCCGCACTCCTGGAATTACTTCCTAGACAAATAACCTCCAGGCAAGTGTATGATTGTTTTTAAAAAGCTAAACTAAGGTATAAATTCCTTTTCAAGCAAACTCTGTAACATATTTAGAAATACAGAGAAGCAACCATTGACCATTGGAAACGGCTTCTGTGATTTTCCCACAACTTCTCCGCATATAAAATGCAATCTTGTCCTTGCATCTTCTTTCTTTCTTCCTGGATTTTCATAAAACATTGTCAGTCGCAGAAAAATCTCAGCAATCACCTCTTGACAATTGAAATGAAAAGAAAAATTATATAAAAATAGATTATTCCACCACTCACAGATGTCACTGTTAATATGTGGTCACAACATTTTGTCCTTTTCACTTCATTTCTTTAAATATTTCTCTATTACTGGACACTCAGAATTCCCCTAATATATAATATTGCATACCATATTATAATATATATTTATTATCTATGATATATTACATAATTATGTGTTTATTATAATATTAATATGATATAATATTATGTCATACGTGTTTTATATTAGATTATATCGTTTATGTTATATAATTCATATGATATAAATCTATGATATATTGTATGTATCATATATTATTATATTTAATAATATATATTACTCCCCTATATATATATATTGATTTGGGGGTCATCTCAGAAATGCTCAGAGATTACTCCTGGATCGATACTCAGAGATCACTACTGGTCATTCTCAGGGATCCAGTGGGGTTTCATCAAGTTAGGCGTTTGCCTTGCTTGCAGCCTCAGTGGACCTGGATTTCATCCTCAGCATCCCATATAATATTACTTTAAGCCTATCAGAAGTGATTGCACTCAGGAATCACTCATGATTCCTGATTGCAAACCAGGAGTTACCCATGGGCATGGCCAAGTGTTGCCTTCCAAAAAAATACAGAAAGAGATTATTGAGGATCAGAGAGATAATGCAGTGGGCAAAGTGCTTGTCTTGCATGCAGCCAACGAGAATTTTGCCCCCAGCACCTCACATTATCCCCCAGGACCCACCAGGACTGACGCTTGAGTACAAAACAAGGAATAAGCCCTGAGTACCACAAAGAAAGAGATACTATAAAGAATTTAAAATTATTACTGGGACAAAGTGATAGTCTAGCAGGGAAGTCACTTGCCTTGCCTAATATGGACCCAGAGTCAATCCTCAGCATCCCATATGTTTCCCTGAGCACTGTTAAGAGTAATTCTGAGAGCAAAGCCAGAAGTAACCCCTGAGCACTACTAGGTTGTAAAGTCATCCCACATGCTATATTTCCAACCCCAGGCAGACAGGTCTGAAGAAGGGAAGCCACAGAGAATTAATAAACCAAGCCAGTCAGGAGAGAATCATAGAGTCAGTAGCTTCTCCTCTCTCTCAGCAGGGCAAGCCAAAACTGAATCCTGTTTATTTCCCAACCAGGATGGGGAGGGTTGAGTAAGATTCAGATGTACTTTCTCATATTAAAGAGATAGGTGAAAGGGAAAGGGGAAATTGGGGAACGCCTTTGTTTTGGGTAATAGCAGGGTATCAACCAAGTGTGACACAAAAAATGAAACAAAAATAATTTGTTAACTAAAGTGTGGTTTGCAGACCAACTATTGATCTGCAAATTGCTTTTCCAACCTACAGTCAATAGTTTGTAAGTCAACATGTAACATTTCACTTAATTGACTTTAAATATTTTAAATTTACATATGACTTTTTTCATTAGCACAACTCTCTTGATGAAAGAAACAATGTCTTATTTTACATTCTGTTGGACCCTTTATCTTACAGTGAACTGCCTCAAGTAGCACTGAAGTAGGTTTTTTAAAAAAAAAAAAAAAAGGAAATAGGGCCTAAGCAATAGCTCAGCTGTAGGGCATTTGCCTTGCACTCTGCTGCTAAGGATGGACCTGGGTTCAATCCCCAGCATCCCATATGGTCCCCCAAGTCAGGAGTGATTTCTGAGAGCATAGCCAGGAGTAACTCCTGAACATCACCGGGTGTGGCCCAAAAACAAAACAAAACAAAAACAAATCCAAAAAGAAACTTATTGAACATTTTACACTATATACTATTTTCAAAGGAAAGTTCTATGGCTTTTGTTGCTAATGCTCCTGTTAAGTCTCAAAATATAAAATTTGAGAGCAGAGCATTAGTAAGAGCAGGTAGGGCATTTGCTTATCTTGTAGCCAACCCAGGTACTAGCACACCATATGGCCCCCTGAGACAACCAATTGTGATCCCTGAGCACAGAGCCAGGAATAAGCCTGAGAACTGCCAACTATGGCCCCCAAGCAAACAAAAAATAAAGTAAAATTTGTTTATGAGATAGGCAACATTATCTTCATGGTGCAAATTAGGAAATGGAGAAACAGTGAAATTTAATAATTGTCCAAGCATGCTGCTGTCAATAAGTGGTGGCGGTTGGCTGTAAGGTGAACCTAGTTCAAACCCTAAATAAAGGTGTTCCTCCACCTGCCTCTTCCCAGTAACCTCTTCCTTTGAATTGTAAGAGCACTTTGGATAGTTGCTTTTGTACCTGACTCGACCTTTCCCCCTCCTGGGTTTGAATAAACCTAGCTTTTGGCTAGGGAGAAGCAGGACATGGCAAAGAGAGGCCATGAGGCAAAAAGCAGACTAACTTCAAAGACTCTCCTGACTGGCTTGGTATTATTTCTTCGCTGCTAACTTGCTTCATCAGACCCATCCACTTAAGGGTTTAGAAACATGGTGTGTGAGGCAGTCTCACCACTCATGGATATATATATATATGTTTTGGGGGCCACACCTGGTGATGCTCAGGGGTCACTCCTGGCTATGAGCTTAGATATTGCCCCTGGCTTGGGGGACCATATGGAACACTGGGGGATTCAACTGCAGTCCATCTTAGGTTAGTGCATGCAAAGAAAACTTCCTACTTCCTGCACCACTGCTCTGGCCCCAACTCATGTGTATTTTTATTTTACAGTTGGTCTCACAGAGGCCTCCAAGGTGGCACCTATTGAGCCTTGTCAGTAAGTCTACACATACCTGTGTGTTCACCTCCTACATGGTATAAGTGAAAATTCATTTGGCCAAAGAATATAATAGTAATACTGGTATTTACGTTCAATAGTACTATAGACTGAATATTTTATACCTTTTCCCAAACCTTCAAAATCCATTTATGAAAATCCCAATTCCCACTGTGGGAAGTCACTAGATAATGTATTTACCAAGAAAACAGTACTTTAAAGATATAGACACACATGGATGTTCCTTGTAGCATTTGGTACAGTAGCCAGGAAACAAGCCAAATACCCAATGCAGAAAAATGATTAAAGTTAAAGATATACAAAACAGAATATTATGCAATATAAGACAAACTAATTCAGTTTGCTGCCACATGTATACAACTGAAAGATGTGGCCTAGAGTAAAATAGCTGTAGTTGTATGGAAACTGCAGGATGTTCTCACTCATCTGCAGAATTATTTAACAAACTATTTACAACCAATTCTTTACAAATGGTTCTTTGTAAAGAAACAAAACCAGGGCATACCGTGTCCGTTGTTGGTAAACCCTGCTCTTGTTTTATAGAACTAAGAAACGTGCTTAATTATGTAGATATACAAGGAATGTCTGGAATTTAGAGATGAGTGATTTCAAAAAATGGTTATTTATAGACCTTGAGGTGTGGGTGCTGAGTGAAAATCCCCCAGGCTGGATAACCTTCAGCAGTGTGGGTGCTAGTACAACATGGTTAATAATCGATAGGAAGTTTAACCCCTGAACTTTGCTAGCAGAACTGAGAACACTAAGTAATGGGGGAGAGTGGAAAGAGAGGAAAGAAAAGATAAAAGCCCTGTAAAGACAGAAATTGGAGGGTCTGAGATACTTTGATGGTGGTAATGATGCAGTAATTTTGTTCTTTAGAACTATAAAAATTGGAACCAGAATGACAGTGCAATGAGTAGGGTACTTGCCTTGCAAGTACCCTACACATGTGGCCAACCCATATTTGATCCCTGGCATCTCCCTCTGGTCCTCCAACCAGTTGTGAACCCTGAGCTTGGGACCAGGAATAAGTTGTGATGACACATGTGAGTCAAACATAAATGAACAAAAAAACAAATGAACCCAAAATAAACTATGAAAGTTAAGACTATTGTAATCATAATGCCTAGACTACAAATAAAAAATAAAATAAGTATAGTAAGGGGCAGGAGAGATAATACAAAGGTTATGGCCCTTGCCTTGCATGTTGGATCTGTGACACTGCACATGGTCTCCTGAACATTGCCAAGAGTGATCTCTGAGCACAGAACCAGGACTAAGCCTGGCTTTCCCCTACCAACCCCCCAAATAAGAATAAAATAATAAAATCAGGTGTAACAATGACTTCATCCTGTGGCCAAAGAACAAAGAAGCCTTTTCTAGGAAGAAAGAAATATCCTATTGTACTTTAAAGCATTTCACTTCAGTGCCCTCATTTGCAAAAGGAAGAATTCAAATATTGGAACAGCTTCTCTATTCATTCCCTTCAATGGACTAGACTCCATTTTATTATCTGTGCAACTACTCCATTCAATACCAATCACAAAAAAAAAAAACCTTGGATGTGATTGAGTCCTAATAAAACTTTATTGATAAGTAAAATAAACACTATACTAATTTGGGCCAGTGAGCCATAATTTGCCCATCCTATTCTAGATCATCTTTAGTGCCAGCTGTGGGGGGTTCTTTCTTCTTCTCTCCTAGCTTCTAGACTGTTCCCTCGGTCTACTTTCTCCTAAAATCCTTTTCTTTATTCATCTTTTAGCTGAGCTGGAGAAAACTGCCAATACACATTGATGTTTCTTTAAAGCATTTATTTTCTCTTTCAGACCCTCATTTCTTTGTATTGTAAGTCAGTGTGAGCTCTGATGGCTGTGAGTTTGGGGAGGTCACAAACTAGGTTTCTTTCATGCACTATTTGAACCCTAGCCCAGCCCTGACACCCAGTAGGTGCTTGATAAATGAGGGGAGGGATGAATATGAGAACTGGTAAAATACCATCCACCTCCCATTTCTGCACCCATCTTTCCATTTGTCCTTAATCTGCTTCATGCTTAGGAAATGAATTCTGCTCCTGTATATTTTGTTAAAACTCACAGGCAATTTTACCTCTATTTTATAGTGTAAGACCTTCACAATGAGGAAATGTCTGTGAAATCCATGTCTCGGGCACTTTCATTCTCTTGCCACTATTTCCCTCACCATGGTGACCTTTAAATTTAGCCTGAGTGTAAGTGGGGTTGTCAGAACATCAGGTTACATTATGCCATGAAGCTATTTGTGCCTTTTAAAGACGATGTAGGTTCCTAGGCGGACTACACAGCGGGGAAAGCTACTCTGGCAATATTCTTGAAACCACAGGCTCCAGGATGGCATCCGGAAAAGGGTCATGAAAGCCACAAGCTTCTTGGAAGCTAGTTTCACTAAAATCCTTGAATCTCCTTCCAGAAAACCAGGGATCATTGGTCCACCCAATGATCTTTAACGCTTTGTGTCTCTCCAGCAGGCTGAAGGGGAGTTTGCGTTGGGGAAAGTGGCTTTATTTTCTCATAGAATTTACTTTTATTTTTGGCCTGTGATGGGTGGGATGAATGGGAAGGGGATGTTGGAACCCAGTAGTGGAACCACCCTCTATTATAAGATCAGACTTGCCTGTGACCTTGATGCAGGAGTGATGGTGGCGCATATCTGGTCATCTACGTTACCCCAGTTCTTCAATATTTTCAAGACTGAGTGGTTGGGAAGCTCAGAAGTAAGAATTAGAATGTAGAAAAGTTTATTGGAAAGTAAAGAAGGGGGCCCTGAGAGATAGCACAGCGGCGTTTGTTTTGCAAGCAGCCAATCCAGGACCAAAGGTGGTTGGTTAGAATCCCAGTGTCCCATATGGTCCCCCATGCCTGCCAGGAGCTATTTCTGAGCAGACAGCCAGGAGTAAGCCCTGAGCACTGCTGGGTGTGGCCCAAAAACCAAAAAAAGAAAGTAAAGAAGGAAACAGAACTGCCCACATGGGGAAGGATATAGTATAGAACTAAGTTTAATATGGCTCATTTTGTAAGGATTTGATAGTAAAATAATCCTTGTGCAGCCTTAAAATGCTTTTTGTATTTATCAGTTGATAAAAAATATATATTATAAAAGACTTCAACGATCTTCCAGAGGGATCTGGCTGGTCTAAGTCCTTTGGATTTGGCCATTTTCTTTAGGCATTGCCTATTATCTTAGTCTCTCAGTGAGCCTAAGCTTAGAGGCAGAATTCTATGGCCCAGCCAGGAAAGTTTCAGTTATGACCCAGGCCCTTGGGGATGAGGTGTGTGTTAGGTAATTGGGGACAGATGGAAGTGCTGGCCAGGGAAACTGAGCTTACTCTTTCAATTTGAGGCTTTGTGAGTCTGGGGGCTGGCCAGAAGCTACCCCTCCTAGGTCAAAACTGTCCTCTGCTTTTTTTTTTTCATTTATGAAACACTTTGATTAGCAGCTTCTAACTTCATGTGAATACATCACTTACAAGTTGAGAGCCAGACGGGGATGTAGAGAGAAAGGAACTCTTATCCACTGCTGGTGGAAATGCTGTCTAGTCTAACCTTAAGGAAAATGATATGGAGATTCCTCCAAAAACTGGAAGTTGAGCTCCCATATGATCGAGCTATACCACTCTTAGGGATATACCCTAGAAACACAAAAATATAATACAAAACCCCTTCCTTTTACCTATATTCATTGCAGCACTATTTACCATAGCAAGACTGTGGAAACAACCAAGATGCCCTTCAACAGATGAAGGGCTAAAGAAACTGTGGTATATATATACAACGGAATATTATGCAGTCGTCAGAAGAGATGAAGTCATGAAATTTTCCTATACATGGATGTACATGGAATCTATTATGCTGAGTGAAATAAGTCAGAGGGAGAGAGAAAGATGCAGAATGGTCTCACTCATTTATGGATTTTAAGGAAAATGAGGGCCCGGAGAGATAGCACAGTGGCGTTTGCCTTGCAAGCAGCCGATCCAAGACCAAAGGTGGTTGGTTCGAATCCCGGTGTCCCATATGGTCCCCCATGCCTGCCAGGAGCTATTTCTGAGCAGACAGCCAGGAGTAACCCCTGAGCACCGCCGGGTGTGGCCCCCCCCCCAAAAAAGAAAGAAAAATGAAAGACATTCTTGCAATAATAATTTTCAGAGACAAAAGAGAGGAGAGCTGGAAGCGCCAGCTCACTTCATGAAGCTCACCACAAAGAGTGATGAGTGTTGTTAAAGAAATAACTACATTGAGAACTATCCTAACAATGAAAATGAACGAGGGAAGTAGAAAGCCTGTCTAGAGTACAGGCGGGGGTTGGGTGGGGAGGAGGGAGATTTGGGACATTGAGGATGGGAATGTTGCACTGATGAAGGAGGGTATTCTTTACATGACAGAAACCAAACCACAATCATGTTTGTAATCAAGGTGTTTAAATATTATTTTAAAAAAAAAGTTGAGAACCAGAGAATAGTAGAGTAGGTAAAGCACTTACCATGTCCGTGGCACACTTGAGCTCTCTCAAAGGCATCCCAGGTGGTCCCCTGAGCCCCACTATGAGTAAATCCTGAGTGTGATCCCAAAAGAAACGATAAAGAGACAGAGTTAAGCAGCTCCCAGAGATGTTCAGGTCTAGACCAAGCTTCCCACATCCTTCAAGTTGCTTCAAAATCAGAGCTGCTGGAGGGTGAGGAGTCCAACCTGGAAAGACAAAGCCAAAGTGCTTCGTGTGTCATAAAACAAACATCTTGTTCTGCTCCCAGTCTCCATCTAATTCTGTATTGTCATCCAGTATCTGAGATAAGTGAGAAGAAAAGCAAAGGGAACTGTCCCTCGGGATGTGAAATAGCACAATGTCCTTAGCTCAAGGCACCTTGAAGAGTTTCCATGTGCTCTTGAGGGGCTGTTTTTTGGATGTTTTGAAAAAGAAGACCTCAGTTTCTCCTCACCAACTGCTGTGAGCAATCCCTTTTTTGATTGCCCTCCATCCAACATTTTTAAATATTGCTGTCATTCCCCAAGAACACAGAATTCAGCCTTTGAGTTTAGGTTCACTAGAAGATGAAGATACTTGGCCAAAAACCCAAAGACTCAGACAGCCAGACCTCTCAGTAGGATTCTTGTATTCTTGGTAACATTCTCAATCAATGGATAAGGTATTTAAAGAGCCTTTTAAGGCCACACATTCTCAGTTTCCCTATAAAATCCCACCCCAAAAACTTAACCTCCCCTAAATAAAAAGATGACTTAATGCTAAATTCCTCAGCACACTGGGGGAGGTCCTGCTCCTTCTTTCTCTATTTCCCGATAAACATTTCTATCTTTTGCCTTCAAACTCTAAGTCTGAACATAATGAGACTCAATATTTTCATTATTAAAATATTGAGGAACCTAGAAACTGTGGACTAATACATGGACCCACCCACACTGCTCCTGCATAATTTTGACTCCTAACCCAGCCCATCACCGTAATCCTTGTCATACGTCACAGTTTCTAATAGTTCACTTGCCTGTATATAGGCAGATGGTGAGAACATAAGTGGGTGCTGATAGCAACCTTATGTTTTAGTGGGGCTGCAAGAAGCTACATTCTTCTGACCAAAATGGCTAAACAAGTTTTCATCTGCTATCAACTGTATGAACTTTTGTGACAATCCCCTACAGTTGTCTGGTGCCGTGAGCTCTAGCTCAGTTTCAAATGGAACCATATTCTGTTTTAACTGAGATCTAAATTTCCCTAGTCTCCTTCCTTATTTTCCTAGTGTTCTAGTGGATCTCTAATGAGATCTAGGTAACAACAACTTTTGATGCCTTATTCCTTGAAACCTGGCCATGACCACCAGCTCTCTAGAAACTGGATCAGCCCAGATCTTATATAATAGCATTTCAATTTCCCTTGCTAGACATGCTTCATCATCTAGCAGGGGTCATTCTACAGCTATGGAGTATTGACACCACACAGAGGAGGACTCCCCTAGTTTCTCCAGGCTAGCATTCTGCATTCTCCCAAGTATTCTGCAACTTCCAATCAATGCCTTTTCCTTACAAAGATGGTAAGGGTGAGACAAGGGTGAGGTGGGGAGTGGGTGTATGTGTGTGGTAATTTAGCTGATTGTTAACAAGTTAATGTTTTTTTAAAAACTTTATTGACTGATTGATTGATTGGTTTTGGGGCCAGACCCAGTGGTGCTCAGGGGTTACTCCTGGCTTCTGCGCCTAGAAATTGCCCCTGGAAGTCTGGAAGATTAATGGGATGCCGGGAATCGAAGCTGGACCCTCCTGGGTGGGCCACATGCAAGGCAAAAGCCCCACCGCTGTGCTATCTCTCCTGCCCCAACAAGTTAATTGTTGACTAGAGAGCCTTAATGTGTCTATTGCTGAAATGCAAGAATTGTCTCAAAGAACTGTCTTGTCTCTATCATTGGAAATGTTATTCTTTCATTTGGGACCATGCCCAGCTTACTCCTGGTTCTGTACTATGGGATGGCTCAAGGCAAGCTAGTGTTTCTTGAAATTTGCCAATATACAGACAGTTTCAGCAAACTTTGATTTTGTAATTTTACTTAAAGCTTCTCTCCCCACAGTAGGTTGTCAATGATTCCATTTCCCAAATAAATTCAAGGAGGACTTAGATTTCCATGCCCAGACACTGTTGGTGGCTGTGAACCCTTTTAGGCAAGGCATTCTTTTAAAGTGGCTGTGCAGGGGACCAGAGAGATAGAATGGAGGTAAGGCATTTGCCTTGCATGCAGAAGGATAGTGGTTCGAATCCCGGCATTCCATATGGTCCCCCAAGTCTGCCAGGAGCAATTTCTGAGCGTAGAGCCAGGAGTAACCCCTGAACGTTGCCTGGTGTGACCCAAAAACCAAAAATAAATAAATAAATAAATAAATAATAAAGTAGCTGTGCATCCTTTTAAGGCAGTTGTGCATCCTCTTAAACAACTCGCTCTAACTCCTAACACCTTGAAAGAAGTGGGTGTGATCACACTATCCATAATGTGGGGTCCCTGAGAACACAGCGATAAAGGCACTTTGTAAACTGGTTAAACACCTTAGAACTAGAAAACTTCATTGGGATTTCCTACATGCAATTATTCCTCTCCTTGTTCCTTAACTTAAGCTATTTATTTTTCCTTCTGGCCTCCTCCTCCTCCTCGTCTTTCTCTTCCTCCTCCTCCTTCTCCTCTTGCTCTTCCTCCTCCTCCTCATTTTTAAGGCTCACATTGTTATTTCTTTTTCTTTTTTTTCACTATGACCAAGGCACACATTTTTATGCAAATATCTTGTATTACACAATAGATACAATTATTTGTGTTTTTGCTAAAATTAATAAAATAATTATTTTTAGAATAGATATTTGAAAAATGTCTTATAGCAGAAAGACCTAGCATGTTGATCAAATTTAGACGTTTTCAAATGCTTTTTAAAAATCAAAACTGAAGGAAATGAGAGGTGAAAATTATTATATACAAAATAAAAGAATATAAAGAAATTTAGATATTCCTTCTCACCCTGAAAATTCAATGTGCATTATTTTTTTAATTTTTATTGTGATCGAAGTGAATTACAATTCTCTCACAGTAATATTCAAGGCACATATTTTTAAATGCAACTAACTCACAACTAGTAAGTACCCCACCCAAGATTTTTCTACCCCTTCCCTCTTGGATTTCCAGGCAGTTCTCTTCCTTGCCAGCCCCGGGAAGTTTGTGTTCTTTGCGTTCCTGACTGAATTTAGAGCTCTTTTCTCTCCATTTCCTTCATTCCCTGCCAGTCTCTTCCCACACTGTGGCCCCCAGGGATTAATATGCACATCCTTATAGGGTTTTTAGTAAATTAAGGATTAGAGCCAATTTCCCATTTTAGAAGTGCAATTCTAAAGAAGGTTTTCTAAAATCTACTAAGGATTATGTAAAGAATTGCAGGAATTGTAAAATTAGAAAATTTTCTTTTCAAATGCCAGTGTTTTTAATAGACAAATAATGCAAGGGATCAGGCTGCCACATATTCCCGAAAGATAAAGAGAAAAAAAAAAACCGTTTCACCAGATGAATATTCTCATTGGACCATAGTGCCATCTTGTGGACTATTTAAGGAGGATTTGCTTCTCAGTTGTGATTCTGTTATAGCTCATAAATGATTTCCAGATAAGACAAGAAGAGTGAACAATCAGATGATCACATCTGGTAGAAATCATATTTGTTCATCATTCCTTGTGGGGCATAGTTGAATAGTCGCCTCAACCTTTTGTCTCTTGGCTCTCTGCAACAGTAGATCATCATAGCTGTTCTCTGGCAATTTCTTTCCAGCCTCCATCCCCAAGTCACTTAATATATGTCGCTTCTAAATTCTATCTTTGCGTTTTCATTCTGTGCATAATAGTCCTTCACTTGTTACATGGTTGTGCAACCCATTTAGAACCAATGAGTTGTGATGGAACAGGATCCTCTCCAGAACCATACTTGCATGATATTCCCTTCCATACGTCTCTCTCTTCCCTCCAAATCTCTCTCTCTCTCTTCCCTTTTATCTTTTTAGACACTATTGCTTGCAATATTTAACAAGCATTTTTCAACAATAATCATGTTTAGAAAACCATCACTTAGCAGCAACCCAACTTTTCTATTCAATGACTATGTAGTACTTCTTGGTCAAAAATCTTACAAATTGGGGCTGGAGAGATAGCATGGAGGTAGGGTGTTTGCTTTGCGTGCAGAAGGAAGGTGGTTCGAATCCCAGCTTCCCATATAATCCCCCGAGTCTGCCAAAAGTGATTTCTGAGCGTAGAGCTAGGAGTAACCCCTGAGTGCTGCCAGGTGTAACCCCCCCCCCAAAAAAAACCTTAAAACTTTTCTTAAATTTTTTATGAACCAAAGAGATAGTACAGCAAGCAGGAAGGACACTTTCCTTGCAGAGGTATTAATCTTGTTTTGATCCCCAGCACCCCACATGGTCCTCTGAGCCTTATATTCCTAGGCATAGCCTAAAGTAACAGGCAAAAAATAATACTTTGCTTTTAGATTTTAGCTTTATCTGTATGACTCCATTGTAAAAATGGTGAAATCTCTTTAATCTGGTTCTTTTCTAAATCAGAAATAGCTGCTGATAAAGAATGTGCCAGAGGGGCCGGGCGGTGGCGCTGGAGGTAAGGTGCCTGCCTTACAAGCGCTAGCCAAGGAACGGACAGCGGTTCGATCCCCCGGCGTCCCATATGGTTCCCCCAAGCCAGGGGCGATTTCTGAGCGCATAGCCAGGAGTAACCCCTGAGCATCAAACGGGTGTGGCCCAAAAACCAAAAAAAAAAAAAAAAAAAAAGAATGTGCCAGCAAATTGGTGTGTGAAGAAAGTGATTTCAGGTATAAAAAGATGATTATGATAGACACCAAATTCACAGAGCGAATATGTGTGTGTGGGGAGAGAAAGAGAGAGAGAGAGAGAGAGAGAGAGAGAGAGAGAGAGAGAGAGAGAGAGAAGGAGGGTGGGAGGGAGAGAGAAGAAGGGATAAGCAGAAGGAAAACTGGGAACATTAGTAGAGGGAAATGTACACTGGTGAAGGGTGCTGGACATTGTATGACTAAAATTCAATCATGAACAACTTTGTAACTGTGAAAAATAATAACTATTATAAGCACTATATCACCACTGTTTAAATAAAGTAAATAAATTTTAAAAAAGAAAGTCACCCATAAAAAAGAATGCTAGTTAAAAGGTCTTAGCATCATGTTATTTTTTCTTTAAGATTTTCTGCACTTCTTCTTTCAGATCTAATGCACTTGGATGGATGGTTGTCATGACAGAATAAACCCTGGGATGGGAGGTAAGATGTCCCCCATCTTGCTTTTGCCTACAGACCTTAGCAGGTCAAAAGTCACTACTGTTTTTCATTAAAAAAAAAAAAGGAGTTGAGAGCTAGGGAGGTAATATAAGAAGTGGGGCACTAACCTTACATGGAGCTGACCCAGATTTGATCCTCAGCACCCAATCAGGCTCCATAGACCTGACAGGGTGATCCCTGAGCACAGAGCCAGGAGTAAACCCTAAGTAAGCATCTCCACTTGTGGCCCAAAGAACAAAAAATTTCCAGGAGTTTTACAGGTTTACATGCACTGGCAAATTCTATTCAACCCTGGTGAGCATTCTTGCTCCACATGTGATTGGCAAATAATACAAAACAAGACTTACCTCCAACCCTCCAAAGAGCTGGTTGTTAAAATTACTCACACATCATGTAGGTGTAGATGAAACAGAACTTGCAAAACCAGGGAATAGGAATAGTCAATGTTTTTATGGGCTTTTCTTTTTCGTTTATTTCTTTGTTGATTTCAACAGAAAAGGGAGTCAGACATTTTCTGTCATGTTATGAGACTCCTTCACACATTATATGTGCTGCTGCTATGAAGTGACTCAGTTATAAATTGAGGACATCTTAGATTTGTCATTTCTCCCGTTCATGGATAAAATATAACAATCTTCTGACTCTCAACTAGTAAGTTATTAATATTTTTTATTTATTTAAAATGTTCTGGATTAAAACATAAGCTTTCTGTGTCAAGGTCTTCATTCTTACTTATAGCAACAGTAGCCTCTGCTCCATATACCCCATTCTTCACCCTTTGGAAGAGGCAAACTGAGAATACCACAGTCAACAAAGTTATTCCTCTCACTGGGAAAATGCTGAAATACAATTCCGGAAGTGTGTATACACTCATTGTCTTCACTTCAGTGAGAGGGAGAAAACCCTAGATTCATTAATGTGAATGTTTACCCTTTGGGGAGAGGAGGAAAATAGCAGGACTTTTGCTCTTTAAAATGTAAATAAATGCCTCTAAGGGGAGGGGGTGATGAGACAAACTGGAAGTTATAAGCAAGATTTTGTGTTGTTGCTTTTATCTCCCTTTCAGATGTAAACATAAGAGTTAAGTCTAAATCCTTCCTGAGGTCACTTGAATATTCAATCTTTCATGCTTTAACTTCCACTGCTGGCCCCTTTCATCCAAGCCCAGATTTCTCCACTCAGAGAATTCTAACACAATATTTTCTCTGCTCTCTCACACCACCATCTAGTAAGATGGCAGAAACAGTACAAATACTGAAGTTTTTTTCTAAGAGGATCTAAAAGGAGATTAAGATTTCTTGGCTTTCTTTAGACTCTTGCATTTTCTTTTATTAACGAAATACTGATGTTCATCATTTAACAAACCTGTTAAATAAATGCAAAGTTTTTAACGATGTCATGGGGTTTGGTCTCATAAAGATACATAACTAGCAGATCCTTCTAGATGCTAGAGCCTTGAGATGCTAAGTGGAAATGTTGGTGACAAATCCATCAGGGACCGAGCATCATGAGAGAGCATCCCTCATGGGACCGTGATGAACAGACACAGTGATGGCTTTTCATCTTCGGTGACATTGAAGATCTCCTGAGTTAGAATCAGTGAAATTCCCGTGTTCAGGAAGTCACTTTTTCACAGGTCCCCAGGAATCCCCCCAAAAAGCAGATTTGGCTTCAATTGTCAACTGGAATGGTTCTGAAAAGCTTTACAGCTCCACCTACAGGTGAGACTCGATTTTACAACAACTCAGTAGAAAACACCCGTCAACTCTGCAATCATTGGTTCAGTCATGCTATTTGGACAGATCTCTTGACTTAATTTCATTGCTTTCTTGTCATCTTCGAATTAATTTTGAGAATCTTAAGTCAATAATCTTGACTTAATTTCATTGCTTGCTAGTCATATCTGTAATAATTTTAAAACTCGGACACAAAAACTTAAAACTCTCTTGAAATGTCATCTCTATACTAACCTCAGTACTATCCAGCTTACTTTGGAATGAAGCAGCAGGAACAAGAACAGAATCTTGAGTGGGCATGATCTAGTCATTCCTAAATCCCCTGAAAGTGAAAGGAGACAAGTGATCGTCCCTGAAACAATCCCGCTTCTCCTCCTCTTTTGGTTTCCCTTGGGGAAGTTGGCAAGTAGGGGAGGACTAGAGTGGAGGAGGTGATGTCATGTCTTCAGGGACTAGAAGTGACTATTCTGTCTAAGGAATATTAGTTACTCTTCCAATTAAGAGGAAAAAATACCAGCAAAGCCCCCCCCCTTTGTTTCGGTTGTCCCTGTGTCTAAGATATGAAGTCATCTTGTGGCTCTGAGGAAAAGACTCAAGAGGATTCCATTAGATGTTAAGTCTGGTCTTGTTGAGCTCCTGAATCAAAAGACACTAAAGGGAGAAGCACAAGGTTCTATCAATATTATCTGCACTAAGAAGTCGGGGGGATTTTTTTTTTAGTTAAAAGCATTACAACTGGGCATCTTATGAGATGGAGAATATGCTTTATATTTGAGAGTCTCGCAATACATGGTACCTGGGCACTATAGGGAACAACTCCGAAGCACTGAGTCATAAGTAGCCCTCAAATCCAGTCAGATGTGACCAAACAACAGCAACCTTCTGAAATAATCTATTTTATTCATATAAAGAGATTTATTGATTCTTAAGGACAATTGTATGATTTTATATATATGTATATGTCCCTTTTAAAGCTATAGGTGTTATCCTTCCTACAATTGCTACCATGCCAATGGCCCAACCTCACCACTTCTGCTTATATTTCTGCAGAGATATCCCAACTGTAAAACACTCTAGGTATAAGGTTATATAGCTGGCATCACCAGGAAGCTTTGAGGCCAGGCCAGAGGACCTCTCCCTTCTCTCTCCCCTATGATGCCCCATGGCAGTCCATGAACCAGAGCCTTCTGCCATGTCTGTGCAAGTGGCCAACTCCATAGACACATGTAACTCTTGAAAGAGTGTCCCAACTAGCAGGAAAAATTCATGGACATTCTAGCCTCATAGCTGATCATACTGCAGCCCTTTAGAGGGCAGCTAAGAACCACTTTTGTTCTCACTGGAGCTCAGAGGTCCAATGCTGCAGATTCTCAAATTTGTGGCCATTTACATGGCCATATGACACCTCCTTAATTTTCATTCTGATTTCCCAATAAGAATACACAAAATATTAAGTAAATTATTCCTACCTGCCAAGTAGCATGCTTCGGGAGAGGTTGGGCAACTAATGACTAGGGTGGAGGGAATGTTATATTGGCGGTGGAATATCAAATGCCATAAATTACTGTATCTTGAATAACTTTGTAAACCACAGTATCTAAAATAAAGAAATTTAATTTTTAAAAACATCTTGAGATGGTAATAAATTTTAGTATCAAAGACTAATTCTTTGTCTTTCCTCTCACTTCTTTCCTGACTAATTTAGTGACTAGTATCTTATCCAGTGCTTTTAAGAGCCACAGGATTCTCAGCCATGACTCCCCAGAATTAGTTTTGGTAACATGAAGTGGCTTTAGGATGGATAAAGAGGTAGATAATGCATTGCCAAGATTTGTTCAAATTCTAATACATTTATCAGCTATATGAGCTTGGATGACCTTGAATGAGTTGTTTAATCTTTGCTAGGCCTTGGTCTTCTCATCTGTCAAATAATATCAACATTAAAATGTTAGTGGATTATTATAATAAAAAGTTTGCTTAGCAGAGTGGCTGGCACACAGCAACAGTCATATTTCATGATGGTTGTTATTTACATTCGGCTCTAAATGCTGAATTTGATTTCCAGAGCCTGGGAAAGACCAAAGACCCAATGTAAAATGGCCAATGATAGATGAATGGTGGTAGAAAAGATGAGTCAAAGGATTCATAGGCATTGTGAGTCCCATCCACATCACCACATGCCCCTTGAAAACCATCAAATGTAGCCCTGGTACTTCCCTTGAGCACCACTGGTGTAGCTCTTATAGTTTTCAGCATCACAGAGCTAAGCATTGACTCATAGAACTCAGTTGGACAACTGTCACTAGGAGGGCACACTCAACTTTTCTTGGGAGGCCCCTCCCACAAAATAAAGAGGGTGTGAGCCAGAGTCATAGTACAGCAGGTAAGATTCGTGCCTTGCATGCAGTTGATCCAGGTTCAATCTTTAGCATCCCATATGACCCTTCAACAAGAGTAATTCCTAAGTGAAGAGTAAGGTATGACCTCTATACATCTATGTAACCCCCAAAAGGGTTTTACATGGAATGTAAGTCCCACCCATCATATCTTAAACAGCTCCTAATGAATTGTGAGAAATCAGTAAATATTTGTGAAATAAATGTTTTATCTTAATCAACTATACAGGAAATAGAACTGAGAGATAAAATATATTGTAAGAGCCAGGGTGATAGTTCAAAACATTAGAGCACATCCTTGGCATGCCAGGGAACCAGGATCCTTCCCAGAACTGCTGCAACACTTGTAACACTGAGCCAGGAATAGTTCTTAAGCATCACTCGGTATAATCTCCCTCTACCACCCAAAAGAGTCAATATAAGAAACTTAATTTTAAAAATCTTTTAGAAATAAATATACTTAGTCGTGAGCTTGTTCATTGTTCATTCCTGATAATGACACTCTTTGGAAAGTATATGTAAATGAAATTCTTGCTTATATTTTTTTCTCATAGTTAATAAAACCTATAGTAGAAGACATTAAATCAAGTTATGTTTATCTTTTAGCTGAAATAAGTTATCTCTTCATACAGACTGAATTTTTTACCTATATTTAAACACTTGAATTTTCCTATTAAATGATTTGTGAAGTTCACACTCTTGAAGATTTTTCAGATTCACTAGATTTGTTTCTTCTATTTATATATTTGTAAATAATAAGTGTAGTACATACTATTACTAGTTAGTACTATGTATTATGTATTTTTACTAGTATACATACTCTATAAAATGGATATACTCTAATTTGAGCTATAATCCCTCTTCAGGCCCTTTTATATCTTAATTATAAAGAGGACATATGAAGGGTTATAGAACCTATTTCTAGCATCACTGTTCTCTGTTTATTTGAATTAAATTATTTCCAATAGATTTAGAAAATACTGTCTTTCATAATGTTTGATTTTCTATCACATCTCTTGTTTTAACATAACTGGTTTCTCTTCTTTTAATTTCCCAGAACCCAAATTAAAAATTTTATTGTCTTTCAGTTGTTCTAAATTTAAAATAATATTAGCGATTCTCTTTAATATTTTATGAGAAGAAAAAGGAATAATTATTCATGGTCTTTCATGTTCACATTTAGCCTGAAGTGGCAACCATTTTTTATTTAAGGAAGACTGTTGTTGTCATTACTTCTCAGTAATAATTTAAGAAGCCTTTTATTAACAAATATAAAATGTAATTAAACCTAAAAAATCATTATTTTTGCCAAATCCAGTATTTCAGAGCTCGTATTGGTATGTCCTCATTGAGCTTCTCATATTCATTGCCAAACTCAATTCATTGTCAAACTCACTCAACATGACAACACTATAAGAAGTTATTTTTCTATCAATTTAGAAAAAGGAATATGAGATTCAGACCCTGAATATAAGTAGAAAAGAGCTGGTTTGACACCAATTCTAGTGCTCATTATTTAGTATTCACTCTATAATTGCCTCATGAAAATCAAAGAGTGAAGGGAGTTTTGAGATGTGATTGAGGGAGAAAGGGCCACAAAAGGAAATAGAACTAGAGCTGAGTTCATTTAAACCCACCACAAGAATTGGTAAGAGACCTAGTAGATTCCATATCATTGAAGTTCTGTATTGGGATAAAATCTTATAACAGATTCAGTCCCTTTGAATTTTCCCTTTTTATTAAGTGAAAAAAATAAAAAAAAAAAGTTTACAGGGGGCCGGAGAGATAGCATGGAGGTAAGGCGTTTGCCTTTCATGCAGGAGGTCATCGGTTTGAATCCCGGCACCCCATATGGTCCCCTGTGCCTGTCAGGAGCAATTTCTGAGCCTGGAGCCAGAAATAACCCCTGAGCACTGCCGGGTGTGACCCAAACACACACACACACACACACACACACACACACACACACACACACACACACACAAAGTTTTCAGTAGCATTCAAGGCAACCTCTAGCAGAAAGTGTGTAGTATAATAGGAACTTTCTGATGTTGTCTTAGCAGAACTCTCTAGAAAGTTTCTGATCTATGGCTGGTTGGAGTGGAGTATCTCATACAAAGAGTGACAATAAGTGGACCTGATGAGTTCTGGAGAGACCATGCAGGACTGTGCTTCCATACAGGAGGAATCAGTGCTTATTCTAAGAGCAATGGGGACCCGGGAGGGAAGTTTAGGAGCAAAGATGCATGAAGAGTTATTTTTATTAAGTTCTAGGGTTCATGGCAAGAACAGCTGAGGGTTGTATTAGGACAACAGCATGGGACAATTAAGCCTGTCATAATGCAGGTGTTCAATAGACACTGGTTTTGCCTACTAACTTTTGCCTCAAAGTCTTGCTTCTATTTCTGGTCCTCCCCGTCATTTGCAAGATCAAAACAAAGTACCTGGATGGAATTAGAAAGATAGTAAAATGGGTAAGTTGCTTGTCTTACATATAACTGATCCCGATTTTATTCCCAGCTCCACATATGGTCCCCCAAGAATAGCTATGGGCCATTCATGAGAAGATCCAGCAATAAACCCTGAGTGCTAGCAGATCTAGATTCCAAACAAAAACAAAACAGTAACAATTAATAATAGTAATAATAAAAGACATGATTCTGAGTACATAAAACAATTCATACCCATATTGTTTAGAGTTCTCCAAAGAACAGAAACAGCCAGAAAAATGTGTGTGTGTGTGTGAGACGCACAATGTGTCTCTGAGTCCCCAGCAGAACTACACATCAACTTTCTTTTTGTGGCTTCTTCCTTGACTCAACCTCTTAGATACACATGATATTTACTCAAATAAGCTGGAGATCATTCAGGGACAATGTCAAACTAGAACAAAATATGATGGATGGGGAAGCTTTGACATCGCCTCCACCTACAGTATTGTCTAAGCGTCTTTTTCTCCTCTCAAGTTTAGGAATTTCTGATTCCATGTTCCACCCCAAATTCTCTAGGAGACAGATTGACTCCTGGTTCACTTCCCTTGTTAACTTGTTTGCCTTGACAGTCTGATTCTAGCTTGGTCATTAGACTCTTCTTGCATTTTGTTTTGTTTGTTTGTTTATTTGTTTTAGTAAGGAGTATGGCTTTATTTTCTGATATATTAATAATACATTTTAACTTGAATAGTATCTTTATATAAGCACCATGATTACAAACATGATTGTAGTTGGGTTTCAGCCATAAAAAGAACACACCCCCTTCACCAGTGTAACCTTCCCACCACCAATGCCCCCCATCTCCCTCCTTCCCCACCCCTTGCCTGTATTCAAGACAAGCATTCTACTTCTCTCACTCATTAATAGCTTCTTGCATTTTGGAGGTACTTTATGCCAATATCTCAATAAAGAGTTAAAGCTGGGAGTCATTGGTTTCCAACCTTTTAAGACCACTCTTATCTTATTAAGAATTAAACATCTCTGGTGGCTATAATTCTTCATGATTACCATGTTCAAACAAACTCAGAACTTCCACACCCTACCCTTCTTCACTTGGATTCACTTAGCACCTATTTGTGCTAAGACTACAGACAAAAAAAAACTATAACAGGGGTGAAAGCAATAGTACAGCAGGTAGAGTGCTTGCCTTGCAGATGGCTGACCCAGGTTTGATCCTGGTTTTATCCCAGGTTTCACATGCAAAGAAAGGGGGAATTCACGGAGGAAATTTTCAAGTGTCTAAAATGAGGAGATCAGTATGGAGAAATCCTTGTTAAAGATCTGAGATTATTTCTTGTGGGTTATCTGAGGTTGAGTTTAATAGTGAACAAAAGAAGAAAAACAAATCTGAGAAATTAGAGGAGGTTGATTATCATAAATTTATAGAACAATGGGTGTGGGGTTGAAAGATTTCCTCAAGGAAATCTTTAGTAGCCTAGAATAAGATACAGATAAACCATATCAAAAGAAGGAGGGAACTCAGGGAGAAATTTCTAGAGAATAACAACTAGAAGTTTAGAAGAAATTGAATAAAGTCAAATATTTAAAATATTTGAATATTTGAAAGATAAGGAACCCTAAGAAAGAATTAAACACAATGAAACAATGAAGATTTCTGGGCTAGGAAAATTTTGGGTAGTATTCTGAGCATCAGATAGAGGACACATACACAAGTCCCAATTAAGAATTTGGTGGTGAGATGAATAGGTACTGTTGCATCTTCTTTTTCTCCTTTTTTTTGGGGGGGAGGCGGGGGGGGACAGGGGCATTGGGCCACACACAACTGTACTCAGGGCTTACTCCTGGCTCTGCATTCTGTGATCTCTCCTAACAATGTCCGTGGGACCCTGTGAAAGGCTGGGAATTGAACTTTGGTTGGATGAATGCAAGGCAAACACCCTACCCACTATGAAATTACTCTAGCCCCTGCCCCACAAATTCTTATTTCATATTTAGCATATGTAGGGATGGCAAGATGGCCATGTTTGCATATTGTTGTCACTGCTTTGACTACTACAGAAGAGCTGAATAATTATAATAGAAAGTCAAGGCTTGAAGAACCTGAAATACTTATTCTTGAACTTTGCATAAATGTTTGCTAACTCCTGTGTTAGTGAAAGGAACTCTGGGCCTGAAACAGAAGACACTCATGTTAGGGTCATTTATATTTCTCACTGTATTCTAGACTTTGTTCCTGCTGAATATTCATTTGCTGTTTCTTCAGATAATTCCCTAAAGAATTTTAGCTATGACTGTTCCAAATTTAACTGCTTCAAAATTCTCCTAAGTTATACAACTGTCACATCAGAAGCCTTTACTTGAGTGATTCTTCGTTCATGTATATGGCTTGGTTGATGCTGTAAGGAGCTCACACACCCCAATATAGATGGAACAAAGTGAATTGGGCAATGACATGTTTGCTTCATGAGTTTGTGACTATCCATTAGTGGGTTTTTCTCTTGAGGGTGTGTGTCAGAGATCCATTTTATTACCTGGTGGTAGTTCTGAAAACACGTTTTCACATCTAAGTTTGTATACAAACTTAAGGGGGGTTCAAAAACCTCAAGTAAAGGCTGTCTGAAAGTTAAGGAAACCTCTCATAAGAAAACAGTTCTGGATTCAATATCACTATGTACCTGAAATACTACTGTGAAAGATTTGTAATGCACTTTGGTCAAAATAAAAATTATTAATTAAAAAAAAAAAAAGAAAACAGTTCTGCCAACACCTTGAGATTGAGCTTCCAATATCCAATAAATGCCTACCTGTTGAGAAAAACACTTGGTCTATGCTATTTTTTTTTGTGGCATCCAACTGGCAAATATGCACTACAGAGAACAGTCATTGTATATATAAAGGCTTTGTGTAGTCACAGATGGTTAAACATGGATGAAATCTCTGTGACTTGAGAAAAGTTGTATTAGCTCAGAGATTCATTAGAAATAGTATCAAAAGCACTAAATAGGTAGTGAGAAATTACTTTTTCAGGCACTAAGCAGCATGTTCTACATATATTGTCATATTTTAATTACTCTGAGAGAAATTATTATCCCTACTTCATACCCAAAGGAAAAAAACTGAAATCATTTTAAGTCATTTATTTAACAACAAAGAAGTTGTTTATTTATTCAAAAACAAAGAAGTTGTTCTCTCCACCACCTGTTCCTACTTATGCAAGAATAGTAAAGTGTGACCTTCAAGAGTATCCCAGACTCACCAGATAAGGCCTAAAGTTCATTATCATCCCTGATTAATCCCACGCAATAAACTCTTACCCAGTTTTCTTAGGGATGCCCAAGATGAGAATTCCTAGCTATGTAGTCAAAGATAAAATTGGCTCTCTAGATTCAGATGGGAAAAAAATAGACTTTATTCTATCTAATCCTTATCTTCAAATATATTGTTCAAGGTAAACTGGTCCACTGTGTTATTTGATGCAACTGTCACCACCATCCATATTCAGAACTCTTTCATTTTGCAAAAATTGAAGGTCTACCAATTGAACATTAATTTCCCATTCCTTTTCCCTCCAGCCCCCAGCTTCGATCATTTTACTTTTTATCTCTATGAGGTTGACTACTCTAAGTATCTTATACAAGTGGAACAATATGATATTTGGCTTTTTGTGGCTGATTTTTCGTACTATCCTCACAAAATATTTCAGGTCATAGCATGGGTCAGAATGGCCTTCCCATTTACAGTTAAAAATGTTTTCTTTTCTGTTTCCACCTTTTTTGTATGTACATTCATCTGTCAATGAGTACCTAGATTTTTGCCACCTTTCATCTGTCTGAATGCTATGTTATGAATATGGATATGCATATACCAATTTTTTAATGTGAACTTGCCAGCCATTATTAGTTCATTTGATTTTTCTGTCATCCAGGTAATACGAAATGGCAAATTCTGGTCATTGTGTATATATCCATATATATATATATATATATATATATAGTATATATACATATATATACTATATATATAATATATCCCTTTTTTTTCTTATTATTTTGGAGTGGAAACAGACCCAGCAGTGCTAGGGACTACTCTCAGCTCTCTACTAGGGAGTCACTCTCAGTAGTACTCAAGGAACCATGTTGTGCCAGAAATTTAATCAGGTCAATCACTTTTGAGCTAAGTTTTTAAAACTGTTATCTTTCCAGTCCTTTAATAGCAGAACATTTCCTAGTTAAATGAGGACATGGATAAGCAGTGCAAAGTTAACAGCTACCCTTGCAGCTAGATGGTAAGTTCTCTGAAATGGGTATGAATAGAAATGCTATATAAAAATTCTAGGCAGGTTTTTAAAAGTTGTGTGCACTCTTGTATTCTCTCCTTGTGATTTGGGGTGATGGCCTACTTTAGATCTTGTGCACAAAGAAACTTCCACCCAAGGAAAAAGAGCAATAATACAAATGGAGCCTAGGACAGCTTAAGCTGATATGTTCAGAGCATAACATGCCTTTCTCTTATCTGAGACACATTTTGGAGGGTCTCTGCTGTGGGTATAAAACTTGTATCTCAAATAAAATGTAAATTATGACTATGATGATTGCCATTTCTCAGATTAGGAAACTAATGTTCAAACAGATAGATTGTCTTATACGCAATCATAGTCAAGAATGGATCAATTATACTTGACTCCTTGCACATATTCTTTGTATTATATCATATCACCTCAAATAATAATAAGTAATATATCACTATAAACATGTGTGTAGATGCTTGCTAATAAATGTATATGCTGAATTTAGTTGGGAAAATTGAGTTAATAATTCTGGGGGTAAAACTATAGGTTAAATAATATTTAATTTAAAAAAGGGCACTTGAGCTTTAAAGACTTTGCTTAAAAGAATATTTTTGTGGGCCCGGAGAGATAGCACAGTGGCGTTTGCCTTGCAAGCAGCCGATCCAGGACCAAAGGTGGTTGGTTCAAATCCCGGTGTCCCATATGGTCCCCCGTGCCTGCCAGGAGCTATTTCTGAGCAGACAGCCAGGAGTAACCCCTGAGCACTGCTGGGTGTGGCCCAAAAAACAAAAAAAAAAAAGAATATTTTTGTAAGGTGAAAGCTATGGCTTTAGTTCTATATCGTTTCGCTATGCAAACTCTAGCTTGCCTCTATTACTTTAAGTTCTATAAACAAGTTGCATATACACATATTCAGAGAGAAACACAAAGATAAATGTGTCTCAATTTCCTTGATAGCCTATGTTATTTTTGAGACTTCATGTTCATATTGGAGGAGGGAGAAATTTAGAAATGTAAGGAGGGCAAGATGGGGAAATCACAGTTATGTTCTTAAATAAAATTTACCTAGGCCAACCATATTTGCAGCTTAAATAGTTTTTCCATCACATGAGTGGTTTAGAACCTAAAAATATCTCAGAGCAAAGACAGTGGAGCAAATAAAATCACTGCAGATGATAATGACCATGAATTTAGTGGGAGTGTATTATTGTATTACTTCCTTAAATCTACCAGCTGGCAGGGCTTTACATGTGATTAATGAGAAATCATTGTTACATCATTACCAGAAGGGAAACAATTCCAATTACCAACAGAATCTAAGCCATAATTATTATGCAAATTATTTCAGTAATGTAATAGAATAGAATATCTGGTCATTACAGGGCCGACCATTCACAATGCTAATTGGGGTTAGACTCTTTTCAGTAAATAATATTAACAATAAAATTAATCCAAACTTATATTAGGTTGGATATTATTTATGAGCAAGGTGAATGGTATACTTTGGAAATTGCATTTACATTTGAAGATAAAACATATCATAAATAAAATGACTTCAGATTGAAAATACTGGAATCAAAATTATACTGAGATAAGATTTGGGATGTTAGAGGAGAGATCAACAGTTAAGTCTTAAATCAGAAAACAGAGAAGCAACTAGAAGTTCCTTAATTTCCAGCTGCCCATCTATACTTAAGTCAGGAAGTGATAATATAAGAATCTAAAAAAATAGAGGTGGGCCGGAGAGGTGGCAGTAGAGGTAAGAGCTAGCCGAGGACGGACTGTGGTTTGATTCCCCCAGCGTCCCATGTGGTTTTCCCCAAGCCAGGGACAATTTCTGAGAACATAGCCAGTAGTAACCCTTGAGTGTCAAATGGGTGTGGCCCAAATTAAAAAAAAAAATAGAGGAAGACAAAGGGGTTTAAAAAAGGCATAAACTAATGGGGACAGAGCAATAGTATAGTGGTTAGGGCACATACCTTGCATGTGTTTAGCTTAGTTGTTTAGCTTAGTTTTTACCTTGTCTCTTTAGGGCCTATTCCTCAATTTTCATGTTCATTTAATTTTTATACTAAAGTAGGGGGATGTGTGAGGTACATAGAGAACTTTGTATCAGTTCTCTTTTGTATTTGTTCTCTCTGCCTGCTTTTTCCCCTTCCCTTGGAAGGAGGAGTGTGGTTTGGAGCAGAATAAACAGGAGGCAGATAACTGAAAAAGAGGCTTTTTGCTGCATGCTTGCAAGTTCCTGGATCAGAGTAGCGCACTTATTGGTAAACTGCTTGTATTCGACTTTCTTGCCTCTTTTTACCCTCTCACCTGTGTGGATTATTTACTGAAGACCAATATAACTGGAACAGGTTCTCCTATCCTTCCTGGATAAGGGACACGGGTTTTCTCTTTTCCTTATGGAAACTGTGGAATCATCAAACCTTAACCCTACATCCGGCGAACAAATCACTCCATCTGACTCATTATTCTGATTCAAACCCCATCTTTTGTATGGTTCAAAAATAAACAAATGCATGTATAAAAACTATCCTCTTATATTCTTTTCATTCTCCCTAATATCTCTTCCATTCTATTCCCCTAGCAAAAACAGAGAAAAAAAATTGAATCTATGGCAACTTGCTTTATTATAAGATCTTCCACATCCATTTCCTTTTCAATTCTATCTCTTCTCTGTCATGTTCCACTCCCACAAAAAAGGTAAAGCTGGAGTAAGGCCTGAGAATCTCCCCTACCATTGCTAAAACCCATATTCCAAGGCTCCCTCCATCCAAGCCTTATTCTGTATGATTGAGCACAGTGTAGACAATCAGACTCTTTCTCCCAAGACTCACACATGTGGAATGCTTTGCTCCACGAGCAATGCCCTGAATTTTGAGACTCTCCTCCATAGCTATGGCTCATCTCATTTCCTTCCCATTCCTGGTCCGTGCAATAGCTCTTTTGCAAATTCCCTTTGTCTCTTACGTTAACCAGAGTTTTTCAAAAGGGAACTCTGATTGACTTCAAAGAAATGTAAACCCTTGCATCCATCAGAGGAGCTGGGAAAGAAGGTCATGGTTAACTGGTAAAGAGAAGACCTTTCTCAAGTTTGTAAATGGTCCATTTACACTGAAGCATACCCTGCCAGTAGATGACTTAATCAGAAGTGTGGAAGGTCTAGAATCAGAGGCTAGCTCCAGGGTTCAGATCCTTAGGGCTGAAATCTCACTTAAATAGCTCTATGACCTTGGGGCAAATTACTTCCAAGTCACATAGGGCCAACAGCAGAATCACATTTGCTAGAATTGCTATGAGAATGAATGAGTTACAGGTGCAGAATACTGAGAGAGTGTTGCCTGAAACCAATCAGCCTTGAAAGCATGTGAAATGTGATTATTAAGACCTGAAAAATAACCTGATGATTATAACTAGGCAAACAAGATTTTAAAAAAAATAGTAATTCACTAGTTTAATTACTTGGAAGTTTATAGAAGCAAACAATATATCTTATTCCATCCTGACCCATTTTTGTACTAGTATAGTTTGAGATTTGTATCAAAGCTTGTGTAGATTGTACTAGATGGATGGGACTGGAGAGATAGCACAGCAGAAGGGTGTTTGCCTTGTATGTGGATGATCTGGGACGAACCTGGGTTCAATTTCCGACATCCCATATGGTCCCCCGAGACTGTCAGGAGTGATTTCTGAGTGCAGAGCTAGAAATAACCCCTTGAACACCAGCAGGTGTGACCCAAAAACAACAACAAATAAAAGATTTTAATAGATGGAGAGAATGGGGGAGCTCTTTGGAGAATAATACAATGCAGGACACTTTTGAGGCAAGTTCTGAAAAGCAGTTGAGGGTCTCAAGGAGTCACACAGTGACTTAGAATACCTGCCTTGCAAGCCCATGGTTACAGGTTCAAATCCCTCATGTTCCACAAGCACAGCGTGTGATTCTGGCATTTTGGCTAGCTGTGACCCTCAGCAATCTAAGCAGCTTCCAGGTATGTAAAAGCACCAGAGCTATAAGTCCCATAAAGGTGTGCAAAGAAAATATTGTGAGCACCACAGTAACATCCAGAGAGTACCAGATCTATAATTTGTGCACAACTGCTTTATTGATTAGTTTGTAAAATTTTTTTTTTTTTTGGTTTTTTGGGTCACACCTGGCAGTGCTCAGGGGTCATTCCTGGCTCCAGGCTCAGAAATTGCTCCTGGCAGGCACAGGGGACCATATGGGGCGCCGGGATTCGAACCGATGACCTCCTGCATGAAAGGCAAACGCCTTACCTCCATGCTATCTCTCCGGCCCCCAATTTGTAAAATATTTTTAAAAAATTGACATAGATCCTCGTACTTATTGAAGAATATGCCCATTTCTCCTTGAGATTTTTTCCCCTTTGGTCTCGATATTTTGCAAACATTTTTCAAATTTATTTCAGATGTGTTGAAAACTAATTCTGTTTCCTGGAGAATCTTTTATAGCTGTGTGATCTTCTTTATCAACAATATTGACCGAATTGATGGCTATGAACAAGCTACTTTTAACATATGTATAACATTAAGCTGAAGACTAATCATCAACGATTCTTAGGAATTATTATACCATCTTAATATTGCTAGAATAGCTTTTATTTTTCTTCTGACTTGTATAGACAAGGATGCCTCGGAGGATGGTTTGGACTCAACTTCAAACCCTCTGCCAGTCCCTGAGTTTGGTGCAGGAGGGTAGCTGCTGATCTTTCATCTCAGTGATGCTTCTCCTGACTTGGAATGCCTTGGTTAGGGAGGGTCAGCGAGGGACAAGCTGGAATAACTGACATCTCATCAATCAAAGCATTTCCACTGGCTGCAGATAATTCTGGGTCTCCTCATATGCTTGCTACCTCTGTGGCGTCTCTCCACTTCCTTAGTTTTAAGAGCACTCTCATCTCAAGTAAGGAACATGTGTGACTTCAAGAAGCCTCAGAGACCAACAAGACACTTTAGAGTCAACTCAACTCCCCTCTGAAGAAATTCGGAGACTCAGAAAATCCACGCAGGGCCCAGATGTGTCAAGGTCCTTCTGGAGAGCAAGAAGGGGAAGAATTTCATTTCATGTCCGAGGTCATTTCTAGCTGTTTACATGTTGTAGATCTGTGAGCATTAATGCAATAGGTAACTATCGAAAAGGGCTCTGCTTGTCTTGGGAATTTCAAATGCTGATTATTTTGCTGAGAAATTAAACAATCAAATCCTGAGAAGTAGGAAAAGTATTCAGTGAAGAAATAGTTGGGAGAAAGGCATATGTGGGAAAGAAAAATACTAGAGGTAAAGAGAGACTGGTGGAGTCGGAGCACTTGTCTTAAACACAAGAATAATGATACCCTTTTTTTCTCTAGAAAAAAATTTTTTCTTTTCTGAATTTCAGTTTTCTGAAAAAAATAAAGCAAGGAAGAGCCTAAGATAGTGTTGGGACCTAAATTCTGAATAAGGAGAGACGCCATTTTGTAAAGGCCACATGGCAGGCCTGAGGTCCTGAGCAGGGAGAGATGCCATTTTGTAAGAACCACATGGTGTAAGCCACATGTTAGGGATTCACAAGCCTATTTCCATGGACCCACCCCAAGCTACCTGACCATACTAGTTAGCCTGTCAGGGAAGGGCAAGGGAGCAGTAGGAAGGTACCCCTAGACAAGAGCCATTAATTTTAAGAATCATCAGAAATATGGAACCTCTCAATATCTCTTCCCTATATAATCTTCATCATGACCTTGGGTAGGGCTCATCTTCTTCAGGGGATGGCCCTGGCTGGCCAGGCTGGGGGACCTTGTTGGCAGACAAATTAAAGTATTAAACTTTATTCCAGTTATGTAGACTAGTCCTTCTACTCTGGAACCCTATAATAGTGCAACAGGTAAAGTGATTGCCTTGCTCATGGTGCACAAGGATTCCATGCCTGACTCTGCATATGGTAGCCCAAGCACTGCCAGGACTGATACCTGAGCACAGCACCAAGAATAATAGTTATCTCTGAGCACTGCAGGGTGTGACCACAAAAACCACCACCTCCAAATTAAATAAATGAGTGAAGTAAGGGGCTGGAAAAATAACAGTGCAGGGTTTAAGATCAGCAGGGAATGGATCCCTGGATCATGACAGAGGAGCCCTAAATTTAAAAAAGAAATTTTTAATAAAACATAGATTTTTTTTAAATAAATCAAGTTATATGCAAGAATACAATACAGTATGCATTTCAATTTTATTTAAGTCCACCAAAAATTTAACAGAACAAAGTATCAAAAAGTTGTATTATTTATATTTGTGAAAGATAATTTATTGTGTACATTCTAGAAGCTAAAATTGCATGTTTTTATTAAAATATGAAAACTATATATATTTGAAACAAATGTTCAAATAAAATGTTCAAATCATGCATAGATAGATAGATAGATAGATAGATAGATAGATAGATAGATCTCCTATTTCCTGGGAAATCTTACTTCAATCAGTGCTTTCTCTCCAAAGTCATTTGGAAGAATCATAACACACATCAAAATTTAAACAGGAAAAGCACAAAACTGGCATCACCAGTACATACCTTCTGCTATTTCACTAGAGGGCAGCATGTAATTGCAAATAATGATATTACAGGTAATAAATAATAAACTTAGGTAATGTTCCTAAAACAACAGAAGTAACTCTCAGTGCTTTTTCACCTTAAGTTGAGCAAATAGTTGGTCTATTTAGTAAATCATGTTTTATGCATGAATATGTTCTATCATTTTACTGGTTTTTAGGGACCACACCTGGCAATGGGACCCCAAGCACATATTCCATTTTAATAATTGTTAAAGCTAACATAAAATGAATAACAGAACATGTTTTTCTTTACATTTAACTAAAAAGAAAAAACAATTCATCTCTAAGCAACAATCATTTCAGAGGCTGGTCTTGAAAGTTATTTTGCAACTAATTATATAGATAATAAAATAAAGGGGCCGGGAAGGTGGCGCTAGAGGTAAGGTGTCTGCCTTGCAAGAGCTAGCCAAGGAACGAACCGCCGTTCTATCCCCCAGCGTCCCATATGGTCCCCCAAGCCAGGGGCGATTTCTGAGCACATAGCCAGGAGTAACCCCTGAGTGTCAAACGGGTGTGGCCCAAAAACCACAAAAAAAGAAAAAGAAAAATTATAGAGAAACATACAAGCATCAGCATAACAAGTAAGATATTTAAGCCCATAACATTGCAAACTGACATTCTATTTAGTCCAGGTACATAGTTTGCCTGAAGAAAGTGAGAAAGTGGTGTGTGTGTGTGTGTGTGTGTGTGTGTGTGTGTGTGTGTGTGTGTGTGTGTGTGTGTGTGTGTGTGTTTTGCAAGGGTATGGAGAATTAAATCTGGTACTTTGTTGTCAGTATTATAAATTAGGTACAACCTCTTTGAAAAACAGCGTGGAAATTCTCTGAAAATCTCAAATAGAAATACTGAATGATTCAGCAGGCCCATGTACTTCCCAAAAGATGGGTGAATACTTACTAGAAAAGATATACACACCCAAGCAAAAAAAGACTTGAGTTAAAATAAAAAGATTTTTTTATTCCATTATACTAAATGAGAGAAAATATTTTCACAACAAACATTAAGTAAAGGGCTAATATCCAAGATACAGAAAGTCCTCAAAAATTCAACAATGTAAAACAATAACCCCATCCAAAAATGGAAAAAGAGATAAGTAGATAAGTAGACTCTTGCCTGGAGGTGATATACAGATGACTAGTAGGCATTTGAAAAAGTCTTCATCATCACTTATTATTAGAGAAGTGTACATCAAAACAAGATGAAACATCTTATTCCAATGAGAACAGCATCTAACAAAAGGCAGGAAACTGTGTTGACAGGTGGTAAAAAAAAAAAAAAAAAAGAACCCTCCATTAATGGTATTGTCTTTGTTTCTATCTCTACAGAAAGCAGAATGAGATTCATCTTAAAAATAAGAATGATGCTTCCAAATGACACAGCATTTCCATTCTTTGCATCTATTTCCAAAAACACAAAAATACCAATTCAAAGAGCTATGTTCACACCTCTGTTCATGGCTGTTCTAAGTAGAATAGCCATGATTTGGAAACAACCCAAAAGCTCAATAACAGATAAATGAATAAGGAGCTTGTGTTGTTAACAAATATATAGTGGGATATAACAGCAGTAAAAAAAAAACAAATATTACAATTTAGTATGCATTGGATGAAACTATAAGGTATCATGTTAAGTGAAATAAGCCACAGGGAGAAGAAGCACTGGATTATCTCACTCATCTGTGGTATGAAGAGAAACTAAACTAGAAAATGGACAATACTGATGGAAAACAAGCCCTTGACTTCTAAACATAAAATGAAAAGTACCAAGTAGTGGAGGGAAGAGCATAGGAAGTGATGGACTAGAAATGACATAAGGGCAGTGGTTTAAGGTCTTAGACACTTTAGTGGTGGTGTCTGATCCCAGGTTTGATCCCCAATACCACATAAAATACCCTGAACAACAAGCTAGTATTAAACCCTAAACACCACCAAGTATGTCTTCCAAACCAAAATAAATAATATAAAAATAAAAGAGATGAAACTATACCTTTTACAACATAGATAGAACTTGAGTGCAAGAAGTTGGGAGGAGAAAAGCAATTAGCAGATCCTTTTACACATTTGTGATAAATAAAAGCAAATAAACTGGTGAAGTACAACAAAGATCACACCTAGAGTCAAAGAGAAATGTGATGTTTTCCAGAGGTAAAGGGTAAGAGGGTCTGGGAGGAACATGTAGAGAGGAATTTGCATGGAATGATGGAACTTTGACAGTGAGAACAGTAAAATACAGGACGAAAGCTGGACTCCTTTATTATAGAGTAAATCAAACAATGGCAAACCAATAAAATTTGTATTAAATTTTTTAAACTAAGAATCTTCAATATTGGGAGGTTAGAACAAAAAAGTAGGGCATTTGCCTTGCATACATCAAAACTGGGTTCAATCCTCAGCACCCCATATGGTTCTTCAGCACCACCAGGAATGATTCTTGAGCACAGAACCAGGAGTTAGCCCTGAGCACTGCCAGGTATAACCTCCCCACCCCACCCCACCCCCAAAAAACATAAAAACACAAAGATTTTTCCATTTTTACTTTTATTTTAGTTTTTGGGTCACACCCCACTGCTCCTAGGGGTTCTCCTGGCTCTTGACTCAAAAGTTGCTCTGGCAGGCTCGGGGGACTCTATGTAATGCTGGGGATCAAACCCGGGTCCCAGGTTGGCTGCGTGCAAAGCAAATGCCCTACCCCTGTGCTATCTCTCCCGCCCCAAATGTTCCATTTATTATTATTATTATTATTATTATTATTATTATTATTATTATTTTGCTTTTTGAGCCACACCCAGTGACACTCATGGGTTACTCCTGGCTATGTGCTCAGAAATTGCTCCTGGCTCTGGGGACCATATGGAATGCAGGGGATTAAACCGAGGTCCTTCCTGGGTCAACTGTGTGCAAGACAAATGCCCTACTGCTGTGCCAACGCTCCAGCCCCTTAAAAGTTTTCCATTTTTAAATTCAAGCAGGTATTTGGCTTCTCTGAAGGTGACAGATGTGTCCTTTCTGGGCCTGTACCCGAGGCGAGTATGGAATCAAGCCAAGACCACTCTGGTAAACTAAGCATGCTTTTCTCATGGGCTCTGACTTCCTGTCTTCTGTCTCCTGTTTGTTTTCTCTTATTGTGTCACTAATGACACAAAGTTAAAAAAAAAAAAAATATATATATATATATATATATATATATATATATATATATATATATATATATATATCAAATGGCCCTTAGGATTGTGTTCACTGTGTTTACGTGACAGATCTTGACAAAGCTAAGGTCATTTTGCTACCCAGACATCCTAACACATGACCACCTGGGATTCGACATCCTCTTCCAAGCCACAGGTTGAAGTTCAATTTATCTCTTTGTTTTTGCTGGCTTGACCTCCTCATGCTGGATCGGAGCAGACATGTTCAATTCCTATTGGCTAACTGCATCCCTAACCTTATGTCCCCCTTCATCTTCCAAGTCAACAATGGAGGAGCTAGCCTCCACCAAGTTCCAATGATGCTTCAGATCTCTCCCTGGTTGGGCTGGGCTCTTTAAGGACTCACTTAGATCAATTCCCTCCAATGAATCTCCCTTTGTTTAAGGCAAGTGTGCAGTAGAAAGGGAACCTATTATATTCACCAACTGTCACCATCATGAGATTATACAGTCCAGGAACACCACAATGGTAAAATTTCAGAATTCTATCTACCTCATATGGCTCAGTCAGCTTTTCTTTTTATGTCTTCTTTTCTTCTCTCTCTGTCTCTCTTTTTGCCTCTCTCAGCATTAGAAAAAAAATGAACTCTTTCTTTGTATGTGTTTCTACCAGAAAGATGAATAATCTATAATATGAGGGCCAAAAATTTTCCACTTTTCAAAAAAGTTCAAGTGAGTTTATGCTAGTAGACCCAAGTCCCCAGATTCTTTTCTGGGCCATCTGGGCCCCTCTGGGAGTTTGTGTTTGTGCCTCCTGCATTAAACCACAGCATGAATGTCAGATCAGCCATTGGCTTGCCGTTTTTTCTGATGCAGGTGGCTGACAAACACTGATGTTGAAGAATTCTCTTCAAAGAATGCTCAAGGTCTACACACAAAAAACAGACTGCCCTCCTAGAGAGGGGCCTTGTTTCACAGGTACAGGATTGGTTTCCTTCTTCCTGCCCTTTAAGTTTCCACTCTGATACTTCTGTTTTTGAATTTTTTTTTAATTTTATATTTTCTTTGTTTTTGTCAGGGATTGAGCCCAGGGTGTCTCACACCTGCAAGGCAAGTGCATTACTGCTGAGCCCCATCCTAGACAATTCTCTTACCATTTAAACTCACCCATAAATACTCAGGTCCTTCCCCCACTTTCAACCCCCTTAAGAGCAAAACCACTGGAACATGGTCTTTTCTTTTTTCATCTGCTCTTACTGATGATCATTGATGAAGGGCATCTTGGCCAGGTGAAGAGGTCCTAAGCTGGGGTCAGACACAGGATTAACAAACTGAGACCTGAGCAAAACATTCACACTGACATCTTCCATTGAAAACAAATACAGAGGCTCTCAAAACACACCTATTTCTCCCTAACCTCTGGGATTTGGTGACTTAAACCTTTGAGGTTCCCCAAGATGAAGGGGTGAGATTGCCCATACCAGGGCTTCTTAGACTCTCTGGGATGATGAAACTTCCTTCCTGCATGTGACAGATGGGTTCCTTTGTGAAATGTGATAAGAATAAAAGGAATTCATTGGTTATATTCTTGGGTGGTAGGATGTAGTAAATGTTAAAAAGATTCAAAGTTTATGGGGCCGGGTAGGTGGCGCTGGAGGTAAGGTGTCTGCCTTGCAAGCGCTAGCCAAGGAAGGACCTCGGTTCGATCCCCCGGTGTCCCATATGGTCCCCCCAAGCCAGGGGCGATTTCTGAGCGCATAGCCAGGAGTAACCCCTGAGCGTCAAACGGGTGTGGCCCAAAAAAAAAAAAAAAAAGATTCAAAGTTTAATCCTATTAGAGACTTGTCATGGATAATTGTTTATCTCTGGGAACACACAAAGCTAATCATGATCTTCATCAAATGTATTTCAGTGCAAGTGATTTGCAGCATCAAAAGATTATATTGTTAGTCATAATAGCTAACTTTACTTTTAGGATTTTTTATGTGTTTCAGACAAGTATTTTTTTTTAGCATTTTAGATGTGCTATTACTCCCTTCATAAAAATCTACTTCCTCTATTTTCTCAGCATAAAACCAAGTGTATTTTTGCAGTGGTCATTCATGTGATTAACCTTTGTAAGGCCACAAAAAGTATTAGAACTTGTATAAGACTTTGAAATCAGAAATCAGAACAAATTATATTTTCTGCTCTTCCCAGATGCATGACATGGATTGAATTAAATAACCTTAGATTTATTGCCTTCATATGAAAATTTAGCAATATGCTATGCAACTCATTGGTACACAAAAAGGTAAAATAGTTATATATAGTTATGTACATAACTTTATGCATATAACTTTCATACTTTATGAATCATGAAATTCTAGACTAGCATTAATTACATTTATATACATTTTTAAAGGGCCACAACTGGCAGTGCTCAAGTGTTACTCCTGGATTTGGACTCAGAAATTACACTTAGTAGTTTATAGGGAGCATATGGATACCAGGGATCAAACCTAGATTGGCCATATGCAAGTAAAGTACCCTACCTGCTATACTATTGCTTTGTTTCCTATACATCAATTCTTAAAAGCAATTTTGACATTGTAAACAATGTCCTTCAAAAGATTTCTTTCAAATATGTTGCATAAGGAATGCTCAATAAGAGAGAACTCACTTATTTATTTTATTTTTACATTTTTATGTGAGTTACTATGATTTACAATACTATTAATGAGATGGCTTCATAGCTGTAGTGATCAACGCCACATCTTCCACCAGAATGTCTGCTTTCTTCCACTGCTGTTTCCTTCCTCAACTTCCTGCCATGATAAGATTCATACAGAGGAAATTGCAGTGATGATGGAAGAGTTGAAAACAGAGGCTGGAGACATAACCCAGAGATGATCTGTTTCAAAATACCTTCTACTGGAGAAGCAGAACAGGGATAGGTATATGGGTAGAAATACAAAGGAAGGGAGAGAGGGAGGGGGGAGGAAGGGAGGGAGGAAGGGAAGAAAGGAGGAAGGAAGGAAGTAAAAAGGAAGCAGGAAAAGAGGGAAGGACGAGAGGGTGGGTGGGGGATAGAAGGAGGGAGGAAGGGAGGATAAATTAGAAGATGCTAGGCAAGTCAAAACCCCAAAGGGCAAGCAATCAAAAATATTCTTGGGCAGAAGCCAATGATGCAGCAAAAGCAGCATTTTGTCTTTCTCAGGAAAATCTTGGTTCCAGTTTTTTGGATCATGCCCACCTACATTATTGCTAATCACCTTTTTCATTTAAAGTCAGCTGATTGTAGAGGCTAGTCACAACTACAAAATACTTTCTCAGCAACATCTAGATTAGCATTTGATGAACTGCACGGTGAAATTTGGTACACAAAACTGGCCACCATATTACTGATTGCAAGAGTTGACACCAGTCCTCAGACAGGAAGAGCATTGTGATGATATGATAAGGACCTCAGAGGAACTTCCCAGTAATATATCTGGGGCCACAAAAGAGACAGAGATCTCATACTTGCCAGAAAGGGAGGTGAAGAAATAGGGAGAACTATCAGGCACATCTTCCTCTACCCTTCATCAGTGTTTCCCATTGGCAAAGCTTTCTGGAAAACAGATTAGGGAGCCTGGAAAATTTATTCACAGAAACAGAGGAGTAAAGGGTAATGAGACTAAAGGCATGTCCTATCCCCTAACAAGCTTGGAAAGAATTGGGGAGGAAGGGCATGTATTATAACATTTTCCTGGAGAGTTTTAAAATCAAGATGGCACTCATTTGCTTAAGACAACTTTAGAGTCTCTTAGGAAACAAAGAAGACACAGGAGGTAAGGTGTTTGCCTTGAAAGTGGCTGACCCAGGTTTGATTCCAAACCCCACTGTGAGTGATCCCTGAGCATTGAATCAGGAATAAACCTTGAGATGGAAGGAAGGAAGGAAGGAAGGAAGGAAGGAAGGAAGGAAGGAAGGAAGGAAGGAAGGAAGGAAGGAAGGAAGGAAGGAAGGAAGGAAGGGAGGGAGGGAGGGAGGGAGGGAGGGAGGGAGGGAGGGAGGGAGGAAGGGAAGGAGGGAGGGAGGGAGGGAGGAAGGAAGGAAGGAAGGAAGGAAGGAAGGAAGGAAGGAAGGAAGGAAGGAAGGAAGGAAGGAAGGAAGGAAGGAAAGAAGGAAGGAAGGAAGGAAGGAAGGAAGGAAGGAAGGAAGGAAGGAAGGAAGGAAGGAAGGAAGGAAGGAAGGAAGGAAGGAAGGAAGGAAGGAAGGAAGGAAGGAAGGAAGGGCCTGAGAGATAGCATGAAGGTAAGGCATTAATTCTGTAACTACCTTTGGCCAGGAAGATGCTAGCAGAGAACAACACATATTTATTTCCAAAGAGCTGCATCTCACCAAGTGAATGAATGGATGGTAATGATGAGCCAAGAAAGCCAAGAACACAAGCAGGAAATCAAGCAATGGGGAAGGTCAGGCAACCCCTCCCTTCACTTGTGGGACTTGAGAGCTTGCTTATTTCTTGTTTTCACTCCTCCCAGCCTTTACTTTGATAAACCGGAAGAAGGGCTGAAAATAGCTATTCTGACAGGGGATGCTACAGAGTTGGTGGCCTTTTAGTGGGTAAAATGAACTGGGAAGAGGTGGGGTTAGGGGAAGTCAGCTGAAGGAATAAAAAAAACAGCCCAGGGGCTAAGAGATAGTGCATGCATTATTCGAAGCCAACTAGGGTCCAGTCAGTTTGATCATGAGTACTCCATAGTGTCCTCTCAGGATTCATCCATGAGCACAGAGCCAGGAGTAAGCCATGAGAATGGATGAGTGAAGCCTCCAAATCAAACCCAAACCAACCATCAAAACCATATCACTCCTGGGGGCAGTAGTGATTTTAAATATCCTCAAGTTGTGAGATCACCCCAGGCATCATATTTCTAAACTCCATGCAGCCAGGTCTGAAGAAGCAGGGTAATGGCAGAGAAATAATACACCAAGCCAGTTAGGAAATCTAGGAACCAGTGACTTTTAAGAGTGGCTTGTAGCTTCTTCCTTGTGGTGTCTCTGAGTGCCAAGCCAAAACTGACTTTTCTTTATTATACCAACACCCATCCACCAGAAGGGAGAAGGTAGAGAGTGAAACAAAAGTACCTATGGGGGTTGGGGGGTAAAAAAAAAAAGAGAACCTATCCAATGGGCTTTTGCATATCAAAGGAAAGGTTTAAGAAAGGAGGAAGTTGAGGGAACACCTTTGTTTAGAATTGATAGCTGGGTGTCATTTTACACTCTATTGCAATGAATTTATGACCTTGGCAACTTTCTCTTAGACATAAATAACATGAAAGGGAAATCATTTTTTTCATATTACCCTACATGGTAGTTGGTTTTATATAACAATTTAGCTGAGGCACAGTGCACAGATCATTAGACCAACATTATTTAGTGGTTTATGCTACTAAATTTCCAAAGATAAGAGATTAACATTTCAATGGTGGGCTTTGGGATATAGCTGATTGTCTTTTTTTTTGGGGGGGGGGGGGAAACCAGTGATGCTCAGGGCTTATTCCTGGCTATGCACTCAGAAATGGCTCCTGGCTTGGGGGGACCATATGGGACTCAGGGGGATCAAAGCATGGTCCGTCCTGGGTCAGCCACGTGCAAGGCAAACACCCTACTGCTGTGCCATCACTCCGACCCCAAAACTGAATGTCTTCTATAATATGACAGGGCCTCTTCATATACTTCATAGACTGACTGCACACAAACAAGAGGGAATTCAGAGAGTTTATTTTCTTTGGATTTGCATGGCAATTCTTGCAAAGGTCTCCAGTATGGCTGGCCTCCTCTACAGATTTTGGACGAACCACAGCTCCATGATCATATCAGCCAAAGCCTTAAAATAAATCTATGGACAGACAGCAGGAAGCAGGGTCTGTGAGGTGGGTGGGGGCAGAAAATATCCTGTAGCACTTTTTCTCTAGAGAACACTGACTTATACAGGAAATAAATCATTTATTTTACTTATCTGGTAGACGAATATAAAAGTAATTTGGGCTAAATAGCTTATACAACATTGTCAAACTTCTTATACTTGGGAAGGACTATAACCATTTATGATCTCTCTCTCTCTCATTTCTTCTCATAAACTGCAATCTCCAAATCTCACAGAGGTGACTAATTTTTACCATATCATGTTTTCCATTCTAGATCTTAAAGAAGTGTTACCCATAGATATAGTAAAGCTATGTCCTATTCGTCTTCAAATAAATTCTTTAATTCCAATAGCTCAGAGTGTCTAACATAATAATTGTGAGGGTTATCATTACTAAAGAAGATTTGAAATCCAGCATTAAATCTATTGAGACTGATGAAAATTTTGCTGGAATATATAATGCACTGTCAAAAGCAACAGTCAATTGCTAGCGTTGATATAATCGTCAACTCACCCACATAATTCCAAAAGCAGCCTGCCTGTCTTTTTAGATCTATGCACTCTTACTAGCACTTGTCTCCTGCTGAGCCTCTCCTGCTCTTTTCTTGGCCTCCATTCATTGACACATCATGGTTTTCAAGCAAACACTGTCTCATTTGTTTGTTTAGGAAGGGGGGGGGATGAATGAGAGAAGAGTATACACAAGCTGTATTTCTCTCCCTTTCAACTCATATACTTTCTAATCAAGGATTTTGTTGGTGGGAGCAGACCTTTAGACTGTCCACACCAACACAGACAACCCAGATATTAACATAGCAAAATTAGTTTGTCAAAAAACCTCTGCTATTCTATGCAAATTTCTCTCTCCTCCTTCACTTGGTCTTTTATTGTTGTTGCTGCTATTGTTGTTTTGGCTCTTATTTGAGACTTCTTCAAGATATTCCCACAGTTTCTTTTTTTTTTTATTTTTTTATATAAAATCTTTATTTAAGCACCATGATTACAAACATGATTGTAATTGGGTTTCAGTCATAAACAGAACACCCCCTTCATCAGGGTAACATTCCCACCACCAATGACCCCCTCCCTCTTTCCCAACCCCTGACAATTTCTAATTATAGAGATTGTACCTAGCTATGTGGGGACTCCTGGAACCTTATTCTAGAGCTACCACCCATCGTAAATATTCTGAACAACATATATGATAGGTAGGAAAACTTATGAACATATCCTTTATACACAAAAGCTTTTTTTTTGAGCATTATTTTCATTTTTCTTAATTTTTTATTTTTAATTATGAGAACAAAGATGCAAAGAAAGAGGACAAGGTAAAGTTACAGTGGAAGGACAATCACCCATAAACAGAATTCTCAGAAGAAATCCCCTTGCTGATATCTTAACTTTGAACATTCAAAGAACATTAAAACAGAACCCATGTACAATTACTTTGTCCCTCAAGTCCCCAGATTGTAATACATTATAATATTTCTTAGCAGCTCAGAAAGCAATCTAAAGCCATAAAACTTATGTAACTCCTTAAACATTGAAGGCATAGTATTTTTCTTTTTTTTTAATCCTGGCATAGTATTTTTCTACATTTTCATGCACATGCATATTAGTTTAAGTTAACCTCAAAAGTTTAAGTGTTTTTTTTTTTAAGGATTAGAGTCAAAGGAGCACAGTAAAAACGGTGTTAGAGTGGCAATAATTGTTTGCATAGGCCCACCAAAATGAGGGACATGGAAAGGAAAAGCCTTGGCCTAAATAGAGGGGACCCTACCCCTGAAGTTTCCTGGCATAAGACCAACTCTAGGCTCCAGGCAAATTAGTTTGCCCAATCCAAGTCATTGTCTGTATTGCCAATACACTTTTATTTTTCACACAGTCTCTGTTGTTGGTATTATTCTTCTGTATTAAACATCCTGGAATCTAAATATCCTACATTGAAGTCAGGATGTGGAGCATCCTCTAGTTTCACCTCACAATAAAAGGGCAATGCAGAGAGCCCTGTCCTGTAAGCAGGTCGTTGTTGTCAAGTCTTCTTACACACAAAAGCTTTTTAATGACTTAAGCTATTATTAATTTATTGAAAATAATATTAAATAAGATGCAGAAGGATTTTTACCATCTATACGTAATAACTTTTCTAATACATTGGTTCATTCAACAACTATTTTTATCAGGCAATGCTATGTACTAAACATAAACTAATGATTATTTACATATATCATCTACTTCTCATAATATGTGGCTTAAGAGTAGTGCTGCATTAATATTAGTAAGCCTGGTTGTGTGCTACACAGCAGCTATTATGCAAAGCCATTTTACATGGTATTTTTCACTTAATCTATAATAAAGTCATGAAATAAACACTTTGGTCATCAGTTGGTCATGAGTTGACTGAAACTACAAAACATTAAGTAACATCTTTAAGACTAAACAGCTAATAGGAATAGAGCAAACTCTATGATGTATGATCTTGAGCAATAAACAATTTCTTCATCTCTTTGTGTCCTTATCTGTAAAATAGGAAGGAAATTACCACTTACTAGGGTTGGCCTAAGATTACTAAAGTAATCTATGTAATAAAAAATCCTAGTCCTGGATCAGCACTTCACAAGAATGTATATTCATGGATTATCTTTCTCTCTCAATTGTCTGCACATTCATTCTAGGGCTATCTGTTCTATGAAACTGAACTTCAAAGATTTTCCATTGGTCCCCCTGGTAAATGTGCTCTCTCAAGCTCTGGATGGCTAGTCATCTGTGCCTTCCCAAGCAAGTTCAACCATTTGCACATCCTCAGAATTTTCCAGGCAAAAATCTCCAGTTTCAAGGCAGTCAACTTTCTGTCCTCATTTTCTTCTCTCCAGGTTTGCTTTAAGAACCTCCAGAACTTAAGAGGGCCAAACCTCTGCTTCACTCACAGTGAAGTGCAGGGTAACCCATAATATTCCTATACCTAAAAATCCCATTGAATAATCTTTCTAACTTATTCATGCAGATTTGATGGGTGGTTGATGATGTTGGCAAAGGCTCCCTTCATTTTTCATTAAGTTCTAGCATTGTGTCTAGCATTCTTTACAATGAAGTAAATGTGCCAAGTATTGTAATTAGCTTCCAACTTTAATCAAAATTCAATGGGAAATATTCTGTTTCTCATCAAATAACAACTGAGTGTTACATGTTTCTTAGTATCTTTTTTCTTAGTATCAAGAATACTGACTATCATGTCCTACTCAATAATGACCCATGCATTTGAAGTCTAAGATTTATGAAGAAGGACTTGTAATGTTGCCTCTCCTTCCTATAAATTTATGATGTTAGATTACAAATCTGAAAGAGACACGAAATTCTATAAATGATCGGACTTTAACACCAAATCCAAAGTCAACAACAAAAGAATCCATACCCAATCTACAACAAGCTAGATACAGAGAGGACCACTTATATTAGTAGCCCAGGGAATAAGGGAGAATGATATGGGATGCAAGTTGGGAACAGGGGTGGAGGGAGGACAACTTTGGTGATGGGAATCCCCTGATTCAATGTTAATATGTACCTAAAATATTACTGTGAAAGATATGTAATCCACTTTGGTCAAAATAAAAATTATATTAAAAAAAAGAAAGAAAGGAAAATCTGTGTTTAAGAAGGGGGATTTTTTTTGCTCTATCACTTCAGAGTTCAGAATTAATTAAAAAATAAGAGCCAGGGGTTGGAGTGGTAGTATGGAGGTAGGGTTTTTGCCTTGCATGCAGAAGGATGGTGGTTCGAATCCCGGCATCCCATGTGGTCCCCCAAGCCTGCCAGGAGCATTTTCTGAGCGTAGAGCCAAGAGTAATCCCTGAGCACTGCCGGGTGTGACCAAAAAAAAAACAAAAACAAAAACAAATAAATAAATAAATAGACTTAAATATATGGAAGCCAAATAAAGCCTGGTATTCCAGAAACATTAAATTGAAAACTGCAGCTTAACCTAGACCAAATATAGGTGACCCACCTCTTCTCCATTCCTATCTACAACCAAATCAAAATGCGGTTTGAAATATTTAGCAAGATTAAATACTCCATCTTTGGAACTATACCTTGCAGAGGGTGGAGGGGTCATAAATGCAAGTTATTGTGGGCATGCAGATCCCAGAGCAACAGCTACCTGGGCTAAGTGAAATGATGGGACAAACCATCAAAGAAGTTGAGACAAATGGAGATTTAACCTTTTGTGCCTTCCAAATAAAAAGTAAAAGAGGAGATGCAAGCGTTATTTTCTCCTTCATTACCTCTTTAAGGGCAGGTAGGATGGGGGATTTAAGTGGTGCCTTGATGAAAATAAAGAAACTAAATGTCCAAAGAATAAGTGAGGAAATTATATAAAAAAGAGGGACAATCCAGGAGAAAAAGAACCAGGGTATTCATTTTATTCCAAAGGTGCAAGGACTGAACTGCTCAAGGAAAGGTAGGCAAAAAGTATAAAGGAGGGAGAGGGGAAGAAAGGAAGGAATAGAGATTTAGGGAAGGAGATAATGGAGAAAGGTGGTGTGCTCAGGGAAAAGAGAATGATCTAACTTGACCATCAAGAGCTTCCAATAAAGGCATATAGTGAAAAGGAAGTATAGGGTTAGCTCAGAGATGGTCTTGGTTACAATTTGTAAACAAATTTATATAATTTGTTTATTATTTGGCCTGGAATTGGAAGTCAGTCAAAGTTTTTCGAGAAGGGTGAGAAAAGCATCTTTAGAGCAATGTTTTAATAAGAGTAAGAGGTAGGGTTGGAAAGATGTACAATGGGTAGTGTGCTTTCTTATGTGTGACCTACACTGGTTTGATCCCCTGATCCCACCAAAAATAATCCCTGAGCACTACCAGGTAATCACAGCAACCCCAAAATAAAAAATAACAACAACAAAATAGAAACATCAACCAAACAAAAGTAAAAATAGTAAGTGGGTTACAGGGTTGAGAAAATATGTTTTGGGGTTGTATAGAAGCAGGAAGATCAATTTGAGAATCCTGTACTTAGCCTGAGAGAAATTACATACATTAGTGTCATGGTAGTAAGACTGAAAGGAAAATGACATATAGTGTGTAGTGTTAAAGAGCCTATATAGTTTTTGTCTCATTGATTACCTCATTTAATACCAGAAATTGTGAAAAGCAAACAACTTAAAGAGAGATACTATAAGATGAAAGTTTGCATCGATAAATGTTAATTGAATTACACAAGGAAGACTCCAAATAACTTGTTGGCTATACACAGGAAGGAAAGAGAGAAGTCAAGAATGACTCATAGCCTTTAAGAACTAGATTAATTCTCTCATCGAATATTGATTGAACTCTTACTCTACTGTCAGAAACTGTTCCAGGCTGCAGCAAAAATAAAGAAAACTTGACAGGCAAAATGCTCTCCCTCAGGATCGTCGTAAGTCATTGAACAGTTATGTTTCATAGTTATACAGATGAATATTAAATAACAGAAGGTGAAAGTGAAAGGTCAGGGTGAGTGGAGGGAAGGTCAGACACATGTGTTTTTTTTCCCAGAGTGCAATCAGGGATGGCTTGACAAGCAAGACACTAAGTCAGATGAAGAGAGTGAAAAATGGAGGGAAAATCTTTGGGAAACTTATTGTTGGAAAGACTAGGGTGTAAGAGTGTGTGTGTGTGTGTGTGTGTGTGTGTGTGTGTGTGTGTGTGTGTGTGTGTGTGTGAGGGAGAGAGAGGGGGGGGGGAAGGGGAAGGAGAAAGAGAGAAAGCATAGAAGGGAGATTTCAGAGCCTTCATTCCCAAGACTGTCCTAGTTCTGTGACGTGCCCCTTCTTGTGTACCCAACCTTCACCTGACCTTTTCCCTGGCTTTCTGTCCTCTCTCAGATTCACACTGTCAACTGTCCCAGTGTGACAGGATCTCCTGCCAGCAGCAATTCTAGCATTCAGCCAACTTGTAAGCCATCAACAGAATCACTAAGTAGATTTTATCCAGATGAAAATAGGTCAAACCTTACCTTGATGGAAAGATGCTGTCATAGGTAATTTAAAATGAACAGATTCTCTTTAAAGGACCTTGTGGCCTGTAATAGTCCCCACTAATATATCACCAGTGATTGCAGCCATAAAACTGGCCAGGAGAGGCTATCATACAATTTCCTTCCTACTTTCATCATATCATACATTTTATCAGTTTGGGTTATTGTTGTTCTACACTTACAAAAAAAAAGTGTTGGTTTTCTGATTTTAAATATTGGTTCAAAAAACAAAAGAGATGAGCCTCTTTTCTTCTAACCTGAGGAGGTTAGTTTTGGCTAAATCCATCTATTTCCTTTTATCTTCTAATATTTTGGCAGCCAGAATTAACTCAATGGAAATGTTGGCAAACTCTCCAATCAGACATTTGTTTTCTTAAATGTCATAGCCATATATATATTATTGATACTGGATTTTAATATAATTGGATTTTTGCATATCCAAGTGCCACTCCTGCACATTAAAAATTACCCTACTTAATAAACTTGAATGATTTCCATAGTTATTGTGAAATAAGTGGTGTTAATCAAAATCCCATCTTCATAATTTTCTCTTTCAAGACCAATTGTTGAAACATACAGAAGCAAGAAGAGAATAATTGGCCAATAACTTTAATCCCACCATCTATAATGATAAATAAACAGCACAAATAACAAACAAATTAAGTACCATTTTCCTTGAGCTTAGCAGCCACCAGTGGTAAGAACTTGAATCTTGTTTTCTTTTATGATTGATTCATATTCCTCTGCCCTGGCCCATAACAATAGCTTCCCAACTTGTATTCTTGCTCCTCCTAATTATGACCTCCACACTGGTCACTCAAATAAGCTCTCTTTTCTTTTCTTTTTTTTTTTTTGTTTGTTTGTTTGTTTGTTTTTGGGTCACACCTGGCAGCGCTCAGGGGTTATTCCAGGCTCTATGCTCAGAAATCACTCCTGGCAGGCTCAGGGGACCATATGGGATGCCGGGATTCGAACCACCGACATTCTGCATGAAAGGCAAACGCCTTACCTCCATGCTATCTCTTCAGCCCCTTTTAATAATTTTTTTCTTTTCTTTTCTTTTCTTTTTGGTCAAATAAGCTCTCAAATGCAAAAACTCAAACCATAAAATATCAAAAACTAAGTCTTGCCTAGAACCTGTCTGTGGCCCTTAAAATCAACATGTGTCTCTAAATTCTTGATCATCCCATGCAGGATTGTTGGTTTCCTGGCTCCTACCTGTGAGCCCTGATACATTCAGGCTCTCAGAGTGACACATGGAGCTCTGGCTCATGCCATGGAGCTCAGATTGCTATCAGACCCCACTTTCTCTTGGGGTGAATTTCCTTTGAGGAGCCTATAAAACCTCTCCTGTCCCCTCAGTCAAGATCACCAAAGTGCACTATTTGGTTTTCCTAACTTTTACATCTGGTGAAAGGGTGTGATGATTCATTTCTTTCTCTCTATATTTGTAGAATCCTTATGTAAATATATCCACTCTTTTCTTAGACCTCTGAAAACTTTGATCAATCACAGTTTTGTTTTGGTTTGATTTGATTTGGGGACCACACACAGCAATGTTCAAGAGTTACTTCTGGCTCTATATGGCTCCTCAGGGAATCATATAGGATGCAAGGGATTGAAATCACGTTGGCTGTGTGCAAGGCATATTCGCTGCCAATTGTGCTATCACTATCACAGAAATTCTTAAAAATTTCAATGTATATTATTTCCAAACTCAAGACATTACCTAATTATTATAATTACATAAAGGCACAGCTCCTTCATGACTTTCTATGATCACCTCAAAGTAAAAATTTCTACATCTGATATTCTATTACACACATATATTTGGATTTGTGTAAGAAATAAATCATTATTTCCATATATAAACATGTTTATATTAAATCTTTAGATCTCAGTTTATAAAACAACTTTTAAAATATTGCTCTTTAACAAAATTATTACTGTTTATAAGGTGTCTCTGAACTATTTCTGGGTCAATAACTTTAAAATCAGAGACTTTTCTAACTTTTTAGACAGACCCCAAATGAATGAATCCTCCCAATGTACTGCTTTGTTCTGCTTCTGGCTAGTAGGAAAAAAGGAGGTAAGTAAGTTAATATTTACAAATATGTCAGAAAACATTTTCAGGAGTTACTGAAATAGTTTCTGTATCTAAAGACCACAATTATACATATGGATACACCCACAAAGAAAACCAAATATAGTACCTCAATTTGAATAATCTACCATAGCAACTCTATGGAAGACAAGATTTTCAAAAGTGGCCTATTCGAGCCCTTTCATCAATTGTAACCCAATTCTTGGAAAATTTGGAAAAATCTTAGTCATCTAGAAAATGCTGATGGCAGACACAGGAAATTTTACTGAAGACAAGATGAAAGAATACTTTAGAAAGATCGTGCTAGACCTTGTGACAGCAGTAAAAATATCTGCAGAGCACAAAAATATCCAGACAGCTAGCAAAATACGATCATTTTAGAGTCCTTAAATATAGGTGAAAGTACAATAGTTAGCCCAGGTCTGTCCACAAGTCCTCCACATCAGAGGCTGTCCATTGAAAGTTTTCATGTGTATTATATTCCATCACCACAGCCACCACCAGAATGTCAATATCCCTTCACCAATACCTAAAGGATTCCTCCCACCCAACCTATAACCCCCACTCAGTAAACTCAGTTCTATTGAGCAGCTTTTAAATTCTGTTGCTGTTGGTCATTAGCTTTTATCATATTATGTTTCTTAATATGCCACATATTAGAAAGATCATTCTGTATTTGCCACCGTCTTTCTGAGCTTCACCCAATGATGGGTGCCCTCTAGTTTGTCTATGTATTCAATATTGTGTGTATTTATATATATATATATCAATTATGTATATATATACCTATATATATACCAATTTCTTTATCCACTCTTCTATTTGTGGACTGTTGGGTTATTTCCAGATCTTGACTGTCATTAATAGGGCTGTTATTAACAAAATAAGATATGCAGATGGTCAATAAGTATATGAAAACTTTCTCATCATCAGAGAAACAAACATGAATAAAAATAACAATGATATATCTCTTCACACCAGTGAAACTGGCACACATAAAAAAGATTAGGAACAGCCAGTACTGGTGCTGATGTGGGAAAAAAGGAACTTCATTCACTATTAACGGAACTGTCAACTGTTAATAAAACAATCTCTACAGAAAATAGAGTGGAGACTTCTTAAAAAGTTAAGATCTGAGCTTCTATCTGACCCAATTATTTCACTCTTGAGTTTTTCCTTTCATCAACTACTCCTGAGAACATTCCCTAATTACAACACACACACACACACACACACACACACACACACACACACACACGTACTCTCTCTACAGTGCTTTCTCAGGCTCTCCCTCTGGAAACCCCAATTCAACACCCGGTGGATTTCATTGATTTTTTCTAAAGAGAAATACAGAACTAACTTAGACTAATGCTCATTTAGAATTGAGTAGGCCTATGGCTAAAACACCAAGTCTTAAACAAGCTCAGGGGGTAAAAAATAGAAGCCTTCTTCTCTGTCCAGGACAGAGCCAGGTCCATTGTGTGGCTTCAGAACTCTTCCTCTACCCTCTTTGAAGAATTTTGTAAATCCTTGGAGGTGCCTGTAGAGTGGGACACCCGGCAGGAGGCAGCCATTGACAAGTGAGGCAGGGAGGAAATAAAGCAATCAATCAGCTCAATTCCTCAATCCCCCCTTCCTCACACTCTTTCCTCTCACTTTCTCTTAACTACTTTTTCCATAAACTAAGGCACACTCTTCTCAATTTCTTTGCAGCCAATGCTCTAAAGAGGGTTGTTTGCAATGAGGAGAGGAAAGGTAGAAGGGGATGTGGTTATGATATGACCCTGCGAGAGACAGAAGAAGGGCTGCTGCCCTATAGAGGATAAAGATAGAGAGAAACTTGGAAATTGAGTTTGAGGGATATAAGCATTTCCCTGGGACTGCAAACTAGAAAACAATGAACAATACTTGATAATGATAAGGGCATGGCCAGCAAAGTTTCCACAGATCATGGGAGCACTAAGCTATGCCAAGAAAGAGGAAAAGATTGCCAAGTAGAAAATTTCAGGTACAGAGCCATAGAAATAGAGATGGGGGTCCAGATGGTAGTGCCAGATGAAGGGAAGCACTGACTACCTGGCCAGCAGTGACAGGAAACTAGCCTACAAAGTGAGCCCAACCCACCTTGATCAGAACCAGAGACTTAAAAGAATTGATCCAGAGGCTTACAAGAATTGTTCCAGCGGCATGAGCTTTGTTCTCTGTGCAGTAAAGTCAATCTGGACTACAAGTGGGAAACAGATTAGAGAAATATGGAGGTGGCAGGGAGAGGTGAGGAGGCAGAGAAACCAGTTTAGAGGCTTTGGCAATCATCTCTAGGGGTTGCTTATCAACTGCCAGGCACTGTTTGGCTCCATTTCCACATCTGATTTCTCTCAATCTTCACAATGACTGCTGGATAAGGCCAGTGTTGTGGAGCGCCTCGTGACTAGAGCAGATGGAGGCAGGGGGAAGATAAAAAGGGAAGAAGCTCTGAGTTGCTCAGGAAGTCAGAGCTAAGCAGTCCAGAGCAACACTGACATTCAGGGAATCTAGGACCATAGCACACATCACTATTCATGCTCCCCTGGCTGATTTCTGCATCACTGAGACCATCCAATGAAGGCTTGCTAGGGTTCATCATTGTGCAACCAACCATGGCTGGATTGAATAGAGGGGGAAAAAATGAAGCCATGCTTGTAGGATGAGTGCAAGCCTGAAGGTAGTCTCCGCATTGGGCAGAGATCTGCTAGCAGGCAAAGGGGAGAGAGCACAAGTAATGGAGGTTTCTAGTTTCAGAGAATCAAAGGCAGAGTATGAGAATTAAGAAGGGAAGATGTCACTTTAGGGAATGGAACACTTCATATGGAAATCTGCAGTGACTAGGACAGTGAAGGGCAATGTCCAAACTTAAATATTAGTCATCGACTCACTCCAAACTAACTGATACACTTGCCTCTCCTCTCTATCCTGGGTTTTATCAAAATATCTGTCTCTTTCTTTTTTGTCCTGTCTCATCTGTCTGTCTGTCTATCTTTAAATCTCTCTCTCTTTTCTCTCTTAGTCTCCAGAGAGAAATATCAAAAGATCTTGTCCTGCATTTAGGCAACTCTGGTTTGATCCCCAGAACAATATGATACCCAGAATACTACTAGGAATGACCCCCTGCCAAATACAGAACAGAGAACTCAGGTAACCTGAGCACCATGGGTGTAGCTGAAGAGGCACAAAACAAAAAATACTTTCTCCTTTGCCACTCAATCCCCTCCCAAATCCTTCTTGTTTATATTGAAAGGCAGCCATTGAACAATGCAGGAGACTATCCATTGTGTCATTTGTAATAGCAGACTGGACACAATTAAACATCTATTTAACAGAGATCCAATTAACTAAAACCTTCACTTGGGAGCCAGAGCTGTGGTGCAGCAGCAGGGTGTTTGCCTTGTATGTGGCTGATCTAGGAAGGACCACAGTGCAATCCCCCGGCAACTCATATGGTCCCCCAAGCCAGAAGCAATTTCTGAGCACAGAACCAGGAGTAACCCCTGAGTGTCACTGGGTGTCACCCACAAAACAAAACAAAAAAACACCAAAAACCTTCACTGGGTTCTTTATATTGAGCCTGAAGAAAGAATATTCCTCTGCATGGATATGGACATAACACTATTCCTGTGTGTAAAATACAGGGGAAAATTGTATACCACCTTTCAAATCTGTATATTCTTACATATGCAAAGAGAACCAGTGGAAGACTAGAAAGGAACAGAGAGGGCCTAACCAGCTGAGACAATAGGATGGTACTCCCAGTGGTCCCAGTTTTGCAATTGCATAACTGTTACAAGTGCTCAAAAAGCAAGCATCAAAATAAAGCAGTAAAATCTTTATTATGAAGGAGTAGAGATGGATTACAGAAGCAACAGACAGGAACAATAAAGCCCCAAAGCAGAGGAATATTTTGAGTACCTTCTTGCCTGCCCCATGATGAAGGAAAATGACTGAAGGCTGATACAGGGACATCAAGCAATGGTTGAAGAGAGGATAGAAGCCAGGGAAAGGTTCAGAATAGGAGTAATACAAGGCACTAATCCCTTTTGAACCAAGCTACCATGATCTTGTGAGACCTGTGTCATTTGCCAATTTTTTGTATTTTCTTCAGTTAGAAATACATTTCCTCTATCCTTTTATTGCAGTCCTATGACAATAATTGAGCCTAAAAATAGCTGATGAGGTAACATTTTGGGATATGCAATAAGTTAGTAGAAAGACAAATTGAATACATTGACCTATGTGTGCAATATAAGGAAAAAAAACAGATGAACAAACAAAATTAAATTGAAATAAATCAGTGAGCATTAAGAAAAACTGAGGTTGGGACTCTGAAGATACAAGATAATACCCTTGCATTGTACAGAGATGACCCTGGTTCAATACCTGGCATCACATAGCATCCTCCAACATCTGCTAGGAGTTACTCCTGAGCACAGATCTAGGATAAAACACTGAGCACTATCAATTATTGGCCCCAAACAAACAAAAAAGCATGAGGCCAAAGAAATAGTATATGGGTAAGGTTCTCATCAGTCAACCCAAGTTCAATATCTGTAACCCCATATTGTCTGCCAAATACTGCCAAGAGTGATTCCAGAATACAGAGTCATGTGTTCAGCATGTATTCAGCAGCAGTAGCAGCAGCAGCAGCGGAAGAAGAAGAAGAAGAAGAAGAAGAAGAAGAAGAAGAAGAAGAAGAAGAAGAAGAAGAAGAAGAAGAAGAAGAAGAAGAAGAAGAAGAAGAAGAAGAAGACGGAGGAGGAAAAGGAGGAGGAGCAGGAGGGGGAGGAGGAGCAAAAGGGGGAGGAAGAGGAAGAGGGGGAGGAGGAGAGAAGAAGAAGAAGAAGAAGAAGAAGAAGAAGAAGAAGAAGAAGAAGAAGAAGAAGAAGAAGAAGAAGAAGAAACAGAAACTGAAGGAGGAGAAAGAAGAGGAGAAGGAGGAGGGGAGCAAATCTATAATGGTAGATGAAAATTAAATACATAAATAATAAATAAATAAATAAATAAAGGTTTAATGAATTTTCACTAAGTCAAATCTATATTGAAGAATAAAGAAAAAAATAAAAGGAAGGAAGGGAGGGAGGAAGGGGGAGAGGGAGGAAAGGAAGAAAGAAGGGAGGGACTTTTCTGTTTGCATCTTCAGTATGTGACTTCACAACAGGGTTTGAAAAAAATTAACAGGGTCTTCTCTATGCATGCCTACACCACCACCACCACCCCACCGTACCCTTAGCTCCTTTCTCCCCTCTGAGCTGGATTCACCATATGCCTCAGAAAGCCTGGTGCAGGGCAGAACAGAACAGAACTTTCCAACTTTTGGTCCCACCTCCTGCTCCTGGGTAAATTGGGGAAGAAGGGCAGAACAGAATTTCCCACTTTTGGCCCCTCCTTCTGCTCCTAGGTAAACTGGAGAAGAAGGAACAAAGGACTTTGGGGGTACAGAGAACCAGAGAATTCACTTATTATCCAGAGAGGGGAGGACTCATATTAGGAGAGTCCTAATAGACTCCCATAGGCAGTCTGACCCCATTGCTGGGCTCCAAGCAAGATAAGGAGACAGAGCAAGACTCCCTGTGTATAAGGGACTGCACAGAGGGACATCCGGGACACAAAGAAATAGTGCCTCATTCACTCCCCACCCTATTCTTTGGCAGGAGACATACCTCTGAGGAGAGGTAGTCAGAGACCAGTGAGTGGGGCTCAGGGCTTTTCTTTCTTCACCAGCTCTGCTATCACATTATTTTCAGTTAATACTCAATTTCTTTTCCCTGTAAGAGAAGGAAACAATTGATTTGACTAAGCAAAAGTAAAAGAAACCATGGCCCATGTTGACAATAGAACTGAGATAACTGGAAGGAAGGAATGAGCAAGGGGGTGGGAGAAGTGTGGGAGAAAAAGGGGAATTATAGAGAGGGGATTTCTTTATACTGTTTTTTAATAAAAAAAAATAAGGGACTGGGAAAAATTATTAAATAGTTTTATAGTTCACAGTAATGTATTTCTTGTACATTTCAGTTGGATATGAAATGCATTCCCAGTATTTCTAACTTTCAACCTTGGGTGCAATCACTCTCTGCTTTCTCAGCTTCCTCCCAGAGGTTGGGACTCAGAGGCAGTGGCTCATGAGCAGGATGAAAAACCAGTGACAAAAGTTGGAGAACTTGTCAGGAGAAGATAAGAGTAAGTGCTACTCAATTTTATTTTATCCATGTGTCCAGAAATGAATTTCCACAGAGGTCACACCAAGAGGTTCAGTTCAAGAAAGAACAATAAAATTGTCAGACACCTTGACCTACAGGGAAAACAACAAAAGGGAATAAGAAACAAAAGATTGGAAAGGGACAGTGGCTAAATAAATAAAAGGGTTCAAAGACAATGCCTTTCTTCTACGTCCTGGGGGTTCAGAGGCTGATGTCAGTTGCTTCCAGACAGAGACCAGTTTTCTTTAATTGCAGACTTGGAACCAATCTGCCTTTCTAAAACAAAGTTGACCTTTGGAGCTGGGTGAACTCCAGGTGGAATGATTACATTAGGATAAGAGAGTGCAGTGTATATGTTTAATTAACCTCATAAAGATGTTATAAATTCTACCCCCAGACCAAACCAAGCAAGTGATGAAGTTAGTGAAGTCACATACGCATGTTTTCATGTGCCAGAAACTTATAATGCAATGTTTCAACAATAAAAATGAATTCAAAACAAAAATGTTTAGGGGCTGGATAGAGAACTCAACAGACTGGAATGCGAGTTTTACATGCAGGAGTAGGGTACCAATAACCAAAGCAAACCAAAACAAGATTAAAGCAACTAACCAGTCCCTGCTTAACAAGACCAACTGGCTCATAATATCCCTGCACTACTCACACAGCATTATCGATGACTATCTCAACTGCTGAAGCAAGCTCCAAGAGAGTCTGCATATTGTTCCTTGCTATTTTAACCTCCATTACATAGCATAGTGATATTATAAGAGAATGCCCAATGAGTAAGTAGAGATAAATGAATGTTGGATGGATGTATGGATGAATGCATGCATGCATGCATGGATGTATGGATGGCTGGCTAGGTTGGAGCCACAGTGTAAACAAAGGTGATGATGTGTATATTGATCATTGACCCATTATTTGTGGGGAAACTCAAGTTTTTCTGTAATCTGTGTTGAATAAAATAATAAAAAAAGGCCCTTTGGATGGGCTTGGATGGTGGTAGAGGGTGATGGAGGCCTTTCTCTGTAGTCCCAGGCCATGTGGCTCCAATCCCCTCCAGCCAGTGGGTATCTGGGTTCAGGAGAGCAGTGGGTAGAAAACTCACTCACAGGCAGGCTTCTTCAGAAGATAACATCTTTATTTGCCCTAGCCAACATGTGTGACCTATATCATAACCATTTATGCATGCTATCCTCAGCTTGCCCTGCTTCTTAGCTTTTCTAGCCATCTCTCCTCCTGCCCTTTCTCCCACTCCATCCTTGCAAAATCCCTTTTTGCCCCTGAGGCCAAACATTTTGTAACCTCCCCAAGATCCCTCCCAGAATGGAGAGTCTTTCTTGTAGGTAAGGTTACACGAAGCATGTGGGGTGGGGTTACAATCTGCTCTTTCCAGACGAGTGTAAAGAAGAGGGAAATGACTGGATAATAATATATTGTTGCCTTATCTTACCTACAAGTGATAGATATAAAAAAAAAAAGATGGTAACATTTACCATCAAGCTTCTAGATGAAGAACAAGAAAATCAAAGCTTGTGTAATACTGTGGACAATGTCTGGAGGCAAGACATTCTCAAAGACAGGATGAAAGCTAGTGATAGAATTATATAGGGCCCAAGGACAATGGATGAAATGCTTTGGGTTGTGTATTGTGAGTACTCAACAAGTAGAAATAATGGAAGGTCGAGGTCCCAAGTGCAGAAAGGATTTAGATGAACTGTGACACCAAAGGAAAAGACCAGTTAGTGCATTGATTTATAAGAATTACATTTTGTGGGGCACATTAACAGATGATCACTTGCTGATCTGGAACTTTTGGATTTGAGTTGATGTTAACTCTCAAGCCTGGAAAAAGCTAGAGTACTAATATAATCTTTGGTGACCCCCATTCTACTCCTTGTCTCTGTTCATCATCTCCCTCATTCCTTACTTGGGCTCAAAATCTCCAGATTGATAGGAAATAAAGCCTTTTAACAAATAATTGAGTATATCTTCTTTGGTCAGCACAGATGAACCAGTATTTTCACTCTTGCATATCATTCCCAATGACAGGGATGAGAAGATACCACTAAATCTACATGTCATGTATCATACGTGTTCTCGGTTTCCCCCTGCAGCAGCAGCATTGACAGCTCCTCTTCCTTGATGTGGCTTCCATAGAAATGCCCTCTACTAGTTGCCTCCAACATCCTGCCTTCACTGCATGAATTTCTCCTTTGGACATTACCTTACAAATATTGCTTTCCTCCCAAGTTTCTGGAGAGCTCCACTCTTGTGCCCACAACTTTCCAGTAGGATGCCACCCTTTCTTTGGGTTACAAGATACAGCTACCAATAACTCCAATCTATATCTGACTCCAGGTTTCTGATCCACATCAGATCACCTGCATGGATGCTCTATTTCCCACACATCGTCCCTTACTTAGCCATATACTGAAGTAAGAAAGCTAGGAGCTGTAATTCGACAGCAGTTTGAGCTCAAGGACCAAAATGAAACAGACATAGGCCAAATGATAAAACTGGTTAGAGATGAGTACCTGACTCAACAATCACGTCATTGGTAAACTGAAAAATGGAAAAATTTTAAGCATTATTAAAACAAACAAACTACAGCTGAGAAGATCAAAAACAGCTAATAGTAAAGACTATCAACAGGGCTGGAGAGAGCTGAGCCACTTTTGGCATTGCTCAGAGGCTATCCCTGACTCTGTGTTCAGGAGTGACACCTAGTGATTCATGGTGCCAGGGATTGAATCAGGGTCTGCTGCATACAAGACAAGTATCTTAATGCCACATACAACCTCTCTTACCCAATGGTTAGAGATTATCAATGCTCGAAAATGAATAAAATATTTTTAAAAATCTGATAAAATTTACATGTGGGAACTCTGCCATGGGAAATTTCATATGATAAAAATAATGAGCCTGAAAGGAAATCAATCACAAAAAAAGCTGTAATCTCTAAAAACCAGACAAAATGAAAGAAAAGCCAGCCTTTGTAGTATAATATACAGAAAGGAATACTTTATCCTATAAAGCAAAAAGCAAGCAGTTAAAATATAGCATCTTGAAAATGGAGCAAGAAATTAAATTGCCTTAATGGAGTTCTCCCTGAAATAAATCTTTGCCATAAAATTCATCAGTGTCTATATCATTCTAATGGAAATGTTTATGTTCAAGAACAAAAGGAAAAAAACAACAGGGTCAAAACAGACTAGAATTTTAAATAATAAAATTTTGTACATCAGGGAACTCCAGAAACCCCCAGGTTTTCAAACTGGACTCATTTTTTGGTTTGTTTGGGGTCTACATCCATGGTGCTTAGGTCTTGACTCCTTGACTCTACTACTCCTGGTGGATTTGGGGACCATATGGGAGGATACCAGGGATTGTGTTGGGTCAGCCTAGTGCAAGGTTAGTGCCCTATCTGCTGCACTATTATCTCTCCAGTTTACTTGGACTCACTTTCTAGCACCACTTATGCCCAAACTACTTTTAGCTGAGTCCTCACAGAAATTCCTCTCCCTTTCTTTATTTTTGCTACGTCGAGTCCCATCTTGCCTTTTCTGGCTCTTTGACATCCCTCAATCTCCACCCCATTCCCACAGTAAATCCTACTATGATGGCCATTATCACCTACACAACAGATTTCTTAACTGGTTCTACTGCCTCTGTTGATTCAGACTTACTGCCCATGGAAGGAGATCTTTCAGAAATGCTAAAGTCTGCTTAAAAATTCTTCCTAGGATCCCTCTGCCCTGCCTTTGATTTGTGGGTCCCTTTTGGCATTTTCAATTCCAGCCTCAGTCCCATGGCCATTACTATGCTCAGCCTCTCTTGTCTCCACTTGCCAGATCTTCTCTGACTTAAATACATCACATGGAGTTCTTTCACATACATCTGCCTTCACCCTGGTTCCAAATATGCTTGAACTCTGTGCTGGGGAATTCCCACTCATCCCACATTATATATTGCAGGTGATTGTCTTCTTGTCTATCTCTCACACTAAATGAGGAAGTTCTCAGGGGAAGGCTGTGCCTTCACCATACTTTTTGTTATAAGTCCAACGGCTCAGCTCATGTGTAATAGGACCTCTATGTATTTGTTAATGGATGGATTTTGTTTAATCTTCACAAACATCTTGCTAAACAGGCATTACTTCCCTTATTTAGAGAAGCTCAAGGAATTTAAGTGACTTGCTCAAGTTTCCATAGCGAGTATCAATTGGGATTTAGCCCATAACTGTTTAACCATAAAGTGTATATTCTTTTTGCTCAGCTATGTAGTGCCTTTCCAAAATTCAAATACTACAAATATGTCACTGCAGGTCAACAGTGGAGAGTGATATACTAACAATTACAACATAGTGGACAATATAGAGACCTGGGCAATATAGGAAAGGGAATGTAAGGCCCTTGCCTTACATGTGGTGCTCCTGGGTTTGATCCTCAGCATCACATATGGTCCCTTGAAAACTACTGCTGAGTACCACTGGGTATAGCTCCAAAACAAAAACTAAGTAAGAAGAAAAAGAATGGTCTTTGGGGAAAAGGGATGTTAGGAAAAACTGAGGGAGTCAGCGAAAAACATTAGATCTAGAGTCTAAAAAGATGAGTAAGAGCAATTGGCAAAGTTGGGAGATATACCTTGGGCAGATGTAGAAAATAAGTTCACATGCTGCATTAGAATCAAGGCATTAATATTCTCTTGGAGTGTAGTATAGACGACAAAGCGGCAAATGCCAATAATTTGACATTTCCAAACACTAGAATGATTAAATGTATAAGAGTAGAAGTGCCAGGACAGATGATTTCTCAGAAGTAGTGCACATTATGCTAAAAGTGCCTTTCTTGAAGGCTGCCAGAGGCCTCAGGCAGGTCATTATGGACGTATTTCTTCATGCCTTGTACCTCATCAACCTATTCTGCTGGCTTCCAAGGGCTAATTAAAATTGTATGCTGACTGCCAAAGTAAAAGCACTTACATTAAAATAATAAGTGTTTAAATTAAATGGTTCAAAACAGAGTCTGATTCCAAGTTGACACATAGTTCTCTACCTTACCTCATAATTTGGGGAGGGAAAAAGGCTGAGAACTAGATGTAATATTTAATAAACAGTGAGTTCCTGATAGTTGCACTGATTCAAAAATAATCTTCAAGCTTTACAGCTTACTAAAAGCAGCTTCCAAGTCATCATGCCATTTTATCTTTTTATTTGAAATAAATGCTTTGGAATATAGAGGTGAATATCCTATATATGAGGGAAAAACTGTCTATCACTAAAATCAATCAGCAATTCCCATCAAAACCCTAATTCTTTGTCTTAGAAACAGAACAAAATTATAAATTTATACTAACACGAATTAAGAAGATATTGGTTAAAGTCCTTAACTAGAAATTGCACTTGAGTATTGAGAATAAGACTTACTACCTGGTAAGTCATTTATAAACAATTAAATATTCTAATTTTTCGACCTAGCAGTGTAAGTGAATATCCCTACTTATCAGCTTCAAAGAACTGACTTATTCTTCATCTTGTGAGGAAGAACTCTAACAGAGTTGCTTTAAGAAATCTTTGAGTTCCTCATTTTCTGTTCTGTTTCTAGAACATCCTTCTGCCTAGCCAATGCCCTGACTCACACATTATTTATTACTTGTGACTTGGCCCTAAAAACTGAGACTCAATCCTTAAGTCCTACTCAGACAATGGTCCTTCAAACCCATCTTCTGAGGGTTTGCTCACTTCCATCGGACCTGTCTTGACTCCCTTCAAACCAGAATGATCTCTCCTCTGAGTGACCATGCCATTTCTTCCATTCCTCTAGGGGGTATTTAACACACAGCATTGCAATATAATTACTCTGGAATAGGAAACACACCTCATTTATCCTTGTTACTCTAGGGCTTTTACAGTACCTGGCACACAAAAGACAGTCAACACATGTTTCCTCAATAAAAAATACTAATGGCTGTTGATTAAAGCTGAGCAATTTCAGATAACCATTATGCTGTAGAATAAAGCACTTCAGCTCTCTAAAGGAAAATAACATTTTAAGTTGATGCCAAGTCAACACCATTTAATTTCAGCCTAAAATAACCCGAGGTAGCCCAAAACTTCTCACTGGAATTAAAAGAAACTTTAGGACCATGTAACCCACTGTTGACTTCTCCTATAAGAAAAGTAAGGCCTGGGCCTTCTTAAACACTGGTATTCATGACTGAAAACCCTAACCTACTCAATGTCATTTTACTCTGCTTCCTATCTCAAGACTTTCAGCAGCAGCTGCCATTACTTGAGACTAATCCGAAGGCTTAATCCCAAATAAAGATATTATCCATTTTGGCACAGACAGCATAAAACATCAAAAACATGCCCTTCCCCCCCAAAATGACAGCTTGTCCAAGTTTAGTTTAAAAAAAAAGTTCTGGGATGGAGATATGGTATAACAAGTATGGAGTGCTTACCAAGCATGTGCCTGAGCTGGTTCAATTCCCAGCATCCCATATGGTTCACTGTACATCACCAGAAAGGATTCCTGAGACCCGAGTAATCCCAAAGCACACTCATATGCCACCTTCTGACATAAAAAACAAAAACAAACAACAGTAACAAAAAAAAAATGCTTTGCTGGTATGTTTCTATTTTTTAAGTTTTATTTTATTATTATTTTATATTATTAAATTTTATTAAAAATTTAAAATTGTTATTTTTAAAATTTCAAAGGTGAGTCATTATGAGATAGTTACAATTGTTCATGATTGATTTCAGTCATGCAATCTTCCAACACCCATCCCTTCCCCAGTGCACATTTCCCACCATCAATGTTTTCAGGTTTCCTGCTGTTCCCCTACACACACACACACACACACACACACACACACACACACACACACACACACACACAGATATTTCTCTCTCTCAAGCTCTTTCTCTTTTCCTTTTTCCCTTTTAGATACTGTGGTGTGCAATACTTTTACTGAAGGGGTATCATACATATCACTTTACCTCCTTTCAATATCCAGTTCTTGTCCAGAGTGATCAATTCTGTCATAGTGGTTCCTTTTCTATCCTAACTAGATTTCTCCACCCTTTTATGGCAAACTTCCTACCATAGACCAGTCCTCTTGGCCCTCATCTTTATTGTCTTTGATATTACTACCATAATATGTTTTTTTAAAAATATCCTACAGATGAGTGCAATCATTATATGACTATCCCTCTCTCTCTCTTTGCTGATTTTGCTTACATATACTTTTACTTTACATATACATCCATGTATAAGCAAATTTTATGACTTTTTTCCCTAATGACTGCATAGTATTCTGTTGTGTAGATGTACCATAGTTTCTTTAGTTTCTCCTTTATTCTCAGGCATTTGGGATGTTTCCAGATTCTGGCTATTGTGAATAATGTTGCAATGAACATAGGAGTGCAGCTACCTTTTCTGCATTGTGTTTTTGAATTCCTACTTATATTCACAAGAGCAGTGTTACTGGGTCAGATTGAGACTCAATTTCTAGGACTTTTAGGTTTGTCCATATTATTTCCTATAAAGGCTGAACCAACCAATATTCACACTAGCAGTGAATAAGAGTTCCTTTCTACTTGTATCCACACCAGCACTAGTTCTTCTTTGTTATGTGTGCCAGACTCTGTGGTGTGAGATTATATCTAGTGTTGTTTTGATTTGCATCTCCCTAATGATTTGTGATATGGAGCATTTCTTCATGACTGTTGGCCAATTGCATTTCTTCTTTTCTTCATTTTTTGATGGCGTTAGATGCTTCTATTAAGCAAGAACTATTAAGTTCTATTAGTGCCTTATATATCTTTGAAATTAACCCCTTATCAGATGGGAATTAGGTGAATAATTTATCCCTTCCCTGGGTAGGCTTTGTATCCTTGTTATTGGTTCCTTTGAGATGCAGAAGCTTCTAACTTTAATATAGCCCCATTTGTTTACCTTTGCTTCCACTTGCTTGGCGAGTTGGTGTTTCAGCCTTGAAGATGCCTTTAACTTCAGAGTCATAGACAGTTTTGCCTACATTTTCATCTATGTATCTTATAGAAACAGGTATGATATCAAGTTCTTTACTCATTTTGATTTGACTTTTGTGCATGACACTAAAAAGGTCTGAGTTCGTTTCTTACACGTAGCTGACTAGTTTTCCAATATCATTTGGTAAAGAGGCTTTTCTATTCCACTTCAAATTTTTCTTCTTTATCAAAGATTAATTGATTACATACCAGAGAGTTTGTCTGAAGATATTCAAGTCTATTACACTGATCTAAGGAGCTGTTTTTATTCCAATACTACAGTATTATGCTGTTTTAATTACTACTCCTTTGTAGTACAATTTAAGGTTGGGGAAGTGATGCTTCCCATCTTTTCCACCAAAAGATTGCTTTAGATGTTAGGGTGGGGGGAGTTGTTCCATATACATCCAGGAATATTTTTATCTGTTTCTTTGAAAAATGTCATAGATATCTTTATAGGGATCACATTTTGGGAATATTAATACAATTCATCAAAAAGATCATACTTCATGAACAAATAGGATTCATTTTGGGCATGTAAGGATGGTTTAAATATGCAAGTCAGGGCCCGGAGAGATAGCACAGCAGCGTTTGCCTTGCAAGCAGCCGATCCAGGACCAAAGGTGGTTGGTTCGAATCCCGGTGTCCCATATGGTCCCCCGTGCCTGCCAGGAGCTATTTCTGAGCAGACAGCCAGGAGTTAACCCCTGAGCACCACCGGGTGTGGCCCAAAAACCAAAAAAAAAAAAAAAATATATATATATATATATGCAAGTCAGTCAACATAATTCACCATATCAATAAAAAAATAAAATCATCTGATCATGTCAATAGATGCAAAGAAAGCATTTGACAATATCCAGCACTCATTCATGATAAAAACTCTAAACAAATGATAATTGAAGGAACTTCCCTCAATATAATCAAAGCCATTTACCACAAGCCCACAGAAAACATTATACTCAATGGGGAAAAACTGAAAGTCTTCCCTCTGAGATTAGGCATAAAACAAGGTTACCCATTCTCACCACTTCTGTTCAAGATAGTACTAAAAGTACAAGCCATAGCAAGTAGACAAGACAAAGATATCAAGGGTATCCAAATAGGAAAGGAAGAAGTCAAGCTCTCACTATTGAAGGATGACATGATTCTACATTTAGAAAATACTCTGCCCCCACCCTATACTTAGAAAATTCTAAAGAAAACATAAAAAGATTCTAAAGACAATAGACTTGTATAGCAAAATGGCAGGCTACAAAATCACTATATAAAAATCCATGGCTTTCCTTTACATAAATAAAGAGAAGATACATTAAAAAAAAAAAACAATCCCATTCACAATTGTGCCTCAGAAAAATCAAGTACATGACATAAAGCTCACCACAGAGTAGTGAGTGTAGTTAGAGAAATAACTACACTGAGAACTATCATAACCATGTGAATGAATGAGGGAAGTAGAAAGCCTTTCTAGAGTACAGGTGGGAGTGGGGTGGGGAGGAGGGAGATTTGGGACCTTGGTGATGGGAATGTTGCACCAGTGAAAAGGGGGTGTTCTTTACATGACTGAAACCTAACTATAATCATATTTGTAATCAAGGTGTTCAAATAAAGGTATTAATATTAACAACAACAACAAAAAGAAATGAAAGAGCAATACAAAGAAAACGAAGTATTACTTTAAGAAATAAGAATAAGATTAGGAATTAATTAGGATTAATCATGGATTAGGAAGATTCACATCATTAAAATGTCAATACTTTGTTTTTATTTTAAATACCTGTAATACAAATTAAAAAATTTCAAGAAAAAAGCTAGGTTATACTGTCCATAAAACAAAATACCAGTAAAGAGAGAATATCATACCAATTAGACTTGCTTGCAGTGCACTATTAAAATATGAAAAGGAGAAATCCAACTATGAAGAACTTTGTAAATCTCAATGGTTTCAATAAAATATTTTTTAAAATATTAAAAATAAATTAAAATTGAGAATGGCCCAAAATCAGTGAAATAAAGTTATTGTTGTACCCCTAGTTACTTAATTGCAAGTTTCATTGTATTGTCTACATTATAATAAGTAGAAACTGCAAATAAGGTATGTCAAGCTCATAAAATTTAAATCAATTGCATGAAATTTAGTGTTTAGAACAAAGAATATCTAGCAAGTCATGTCAGACCACACATTTCAATACATAACAGTAAAATAAAACCTATTTATATGTTTTACAGTCACCAGGAATTTTTATTTAATCAGTTGCTATCTATTAGTTACAGCTAATTATATGGGTGAAAGGTCAGAAGGAAATTTAAGAGATGATAGTGATCAGAGTCTGATTTCATCTCACTTTCTTACCAATAAAATACTTATGTACAGATTATACATTCCAAATTTGTTTTTATTTTTGTTTTTGGCTTTTGGCTATATCTGGCAATGTTCAAGGCTTACTCCTGGCTTTGTGCTGAGGAATCAGGGATCACTCCTGGTGGGTGTAAAGACAGAATACAGATCATCAATGTGTAAGGCAAACAAATGACCGACTTGCTATATCTTACCCAGTCCCATAATCCACTCAGCAAACCTGTCCTCCAAGACCTCATCAAAGGTTGCTTCCTTCTAAGATGTCCTGTCTCCCTTCAAAGCAGAATGATCAATCTCTTCTTTGTATTGCAAGTCCATATATTTATTATGAAAGGGCATATATGCAGGGGGAGGTAAATTAATGTAATTACCACTTTAGGCAAAAAAATAATAGGAAGAGAATAACACTATGCTGAGAAAAAGATTGTTTAAGCTCGAGCATTTTTCTTTTTATTGATATTCTGAAGAATTAACTGCTGTTTTCCATAAAATGCTCATCTAAGTTATAATATGTATTAAGCACCCTGCTTAATAGTAGATAAAACTGTTAATTATTCAAACTTATACTAAATTAGAAGTGTCAAAAACAACAGAAGGGTTTTATGTAAAAATATAAATTTAGAATATTGAAAAAGATAATGTGACAGATGCACATAAAAGATTAGTTTGAAAATCTAAGGCCTTGAGTCTAGGAAAAGGTTTTTTTTAAAGCTAGGGTATAGAAACCCTTAATCTGTTTTTGCATTTACAATATAAAACCAAAGAAAAAGTAAAAAAGAGATGTTTGCATAAGAGATAAAACTTGAACAATATGATCTTTATAAGACCTGGAGTACTCCCACTTTTAAACTAATTCAGAAACCAAAAGAAGAAAACAAAACAAAACAAAACAAAACAAAAAGGTAGTAAGAATGGAAACATATTCATGATCAGACTGGAAGTCTGATCAAATAAGGACAGGGATATATGATCTCAAACCCAAAAATAACCCAAAGAACCCAGCAGACAAATGAAAAGTTAACTCAGATATCTTGATCGAGGGAGACTTGGATCTGAAATAGAAAATCACAAAGAGATAACTTATCATCAGGGAATAAAGAAAATAGGAGAGTGAGCAAACTTTGGAAGGCAAAATTCAAATGGGTAAGCAACATGAATGAGGTGATAAATAAAACCTCTGTCTCCTAAATTCTAAAATTAAGCCCTTTGCTAGCTGAACTCCTAATTGTTAGTCAGCAACAAATTTTCTGGAAAATTTGAGTTCCGTCTGCAAATAGATTCTTGTTAATTAACTGTCTAAATGATAAGAACTATCCCAAACATGACACATCTATTTTTTTTTTATGGATAATGAAAAATGTATGTTTTTCTCCTCAAAGGAGAAATCCAGGGTGGAAAAAAGCTTTGCTAAGTCATCATTATGGTGCTTTTCATCTGTAATTTGGAATTTCCCAGGAATTTTAAGTCTCATATTTATTTAAACCTATACTTATCACAAATTAAATACCATATAGCTAATATAGATTTTTGTTCGTATACTTTTATTACATAAACAAGACCTACAGGAGCATATTATCTTTTATAAGCCATCCCTTTTGAACAAAAGTTTTTATTTTAAAACAAAAGGCTTTGATCATAATGGTGTCAGTACTAGATTCTAGCACCACAGAAATACTTTTGGAAATAAGGTTCTGTTCATGATCATTTTTAGATAACTTGTAATAGCGGGTGCATTAGAATCAAAGGCACAATATTCAGTTTGTGCTGCAAAAAAATCCAGAAACAAACTGGGTTACTATTCTTTGGAAATCCATGGAATAAAGCCCAATAGGATAAAACATAATGAGTATCAGTACAAAACTGATTGCTGAAGAAATATTATTACTGAAACTCCAAGATTCAATAAACTCGGGTCAATTTACTGCCAGGGCTTGCTCTCGGCACAGCGGTGGATTTTATTTCTTTAGAACATCAGTTGCAATGATATCCTGATTCCTTAAAAAATATTAAATCAAACGCTTTGAAGACAAAATGGTGAATAAATGAAATTCAGCACTACGGTTTGATGACTAGACATATGGCATTTATGGTTTAGAAAACATAAGTCAGGTACTGCCTACATAAATTGTCAATGGAGACATCTCAAATTTGAACTGATTCTAATCTGTGATTAAATCTATACTAGGAAAAATAAATGGCACAACAGCCATCACCTGAAATACAGATCCAAGTGCTATTATCTGCTACCTTAGAGCAGTGATCACAGACTTAATCATTCCACAGAACAGTTTGGAGAACTAGTTCCAAAGACTAAAGCTCAGAAGTGCTGAGACCTAACACATAGGTCTTAAAGCATGGTTCACAGGCTCTGCTGGATTATCCATGTTGCTGCTTTGAACTTCAGACCCAATTCCGAAGTCATCACATGGTTAAGGATTTCATATTTTCTACAAATCTGCATGGCATAGGTAACTACTTTTAATCCAGTGGTACAAAAGTCTGAAAAAGGGTTTGCAAGGACTTGGGGAAAGAGGCCAGCAAGGTAATGTAGACAATAAAAACTCCATAGAGGTGGGAGAAGTGAAGCGTGGGAAGTTCTGAGTATGACCTTAGGTCAAAGATGCTTTCGTTGGTGAATCAGAACCTAGGCCTTCTTCTGATTCATGGTCCTTCCCAAGCCTCAAAGTTCATGATGCTTTGGCTACTCAAGGGAAGTATATAGGGAGCTACTTTTCAAATATCATTGAGGGGCAACAGACCATAAGTGCTACCCATAGATAGAGTGCTTTATACTTGAAAAGTGACGCTACTGCATAAATGAAAGGCAGCATTTGAAGGCACCACAGCAGGGTATTTTTTCTTTCAGCTCCTATGAACAGGTTTCATCCCATTTACCAATGAAAGACACTGTGAGCCAGAGTATATAAGTTTCACAAGATACTTAGCTAGAGATTGATCTATGATTCATACGTAATGGATCTCATGTACTCTTTATGTAGTCACGAAATGGTGATGATTATGGTTAATTGCTAAAAGATGAAACTGCACCATTTGCAAATTGTTCATTTACTAAATTTCCATTAAGATTTAAAAAATATTGAAGTGGGGGCCCGGAGAGATAGCACAGTGGCGTTTGCCTTGCAAACAGCCCATCCAGGACCAAAGGTGGTTGGTTCGAATCCTGGTGTCCCATATGGTCCCCCGTGCCTGCCAGGAGCTATTTCTGAGCACAGCCAGGAGTAATCCCTGAGCAATGCCGGGTGTGGCCCAAAAACAACAACAAAAAAATATTGAAGTGGGGGGACTGGAGGAGATAGTATAGGGTTAAGGTACTTGCCTTGAATGCATCTTACCCATCCTCTGAACCCAAAATGGTGCTCTAAGCATGCCCTGAATGACCCCCACGCAGTTTCAGGAATATGCCCTAACCACTACTGGGTGTGAGCCAACTCACCCTCCTGAAATAATTATTTTAAAAAACAATAATTTTTTTTAACCACTTCATTTTCCCATATTGTACTTCTCTGTTCCTGAGTTTAAGACCTCTCTGTGAGGCAGCATTTCACAGCAACCAAACTGGTATTTGAAGAGCCATTATACAGTTAATATCAGGAGGAAAGATTCAACCGCAGATTATACACCGAAGAATTCATGTAGCAACTTATAAATTCTCCCTTGAATTTGTATCATCAATCATTATGCCAATTTACTAACTTTGAATACATACATCCTTTATTTAACAAGACTTGAGGTCATTTCAGTTTCTTCCCCATCTCTTTGGTTTGCATCTCCAATTCTTCTGATTTTCTTCCTCACTTTTCTTTACCAGAACGGTTTTTCTACCTCTGAATATTTCTCACTATCAGCATGTACTGCATGCTGAGGCATACTCTCACTGCTGGCCCAGTTCATGTTTAATTAGAACTGCTGGACTTCATCCTTCAGATAGTTTTGTTCCCCTATATACCTTAACTCAGAAATGCTATTTGAAGCCTCTTTAACTGCAGGAGTTGTTTGTTAAAGACCCCCTTTGTTTCTGGTTTAATTTTATTTGGAGGTCAGATCTGGTAGTACTGATAGGTCTTACTCTTGTCTCTGCACTCAGGGATAAATCACTCCTGTAGGGCTCAGGGGACTATAGAGTGCTGTGGATGCAACCATGTCAGGATCGTGCAAGGAAAATACCATACCCACTGTACTATTGCTCCAGCCCCCTAACTTATTTTTTTTTATAAATACATATATGCTTTTAAATCTTTTTACAATCGACAATTAACATTTCTTTTCCTTGGAAGAACCATACAAGATTCTGAGGAACTCAGAAAACCTATTTGTAAGTACTCTTTCCTGAATTTTAAGTCAGTGGCAATGGTTTAACTCCAAGGAAGCTACTCATTTCTTGTAAGCTATTTAAATTTTCTAATTACCAAAACCAGTAGTAGTAGTGTTCACTGAGAAATGCATATTTTTAAGCTGTTGGGCGTGCTATGACGGGATCCTGTGAGTTTGGGTGGGATCCCAGTTTAAATAGTAGGAGCAGCTCTGATGATGAAAATGATTAGGGGAAGTGAAGTTGCAAATCCGTTCAACTTGCACCTTTCCACCTTTGCTTCACCTAGACCTGGACACAACTGCTCCCTCCCTCTCTTGGTTGGCTATTTAAAAGGACAGACACCACATTTGAAACTCAGTTTCTATCTTTGCTCAGGTCTCTTGTGGCAAATGAGAAATATATTTGTGCAGGGCTGACTTAGGAAACAATGTCAGAATCACTCCCTTGTCGATCCCAGCTGACCTAAATGCAGGATCCAGAAGCCCAGGAAAGGCTAGAGGGATAGCACAGTGGGGAAGGTGTTGGCCTTCTAGTCTGCCTGTGGACCCTGTAGGGTACTTATCTGAGACCCACCCATTTCTGGGAGGGGTCTTGGGAACCGGATAATAGGTGTGACTTTACCTGCAAAGCCCAGCCCATTCCTGGGAGGGGTCTTGGAATAGGTAGATAAACCCGGAAGCCAAGGGATTAAGGGGCTTTTGCCTTTTGGCCCTGCTGGGCTCTCTGAGGGAGGTGGCTGAAAGAGGATAAGACGCAGGGCAAGCCTAGAATGGCTGTATGCTTGAAAGGTTATGAGTAGGCCACACACATGTGGTGGCTAGGGCCTAAATAAAGATGATTCTTCCTGAAGCCTGCCTGTGAGTGAGTGATTTCGCGTTTCACCTGGGCCTGGAACTCGCCGGTTCATGGGGTTGCTGAGCCACGTGGCCTGGGATGGCAAAAAGAAATCCATCGCCATCCAGCCTCATCTTTAATTATGTAATGCAAGAGACCCCTTAGTTCTGGGAAGAGTGCTCCTTGAATGCAGAGCCAGGAGTAAGCCCTGAGCACCATTGGGTGTGGCCCCATAAACAAAACAAAACAAAAATCAAAAACAGAAGCCCAGAGAAATGCTGAGACAGTAAATAGGAATTGACATCAACAGGCAATAAAAGCCAGTGATGGAAGAGGGTGATTTACAGTAAAAACAACTACTTAAACAGGAGCACCAAGCAATCTCAGGCACCATCCAACTGAAATGACTTTTGAAGATTTGATCCAAGGCTCTGCGTTGGAGGGATACATTCAAGTACGGATTAGGCTCAACTAGACCCACTCGAGGTGATTGTAAATGTGTAAACTATTCAGCTTTGTATGATGATTGCGTGGCACTGCTTCTTTCCTCCTTGCGGCAGGGCATCTGCGAGGCAGTTTCTCACCCAGACGAATGTACACTTTGGTCCTTGCCACCCAACTCTCAGTCCGCCAGCTGGCTGTGCTCTAAACAGCCCAGTCTTCCACTGGCTCCGAATGCGCTACCAGCTAATACACTAGTGCGACACAACCTTGGGGAAAAGGGGGATGTCGCGCAGGTCCGGGTCTCCAGATTTCTTTCCAGTCCTGTCTGATATCATCTTCCCATTTAGGTCTGGGAAGGTTTGAGTGTTGATTTGAGGGGGCAGTGGCGATCCGTTTTCCTTCAACTAACAAAATAAGTGAGCAACAACAGAGGCAAAAAAATGAAGGATTAAGGTTGGCAAAAGGAGAAGGGGCAGGGACAAGGTGCTAAATTCCCTTGAAGCAGAGAATAGCAAGGAAGGGGTGTGTGCATCTTCCAGTCCACTTCCCCAGGGTGGGGGTACTTCAGTCCCTTGGGGGTGGTGAGTCTGGGGAGAAGAAATGCGGTGCAGCAGTCACCTGGACCACAACTGCAAAGACAGGATGGTCTAGTCCTCTTCCAAACACAAAAGCTGAGCAGCTGGATGGAGCAAGAACGAAGGTGGGGTATGTGTGTGGCAGCTCCAAACCAGCCTCCTTGGATCCCCCAAACTCCAAATCCTGGAGTCATTTCCAAAGAGGGTCAAGTGGGAGAAGGCCTGCTATGGCCATTCCCATTCTTTCTGGGCTAGCATGGAGCTACCTCCATACAGGAGGGGGTTCGAATCCCATATGGCATCCCTTATATAGGGTTCCCCCTTTGAGCCTGGCAGGAGAGATTTCTGAGTGTAGAAGAGCCAGGAGTCACCCCTGGAGTGCTGCTGGGTGTGACCCAAAAACCAAAACAACACCCCCCCCCAAAAAAAACCATAGATGTGTCAGTTATGCCCATTCTCCATTCTTTGGCTAGTTTCCCCCATCTCCACCTGTTGGGCTGCCTTGGGGCCTCACAAGAATTCTGGCGAGGCTGAGAGATAGCATGGAGGTAAGGCATTTGTTTGCCTTGCATGCAGAAGGAAGGACAGTGGTTTAAATCCCGTATGGCATCCCAGATACAGGGTCCTCCACCTTGAGCCAGCCAGGAGCCATTTCTGAGCGTAGAAGATACAGGAGGAACCCCTGAGCGCTGCCGGGTGTGACCCAAAAACCAAAAAAGGGGGTCAGAGAGATAGCAGGGAGGTAGGGCATTTATTTGCCTTGCGTGCAGGATGATGGTTCTAATCCATATGGCATCTCATAGATAGGGTCCACCTTGGGCCTGCCAGGAGCCATTTCTGAGGGTAGAAGAGCCAGGAATCACCCCATCAGCGTGACCCCAAAACAAAACCAAAACCCAAAAACAAAATCAAGAAGGGTCAGGTGCTACGCCCATACCCCAGTCTTTGGCCACTAGAGTCCCACCTCTCCACCTGTTGGGCCTCACAAGAAGTCTGGGGGTCAGAGAGATGGCATGGAGGTAGGGCATTTGTTTGCCTTGCAATGCAGGAAGGACAGAAGTTCGAATCCCATATGTCATCCATCCCATATGAGTCCTCCCCATTGAGCCTGCCAGGAGCCTTTTCTGAGGGTAGAAGAGCCAGGAATCACCCCATAAGCATGACCCCAAAACCAAAAATCAAAAAAAAAAAAAAATCCCAAGAAACAAAACCAAGAAGGGTCAGCTGCTATGCCCATACCCCATACCCCATTCTTTGGCCACCAGAGTCCCACCTCTCCACCTGTTGGGCCTCCAAAGAAGTCTGGGGGCCGGAGACAGAGCATGGAGGTAGGGCATCTGTTTGCCTTGCAATGCAAGGAGGACAGAAGTTCGAATCCCATATGGCACCCATCCCCTATGAGTTGTCCCCATTGAGCCTGCCAGGAGCCTTTTCTGAGGGTAGAAGAGCCAGGAGTCACCCCTGGGGCGCTGCCGGGTGTGACCCCAAAACCCCAGAAAAGCCAAAAAAAGAAGAATTCTGGTAGCGGCCATCCCCACCCCCAAGCACCCCGCGTCCCAGCCAGCCAGCCAGCCCAGAGGCCGAGGTGAGGGTGAGGCGAGGCCAGGGCCGGTGCCAGGCGAGGCGGGCGAGGCGCGGAGAGGCGGGGCGCTCCTGCGAGATGCAGAAGAGACGGAGCGTGGCCCCGAGCGCGGACCTGCCGGGCCCGCGGGCGCTGGAGCCGGAGCCGGAGCCGGGCGGGCCGCGCCGCCGGGGCCGCTCGGGCTGCGGCGCCAAGAGCTGCGGGAAGGCGGCGCAGGCGCACTCGAGCCGCCGAGCTTGCAGCAAGCAGCCGCGGAAGACCACCGGCTCTCCGTCGGGCGCCGCGGAGGAAGCGCAGCCTCCCGCCCCGGGCTCGGGCACCTCGGAGCCCCGCGCGCCTGCGCCTGCGCCTCCCCGCATGGAGCCCCGCGCGGCGCCCTCCCGCCACTGCGACGGCAGGAAGAAGATGGCGGCGGCCGTGGCGGCGGCGGCGGCGGCGAGCGCGCAAGCGCACGCGCACGCGCAGGGCCCGATGACGTCACTCGCGCGCGCCGGCCGCAAGGACCCGGATGGCGGCGGCGGCGGCGGCGGCGGCGGGAGCGGCGGCCGGAGCAGCGGCGGCTCGGGCTCGGCCGAGGGGCGGGGCGAGGCGGGGCGGGGGCCGGGCGGAGGTTGGCGGGAGGCGGCGGCCGCGGTGGCGGTGGCGGGCGCTCGCAACATGGCGGGCGGCCACGGCGAGGCGGCGACCCCCGCGGGAGACGACGGCGGTTCCGAGCGCGAGCGCGAGCGCGAGGCGGAGCAGCCCCCGAAGGCGCCGCAGCGCACCGAGACGCTCGGCTTCTACGAGAGCGACCGGCGGCGCGAGCGGCCGCGCGGCCCGGGCTCAGGTGAGGCGGGAGCGGGAGCGGGAGGCGCCGGGCCTCGGCGGGCTGGGCGACGACCCCGGCCCCGGGATCTCGCCCGGGAAGTCTCGCGAGACTTGGTGGGCGGGGGGGGGCGGGGGCGGGGGTCCCGGCCCGGGCTGGCTGCTGGTGTGACAGGTTGACAGGTGGACAGGTGGGCAGGCGACCCCGAGCCCAGCGCCCCTGGAGCTGTTGCTGCTGCTGCTGCCAACAGCCGAGCGGCCAAGGTGACTTTTTGTTTGGGTTTTCTGTTTGTTTTTGTTTTGTTTTGCTTTGCTTGACTTATTTATTGATTTCATTTTTTTCTATTTTGCTCCTGTCTTTGCACCTGCTCCCGAGCGGCCAAGGTGACTTTTTGGGTTTATTTTTCTTTGTTTTTGTTTTGTTTTGCTTTGCTTTTTTTAATTTATTTTATATTTTATGTTTTGCTTCTGTGTTTACAGCTGCTCCCCAGCGGCCAAGGTGACTTTTTTATTTGTTTTTTAGTTTTGTTTTTGTTTTGTTTTTAAATTTTGCTTCTGTGTCTGCAGCTGCTCCCGAGTGGCCAAGGTGACTTTTTGTTTTTGTTTTTGCTTCTGCCTTGTTTGCAGCGCCCTGGAGGCCCCCCCCCCCCCAAGAAACTTGTTCGATGCTCCCTGGCTCCACCCCATCCCCAAAAGGCGGCATACAAACACACCCCAAGTCCAAGTTCAGTTCTTTTGGCTCACCACCGCCCATAGGATTATCTTGTGAAACACACTCCTCCTAACTTACTTATCTGGGAACTTTTGCTTAATCGGAAACGTTAAACAAAATATATATGTACATACTTTTTTTTTAATGAAAAGGGATAGTAGGTGCACAAGAAAAGATGTATCAAGGATTAGGACTTTGGGCTTGAACATAAACGTGTGTGTGTGTGTGTGTGTGTGTGTGTGTGTGTGTGTGTGTGTTTATGCTTGTAAGGGTGCACGGCTTGAGGACTTTGGGCTTAAATATACGTGTGTGTGTATTTATGCATGTAAGGGTGCACGACTTCACTGTTTGCAGAGGGTTTTCATTCTACAAGTATGTTCTTGGTTTTCTGTTGTGTATGTGTGTGTGTGTGTGCTTTGGAAAGGTGTGTTTTCATTTTTATCTCTTGCTGAAAAGGGGGAAGAGGCTAAGACATAACATTGTTTGGGGAACACAGGGATCAGGTTTTTAACTGTTACATAACTCAAACAGTAACTGAACCATAAGTTGATTAAGTTTCTTCCATCCAAAACTCTTTTTTGGCTCCACGGAGCTGATATTGGCTGAAGGAGCCAGGCGGAATGGAAATTCCAGTGAAGGCTGCCTGCCCCGCAGCACTGATTGAACTTCAGTACAGAAACTGTAGGGCTGATTTAATGAATGCCTTGAGAATGATCCTGGGAAGTCCTGATTAATTTGCTAATGTCCACAAGTAGACGTGGGTTGGACTTGTGAAAAAAAAAAAAAAAAGAGGGGCCCGATGGTTGAAAATCAAGCACATACTGTCCAGTCTTTCCCAATTAACCACTTAGAAACTCGCAACTCTGTTTGATTTGCCTGTCAGTTAAACACTCGCTTGCTGAGAGTATTTGCTTTCTGAATTGGCAGGATCAAAGTTAGACGAAGTATTAATCTCTCAGCAGTCTTATTTACTTAGACCTGGATATTGAAAATGTCTTGGTGCACCTAGAAAAAACTCTGGTGCAAATAGAAACAAGTGGAGCCTCGTGTTACCATAATTTCTGGAAGTTACTTCTGAGTTTCAAGAAAGCACTAGTCTTTGATGACCCACCTTTAATGGTTGCATGCACAGAAAATGAGATTGGCAGGAGCCTGTGACAGAGCTGGGATGCTTGGGCTTTTGGGGAAGCCAGGAACATCCCTTCCCAGGCCTTTGACTGGTGTTCAGCGGCCTGCTAGGTCAGATTGTGAGGTGTGGTCCCATCCCATGGACTTCAGTAGCATGCGTTCCTGAGCCTCTACTGCTCACTGTGTTTGAAGGGCCACCAGCCTTAGCTGTTGGGGTAGCACTCATGGTTTCCCCAATTCCACCAGGTATGTATGAGGATATGGCCACTCTTTGGAGAGGAGAATTTGAGTCCAAATGTCAGGAATAGTTCAGCTGGAATCCCCTGACACCAGTTGAGTGAATGGTCCTTCCTTTCCTGTTTCTTTTGCTCTTGGTCCCCAGGCTCAATTTTCTCCCCAGAGGTGGGAATTCTTGTCATCTCAGCCCCAAACTCAAACCGGTGTTCTCTCTGCTTCTCCAGCACCACGCCTTGCTGCCTCTCCTTCATCTCCTGCCCAATTTCCATAAGACTTTCTCAGGCCTGGCTGGGCCAGAGCCGCTACAGGTGGCCCCCTCCAGTCCCATGTGAGGAGCAGTTCTCCCCTAAACCACATCTGCCACGCCTAGGTGTGGCACTTGTTAACTGTTGTGGTTCACCTTCTGGGCCTGCCTCCATCACTCAGGCCACTTTCCCCAACTTTGAACAGCCTTTGTCTTTCATCTTGAAAGCCCTAATCTCTGGGTCTTTCTCAGTGGCCTAACCGGCAATTTCTTCCAAAGTCCCCTTTGGAATTGAGGGCTCTTAGAAATGAGACATTGATAGGCCCATCCTTCGAATCCCAGACTCTAAATGTGTAAAAGTTAGAAGCTCACTCCAAACCTTCTCATTGGCATAAAAGAAATCAAAATAGACTGGCTTCTGTCTGTACATTTAGAAAAGGTAGATGAAAATTAGTTTGTGTTTCTCTAGCTGTATATATTATCATATGTCTTGCTTGTTTGTCTTTTTTTTTTTTTTTTTTTGGTATTTGCTTTGGGGGCATACCTGGTGTGCTCAGGGGTTACTTCTGGCTCTGCACTCAGGGATTACTTCTGACAGTGATCATATGGGTTTCCAGGAATCGAACCCAACCTGCTTGTCCCTCTGAACTCTTGGACTTTTAAGTAGCCTGACAGTGGACTGCTCCTGCATTTGGTGCTGGGATTTAGACTTTGGCACAGTTCCCATCAGCTGGGACCCCCACCCTCAATCCCCACCCCTGTTTCTGCTCTTTCTGGGAATGATCATTGTGAAGTCCATGTGTGTGTGGTCCTGTTCAAGCCACCTTTCTTCCTTTCCCCCACTCTTCAAAATACCCCCAAGGCCTGTTGTCCTCGACGTCACTTGTGGTGAGAAGTCTTTCCTACCTCGGTTCCACACCGTGTTTCTCCACACTATGTTCCTCTGCTTGACACATGCAACCCGTTCTCAGTGGAAAACTGTCTTTCTTTTCTTTTCTTTTTGGTTTAGGAGCCACACCTGGAGATGCTCAGGGAGCACTCTCTCAAGGTGGGACTTGGGAGAGCATCTGGGTTGCTGGGGCTGGAACCCAGCATGGCCCTGTGCCAGGCAAGCACCCTTCCTGCTGTGTTCTCGTTCCCAGGGCTGAGAGTTGCTGAGAGTGTGGGCCGCTTGACTTCGGACTGAGGTTGGGCAATCCGCTCCTGCCTCACCAAGCCTGAATTGCCCTGCAGAACCTCTGCTGGTTGACCCTGCTTGCCTAACCCATCCACTGTTTCACAACTGCGCTCGCAGAGTGTTTCGCTTGGAGAGTGTTCCGTTTTTGTGGTATCTCACTCCCTGGGCCCTAGGAACCCTGGGGACCAAAAGGGAGAAGACGGACACCCAATCAGTAACAAAACACCCACCAGTGCAGATGAAGCAGGGTATCAGAGTAGTGCCAGGCACTACTGCCAGGCAGTGAGTATAAAACAGCATCTGGACTCCGACGTGGGGAAATGAATCGTCTGATGGTGCCTGTGCCATGTAAGCCAAAGTGTCTGGTGTTCTCCTTTTAATGACAGCTTCACTCCTTGAGCTTGAACTTGAGCTTCCAGTGACTTCTATTCTCTCTCTGCTTCTAATCCTTCAGACCTCGTCTCCCTGGATTTCACCAGAGAATGAAAAACATCAGTAGACTGAAACCCAGTTAGTCCAACTTGCTCTTTTTAGCAAGTTCCACTTTAGTGGACTTTGAGAAAACAGGAGTCGTGGGAAGAACCCTGGTTACATCCCCGATGTCGGGGTAGCCCAAGTGGTCATGGCCCTGCAGGGACTGTGCAGTGCTGAGTCCTCGGGCCCTCGACCTGACCACCAAGTCAGGCTGCCCCTGAATTGCCACTCAAAAAGGTACAAAATCTGAGGGGAGACAAATGGTAGGCTGCATGTCTCCTGGTAGTTCCGCCACTGAACTTTTGTTGTTAAATTCTTATAGAAAAAGATATTTTCTCCAGTCCTTGCCCTTCCTAGACCATGTGGTGAGGTTGTCCTTGTGGCCCCCAGCTTTTCCTGAATCTGTGATTAAAGGCTGCGATTCTGAAATTAACTGTCAAGTCAAGTAATTCTTAATTTCAGAAGGCAATAAAAATAACTGGAAAGCTGGCTGGGAAATTCCTTGGAGTAAACACAATGCTGATGATCCAGACGGAAATAAAATTAGTTCCTTCTCTTCTGACAAACCATTCCCCACTTAAAATATTCTGACCCGCTTTACTTGACACATCTAACAATCTAACACTAAGTCAGCAATGGAAACCTTACTCACTCCGATCTTTGCCCAGGTCAATGCCCAACTTTTAAAAATGTTGAACTTCAACCCATTTGGCTTTGTGAAATTCAGCCCACATGGCCCCTTTGCAGCCCACTATGGGACATTTTTGTGTGAAGGAGTTCTTAACACTGACTCAGATTAATGCTATTTTGTGCCTGTTTCTTTTTTTTTTTTTAGTATATTATTTAAACATCTTGATTGCAAATATGATTGTGATTAGGTTTCAGTCATGTAAAGAACACCCCCCTTCACCAGTGCAACATTCCCACCACCGATGTCCCAAATCTCCCTCCATCCCACCCCACCCTCACCTGTACTCTAGACATTGTGCCTGTTTCTGATTCTTTTTTTTTTTTTCTGAATAAAGCTAATTTGGGTCACACCTTGCTGTCCTTAGGGACTTAACTCCCAGCTTTGTGCTCAGTATTCAGAGATCACCCTTGGGAAGGTTTACAGAACCATGTGGGGTGCCGTGGATCAAACTGGGTCTGCCACATGCAAGACAAATGTCATATTGACTGTACTATCCGGCCCTACTTTTTAACTTGGTAATCCAGTGACCTTGGGACAGTCCTTTTTTTTATACCCCTTTCATCAAAAGGGGTATACATATCTGAATATTCTTATTCTTGGCTTCCCTAGTGAGAAGAATAGTTTTTGGTTGTGAGGATTTTAAGTACATAGAGTCCCTTCATGTTTGCCTCATACAATGGAAATGGAAGAGTTAATATTTTAGTGTAGACTTGGTAAAATTTACTGCAATTTTAAGACTGGAGATTTTCAGGTTTCATAATATTTTTCTTGATAGCCAGTATCACTTCCTGGTGTTTTTAATGGTCTTTACTATTTTAAGGAAGATATATTTAGACATATCATTGAACATATATATGTGATTACTCATTACTTTTAATTAATACTTATTTTTCCTGAGTTCTTATTTCTCAAACAAGCTCTCAGAAGATACTGAAAGATCATGTTTCTTCTTTTAGGAAGGAAGAAAAAGCAATTCTTACTGTGCTTTTTCTCATCCTAAGATATGTACTGGGTCACAGAGCATTTCTTACAGATGATGAAAGGATATTGATTAAAATACTTTGGAAAAATTGATTTGAATTTACGATTGGTGCTATTTTATTTATAATCATTCATTAGTCATTATTAATAATAGAATTTATTAATGGTGAAGCTTCTAATGGTGAAGCTCTTATTTATATTAGGATTTGCTTTTTATATTTGTGGGGTGGGTTGGGCCATACCTGACAGTGCTCAGGAGTTATAACTGACTGAACTCAGGAAACATTCCAAGAGGTGCTCAGAGGACCATATGGGATGCCAGAGATCAAACCCAGGGTGGCTGTTTGCAAGACATGCAAGCACCCCACCTGTTGTACTGTTGCTCCCACCCCATAGCTTTTTTTATTTTAAAGAGTGAATGGTACTACTTCTTATCAGAACTGGATAAATGAACCAAAATGAGTCGATGTGTAAGGGTCTGTATAGAAAATAAACATCTGTATCATTTTATTTTCGATAATAATTTGCTCTTTAATTGTAAAGACAAATGTTTGATACAACAAGTGAGAATGGTTCTTGCAAAGGAGTGAAGAACTAGTCAGACACAGGAAAAGTGAAGGTGATTTTTTGAAGTGGTCTCCCCAAGTTGAACAGTGGCCTTCTTAAACACAAGTTCATTTGACTAGTAAAATGTAAGTCCGGATAAGTCTGTAGAAGGCTGGGGCGTATTGTTCAAACAAGCAGAAACCTTGAAATAGCCATATCCACCCTAAGGTTGCATTATAGGTTTTATCTGGGACGAGTTATTGCCCCTGTCAGGAAGAGCTCAGGCAGACCCCAGCTTGGAGATGTTGAAAATGGGCCTGGGAGACAGAAGAACGCCTCTAGTGGCGCAGGCGACAGCACGCCAAAAGTCGGGCTGCCCTGCCCGGGATTACAATGAGACCTCTGGGTTGGCTGATGAGTCAGACTGCGCCAGCTCCCCGCACTGTGTGAACTCAGGCTCATCTTCCTGAATGTCCTGCTGCCTTTTTTGTTCTTCTAGAATGGGTTTCTACCAGCCAAGTCAGTGTTTCCCCGGTTGGGAGACGGGCTGAACACTAATGTTTTGGATCTTTCACTAGTTTGAGCTGCTCTTGTTGGCAGCTCAAAAGGGGCTTGTTTCCTCATTGTCAAATAGCCGGTCATGTGCTGGGTCAAACCAGGCTAGGGCATAATTAGGATGCACCTCACCAGAACTGGTACTCTGCACAGATCTGGTCGTCTGAGGGCCTCTGGATCTAAGCCTGGGTTCACCTAGGTATCAGCAGATTTCACATCCCAGAACTGGCCTGAACTTTGGGCATGCAGCTCTGTGTGCTTGCTTTGCACTCAGAAAAGCACTGGTAGTGCTTGGGGGACCATATAGGATGCTGGGAGTCAAATCCAGGTCAGCCACCTGCAAGGCAAAAACCCTACCTTCTGTACTAAGGCTCGGACTCCTATTTTGCTTTTTAATAGAAAATACTATCTAATTACAAGAGAATCACCTGACCTAGTACTCAAAAAACTAATGATTTTTTCCCCCAGTGCTCATGTTTGAAGCTGAATTAGAGTACAAAATGCTTTTGCATTGTCATATTTATTTTTCACTTTACACTTTTCCATACCACAGACTTCAGCTCCTAGTGGCCCCTAAAGTGTAACCCCTGAAGTAGACATCGACTAAGACCCACCTTTCTTCCCTCTTGCTCATCATTCAGAGGAGCCACAGCCATTTGACTTTTTGAAAGGGCATTAAGGCTAGCCCCAAACCAAGGGGATAGTTCGGAACTTTAGGTTTGCTGAATTCTGCTGATCTTGGGTTTTTTGTTTTTTTTTTTGGTTTGTGTGTTTATTTTCAGAGAACCAGCTCTTGGTTGTCCCAATTCTGAAAGAAAGTTTGGCCTGCTAGAGAGGTAAAGCTCAAAGGTCAAATTTGTGAAGTCAAACTCCAGAGGCTCCAGAGATCATGGGTGACCTGTCAGGGAAGTTGGGCAGGTTGGACATGGTGGGGCTTAGGCATCAGCCACTTGAGTTCCCCTCTCATACCTGCTGGTTAGAGCCCAAGTCCTCAACCTTTTGGTGTCTCTGTGGCATGCCACATAGCTAAATTGGCTTTGAGGGAGCAGGGACATAGCCAGGCAGACAGATGTAAGGATCTCAGGAAATGGGTATTGAGAGAGTCCATCCACTCTCCATAGGGCAGAGGAGCGCTTCATGTGCTTGACTTCAGAGGATTTACCTCCTCTTGGTTTGGTTTGGTTTTTGGGGCCACACCTGGTGTTGCTCAGGGTTTACTTCTGGCTCTGCACTCAGGGATCACTCCTGGCAGGACCACTTGGGGCCAGGGATGGAACCTGGCTTGGTTATCCACAAGGCAACTGCCCTACCCACTTACTATCACCCTGGTTCTCATAGTCACTTCATCTTGATGAACTTTCTCCAGAGAATGACATTATAGACATTCTCGCCAGGTCTCTGATACAACAGAAAGAAGCAATGGCAGTGACTGTCATTCACCTGGGGTAGTTATGGGAAGCTTACAGCACCTTTCATAGTGTGTCTATTTTCTAGCGTCTTCATCTATAATGCTCCTTTTAGTGAGCCATGAGCTGAGCATTACGGCACATGAGCTTTTGGACAATAAGTAGGGAGGCCAAAATTTCTTTTGATTTTTCTGTATTCTCAATCACTACCTTTTCTTCTCCTCCTCCTCTTTTTTTTTCCAGTATTGCTCCCTCAGTTCAGACCCTGTGTCACCTTTAAGACCCAGAGACTACAGGCTGGCCCTTCACAAAATGCTGCCTATTCTAGCCTACCATAACTGGCTCCCTTTATTTTCTGATAATACATGTTCACAGCTGACTCAAAACAGCAGTTTTCTCCTCAGTCTTTGCTGGTGCTTTCAATATGGGTGTTATGCCAAGGACCGAGAATTATAGGCGTGTGCGTGTGTGTGTGTGTTGTGATTCTCTTGGTTTATATTTGCCCAACTTGTGTCCCGCACTAATGTTCCCTGATAAATACGATTCTTTTTGTTTTGTGTCTTCTTTTTCTTTAGGGCTTTCATTATTGAGGTTCCTCAGTGCTGAACTAACAAGAGGGTACTTCCTGGAACATAATGAGGCCAAGTATGCAGAAAGAAGAGAAAGAGTGTACACTTGTATGCGAATACCAAGAGAACTGGAAAAGGTACTTTAAAAATATTATCAGGCATTATTTTGAAAGTTGTATCATTGTGTTAATTAAAGATGGTATGTAGCTTTGGGGCTGGAAAGATGATTGTACAGCAGGTAACACATTTGTCCTGTATGCAGAAACCCAAGTTTGATCTCTGGCATCCCATATGGTCCACCGAAGCACTATTAGGGATGATTCCTGAGTCCGTAAAGCGAGGAGTAACCCCCAAGCATTGCCACCTGTTGACCTAAAACTCAAAAAACAAAACAAAAATTGTGAACAGTTTCAATAGAATTGTTCAAAATATGGGAGATAAGGTAATCACAAGTGACTAAATATAAGAGAGAGGGAGAGAGAAAGAGACTTTCTCTATAGGAAGAGGTTTAAAAATATTATATTTTTAGTGTTGAATCAGTGATTGTTAATTGTGCTACTTATTCAGCTTACTATAGTTCCTTTTGTGTCCCACCCAAAGCGCTTTTTAACTCTTTCAGTAAACCACCACTTTTATACTTTTTTCCCCCAGTAAACCACCACTTTTGTACTCTCTTAGTCCTCTTCAGTTATGTCTTAGTATTCAGCACAGTGCATTATTTAATTGCAGCCTTTTGGAAAATTTCATCGATGAAAACATAATAAGGGTCCTGGAAAAGCAACTGGTCTGTGTCCCTCGTCCTACAGACACATGCAGTGTAAACACAGGAATGGTGACTGGGACCTGGCTCTCTGCCTCCCCAGGCCATATCTAGTTTCACAAGCCCGTGGCCTGCTTTTTGCCTATCTTTGGTTTTGGAGCACTCCCAGCAATGCTCAGAGCTTACTCCTGGTTCTGTGCTCTGGGATCCCTTCTCTCTGGGCTTGGGGGACCATAAGGGATGCTGGGGATGGAACTTGAGTTGTCTTCATGCAGTACAAGTGCCTTGCCCTCTGAATTCTCTCTTTAGTTGCAGCCCCAACCCCGAATGCCATCTTTTTATGGTGACTTAAAAACTTAGCAGTATTCTCATCACTTCATTTGAATCTAACTTGTGTTTTCATGTTTGTTTCTGAATTACACCCAGCTGTGTCTGGGCTTATATCTAGCTCTCAGGGATCATCAATTCTGGTGGGTCCTGGGCACCATATGGGATGTGCCTGGCCCACTCTATACTCTCTCTCTTGTCCCTAAATTAGTCTTTGTTTTAGTTTGGCGACAGAAGGATCTTGCAGGAGGCTGGCAGTGAGAAGGAAGGCCCTGACTAGTGGGCGGGTGTTTTTTTGTCTCTGACAGGCATCATTTTGGCAGAAGAAAGCCTCAGTACCGAGTGCCAGTCAGAGCACTGCTGCATTCATTCCCATGTATCTTAGGTTGCGCTGTGTTTCTCGAAGAGGCTAGAGGATGTTTGGAATAGGTGGCAAAGTAGAGTAGGGAGTTTAGGGACAAGCCAATTGGAGTGAGAGCAGATTCTATGGGGCACAGTTGCCTTGGACAGGCTTATTCACTGCACTCGGTTCTTCCTTAGCTCTGGAGGTGTGGCTGAGCACAGGGATCAGTGGGTGAGGAAAAGACTAGACAAGTCAAGGCACTTCCCACTTCCGGGAGCTTTCCTCCTCCAGGGCTGTAGCAGAGCCTGTGTTTGCTATTTTAAAAGCCATTCAAGACTGTGAAGTGTGGGTGAGTGAGGGCTCTTTTGCTTGCCAACCCCCACCCCCAGATTTTGGATTAATTCTTTTTTTTTTTTTTTTTTTTTTTTTTGGTTTTTGGGTCACTCCCGGCAGCATTCAGGGGTTACTCCTGGCTCTACGCTCAGAAGTCGCTCCTGGCAGGCTCGGAGGACCATATGGGATGCCGGGATTCAAACCACCGTCCTTCTGTATGCAAGGCAAATACCTTACCTTCATGCTATCTCTCCGGCCCCTGGATTAATTCTTTTTAACTTCATTTTTGGGGAGGGAGAGGAGGGAATGGTACTTAGGGGCTCTGGAGGTCCTACCAAAGGTTCTTGGCCAAGTGGGCCAGAAGTTCAGTGAAAGAACTCAAGGATGCACGGCCGGGTGGACACCCGGAATTCCCCAGGACCTGTATGTGCCCTAACAGTTCCACTGAGTCCTCCTCCCCCACCCCATTATTTTTGGTGATGCTGGGGATCAACCTCAGAGCCTTACTTAAATGCTAACGCTTTGCCCTGGGTCTACATTTCCAGACTTTGGATGACTTTTTTGTTTGTTTTTTTGCTCAGAGGTTACTCTTGGCTCTGTGCTAAGGGATTACTCCTGGTAGGCTCAGGGGACCATATAGGATGCCAGTTATCGAGCCCCAATCCTGGGTCAGTTGCACGCAAGGCAGATGCCCTACCCACGGAACAATTTCTCCAGTCCCTGGATGACTTTCTTCAAACACCTTTTACGCAGCTTTGAGGATTAAGTTCTTCCAGTGATGAATATCAAGCTGTACCCCAATACATTGTGGGGATTCTCTCCTCCAGCTGCTTGTCCCTGTAGCTCACTCAGTTCTCACACTATCTTCCCAAAAATAGCATCGGATTTTTACATTGTCTGCCCAGAAGGAACATCTGATGCTCACACTCTGTGTCCAGAAATAGACTTCCATGCCGCCTGTCCCCCTCTTTTTAGATACCCCTCATGGTTCCTGTGTCCCAAGTTGGCTGCAGTTTGGGAGTTCTCTGAGCCGGGGTGATTCCCCCCCAACCCCTGAGCTCGAAGAAGCACACAGCTTCCTCCATTGTAGGTTTGTTCTTCCCAATTCTGTTGCAGTAGCAGGTGGAGGAGATGCATTGCGGTGACCAGAAAAGCTCTGGTACCAGCTCCCGGCTCAGCTTCCCCAAGGAAGCGCTTCAAACCCTTAGGCCTGGTCATTTGTGTCTTCTTTTTTTTTTTTTTTTTGATTAATATCTTTATTTAAGCACCATGATTACAAACATGTTTGTAGTTGGGTTTCAGTTATTAAAAAAAAAGAACACCCCCGGGACCAGGCCATAGCACTGCAGTAGGGCATCTGCCTTTCATGTGGCTGACCCAAGACGGACCTAGGTTCGATTCCTGGTGTCCCTTATGGTCCCCCAAGCCAGGAGCGATTTCTCAATGCATAGCTAGGAGTAACCCCTGAGTGTCACCGTGTGTGGTCCCAAAACAAAAACAAACAAACAAAAAAGAACACACACACCCCCTTTACCAGTGCAACAGTCCCACCTCCAATTTGTGTCTTCTGAAGAAGGTTTTCTGACACTGGGAATTCGATGCAAGTCTTATGACCATGACCCACTGACCTGACTTCAAGCCTCTTTGTTCTCCCAGAAGGTGCTCTCCCAGAAGAGTGGCCTGAGCTGAGAGTTCAACCCTGAGCTGTTGGTCTGTTCCCCCAGCAAACCTCTCTCTGTCCCTCAGTGGCATCCTAGGGTCACTTCATTATCTCAGGCATCAGAGACACCTTGCTTTTCATTTGGGAGGTGGTAGGGACATTTTCGGAGCTCAGCTAGAGAAGGGGACTGAGTGCTGATCTGTGTAAAGCCCCGGCTGAAGGCCTGGCTGGCAGTGCGAAGTCAGGGCACTCAGGCTGGTTGTGCCCATCCGCCAGCTGCTCTCGACTTTCGGTGTCCTTAGTGCTGCCCCAGAACTTCTGCACCCTGTTTCCCTCCCTTGGGAGGACACAGTGGGCTTTGTTTGTATAACTGCAGTTAAAAAAGAATGCACTAGGCTGGAGAAATAGCACAGTGAGTAGGGCATTTTCCTTGCACGCCGCCAACCCAGGTTCAATCCCGTGTCCTATATGGTTCCCCGAGCTTGCCAGGAGTGATTCCTGAGTGCAGAGCCAGGAGTAATCCCTGTGGACTGCTAGATGTAGACCCAAAACAAAAACCAAACAAACAAAAATTAATAGGTGCTCTATGGGCTTTTCTGAGCTGGGTGGTTTCTTTCACAGCCCTTTCCAGCAGCCCCCACATAATTGTGTGCTCCCCTGCTCTGCAGAGTGTTCAGTGGTGTGCAATCTTCTTTTCTGATTATGACATTAAAATGATGAGGTTTCTTGAGAAACTTCAACATTTCACATCTGTGATGAGCACAGCTGTATACTGGGCAGAAAATCTAGTGGAAGACCCATAGGGCTAGATGCAAAGATATCAGGCAGGTTCACTGTGTCCTCCATGGCTCTCCTGATGGGTATCTGACCCCAGGATGTGGTCTTTTCAAGGGGCTTTATTGATTGGAGACTGTCATCATTTTATTGATTGAAGTATGCATGTATTGACTGGATTTAGGGTCAGAATTGTTTAGTGAAGCTTTGGTTTCATTTGTATGTCTAGAAATGTATAAGGCGGGGAAATGGTATTAACATTGCTCATGCACAATTACAAGGGCTTTGTAATTATTTGGGATCACACCCAGTGTGCCCAGGGCTTATTTCTGGCCTGATGCTCAGGAGCTCTGCAGGAGGTGCTTCCCCACTGTACTCTCTCTCCAAATCTCCAATAATTTTTTCATCCTGTTGCCAGTGTAAAGAGCTTTGGATTTAGAGACTCACTTGCGAATGATTTAGTTACTTAGACTGATACTTGAGAAGCACAAAAGCATGCCATACTTATTTTTAATAATCATTTTTTGTTTAATGACAGGACTGTGAATTACACATCACTGATAGCTGAGTTTTAGGCATGTGCTGTTTCAACAGCAGTCCCACCACCAGTGTCCACTTTCTCTGCCAGTGCTCCCATGTCCCCTCATCCCCCAAGCCCTACTCCTACCCACCCCACCCCCCACATGCATGTTTGACAGGCATGTTAAAAAATTGGGTGGTTGTCATATTTCTCAGTTGATAGAGTAATTTCAAGTGAGATTTCAAATTTGGTTTTAAACTCATATCCCTTAACATCTTATTAGTGCCTGGGGCTGGAGCAATGGCGTTGCAGTTGCCTTGCACACGGCTGACCCAAGATGGACCACGATTCTATCCCATGGCGTTCCATATGGTCCCCCCAGCCAGAGGCGATTTCTGAGTTCACAGCCAGGAGTAATCCCTGAGGGTCACTGGGTGTGGCCCATAAACAAACAAACTAAAACCATCTTGAGTGAAGTCTGATATTACAAAAATTCCACCTCTGAGGGTACTGGGGCTCCCGAATAGTGCTCAGGGTTCCCCAGGGATTCAGGGGGAGGGGATCATGTTGGCCGAGCATCACTCCGGCTTTTGGCATATCAGGCCCATGTTCTTGACTGACCCAGGAGCTCTTTCTCCAGCCCCAGGCTGTTTTATTTTTCCCGTGAGTTAGGTGTCATGTCAGGTTTTTATTATAGCAGTTGGGTGAATATTACTCAAATTAGTATTTCTTTTGATTTAAAAAAATGTCATGATAATATTCATGATAATATTTTTGCTTAGGGGCACATATGGTGATTTCTTATGCTTGCTCCTGGCTCTGTGCTTAGAAATCACTCCTGACAGTGCTTAAAGGACCATATGTGGTGCGGGGGTAGATATGTATGGGAGTGGGATGGGGCGGAATTTAACCTAAGTTGGATGCATACTCAAGTTAGTAATTTTATTATTTTGACTTATTTTTCTATTGGTTTTATCTGCGTCTGTAGAGTATTTTAACATAAAGTACATTACGCTGGTTTTTTTCCTTCTTTTTTTGGGTGGGGGGGGGTAAATGCTCTGATATTTCCACCTAACCTTTCCAGGAAGAGGAAGTCAGTAATTACAGAGCAGGTTGCTTCTATATATAGGAGCTGCAGATACCACACAACATGAAATTAATGTTTAAACTTGAAAGTCAAGAGAAAGGTCGACGCAGTCTGTCTTCCCAAACCTGTTTACTATTGCAAGATGTTGTCAGCTAATAAATACATTGTACCTGCAATTCATCAGACACAAAATGCTTATTTAAATGTGTTTTCAGTTGCTAGCACAGTGTCTCACCTTTGGACCTGTTACTTTCGTGTATGGGTATTAAAATTTGGGATGTTGTATTGACCTTAAGGGAACATGTCTCATTCACCATAAATCTGTTCCTCTTTCCTCAGCTAACCATCTATCCCCCCTTCCAGCCTCCCTACTCTTGCAACCAGGCATCTCTTGGGTTCTTGTACATCTGCTGTAACTGTGCTTGTGGTACACTAGGGGCCTCGAGCCAGCCAAGAAAGACAGGATAGCAGAGTGGTTTTAAAGCGTGCACTTGAAAGCCATCCTGCCTCGATTTTATTTCTGGCTTTAAGCTCTATTTGCCATGTGATCTTGGGCTAGGGGTCTTCAAACTACGGGCCACATATTGTATTTATTCCCATTTTGTTACTTCACTTCTAAATAAGATATATGCAGTGTGCATAGAAATTTGTTCATAATTTTTGTTTTTACTATAATCTGCCCCTCCCAACAGTCTGAAGGACAGTGAACTGGCCCCCTGTTTAAAAAGTTTGAGGACCCCTGGTAGACATTTTGCACTGTGTTTTCATCCAGTCATGGGTTAAACCTTCCATAATTATCTTAGATCATTTGCACCTTCTCTCAGTAAACTGGTTGGAGTATGGCGTGTTCCAAAAGAACAGGAGGGATATTTGGAGGATGTTTTGTTTATTTTTTGTGCCTATACCAGCAGTGCTCAGTATGTGATGCTGGGGACGAGTCTGGGTTGACCATGTACAAGGCAAGTGCCTTTCCCACTGCCCACTCTCTCTGGACCCCCTTTCAGGTTTTTGGTCCCAAGTTTGCAATTCCGTAGCCTTCTCTGTAGTAGAAGCAGCTGGTGCTGGGTGTAACTGGGTCCCTTTTGACTCACTGTTATTATGTTTTTATGCTTTTGTGTCAGACCCAACAGTGCTCAGAGCTCACTCCTAACTTTTTGCTCAGGGTTCACTCCTGGCAGGGCTTTCCAGGAACCACATAGGGCTCCAGGGATTGAACCTATGTCAGCTGTATGCAAAGCCAGTGACCACCCCACTGCACTATGGCTGCAGCTCCCAAGGAACACTTTTACCTTCTACTTTTAAGTCCTCCTGTTCCCTTGCTGCTCCCTCGGGCCTTTCTGATTCCTTCAGGAGTTGGTCTTCATCCCTTCGGGGCAGAAGTTTGGAAATCATCAATGGAAGGACTGGGGTTCTCTGCTCCACTCCAGGAGCCTCAGTAGGAGTGAGAGGATTTCCTTCCTTCTTCACTTTTGGCCTTATGGTCAAGTTTTTCACTTTCTAGTGAAAGAACTTATTTCCTGGCCTTTTGAGGTAACAGAGCCCAGCTCTGGACTCTCCTGCCAAGCCCTTAAACGAGACATAAAGGGCTGCCTCCTGGGGCCCGTGAGCGGAGCTGATAGTCTGGACAGACAAGGAGGCGATGGAGAGGCACTTGAATTAAACCACTAGGTGAAGCCAGGACAAGTTTCCTGTCCTGTGAGTATTTGTGAAAACTCCTGCTGAGTCAGTACTTCGTAGCCACTGAGACTCAGCCAGGGGCACCTTCCTGGCCATTGCTGTTTAGTAATAATACAAATGATACCTTCAGACAAGAATCAGGTGTGAGGCAAGGTCTTAGGCTTGTGAAAGAAGTAGCCTTCAATCCCCTCTGCTGCATGTGATGATACTCAGATTCTCTTAGCTCCTTTGGCCCTGGGCGACATGGTCTCACACTGACATCCAGCCCACTCTCTCCCATGCGTGTGCGACTGGTGCTGATGTAGCTGGTGCTATCTTCAACGGCTGCCTCCAGAGAACAAGAGAGCATGTTCTCAAGGGCATATTCCGCCCCAGGTAAATCCAAGCTTCTGGAGATAATAAAGACACATGCACACCGGAGTATTTTCCAAAATTCCCTGATATCTTTAAATGTTAACTGAAAGAGCTGCAGGCCAGCGGCCCACTTACAATCAGCAGTTTTCTCAGCCTGTGGGCACTTGCTTTATTGCAGAAACTTTCATAACGTGGAAGCAAAGATAAACATCTAACTCCAGTGTTAGCCTAGCAGGAGATAGCAAGCATGGTATTCTAATAGCAGGTGTGTGGTTGAAGAGTACAACCAAAAGTAGGTCGGACTATTCTTGAAGAGAATGGGACAGTCAGGAAGATAGTTCCAGGGACTAGGGAAAGTGCCACATTGCCTATGGCGAGCCTGTTTTCCCCAAGCAGTGTGTGGTCCGTATTCCCTGCCTACTTGCCTGTGCTCTGGAGGATTGTTTGTCTGGCCTGCGCAGGCCCTTTGTTCTCCTTCTCAGGTGTAGAGCGTTTGGAGGAGGTTTTGTGAACCTTGAGACCCAGGTGAAGAAAAATGATTTTATTATAGGAGGAGCTCAAACTGTGGAAGATCATTTGCTCTCAAAGTCAGTCATTTGCAGGCCTCTTAGTAACCCCATGCTCTTGGACTGTTATTCTTTGAATGATGGAGTCCTGCTCCTTGGGTTGTTGAAGACTTCTGGGCCCTAGAAAAGAGTTGCAGGCCCCAGTCACCCACAGACAAGCTGTTCCTTTTCGAGCTTGTTGCTTACGTTGGCTTGTGTGTGTGCTGCTTTGTTGGCAACCCTTCCTGTTCTGGCCACAGTCTCTATGTGTGCCAAGAGCACAGATCCCCCTCTCCTCCAAGGCTGCACCCCTCCACCCTCATCTCTGAACATTACAGGGCGCACATCTTCTGTCAGGCACTTTCTTGGAGTCCTGCTCACTAGACTGCTCGTTCCCTCAGAAGGTGCCCTTCCCAGTGTCTTTTTATCCACCGCATAATAGAATTGAGCAGGATAAGGCCTTTGATCTTGCAGGAGGGAATCCAGGGCTTTGTCCAAGGTGAATGAGTCTCCGCTATGCCTACCCATGACAGCACTGGCCTTCCACTAGGGGGCGCTGTTTGTCTGGTGAGCTGGGATGTGGCAGATGAGTAAGTATTGTTGGGTGATCCTGTAACATCGGGTCATCATGGTCATGGTACCACTTTATTCTTAGCCATACCATTTTACTTGCTTGGAAACTTCATGCTACCTAAAGCCAAAGCTTAGTCGGAACTAAGGCAAGAACCCAACCTGCAGCCAACCAGAGCACCACAGGGTCCACACGCATCTCTGGGGAAACCCTGGCAGCCCTCAAACCCTGCTGGGTGTGGTCCCAAAGCCCGCCCTCAACTCCACAGTTCCCCCAGAATGGCTCAGGGAATCACCGGCCCCCTCTACGTCCCCACAGCACCCTTGGGGACGGCCCCCTTCCTCCCAAGTAAACCTTGTTCCACTAACAGAAAGAAAGAGACTGCACTTTGTGTTGATTCTGCATCTAATGCTTTGCAGAAGATGAGGGCATCGTGGGTAAGGTGACAGCCAGCCAGGGAAGTATTGATAGGGGTATGCCATGCTCTGCACTGGCTAACCATTGCCACAGGGGACAGCACCCTTCAGTCGGATACCTGGTGTGGAAAGCTTCTGCTATGTTATGGACACGTGGCAGCCATCAATGGTGGAAATAAACTGTGTTCAAGGCTAGATCTGCCCAGACTGGGGAGTGGGGGTGAGGTGTCCAGCCCTCCTAGTACTCAGGAGCCCAGGCTGCCTCCTGAATGTCACTGTCGATTGAGGTGGGTCAGTGCTCCTGTGACTCAGGGTTCTCAGAGCAGAAGGGGGTCGCCGAGTAAGACCCACCCTACCCAGAACCTGGACAGACCCTGCAGTCTTTCTGGACCGACTGGTGATTGTTTACAATCAAACAAACAAAAAAAGGTGGGGGGAGTTTTTCACTAAACAAAAGTTCAGACCTGACTTATGAATGAAGTAAATGATTTGAATTTAAAAAAATTTCTAGCACAGCGGGCATAGGGTATTTGCCTTGACTGTGGCCAACCTGAGTCTAATCTCCAGCATCCCATGGGGTCCCCTAAACACTGCCAGTAGTAACCTTTGAGCACACTGGGTGTGATTCAAAAAGAAAAACAAAACAAAAATTTTTTTTCTCAGTCTCTGAGAACTTATTTTAAGTGAAATAACTGCAGTTCATGCAGTATTTTTCATTTCTTTTCGTAAAAAGCACTTCCCAGTGGATCCGACTCACATCTTCTTAGCAAAACTGTTAGACACCACTGAGGAACAAGTCATGCTCATGTTGTGTGTGTGTGTGTGTGTGTGTGTGTGTGTGTGTGTGTGTTAGTATGTGTGCATGTGTTTGTGTCTAGTCCATGTAGTCTGCTTGCCCTGAGCCTGCTTTTTAGACTTTGCATTACAGCCCCTACCTTGTGGCATAAGTTAGAGGAACTAGCATTGCTTCTAAAAGGAACAAAGGATATACCGATCTTTATTCTATGGACCAAATGGATGATTTTGGTGACATGTTGTTTTTTGGGTTTATTGGAGGGTACACAAATGAATTTGCACTGAATTGCAATATAAAGCACTTTTTTTGGCTCTGGTATCTTTATTTTTAATTTAAACACTATGATTACAAAGTTGTTCATTATTGAGTTTCAGTCTTACGATGTCCAACCACCCTTCATCCGTAAACATTTCCAACCTCCAATGTTGCTGGTTCCCCCCTTTCTTACCTCTGGGGCAGGCCTTTAATTCCTCTCTGTCTCTTTTTCTCTCCATCCCCTGCTCTCTCTATCCCCCTTTTCTCTCTTTCTCTCTAGACAGCTCTCTCTTTTTTTTAATTTTAGACACCATGGTTTGTCTATTTTGACTATTGTTAATGGAAGGGCATCATGCATATTTATCTCCATCCAATACCTAGTTATTGTCCAGAGTTACTGTCCAGAGTGATCAATTCCAATTTTTATTGCCATACTAGCCCTTTCTCTAGGCTAAGTACACTGCTCCACTCTTTTTGGCATGCTTCCTACCATGGATTGGTTCTCCTGACCCTCCTCCCTATTGTCTCTGGATATTATAACCACATTATCTTTTATTTTTCTTATATCCCTTAAATGAGTGAGATTATCCTTTCTTTTTTTTTTTTTTATTTTTGGTTTTTGGGCCACACCCTGCAGTGCTCAGGGGTTACTCCTGGCTCTCTGCTCAGAAATAGCTCCTGGCAGGCACGGGGGACCATATGGGACACCGGGATTTGAACCAACCCCTTTGGTCCTGGATCGGCTGCTTGCAAGGCAAGCACCACTGTGCTATCTCTCCGGGCCCGAGTGAGATTATTCTATGTCTATCCTTCTTTGACTCATTTCATTCAGCATAATATACTCCATGTCCATCCATGTATAAGCAAATTTCATGACTTCATTTTTTCTAACAGCTATATAGTATCTCATTATGTTGATGTACCATAGTTTCTTTAGCCATTCACCTGTTCTCAGACACTTGGGTTGTTTCCAGATTCTCGTTATTGTCAGTGTTGCAATGAGCATAGGAGTGCAGAGGGCTTTATGTATTGTGTTTTTGTGTTCTTAGAGTATATCTTTAGGAATGGTATTGCTGAATTATATGACAGCTTAATTTCTGATTTCCTGAGGAATATCCATATTGTGCAAAGTGACTGGAGTAGTCGTTAAAGTTCATTTCTAATAGGTCTGTGTCTGGCCTTTGGGTATTACACTCCTTTGTAAGTCTTTGGCTTTCTTCAAACAAGAAGCCTGTGTTTTATCCCTCAGTCACGGTCTCTGGTACAGCAGAGTCATGCAGTAGATATTTGATTGAAGGAGAGAAAGAGGATCAAACCACAGGTCGTGTTATACATGGAAAACCTGTAGCTTGTCTCTAGTGGCAAGAAACTTGTATCTGTCACAGATGGAAGAGGGAAAACAAACCAGACTGGGTGGGTGTGGGGAGGAATGGAGGTTCTCTGGCATCTGGGAGGGCTCTCTTTCTGCTTTTGCACTGTGCCATGCACTGGGTTTCTGGGGTTTGGGGTTGAGGAATATTTGTAGAAGTGGCAGTGAGGCCTGGAACTCGCCCCACCCCCAGGCTTTCCCTGTGAGGCTGGGGTGCAGGTAAAGTGGTTCTGCCCAGGCATCCTTTCTTGCTCTCCCCGGGCATAGGCCTTTGTCAGCAGCAGGAGCAGAGGAGACAGACGAGGACTGCATAGTGGCTGCCAAGGATAGGTACTCCCTAGTAGTGCTCTCCGGCAGTGGTTTCTGCCTAAAGCCAAGGGAGCCGCAGACATGTGTGACTATTCCACAGACGACAGACGGACCCGGGGCAGGGCTGTGAAAGGAGAGCAACCCTGGTGTGAGAGTCACTTCACATGTGACACCAGCACACTAGAGTGAGACCAACGTGAGTTTGTGTGCGCACATAAGCATGCACACACATAGGACATGATGCAGTTTAAAGCATCTTTGCAAACACTGGGTAAAACGTTGCCCTTCTTTGAAGACATGTGGTTTGCTTGCTTGGGCTGCAGCACGGGTATAGCCTCGGTAGCGTGTTTTCCCTCTGGAGGGAATTTGAAGGGAGGCTCATAGCAAAGGTGCCAGGAGGGTCGCTTTCTTGTTTCTGCACGTCGTTGATGATCACCTCACAGGCATTTTTCATCTCATCTGTCTGCCTCTGTGTCCATGTTCAAGGACAGAAGTTACAGGGGCCATGACTTCTACCATCATTCATCTTTGAACACCCATCCCGGAGCCTCACACTCTGAGGTTCCCCCTTGTGTATGCATTAGGGGGTTTGGGAGAGGAGGGCGCACTGTCCTGCCCCCCCCCCCCAAACTGTCGTCTATTTTCCTGAAGGGCATTTGCTAAGGACACTCGCAACGATGTCCTGTGTGCTTGTGTGTGAGTCACGCAGAAGTCACTCACACTATGAGTCACCGTCATCGCTGCTACAGAGCAGTGTGGTGGCCGCTTCTCCGAGTGGCCAGAAGGCTCCACCTTCCTCCTTTCAAATCCGGCTCTAAATTACTGGGTGAACATGTCTGGTTTTTACACAAGAAAATAGGATGTGGAAGCAGGACAAATGGCAGCTCTGCCTTCTGTTTCAGCTAAGAATAATATCTCCTTGTTGTAGATTATAGAACTGACATGAAATTGTGTTTGGATGAGTAATTACCTATTTTTAGCAGAAGGAAATGGTACTTAAGTCAGCATTTACTGCAGTCTCTTCATCCATGGATCACCGAACAAAAATTCCCAGCACAATGCTAAAGACTAAGTCAAGCAGTTGGACTTGAAAAGTTTCCCCAAATGCCTGTGAGGTTGGAGGGACCCATTGAAGCCACATCCTATGTTTTGGGCCCTTTGCTCTTCTGACTTCTAGAGCAGCTAAACCAGACGTTCTGGAAAAAGGCCTTCAGAAGTTCATTTTTAAAAAGGCTTCCTTATTTTTTTTTTCATCAAGGCAGATTCATAGACCATATCACATTGGCCTCATAACCAAAGTGTTCAACCTGTACCTAGCTTAGGAGAAATGGATTTCACACAGTTTAGAAATTCCTCGGTTCAGTGCTGTTGCAGATGTGGGAGAGAAAGGGACTCTCACTACACCTGGGAATGTAGGCTGGTCCATCCTTTTTGGAAAACAATATGGATATTTCTTGAAAAAACTAGAAATTAAACTCCCATATGACCCTGAAACACCACTCTTAGGAATACCCTTGGGACCAAAAAATGCAATTCAGAAAAGACATCTGCACTCCTCTGTTCATTGTTGTACTGTTCATAATAGCCAGAATCTGAAAGCTACCCAAGCCTGAGAAAAGTTAAGTGGGTAAGGAAACCGTAGTGCATCTACACAATAGAATACTAAGTAGCTGTTAGGAAAAAGGAAGTAATGGAATTTGCATGATGGATATGGAGCCTATTATGCTGAACAAAATGAGTCAGAGGGTTAGAGATAGACATAGAAGGATTACACTCATTTGTGGGATACAAAAATAAATATTACGGTAATAATATCCTAAAGCATTAGAACTGCAGACCAGGAGGACTGATCCAGGGTAGGAAGCTTGCCACAAAGAGTGGGGCAGTACAGTTAGGACAGATATGGGACCACTATGACGGTAACAGTTGGGAATGATCACCCTGGACAAAATCTGGGTTCTGAAAGGAGTTATGCTTGATATGTAACATGCTTGATACCCTAGCAGGAACATTATTGGAAACCGCAGTGTGTGATAGGGAAGAGAAAGAGAAAAAAGAAAAGAAAAATGTCTGCCACAGAGGCAGTGGGGAGGGCAGGAGGGAAGCTGGGGACATTGGTGGCAGGACATGTACAATGTGAAGGGTGTTGGACATTGTATGACCGAAACTCAGTTACGAAAATCTTTGTGACTAAGTCACAGTGATTCAAAATACATTCATTAAAAACGTTCCTGGGTTATTTGAGATTTGGGGTCTGCAGTTATTTCAAGGCTATTACATTGTGTTTTATTTTCTGCCCCCTCTCCCTGTCCAGCTCATGGTGTTCGGGTTCTTTCTGTGCTTGGATGCCTTCCTGTATATCCTCACCTTGCTGCCCCTCAGAGTCTTCCTGGCCCTGTTTCGCCTTGTCACGCTTCCTTGCTATGGTTTAAGGTAAGTTTAAGGGCTAGATTGTGAGCCCTTCAGCATTACTTCTGCAGGAAAGGGATGTTTTGTGATTTCACTTAATACTTCTGAACCTTGGCACGTACACTAGTTCACGGGCTTCCAGAAAGTGGGGCTTTCCTCGGAAACCTCTCATTGGCCGAAAGGGCCCAGAGCAGTTGTCATTTGTCAGTTATTTGCAAAGAGAAAGTTTTTAGTATTTCAGGACTCTCAAATGGCCTTTCCCACCCACCGTAGCAAAAGACCTGTCTTGCTGTTGTTTTGGGGCTGTAGTCAGGGCTCGTTCCTGGCTCTGCACTATGAAGTCACTCCTGGCAGTCTAAGGGACCATATAGGGTACCTTACCCTTTGCTGTCTCTCTGGCCCCCTTGAGCCCTTTAATTAATTAACTAATAAATTAATTAATTTTGGTGGTTTCAGGAATCATGAATTCCTTGTTCTATCTAAAGTACTAAATGAATGTATGCATACTATTTTGTAAGAACTGATTAACAGTCCCCTTAAAAATGAGCCATGAACACTTTTTATAAGGAAGGAAAACTTCATGTTCAATGGGAGAAATTTCTTCATCAATGTGAGCACAGCGTGAAGAGTCAGGTTCTTCTTTGTAGGGTTGCGCGGAGTAAAACAGTCTCAGTTACTGGGTTCCATCATCCTGGCCAACGACCGACCCCCAGAGGGACTCTGATGTCCTCCCAGCACTGTCAGGCTCCAAGCCCAGCACTAGACCACTGGTCCAGGTGGCCAGATACTGCAGAGACTCCTGAGGTCCTTTGGCTTGGATTGAGAGTCCCACACAGCGTTATTGTATGTAAGACTTTTACTTGTTCTGACTATTCTCACTTCATCAGGATAAATTACATATTTTATTAGCTACATATTATCCCAAATCATCTTTGGAGTGTAACAATTAGCCACTCAAAAGTCTTCATTTGGATGCTGGTAGAACTTTTCTTTTTTTGGTTTTTGGGTCACACCTGGCAATGCTCAGGGGTTACTCCTGGCTCTAAACTCAGAAATTGCTCCTGGCGGGCTCTGGGATGCCGGGATTCGAAACACCATCCTTCTGCATGCAAGGCAAATGCCCTGCCTCCATACTACCTCTCCGGCCCCCTGGATGCTGGTAGAACTTTTAAGAAGGACTCATTCTGTGCAGCCAACCTTTTTCCAGGCCTTTGTAATCTACTTTATATTCATGTGGTCTCACCTCAAATGTCCATTCCTGTCATCCCACTATTGGAAAGTTTATAAAAGCACAGTTAGCTGAGTTAGATTTTGAGAAGACAGGAAGAGGGAGGGAGGAAGAGAGAGAGGGAGAGGGAGAGAGGGAGGCTCTGAAGAAGCAGAGTAACGGCAAAGAGAGAAGAGAAAGAGAACTAATAAGATACTTCTAAATAGAAACCTTTGTGTATGACTGCCAGACAGGGATGGACACATGAAAATGTGGATTAAGTCAAATTGATAGACAATTACTAAGGCCTGTGAGGGATTTACTCTGTACTATAAGCTGTGTTGCTTTTTGATTATGCGATTATTCTTGTTTTGTTTTGTTTTGGGGTCATACCTATGGCTACCCCAGGGCTGCTCTTGACATGTAGTTTGGTGGGGGCCGTGAGGGGAGTATCACTCCTGGATATGCTCAGGAAATGTCAGGGAATATCACATGTACTTTGTTGGGGATCAAACCTGGGTCCTTCTGACCAACCATGCACTCAGCCTACTGTGCTCTTTCCCGTGCCGATTTTCATTTAATCTTTGTATTTTGTTTTGGGGCCACATTATGTAGTACTCAGGGGTTCCTACTGGCTCTACACTCAAGAATCACTCCTGGTAGGCTTAGGGAACCACATGAATGCCGTGGACCAAACCAGGTGAGCCGCGTGCAAGGCAAGCTCCTTCCCCGCTGTGCTATCTCTCCAGCCCCTTTTTACAGTTATTCTTAATCAGTGGTATGAGGCAGATTCATACTCTAGTCAGCTTTCTGTAAGGGGCGAGTTGACATCCTAAGTGGCCACTGGCATGATTCAACAAGGCATGAAAAACTTTGTAACTCACACCTTCCTTCTGGAATGTTCAGCCTGTTTTCTGGGGCCACCTTCCTCCCCTTCCTCCCCTTCTTTCTCCATGCGATACACAAAGTTGTTCATGATTTGATTACAGCCATGCAATGTCCAACATCTTTCACCCGTGCATATTGCTTACCACCAATATCCCCATTTTCTCTCCCACCATCTCTCTTGCCTGTCTCTATGCAGACATTTCTCTCTTTCTCTCTCCCTTTCCTCCTCCCACCCTCCCCCTCCCTACTTCCTTCCCTTTTCTCTTTTAGACACCATGCTTTGCAATATTTTTACCAAAGGAGAAACATGCCTACTACTATATCTCCTTTCAGCATCCGGGGCCTCTCTCAAGCTCTTTGAATACCAGCTGGCTATATGGGCACCTCAAGTTTTGCTACTTAGGTACCATTGTCTCAATAGAGAGTCTCTGTGTCTCTTCTGAGGACTGCAAGATGAACTGATACAAGCCGGAGTCTTCCTCTTCCTTTCCCATTTGCTTTCTTGTGAATGGAGCCAATCTTGTTTAGATATTTGCAGGGGTTTTTGTTGTTTGGGGGGGCATTGTTTGTTTGCTTTTAAGCATATAAAGGTAACCATTTTCCCACATTAACTTGAAATCATAGTCTGTATTTAGATCCTATTTTAAAGCAAAGGTTGTTTTCTACTTTTTGACTTTCTATACCCAAAGTGGCACTAGAGGGCAGTGGTATTGTATTCCATGCGATTATGGTTTATGGTGTCTGCTGTGTCTGTCCCTGGATCAACTGAAAAATGACATTCAATGTGGACACAAATGAATATACGATGTATATAAAATGTACTGAAAATCATTGTCATGCAGTTCAGCAATTTTACATGCTCAGTGAAGCTGGGCCAGGTTCTACAAAGTAGGTACAGGCTCTCTTGTTTGTACACATGCTACACTGAGTATATTGTCTGTGTGCATGCTACATTGAGCGATTTGTGCTTCCAGTAATACAGGTTGTAGTTTATATATACAATTTTTGGCGCAGTTTAGCAATTAGTATCTTTCTGAATATTAAAAAGAAAAAGCATCAGACTTAAACTACTGAAAACATGGAATATGGCGTGACAGGTGGTATTAACATAGCTATTGTTAAGTTTAAGATTTTTTGAGCATTTTTAGGAATATAAAATACATTTTAACAGTTCATCAGTTGTAACTCCACCCTGGATTTAGGTGAAGCTACCTGAGACCCGCCCGTTTCTGGGAGGGGTCTTGGGAACCAGATATTACCTGTAACCTTACCTGCAAGACCCCTCCCATTCCGGGGAGTGGTCTTGGAAGGTTATATAAGGCCTTTGACCCAGGGGATTAGGCCCTTTAGCCTTTTGGTCTTTGGCCAGCAAAGAGGTCAAAGGGAAAATGGCTGAAAGGAGTTAAGATGCAGGGCTAGCTAAGAATGGCTATGCTTAAAAGGTTATGATAGAGGCCACACATGTGGTGGATAGGGATGAATAAAGTTGATGCTTCCTGATGCCTGTCTCTGGATGAGTGATTCCGCCATTCACCTAAACCTGGGACCCGCCAGCTGAATGGGGGTTTTGGAGCCACGTGGCCTGGGATGGCAGAGAAAAATCCCTCCATCCATCCACCTCCATCCAGCTCCATCGTTTATTATTTAATGCTACAATCAGTAACTGCCAGATTTCTGCCTGCTTGTAGCTTTTTTCCCAGCAATTTTGACTTCTATTAAATATAATTTACTTGGTCTTGCCTAAAATGGTACCGGGCTCTGTCTTTTTCTGCAAGCATGAAGTGCTCTTTCCTTCCGTCTAGTTTAATTTTTTTTCCCCCAGAGGGAAAAGAAGGGTGAAAGAAACCAACAGAGGAGTGGTGTTTGTGACTTTTGTCTGTGTCCCGCTCTCCCATGTCGTGTTCGCTCTCCTTGGTTCTGACCATGCAGGCTTGCGGAATGAAGTTGTTGTCTTCTTTGTCTCTGAGACAGGTCTGAGCTCCTCTGCTTGCTGAGCCATATCTGCCTTGCCACAAGAATTTTTTGTTCTCTGACCTTCTTTGTATATGTACTGGTGCTGCACTTGCTACTTGCTGTGGTACATTGTTGGGTGTTTAGTGCCGTCAGCTAAGTACACTTAGACTGACTCTTTGACTTTCGGTTTGGCAGGGAGTGGGGCAAGAGGCATGTAGCCAGCTTTCTCACTGACCAGGGCATCCCTCTTGAATTAAGCTTGGATTTTTTTTTTTTTTTTGAGGACCTGGTAACTAGAATTAAGCTTTGATTGATTTGAACTCTGATTTTTTTTTTTAAGAAAAGTGTTTTATTTTTATTTTGTATTTTTTTGAAAAACAGTATGTTGCACCACGCTAAAGGAAATGTTAAACATCATCCCCCCACCAAAAAAAAATTAAAAACTGATATAACGTAAAAATAGTTTTTTGTTTTTTGGGGTTTTGTTTTTTTGTTTGTTTTTTGTTTTGTTTTGTTTTTTTGAGCCATACCTGGCAGTGCTCAGGGGTTACTCCTGGCTGTCTGCTCAGAAATAGCTCTGGCAGGCACAGGGGACCATATGGGACACCAGGATTCTAACCAACCACCTTAGGTCCTGGAGTGGCTGCTTGCAAGGCAAACACTGCTGTGCTATCTCTCCGGGCCCAACGTAAAAATAGTTGTGTCTTTTATTTGCTTCACATTTCTCAGTGACATTTGCACTGGGGGAGACCGTGAAGGACTCTTTGTGTTGCCTTAAGCAGCATTTCTAAGAGCCTCTTAGACTGTGCTCTTAGTCTGTGAGAGGAGTTGGCCTGACTTCATTCAGTGCTGGAGCATCGGTCTCTTGCTAAGAGCTGCAGTCTCTGAGCCCTCACAGGTGTTAGGCTTAGCTCTCCCACTTGAGGTTTTCTAGGTAGACTTTGTTTTTGTGAGACATAGATTGCCTTTTTCTTTTTTCTTTTCATTTGTGTCTTTACCCCATACAAAATTTATGTCACTGCACAATCTGAATGCCTGAGAGTTTCTTAGACCCTTGGCTTTCCCCTGTAACGTCCTCTGTAAACACTTTCCATATGCATACGCCTTCTCCTTTTCTTGCTATACGCCTTGTTCTACCCTCAGCCATCCAGCGATGCTTGAGCCTAAGCAGGGAGAGCCCATAGTAACATGGGGGTGGGTGGCACAGAGTCTGGCCTTCCTGTGTCCTGGCTGACCTGTGCCTCTACTGTAGTCTTGATTTGGGGGGGGGGGGTTGGGCCACATCCGGTGACAGTCAGGAGTTATTTCTGGCTGTGCACTCAGAAATTGCTCCTGGCTTGGGGGACCATATGGGATGTCGGGGGATTGAACCGCGGTCTGTCCTAGGTTAGCACGTGCAAGGCAAATGTCCTACCACTTGCGCCACTGCTCTGGCCCCCAGAGTCTCGAATTTTACATTCCCCATTTCCTCACCAAGGCTCTAGAGTAGCATGGAACTTTTCAACCTCTTTTCTCTCTCGAAATCACCTCCTTTATAGAATGAATTGTGGTGGCACAGGGATTTCTTTTGGTGAGGAAACCCCAGTATTTTTTTTTCTTCTATTCTCTTGCCCCAGTGGACATCAATACAAACAAATTAAATTTTTTGTGAAAACAGAAAAAGAGCAGTAGGCAGCCAGCAGGAGACCCAGGCTGTGGGAAGTGGGGTCTCCTAGGTATCTTCTTGCGGCTCTCCCTGCATCTGTGTGGGATGGTGTCATCAGCTCTCTGACCATGACCACATCAGTGCAGTGTGCTTAGTGACATGCGTGAGTCTGAGCTGGGCAGTGGAGCCTCCTGGCCACACCTCAGCTCCCAACACTGAGCTTGGCTTCAGGACAACAGGATTCTCTCTGCTGTGGCTGCCAGTCATGTTCAAGTCCAAGGAAAAGCTTGAAATCAGTCAAGTACTTCAGAGCTTTTCTTTTATAACTAATTGCATGTTAGGAAATTAAGATTTACTTTTAGTTGAATCACTGTGAGATTCATAGTTACAAAGTGGTGTGTGTGTGTGTGTGTGAGAGAGAGAGAGAGAGAGTCAGAGGCAGGCAGGAGGGAGAGTGGGAGGGAAACTGGTGGCAGGAAATGTGCATTGGTGAAGGATATTGGACATTGTATGACAGAAACCCAATCACGAACAACTTTGTAACCACAGTGTTTAAATAAAAGCCTAATGTTGTTCATGTTTGAGTTTCAGCCATACAGTGTACAGCACCCTTTACCAGTGCATATTTACTGCCACCAGTGTCCCCAGTTTCCCTTCCTCACCCCCCCCCCAATACATGGTTCTTTCCCATTCTTTAGGAAAAAAGGTTTTAAATGTTTTCCTACTTGAGGAAAACAAATCGGCTCTATTTGAATTTACTTGATAATGGGATATCTCTTAAAAATGGAAACCATGTAGTATTTTGTTTCCGTAATGTTTGTTTCTTCATTCTTTCAATGAACTAACCTCATTGAGAGACTGAGACAGGCAAATAAAGGGGTGTGTGTGTGTGTGTGTGTGTGAGTGTGTGTGTGTTGTGTGTCCTGTCACAGGTCAGCTCACACTGCCTCTTCGTGTGTGTGTGTGTGTGTGTGTGTGTGTGTGTGTGTGTGTGTGTGTGTGTGTGTGTGTGTGTGTGTGTGTCCTGTCACAGGTCAGCTCACACTGCCTCTTCTTCCTTCACCCTTTCCTGGGGATGACCCAAGCAGGCCATCCCATTACTCTTGCTTACAGGGCACCACACCTCTTCTTGCTTCTTGTTCTCCCCATCTGCCAGTGTTTTACCTTTGACCTTAGCCCACATTATCCCTGGGAAAAAACTTTGCTCTTTGCTGCATCCTTCTGTTCAGGAGCCTTCCTTGGAACCAGCTGGCCTAACCTGCCTGACCACTTGGATTAGTAACTGCAAAAATCATGAAAGAATCAGGATGTGCAAAGGAGGAAACTTAGAGCAGAAAATGTGATTTCTTAAGAATAGTGTAACAAAATTCTCTCAGTTATATAGAAATACTGGAGCTGGATGGAGAGAGTGCAGTGGATAAAGTCCTCATCTGATGAGCAGCCAACGCCAACCTACATTCAATCCCTGGCCCACATATAGTCAGTCCCTGATCATAAAGCTAGGGGTTTACTCTGGCTTTGTGCAGAGTAGCCCCACATCTTCCCTCTGTCCCCCCAAAATAGATAAATACCTTTCAAAATAACATTTTGTTTAATATTGGCAAGAAATCACAACCAAGACTATAAATTAGGTGAGTCTTTTTTATATTTTGGATTTTTTTGGGTGGTGGTGGTGGTTGGGTCACATCCAGCAGTGGCACTTGGGGGTGGGTTACTCCTGGTTCTGCACTCAGAAATCTCTCCTGGCAGGCACAGGAGACCATATGGGATCCCCCGCCAGCTTGCTCCACTCACTTAAGTATTCATATGGGATTTGAAACGTCTGCAAAATGAATTGCCAGTTTTGAGAGGCATTTGTCTGGGAGAATGCCAGCCTAAGAAGCTAGTTCAAAGTTGATTGGTAGGATTGTGACTGATCTGCTTATGGAATTGGAGATGCTTATCAGGTAATCATCTAAAAATATCCTGGCCCACAGGGAAACAAATCCTAGGCCCAGTCCAGTTCAACTTGTTTTATACATGGGAGCATATTTTAAGGTGAAGTCTTTCCTTATCCTGAAAGGCACTGGCACATCCATATAGCCTTTAAGGAACGTTTTCTGTTGTTTCGGCTGTACTTTTTCACTGGAATGGGTGTTTATAGAAAAATAATTCCTTGTTTTTAAGATTTGCCCTTATTTCGTTTTTCATTTCAGTAATGCTAATTGATTTAGAAAACTGTAGTATCTGTGTAGCAACTGTGTCTGTTAGCACTGGAAAATTTTCTCCAGACCTGGGGACTAGAGAAAAAGCTGTCCAGGATCCAGTAACCCATAGTCCTCTTTACTGTGTTTTAAGAAATAAATAATAAAAAACGTATTTGTTTTCTAGCTCAGTAGTTTGTCTTGAGTTAGATGTCTATGCAGTGATAAAGTGGATTATGCAGGAAGATAAAGGGCTCTGAGTTGTTGATTCATGTAAATTTAAAGGTCATTTTGGACAAAACTCTGGGCTTAATGAGTTAGTACCAGATTTAGGATGAGTTTTTACCTGCGCCTGAGCTGGTTCAGTCTCTGACACTGCAAGGTCCCTCACATGTCACCAGGTGTGGCCCTGCTGTCTCTGAGCACTGCAGGGTCCAAGCAACACTGTGTCCTTGAATAGAAGCCTTAGCATTTGGCCACTCAGTAGAACTCGGGTGGTCTCAGGGTCCTCAGCATGGCTTGGGAGCACCCCTCCAGCAAAAGGAGGAATAGGTGATGACTCTTAAACCAGGTGTAGGTAGAAGACAGCTTAGGCCTGGAGTCGTGCACCAGTGCTGTCTGGTAGCCCCCAACAACGCCATTTCCTGCCAGCTGCTGCTTACATCACGTTAAGGCGGTTTACTGTTGTAATCACAATGACCCCACACAAAATGCAGTGCCTGCACCATGATGGCTGAAGTTTGTAGGGGAAGGTGTCAGCAACTCCCTATTCTCCAAAACAGAGTGTAATTCTAGGTGAGGAAGTTGCCTCTGTAGTTTTTAAATATTAATGATCATGAGGCCAGAGTGATAGCACAGTAAGAGGGTTTGTATTTGCTTTGTGCAGCCAACCGGGTTCACTCCCCAGCATCCTATATGCTCCCCAAGCCTACCAAGAGTAATTTCTGAGTAGACTCATGAGTAACCCATAAATACCACTGGGTGTGGCACCAAAACAAATGAACAAACAAACAAACAAAAACAAAAAAACTGAATGATTGATTTTGTTCGAATTGTGTAGTATTGTGTTGTATGGGAATATATATTTCAGTGTTTGGTAGCATCCATTTTTAACAATTTCTTGTATTGACTGTAATATTCCTTCATAGACGTATTAACATTGTTCCTTGGTGGCCAGAGCATATTAGGAGATATAATTAAATATAGAAGCCCTTTTTGTGAAATAAAATCAATTCTTTTCTAATCAATGTAAATGACTGAAATCACTAAACTCAGCAGATCTGGCGCCAAACGTTTACTACTTGCTTCAAAAGCACAGCTAATACCAATCTATACAACCCGATTCTTAGCTGTTTTTCTTTAATTCATACACTGGGACATGTGGTTCATAGGAACGAGGCCAGGATTGTTGGTAATTGGTGATTTTCAGCATTGGACAGCTCTGCCTGTTCTTCCACAGAGGAGGTGAATGGTATGTCTCATGCTGATGCTTTTGAGCCTCTAAGCTCAGAGCATCTAGGCTAAGAGGAATTGCCCTGGGTTTAGCTCATTTGTTTTAAGACTTGTGGGCTGGTTGAGATGAGTTCTGAGCTGTCTTCCTGCATGAAAGGGTTCAGCCCAGTGTTAGCACTCCTCCTCCTGTCTCTTCTTGGGCCCAGAGTACAGAGTCTGGACTTTGGCAATATCCTGTGTGCTCTGTGGGCCCATCAGAGTCTTGCCCAAGTAAAGCTGTGGGCTGTAGGCATTGGAGACTAGTGGAATAATTTCTGTACCTGCTGATCGCAGAGTTCCCTCCCCCAGTAAACAATGTGTGTCAGTTTTGCAAGCGGGAATCAGGCATGGTTTGGAAGCTGGGACTTCTTGTCGCTGGGGCATGGCCGGGGTTTGGAAGGAGCTCCAGAGACTAGGCACCCAGGACTCCCAGAGAAACGACTGGCTCGGAGAGTGGCTGGGGTGCCACAGTGATGGGTGTCAAGGAAGAGATTCTGTAGCTCTTTGGAAGTAAGCTTTGGCTGCAGAACAAGGGGAGAAGCATCTTCCATCCTGAGATCAGCTGGGTATAGACAGAAAGTGTGGTCCCATACTGTCGCAGGAAACAATTACCTGGGGAAGGAATTCTTAGACTGCGGCTTTTTGGGCACCACACCTAGCAGTACTCAGGGCTTACTTCTGGTTCTGTGCTCAGGGACTACTCCTGCTGGGGCTCAAGGGACCCTGTGGGGTAATTAGGATTGAACTTTGGTCTGTTGAGTGTTGTATCACTGTAACCAACAGTGCTTTTTTTTTTGGGGGGGGGGGTATCACATTCTGTGACATTCAGAAGTTACTCTTGGCCAGGCTTGGGGATCATATGGGATGCCAGATATTGAACCCGGGTTGGCCGTGTGTTAGGCAAACACCCTACCACCCTACCCATTGTGCTGCCTCCCCAACTCTTTTTCTACTACATTTCTCATTTAGATGTCTTAGTAAGGGGTTTTCGTTTGTAGTTTAGATTTAGTACCTTATGCTATAAACTGAGAAATAAAAAATGATTCTGCTTATACTCACTAGAGAAAAAGTCATTTTGTTTTTGTTTGGGGGCCACACCCATTGACACTCAGGGGTTATTTCTGGCTATGTGCTCAGAAATCTCTTCTGGATTGGGGGCCCATGTAGGACTCCCGACGCCAGGTGGATGGAACTTCTGTCCGTCTTAGGCTAACGCTTGAAACCTTACCTTGAGCACCACCACTCTGGCCCCGAAAAAAGTCATTTTTATATCATAGAAAGTTAATTTCTGTGGCCAGAATGATAGTATAGGGAGAAAAGTAATTGCCTGGCATGCAGCTGGCCCAGGTTTAATGTAGTCCCCTAGTCCTCCCAGAGTGATGCCTGGCCATAGAGTTATAAGTAAACCCTGAGCATAGCCGGGTGTGGCTCAACACCCTACCCCCAAAAAATGGAGGAGGGAGAAAGAGGGAAGGAAAGAAGGAGGGAGGAAGGAAGGAAAAGGAAAAGGAAGGAATTTCTATAATATAAAATCTGCCCTACAAACTATTTCGTAAAAGAAAGGGTAGAATTCATGAAAAACGTAAATGCCTTGAATATAGAAGATGTTAGTTTCCCAATGAGAGAAAATAACTGAGAAACAGCATTTCACCTAGTAGGGTTGGCAAACGACCCAGAGGTTGCTCAGATTCTGAACTGACCTTTGTAGGCCCCGTGGTGTGCGCTGTCTCCTAAGCACCAACTGGCACCGCCCTGCAGAGGCCACTACAGGGATGGCAGCTAAAGGTTCCAGTTTTCAGAATCTCTTCCACATAGATGTTTACATAGATGCCACATGATGCATCTGTTACATTGGGATGTGTTGTGAACAATGTGAAATCTGGCGTGGTATGTTGACAAGTTGTGATGCATGCGCACAGTTGAGCTCTCCATTGCCATTAGGCTGTGCTCCTTGGGAGCCAATGACAAGAAACCTGTCATTTTCTGAGGTAAAAAGGATAAACTACAATGGATGTGCCTAGAGACTGACCCTGTGTGAAAGGATTGATCTGGCAAGCCAGCTGGACCTCATGAATAGGCTAAACGCTGCCCATATTCCTCACCACTTTCCTTCCTTTAGAGCTCTGGAAGTAGGCGGCTACCCTCTTCTCACACCTCAAGATTGTCAACTCTGAAGAGAAGTGGTGGATTTTAAAAAATGTAAATTTTCACCGCATTCAGGCAGGTGAATGTCAAGCCGTCTTGCCTTTCCTCAACGGGTGCAGTCTTACAGGTCCAGACAGACACGCATTACCTTTGTGTCATGCCAGTTAGTCTCACTCTGTCACTGCTGCTCTGTTGCAGGGACAGACGCCTGCTGCAGCCTGCCCAGGTATGCGACATTTTGAAGGGCATCCTGCTGGTGATCTGCTATTTCATGATGCACTACGTCGACTACTCCATGATGTATCACCTGATACGGGGCCAGTCGGTCATCAAGCTCTACATCATTTACAACATGCTCGAGGTGAGGACAGGCCTTGCTGCCCTGCACCCCAACAGGCAGAGCTCCTCTCTGTGGGTTGTTTGCACTGTAATATGATGGCCTTGTTTAAGGGTGGCCCTGGGGTCCTGGAGCTCTGAGTTAGAGCTAGAAAATCACCTCCCTGGGAGCTGTGCCACTGTAGCTGGCCTGGGCTGGGGAAGGAGGGTGCGTCGCTGTTCCTTCCCTAGGGTGGGATCACCAAGGGAGGATTCATCTCAGATTCATTGGAAACTCACATTCACCTTTAGCTCATGCTTCAAAAATTATGAAGGAAATTTAGGATGGTTTTTATGTTTGCTATGAGACACAGATTTTAAATAGTTGATTTGACTTTTACGTAGAATAGAGAGTTGGAATTTATTAGTTGCTGTGCTCCATGTGCTCTTTTGTGTTTGTGTTTTTCTGTTTGGGGACCACACCCAGCTATGCTTAGGGCTTACTCCAGGCAGTCTCAGGGAATCATATGTGGTGCAGAGGTTCAAACTTGGGTGCCGCATTCAGGGCAGATGCCCTACCTGCTGTACTGTCTCTCTGGCCCCATATGCTTAAATATTTTGAATGCACTCTATCATTTGAAACCAGGTAGCATGTGAAAAGTTTGCATTTGTACACAGTCAAATTACGTAATTATGTAAATAAATTTTACTTAATGGGCAGAATCTTCTTATGTTCTTTAAATAGGAAGTTTCTTGGGGTTACATAATTCACTTTTTGAGGTGCCGGTGGCATTTTCCTCTACTTTTCTGTAGGAACACGTGTATGATCTACTTCTGAATTTGATTGGCTCTGAAGGGGTGGTTCATAATGATGGTTCCTGAGGTTGGTGAGGCTCACTGCTTCCTCACAGAGCCACGGAGGGTCCCTGGATCCAGTGATGGGGCTCTCTGACTACCACCACTCAGCTTCCTTATTTGGGACTCATGTCAGGGTGCAGATGGTCATGGAGGTTTGCGAATTAGAGCAACCAGCTCTCTCTCTTCCCTCTCGAGAAGAAAAGCCAGGCCTCCTTTCCTCTCCTAGCCCACTGCTATATAAGATTGTTTGCACACCTAGCTATTCAGGGTCAAGTAAGATGAGGGCAGGACTCCTGAAGAGTCAGAGAGCAGTCAGTTGCTGACATCCAAATCCTGTGTATTTGGAGCTTGACTTCTGGTGGGATTCAGTCATCAAATCTCTAGCACTGGAGTTGACCTTAATTTTAGGCACAGACTGAAATGGGCCCGAGGAAACCACTTTCTGTTGGTCTTTCTTTTTAGGTAGCAGATCGTCTGTTCTCATCGTTTGGACAAGATATATTGGATGCTCTTTACTGGACAGCCACAGAACCTAAAGAACGGAAAAGAGCCCACATTGGGGTGATTCCTCACTTCCTAATGGCCGTTCTCTATGTCTGTATCCTTTTAGACTTACCAGAAACTCCACACAGCACTGTATATTCAATGCTCTGAACAGAACACACTCTCTGCTTTGTATAGCAACTTCTTAGGCTCAGAGAGAGCGTGTGTGCACGAATACATCATATTCAGGAGAGAAATGTCAAATGCTTTGAATAGCAATAGTTATATGAATTCTTCTTGAATAGTTATAACAAAGACCTATAAGATCTTTATTCTAATCTTGGCCTAACGGTATATATGATTTCTTCTAGAAGTGAAATTTGAGATGGAGTTGGAGAGGCATTTTAGAAGTTTAATTAGCCTGTCCCCACACAGAGTGTCTGAAAGCCTTTTTAGAGTCCAAGGCCGTCCAGTATACATGGTACCCACATAGATCTGTCTCTCCATTTGGACTTACACACAATCCCTGCCTACTCTCCTGTTTGGTGTGCGATCTGGACCTGTACTCAGGCATGTGTCACGTAGATGGTGACTCGTGCTGTCTGAAAAGTTAAGAGGATTCAGTGGGATGGTTTTTATGCAAGTAAAGCTTGCCCCAAGTGTAACAGTAAAACAGTTGTTATTCCTACACAACTACATGCCAGATATGTACAAGTCAACAACTTTTAGACACCTTAAAGAACAGCAAATGAACCTTAATTCTCAGGCTTTTCTGTTCTTTTATGTATTCCCTGTTCCCTGAAGAAAAGTGACTCCCTGTAGGATAACTTTTACCTTATGTAAAAATTTTTTTCCTCCTCTTTTTTTTTGGGGGGGGGGTTTGGGCCACACCCAGTGACGCTCAGGGGTTACTCCTGGCTATGCGCTCATCCTAGGCTAGTGCTGGCAAGGCAGGCACCTTAACCACTCCACGCCAACCCTCCAGCCCCTTACATTATGTTCTTGTCTCTCTTCGAATGCACATGATCTTAATTCAGAATGTCTATTTCTAAGTCATTTGGGCTTTGTCATTGACTCCAATTTTTGCAAAACTTTCTGAGGATCTCTTTCACTGTCCTATCACCCAGTGCCTGAAAGATTCAGGTGGGACTCACTGAGTGGCTCCACAGAGGGTGTCTCCTGGGTGCGGGTTTGGGGATCGCCTTCCTCCTTCCAGCCACAGCCAATAGGGCATTTGCAAAGGTAGCGAAGAGCTTAAGCAGGAACTGATGAAAAGCGGGCTCATCTTCTTGTTCCCATTACTAACTTCTAAGAGTCTGTCATACCTGCTAAGAGGAGGTGAAGATACACAACAGTTTGTTTCCTTGACATCCCTCTCTTCCCGCCAGTCTTGCACGCCATTCTCATTCTGGTTCAAGCAACAACTCTCAACGTAGCTTTCAACTCACACAACAAGTCCCTGCTCACAATCATGATGTCTAACAATGTAAGTAAGCCATTTATTTCCATTTATTTATCACAAGGGGTCACGTGGCATTAATAACTTTATTTTTTTTCTATGTCATTGCTTTTCCAGGACAGTGTGTCATCTTTTTGGGGACTGTTATAATGATGGAAATATTTCTGTTTCCTCTTTCAGTTTGTTGAAATTAAAGGAAGCGTTTTCAAGAAATTTGAAAAGAATAATCTTTTTCAAATGTCCAATAGCGGTATGTAAATCCATTGCTACTTGCAGCTGCCTGTATTATTATTTATTTTATTTAATAATTATTTATTATTATTATTATTTGCAGTTCATTCCTAAACTGTGCAGGTTGTCATTATTTTCCAGTTTTTTGGGGGAAGAAAATGGGCCACATCCCCTGTGCATAGAGCTTACTGCTAGGGCTAGGACCCAGGTCAGCTGTGGGCAAGGCAAACACCTTACCCATCAGACTATCTCTCTGGCCTTCATGCTGTTTGAGATAAGCTGTGTCTTCTCTTACTCTTGTCATTTTAACTATGTCATTATTCTGGTTGTTATAATCACAGCATGCTTAAAGTGGTAACAAAAAATTAGAAATATTTATATAGCAGCTTTATATACTTTCAGAAATTTTACACTAATATAGAAATTTCTTGCAAGTTGTGGGCAGAGCAGTATTATAGGTAGGACATTTTCCTTGCATATAACAAACTTGAGTTTAGTCACTGGCATCTCATATCCTGCCATGAGCACCACCAGAAGTGATTTCTGGTATCAAGAGTAATCCCTGGGCACACGTTTATTTCTCTCCAGAACTCAGTGACCAAATGCATAATATAAAACCCACCACCTCACTCTCTTCCATGTGGCAGGCTTCACTGAGACATTTCAGAGAAAACTTGATCCCTTCCAGTCTGCTAGATGACTGATAGGGGAGTTGGCTTGAGGACAAGTGGGGCTGTAGTTTATAAAGTCAGACTTGTAACTTGTTGCCCTTTCCCCCTCTGGCTGGCAAACACAGCCCAGTACAGAATCTAGGATTTCTGTTTCTTGGCTGATTTTTGGATCACTTCTGACAGTTCTCGGACTACTCCCAGATCATTACTCAGAGGTTGCTCTTCCTGCACCTAAGGAACCAATCGTATTGGTTCCTTACCTGAAATCAAGCCTTGGGTTTTTCACAGGCAAAGTATTTTGTCTCCAGTCCTTTGTGCTCTATCCCCAGCCTGAGAATCGAGGACCTTCAGACTTGTGTTCATGACACAAGAATTTTCCTCAGCTAGTTTACCCATGGATGTGTGAATTCTGCATTCAGAAAGACCCCACAGTAGATATGTTGATGCAGAGCAAAGTTCCAGGAACTGGAGAGAATAGTACACACTTCAGATGCTGCTGACCCCAGCTAGATCCCTGACACCACATGGTGTCTAGCACACCACCAGGTATGTCCCTCGAGAGGCCCCTAACTAAACACCACTGGTGGATGAAGGTAAATTCCCAGCCCTGAAGAACTCAAGTGACATCACATCCTTGGGCTGAGCATTGAAGCGAAGAGTAGCCCAACTCGGGTGATCCCTTTCCTTCCCACTAAGCCTCTGTGACATTCATTGCCAAGGATGGTTGGAGATTGGACAGTCCCTCATTGATACATAAATTCAGACTGTATATTATTCCTAGGACTGCTAATATCTTGGGAAAATTGGGACTTTGTATTTTAAATATCAAAAGTGCTTTTACTACATTCATCACTATCTTGTAAGTTCTCTGATTTTAAAAAAGAATTCTCATTTTGGTAGAGTCTGAGTTTTTAGAGTTTGGTGCAATATAAACCATTATAAGAATTTATTCTCAAAGTTTTTATTGTTTTGTTTTGTTTTGGTTTGGTTTTTGGGCCACACCTGATGACACTCAAGGGCTACTCCTGGCTATGCGCTCAGAAATCACTCCTGGCTTGGGGGACTGACCATATGGGACGCCAGGGAACGAACTGCAGTCCATCCTAGGTTAGCGCTTGCAAGGCAAATGCCCTACCGCTGTGCCACTGCTCTAGCCCCTAAATTATATTTATTATGAAAACAATATAAGCACTTCAGTGGTGCTCCAATTTTTAATCTGTAAAACATTTGGTGGGGCGGGGGGGTCACACCTGACAGCGCTCAGGGGTTTCTCTTGGCTCTATGCTCAGAAATTGCTCCTGGCAGGCTCGGAGGACTAGAGGGGTGCCAGGATTTGAACCACTCTCCTTCTACATGCAAGGCAAATGCCCTACTTCCATGCTATCTCTCCGGTCCCTGTAAAACATTTTAAGTATTAAAATTAGAAAAGTATACAAATGAATTTTTTTACCTCACCCCCCACAAATGAATTTTTAAAAGGATTTATAAGTTTCTTTTCATAGTTGATAAATGCCTGAGCAGTTACTTAATGTTTCGCTTTACTTTCTTATCCTTAATAGTATAAATTGCATTTGTTGTACAGAATTAATTGATCAACTTTAAATAAATTCTACAGTATTTTTATTTTAGAAAATATCTTAAAGTCTGGTTAGTTTCTTTATAGATAATTCTGTAAAGAGTAATGAACCAGATAAGATAACATTACATATACATCTATACTTAACCAAGGGAGCAGAAATAAGTACCTTTTTTTTAATTGTGGAAAGTAGAAATTCAAAGGCCTGTCCCACATATTTGTACCTTTGTGAATAGCTCTGTGGAATTCCAATGAAGGGTTTTCTGATGAGGGTGATTAATCTCGTGAGTGAATTCCATAGCCAGTAGAGAAGACGTTTTCAAATTGTGCAGAATTCATTCCAGGACAGACATCCCCTTTTAAATTCACAAGCAAATAGACCATGTGATTGCGAAGCAGTCACATGTGTTCTCGAGTCTGCCCATATGCTTCCTTTCTATTTTGTTCTGCCCTTCAAGGAAGCAACCTGTGCACTTTGCCTTAGGACACTCTCTGCTGTGAGTTGGTCCCCCAAAGGGGGCATTTCCAGAGATGAGAGAAAACCCTCCTCAGAAAGAATGGCAGTCTGTGTCATTGACCTTCTCAAAAGCCCTGGCTCAGTTCCCTCTCCAGTACAGTGCAGCCAACTGCTTGGGGAAAGAAGGAACCACTCGTGACTGGACAAGTGTGGGGGGTGAGGGAAAACACATTTGGGAAGGACGATTTACAGAAAAACAAGGGGTTCAGCTATGGAATAGAAAGAAACTCAAGCAATTTGGGGCCGGAGAGATAGCACAGAGGTAGAGTGTTTGCCTTGCATGTGGCAGAGCCCAGACAAACCCAGGTTTAATTCCCAGCATCTCATATGGACCCCCTGAGCCTGCCAGGAGAGATTGCTGAACACAGAGCGAAGAGTAACCCCTGAGCGCTGCTGGGTGTGGCCCAATTTAAAAAAAAAGACAACAACAAACCAAGCAATTTGCTACGGAGAAACAGCCGAAGGTGGAACTAAGAGGAGCAGCCTTGATTCTAATGCTCTGTGTCTATGTGATACTATAATGCATTGTTGATCCCCTCAAAATAAGAGTAACCACAACCCCAGGAAGGACTCTAGGAATGAAATTGGAAGACAGGAAGCTGCAGAGCCCATGGCTGCACAGCTCAGTGGCACTTGTAATTACTGAGGAAGTGGCTTGTGACTGACCAGATCCTCCCACCCTCACCCAACCTCACCCCCTGCACACAGATGCACTTTTCATTCCTGGATAAATACTATAAGAAGTATGCTAGTGTTCAGCAGAAACCTGGCCACTGGCTTTTACCAAATGTGTTTCTTATAAGTTCAAGGTCCCTAATTCCTAGTAAATATCATATACCTGGTCAGGAGGTAAAGTAAAGTACAGTGGTTCTCTAGTGTACATTCCACCTTAATTTGGTCCCTAGCACCACAAGGTTCAGTGCCCCAGGGTGACCTGGGTATTCCTTGTCATCTCAGCACCCCAGCCTCAGCTCCCACATGACAGGGTTGACCTAGTGTCACTTCGGGTGGCCACTGGGCTCTTTGAGCACTGCCAGAGGAACCCCCCCCAGAAGTAATTAAATTCAGTCTAATTTGGGGGTTCTTAGCTACAAATCTGAGGCTATGCTCAGAGATGATATTATGATACGAGGACTCGCTTAGCTAAACGAGGGAGGCTTCGTAAGGCTGATGCCTGAGGACTTGCAATTTCATTTCACTCGAATTGGGAAATTCTTTGGAAACTGGAGTTTTATATTATTTGACATTTTATACTTGTTCCTTCTACCTTTTTTCTTTATAAAACACTGTCATATGCCCTCAGAAACATTTTGCACAGATTTATGTTTTGAATTTTTTTTTTTTTTTGGCTTTTTTGGGCCACACCCGGCGGTGCTCAGGGGTACTCCTGGCTGTCTGCTCAGAAATAGCTCCTGGCAGGCATGGGGGACCATATGGGACACCAGGATTCGAACCAACCACCTTTGGTCCTGGATCGGCTGCTTACAAGGCAAACACTGCTGTGCTATCTCTCCGGGCCCTGTTTTGAATATTTTTGAAAACTTATTTGTAAAAAGTTTTTCCATGGTAGAGTTATATGGTGAGTTAAGAATTAAGTGTCTTACCAATGGAGCACCATCCTACACAGATAAAGATATGCCTATAACATCTGAATAATAATCATGTTTTTTGTGTTTGAATATAATGTCATGTTCTAACCATTTTTATATGTTAATTTTTAGATATTAAGGAACGATTCACAAATTATATACTCTTACTAATAGTGTGCTTAAGAAACATGGAGCAATTTTCTTGGAATCCAGGTAATTCTTTTTTTCTCCATTATGGGGTTGTTTTTTTTAAAATATATAATATCTTTCTTTAAATACCATGATTACAGACATTTTTGTAGTTGGGTTTTAGTTATCAAAAAGAACATACCTCTCTACCAGTTCAGCATTTCCACCACCAATGCCCCCATCTCCCTCCCCCCCTCCCCCTGCCTGTATTTGAGACAGGCAGCTTTCTATTTCTCTCACTCACTACCATTGCCATGAGAGTTGTCAGTGTATTATTTCTCTAACTGGACTCACCACTCTGTGGGGCTGGTCCTTCAGGCCCTCATCTCTATTGTCTCTGGGTATTATTACAATAATGTTTTTTATTTTTCTTAAATCTCACAGATGAGTGAGACTATTTTGTGTCTATGTCTCTCTATCTTATTTTACTCAGCTTTTTTTTTTTTTTTTTTGGCCACACCTGGCAGCATAATTCTTAACAAACACATTGCTATAAAATTTTTCTGAGTTTCTTTTTGGGCAGCTGTGTGGGTGTGGAGTGATCTCTTGGGCTGAATTCCCCTTTAACCTCACAGTGTGCACTTCGGCAGCTGTGAATGAATCCTAGTTGTGTGTGTGGTTTTAGAAGCATTGTAGTTGGACCCCAGGGAGATTTGGGGATGTCATGGATGCCTGCAATGCTATGGATTCTGGGTTCGGTGTATCACAGATTCTCTTCATGTTGAGAAACATGACTGTCTCTTTCCCCTATACTTTATAGATCATTTCTGGGTGCTGTTTCCAGATGTCTGTATGGTGATTGCATCAGAGATTGCTGTGGATATTGTAAAGCATGCCTTTATCACCAAATTCAATGACATTACTGCAGATGTATGTATGATAATAAGCAATTTCGTGTTAAACTTCTCCCTCATGTCAAATTACAGACTAACAAGTGTAGATTTATTTAGTTCATGACGAGAGTAGCAGAGTGCTACTACCTGAAAATTAGAATTTTGTTTCAATTTCTTTTTTTGTTTTTGTTTCTGTGGGACCACACCCGGTGACACTCAGTGGTTACTCTTGGCTATTCGCTTAGAAATTGCTCCTGGCACAAGTGGTGTTGGCACAATTGGATAGCCACTTGCAAAAAATTAAACTTAGACCCCCAGCTAACATCATGTACAAAGGTAAAATCCAAATGGATTAAAGACCTCGATATCAGCCCCAAAACCATAAGATATATAGAACAGCACATAGGCAAAACACTCCAGGACATTACAGGCATCTTCAAGGAGGAAACTGCACTCTCCAAGCAAGTGAAAGCAGAGATTAACAGATGGGAATATATTAAGCTGAGAAGCTTCTGCACCTCAAAGGAAATAGTGCCCAGGATACAAGAGCCACCCACTGAGTGGGAGAAACTATTCACCCAATACCCATCAGATAAGGGGCTAATCTCCAAAATATACAAGGCACTGACAGAACTTTACAAGAAAAAAACATCTAACCCCATCAAAAAATGGGGAGAAGAAATGAACAGACACTTTGACAAAGAAGAAATACGCATGGCCAAAAGACACATGAAAAAATGTTCCACATCACTAATCATCAGGGAGATGCAAATCAAAACAACGATGAGATACCACCTCACACCCCAGAGAATGGCACACATCACAAAGAATGAGAATAAACAGTGTTGGCGGGGATGTGGAGAGAAAGGAACTCTTATCCACTGCTGGTGGGAATGCTGTCTAGTTCAACCTTTATGGAAAGCGATATGGAGATTCCTCCAAAAACTGGAAATCGAGCTCCCATACGATCCAGCTATACCACTCCTAGGAATATACCCTAGGAACACAAAAATACAATACAAAAACCCCTTCCTTACACCTATATTCATTGCAGCTCTATTTACCATAGCAAGACTCTGGAAACAACCAAGATGCCCTTCAACAGATGAATGGCTAAAGAAACTGTGGTACATATACACAATGGAATATTATGCAGCTGTCAGGAGAGATGAAGTCATGAAATTTTCCTATACATGGATGTACATGGAATCTATTATGCTGAGTGAAATAAGTCAGAGAGAGAGAGAAAAACGCAGAATGGTCTCACTCATCTATGGGTTTTAAGAAAAATGAAAGACACCCTTGTAATAATAATTTTCAGACACAAAAGAGAAAAGAGCTGGAAGTTCCAGCTCACCTCAGGAAGCTCACCACAAAGAGTGATGAGTTTAGTTAGAGAAATAACTACATTTTGAACTGTCCTAATATTGAGAATGTATGAGGGAAATGTAGAGCCTGTTTAGGGTACAGGCGGGGGTTGGGTGGGGAGGAGGGTGATTTGGGACTTGGGTGATGGGAATGTTGCACTGGTGATGGGTGGTGTTCCTTTTATGACTGAAACCCAAACACAATCATGTATGTAATCAAGGTGTTTAAATAAAAAAAAAAAAAAAAAAAAAAAAATTAAGGCAAAAAAAAAAAAAAAAAAAAAAAAAGAAATTGCTCCTGGCTTGGGGGACCTTCCACTTGCGCCACCACTTCGGCCCCTCAATTTTTTAAAATTCTAATGGAAGTATATTGTTTCAGTATATAAGTACTGGTTATCAAAAGGTATTTTTCTAGCTAGCGTTGTAAAATATTTTATGTGTAAAAGTTGATTCCTAGGACTAGAGAGATAGGACAGTGGGTAGGGCACTTGATTAACACACAGTCGACCATGGTTCGATCCTCAGCATCCCAAATGTGAGCCCCTGAGTTCCGCCAGGAGTGGTCCTTTAGTGCAGAGCCAGGAATAACCCTGAGCATTGCTGGGTGTAACTCAAAAAATAAAAAAAAATAAAAATAAAAACATATAAAAGAACAAAAAAATAAACAAAAATTGATTCCTCTGTGATCAACTCTGGATGACAAGCAACAAATATTTCTAGTGAAAATATTTGATGAAACTTTCAGAGTTCTCAAAATATTGGAATCAGGTACACTGCAGACTTTCATTGTGTAAAAACATGCTAGTGCTTCCTAGTGCATTCTTCCCTCCGGCTCAGAGTGAGTAGTAATGTGAGCAGTTTTTTAGATTCTATTTGGGTGAGACTATGTTTTACTCTTGACACCTACTTGTTTATTTTCAGAAAACAGATTTAAATTCTAATGCAGCTGTACAGCTGCTGCCATATAATTAACAAGTTGGTTATAGTAAAGAATCTGATTCAGCCCTTTGACCCTACATCTCCCTAACCCAGTTTTCTGAATACAGAATATACTTGAATTTATTTATTTTTTTATAAAGCACTGTAAAACAGATCTTTTCATGATTTACTCTTGGCTTTTTCATACAAAATAGATTCTTTGTCCTGCTGTCATTTTCTCAGCATCTTAAGTGTAAAGTAACAGGGATGATTCATTCCTGGTGTTGCTTGTTTTGTTGTTGAGGGAGTTTGGGTCACATCCAGCAGTGCTCGGATTACTCCTAGCTCTGCATTCAAGAATCACTCCTGGCAGTCTCAGGGGACTGTATGGGATGCCTGGGGATGAATCCGGGTTGCCCAAATGTAAGGCAAGCGCACCTTCCCTGCTATGCTATTGCTTCAGCCCCTCTGGTCTAGTTTATAGTGAGAGTGACAATCTATAAATGTCTTTATAATATAATGCGTTTTCTGCCTTAGTTTTTTATCTTGCTGTTAGCATTCACTTTTCAAAGCTCTTGTTATTACAGTAATAATTTCATCATCATAATATCAGTGATTTATTAAAATTAAAATATCAAAATTGTTTTATTTATATTCTACTCTTAAAATAGTCATTCTTCTGAAATTTTTAAGCTCCAGGACCGTAAATTGTTCTCATGCATATATCATTTGAGAGAATTGCTTATTTACCTTGTATTTTGAAGAAAAAAAAAATTCACAATCCAGATATTTGATTGCAACCTTTGTCCTGGTTAATTTTTAAGCATTTTTATCTACAAAGTCTTAATCTTAATGTATTATTTATTAGTGCTAACATTTTGTAGTTACATATAATCTTATTTGGTTAATACTTCTTATTTATTTTTAGGTCTATAGTGAATACAGAGCCAGCCTTGCTTTTGACCTTGTTAGCAGCCGACAGAAAAATGTAAGCATTATATTGACCAACTTGCTGAAATGAACTGAACAGTGTCTGAATTTGGCCTGGAATTAAGGGAATTCTGCATAAATTAAGGGAAGTTAGTGCATAAGTTCTGCGTAAGTTAAGGGAAACTGCTCCTTTCTCAAAACAAAATGTTTACAAGTCCACAGAAGTAATGCTAACTTATACAAAAATGGAATATGGTTTTTGCAACTTTAATTTGCAATTTTTTATTTAAAACTTATACACACACGCATATTTTCATTGACAGTGTCAAATTTTTCTGGTTGCTCCTGGCCCCGCCTACTTGGAGCTTTTCTGGGGGTGAGGGGATAATACGGTTTTGATTTATTTGATTAGGGCTTTGCTTTTTTTTTTTTTTTTTTTTTTTTGATTTTTGCAAGGGACCTACTCCAGGCCACAGGTTCCTCCTGGCTCATAGTGCTCAAAGGGCCTTGCAGTGTTAGGAATTGAAGCTGGACCTCCCTGCAGAGTGTCCCATGGAGCTATTTCTGTAGCCCTGAGCCTACCTACCTTTCAAGGACGGTTTCACCCCATCAACCTTGTCTCCTCTCTTTGTCTCCCTGCAGGCCTACACAGATTATAGTGACTCCGTCGCACGGAGGATGGGTTTTATCCCACTTCCACTGGCTGTCTTAGTAAGTTGGACCTCTGCACCTCTTTTCTGATCACCGCCACCATATGATGTGGCAAATCATGTAGGACAATATAGAATGTGAATAAGATTATCGGACCGTTTATTTCAAAAGGATTTAATGTAAAGATGAGAAGTCAATACTGACTTGCCGGGAAGTTTTGTGTTAAATGATGGCACTGTGGATTTAGGCCCCCTGGTAGATAGAAAGTAGTGTGAAAGAACTCCTGAGGTGACAGCTTTCCCACTAGGGAAATCCTCTCATCTGCTTATTTATTTAGGATAGGGAGGAAGGTTTTTCCCAGTCAGTGGTGAGGCCCATCACTGCTCCCAGGTTTCCACAGATCAAACAGTGCAGTGGTCCTGGCAGAGATGCTACATGTATGTGCTCTGGCCCTGTAAGCCATCCCCTGACCCTAAAATTTGTTTTTTGAATGTAAATACCTGGTAGACGATGCTGGTGTGACCTCTGGTACTGTCAGTAGTGGTATATGTCAGTAGTGGACACAAGTGAATCCACTTATGGACTTGGTAGCCCTCAGAGTAGGAGAATTTGGGAAAAAGATGGAATAGATTAAGTAAATTGTGGCATGCCCCAATTTGCTCTGTATCCATTACAGTTATCCAAAAGCAAATGCTAAAGTATTTGCAGTCACAGCTTATATTGTTACCTTCCACGGGTAGGATAATTCTTGAATCTATAATTGTAAACTATGTGAGGCCAGAGAGATAGAATAGGGGGTAAGGTGCACACGTTGGATTTGTCAACCCTGAGTCTATCCCCAGCACCACAAGAACCCCTGAGCACCGCTAGGGATCACTCCTGAGCTCAGAGCCAGGAACAGACACCACCACCATCCCCAGTGAGCACTGCCAGGTATGGTTCATCCCCAGCCCCAAATAAATATATGTAGTAATACCAAACTTTACTAAATTAACCCCAAAGCAGGTCATCAACCTTGAATAGTTAAGTGAATCACTGGGAACAGGTTTGCATAAAGTTGCTCTCCGCATCTGGCTTAATAATATTAATAGTGTAATATTTGTATTTTAGTATGTTCCGTACTGAGTACATCATCTCAAATTAAGACAAATTAAGTCATCTTTCTGCAGAAAAACATTTAGAGTTCTATACTGTTGAGTTCTGCGGGAGTACACTGAGGATGGGATAAGTGAATTGCAGGTCAGACCAGCGACATTAAACTGACTCTAAACTGACTTCCTGCCTTTCTCTAGGATGGAGAATTGTTGGATTGAAAGTTACTTGAATCTCAGGGGGACTTTCCAAATAACATTCTAAAATGGATATAGGATCACGCCTCAAATGTGCGCGGCCTTTTAAGTAGCTTGCTTAATATTTAGGAAACCAGCATTCCGGGGAAATGAAAGATTTTAAAGAGAAATTGTAAAAAGCCTGGTAAATCGGTTGTTAGTGTTGTCTACATTTGTTTCCCGAAACTCAAAAGCATATTACACACAGTGTGATGACAAAACTAGACCTCAGGCTGAGTTTTTTTTTTTTTTTTTTTTTTTTTTTTTTGATTTTTGGGCCACACCCGGTAATGCTCAGGGGTTACTCCTGGCTTGGGGGACCATATGGGACACCGGGGGATCGAACCGCGGTCCGTCCAAGGCTAGCGAAGACAAGGCAGGCACCTTACCTTTAGCGCCACCGCCCGGCCCCTCAGGCTGAGTTTTTATAGAGCTAATTAAATAGTTGAATTTGGATGATCCTGTTGTGTCAAGTAATGGCTGTTTATCACAACTGACTGACTTACTAGAAAGCTCGTGATATAATTTTTTAATACAACATATAAAGTTGTTCCTCTTTTGATTCTTTAAATGAGCATTTATATAGATAGTGACTTTGCCAAAAGACTTGAGCTTAATTACTACAATTGATTAGCTGAACACTTCTGGAAAACCTCCTGCCTTTTAGAAGGGGAGTGGACAGTTGTGCAGTGGCCCAATGGGCTTTTCCAGATGGTGACAGGGTTCCTGGGGCAGACAGCTGGGAACCCTGTGAGGTATAAGGCCCAGTGATCAAGTTAATTTTTAATTACAACTCCAGGAGAGGCACCATTTCCTTCTCAATGTTGCCTTATGTCCTACATGAATCCATATCCGAAAATAGTTCCAAGAAATCCTGCATGAAGGTCTCATGGAAATAGTTCCTGAACGGATAAACTAGATGAAAATAAAGTCATGTACTCTGAATGGAATCACTAGCTCTTTAATTCCCCTCAATTCCCCTCGTAAGTGTTCGTACACCAGGTGATTTTGTAATTAGACATGATGCTAGAGGTAATGCTTCCTTACCTGTGTTCTCATAATAAGACTTGATAGAGCATGTGCCAGTTCATTCTATTATCGCTCAACTTTTACTAGTAATGGCATTTTTTTAAATATTTAAAATCTGTCATACGGTATTCCAGACACACTTTTTTTTTTTTTTTTTGGTTTTTTGGCCACACCCGGCGGTGCTCAGGGGTGACTCCTGGCTGTCTGCTCAGAAATAGCTCCTGGTAGGCACGGGGGACCATATGGGACACCGGGATTCGAACCAACCACCTTTGGTCCTGGATCAGCTGCTTGCAAGGCAAACGCTGCTGTGCTATCTCTCCGGGCCCTCCAGACACTCTTAACAAGTTCTTTCATGTGATAACTTAACATTAATAATAAGATTATTTTTTCTGATTTTCAGTTTCCAGATAGTATTCTCCTTCCCTGCCCTAGATTCCAAATATCTGGGTGTATTAATCTGAACTGTAATGTTTATAAATACTTTTTATAACAGATCCCACCACTTCCAAGATCAGAAATGTTTCCTCTTTATTTGTAAGAGATTAAAAAAAAAATGTTTAACTGCTAATCACTCACAAAAGCCAACTGTTGCTTTAAGAAATGAATCTTAGGGGCTGAAGTGATAGTGCAGCAGTAGGCCATTTGTCTTGCATGTGGCAAGACCAGGACAGTCCTGGGTTCGATTCTCGGTGTCCCATATGATCCCCCGAGCCAGGAGTGATTTCTGAGCACATAGCCAGGAGTAACCCCTCACCAGGTGTGCCCCTTCCCCCAAAAAGAAAGAAACGAGTCTTAGAATAGTGGGGTGAGGCCTCCCAAGCAGCACAAGGACTCAGAGGCCCCTCTCGAATACTCAGTACCTAGGCTAGATAGTTCAGTTTTGGGGCTACAGTGCTAAGGGTCGGGTTCTCCAGAGCCATATTCTGGGGTATTCCTGAATTACCCCAGATAAAATTTGCAGGGTCCGTGGATGCTAGGAATCACACAAGGGTCCCTGCATATTCGAGCCTGTGTCCCTGATGCTAAGCCATCTTCCCAGCCTTTGAAGATTCTTTAAAAATAGTACAAACCGCTTACAGCTCCTGTTACTGTTTCCTGTGAGGCATCGGCATTCTTTTACAAGAGTTAGAACCAAGGACAGCGGAAGCCAGAGGAAGAAAAATGCACTGTTAGATAGGAATGCAGCTAGCAAGAGGCATTTACCTGCGCTTTCCAGAACAAAGTTTTTTTTCCTCAGAAATCAGCTGATTCTGGATGAGCTGACATCATTCCTGAGCTTGGTCTGTTGTCTGGCTGCAGAATCAACAGTTGGGTGTGGCACGAGTCACACATAGTTGGTGGGAACAAATCCCACCAGGACTGTGATGAGAGGAGCAGACCCAGCTAGAGCAAAGCTGGGGTCCAGATGAAGGCTGTGGGGGTGCACCTGAAGGGGGGAAGTTCGCGTGGAGAAACCATCATTTCCATGGGAACTAAAACTGCTTGTCTGTTCCGTCTGTGTGTTTCTGACTAGCTCATCAGAGTGGTGACAAGCTCGATTAAAGTGCAAGGGATCCTGTCTTACGCCTGTGCCACACTCTTCTATTTTGGGTAAGATGAACTGTCCTTGATGATATTTCCGATCAGACGGTAAAATCATCGGTCTAAGAGGAAATAATGGAAGCAAAGAGCAACCAAGTCACATTTCATCAGTTCCATGTTTCTGGAGCATATTTGTGATGTGATTAAATTAACAATGTTGCTACCTGACTGTTGTAGTCCAAGAACTTTATGTTCTATTCTAGTGAAATCCTTTACTTAAATCCCTCTTGCTTAGAATTGATTCTGCCCCTTGTTTTCTCTTATGAGATGTTCCATTATAATCAGAGTTTTTTTCTGTGCTGGATACTGTCTGTGCATTTCTGTTGTGCTTGCTCATTACTTTTTAGCACTTGACTCTTTTGCTCCAGACCAGAGTGGCATAACCCCAGAGGGGAATCAAAATGATATTCTCTGCCTGGTACTCGCCAGACTTTTCTCTGCAGCCTTGGCTCTCCCATGATGCTTCCTCTCTTACTAGAGGCTCCAAGCACTGTTTAGGGACTTGGCCCTTACGGAAGTACAGAACTACTCTCTTTTTTTTCTTCAGCGGGAAATTGGTAATAGAAGCACAATATTGGAAATAACCACAAATACAGAAATTAAGGGCACTGCTGCTTTTTTTATATAATAAATCATTGGCAAACTGTAAACTCAGATAAAATTGTTGGGGAACAATGTTATTAGGGCATGTGTTTGTGATATGTTGTCTAATAAGATGGAGACAATTGGGCCAGAGTGAGCTTAACAGGCTAAGCATGAGCTTTGCTCATGGGATTTGCTTGTGGATTTAATCCCTGCCACACCATGGTCCCCAAGCACAACACTAGGAGCAAGCCCCCTGAGCACTGCTGATAGCCCAAAAGAAATAATAAAACTACCAGTAATAAAAATCACAAAATTGGTTGCCATTTCTCTGTGCCAAATGTGATTCTGAGTACCTGTTGAAAGCATTTCCTTCACAGATTCACTGGTTGAGAAACAAAAGGATGACCCACACTGGTGCTAACTAAGCAGGAAAATTGGGGTTTCTTGTAAACTTTTGGGCCATAGTGTCCCTTTCTGGGGCAACACCCAGAAATCCTCAGTGCCCCTTTTTGGGGCAACACCAAGAAATCCCAGCAATGCTCAGGAGTCACTCCTGGAGGGCTCAGGATGTGATGCTGAGGATTGAACCTGGGTTGGCCACATGCAAGGCAAGTGCCCTCCCCGCTATTCTATTTCTAAGGAGAAACTTCTTATAGGTGACCATCTGTGGCAGAAATAAGCACAGAATAATACATGTTAGGGGTGGGTGGGGATTTTTCTCTCTCTCTTTTTTTTTTTTCATTAAATGTACTTTTTGTAGTAAGAACTTGATTGGTAAGGTAAATCTTCTAAGTTGTATAATATTGCGGGTATCCCCTCCCCCACATTTATTATTATTTATCCCACCTGAGTGATTAGAACTGCCCACATGTAGAATGGGCGAGTAGAGGAGGCTGCATGGGGGGGAGAGAGGCGATAAGAAGGAGAGTTAGAGAGAGAAGTGTAGGAGAGGCATCATCATCAGAGATTCAGCATCAGATTCAGCATTAGCAATTGATCATCGTCAAAGGGAGTTAGTCAGCCTGGAAGCCTGTTAGGAAGCCTGGAAAAAGCAGCTGAAAGGGAGACAGGCTGAAAGAGCCCAGAAGGAGTAGAGCTTCTAGGAAAAAGCTTAGTATGGAGGCCATGTGAGGAGGTGTGGTTAGGACCGTGAAATAAAGCTGGCTGACCCTGGAACTTATCAGACTGCCTTGTGAATCTCTCTACCCTCACCCTGCAACCTTCAGACCCGCCAGACCATAGGGGCTGTGGGAGCTGGGCCTAGATGAGACAACATAATATCTTAAAACCTGAACCGAGGAATGTATCAGAAGTGTTCCTTGTGGCAAGAAGTCTTGGGAAATGGGCTTTGCTTAGAGACTTGCTGTCTCGGACTCGCCCTGCAGTGCCCTGTGCCCTGGGGTCTCCCTGCTTTACCTTTTTGTCAGTCAGCCACAGGTGCCATGGGGCACTAATGGGCAACACTGTTTTTTCCTTTCTGATTTCAGGTTGATATCCCTGAAAGTACTAAATAGTATCGTGCTACTGGGAAAATCGTGCCAATATGTCAAAGACGCCAAAATGGAAGACAAACTGTTTAATTCTGCCCCCACCAGCACTCCCGGCAAACCATCCTCCTCATCACAGAGCAAATGCAAGCCGTCTCCAGGTAGGACTGCTGCTCCATCTTGCTTTGCATATAGACTCTCCCTCACTGTGGACAGAGCTGCTTAGCCCACCTTCAGCAGCGCTAAAAGATGGGCTTCCTAGTGCTCAGTGCTTGTGATGGAATAGTCCCAGGCTATCTCTTGCCCAGCTCAGGCCCAGTCTGGCAACCCGCACTCCACACTCACTCACTGTCCAAAACACAATCACAAGCTCTGTCACAGCACAGGCCCAGGGATACAGTGGTGAAGAGGACAGTAATTTGGAGAAGAAAAAGCCCAGGAGACCAAAAGATAATGAGGAGAAAGGGAAAAAATAAAAATGAGAGCAGGGGCCGGAGTAATGGCAGCAGTCGGGCGTTTGCCTGGCATGCGGCTGACCCAGGATGGACCACAGTTTGATCCCCCAGCGTCCCATATGGTCCCCCCAAGCTTGGAGCGATTTCTGAGCACGTAGCCAGGAGTAACCCCTAAGCGCCACTGGTTGTGGCCCAAAAAGCAAAAAAGAATAAAAATGAGAGCAAAAGTTCACAAGTTATAACCCAAGAAATCAGTTCAAACAATCCATGATCAGTAGTTGGTTCATTGAAAGAGTAGACAAGATAAATACACCTTGAGGCTAGAATCACGAAGGAAGGAAAAGGAAAATGTGCAAATAAATCAGATCAAAGACGAAAGGGGAGATATTACAGTGACCCTTTAGCCATCCAAAATAGAAAGAGAGGTTACTGTGAACAGTGTTCTGATGGTAAACTGGAAAACCCAGAAGAAATGGATAGATTCTCAGTCAGGTCGTAATCTCCCAAAGCTGAATGAGGTGGGAGTAGGAACCCTGAGCAGGCCAGTCAAAGTAAGAAACTCGGAACTGTGAGGAATACTCTCCCTGAAGACCAAAGCCCGGGTCTGAGCTAGGTTCCCTGCTGAGATCTGAATCAATTGCTGGCCTGGTTTTCTGAGACAAGGAGAGGAAAAGGGCCAGTTTGGCCCATGGAGGAAGGACTGCGGGCTCAGGGAAGCAGGGTGGTGCCTGCCCCACTGTGAGGGGGCAGTTTTCTCAGGAAGGAGTGTCCCCACAGGCCCTTCCCTAGCTCAGAGCAGTGTGGCGTCTGTGGTTGTCCTGCCGGGAGCACTGTGCAGAGAGGCTGGCATGCATGGAGCTCTGATGCAGTGGAAGCACCATTGCATTCCTGCAGCCAAGGGGTGCTTGAGGCGGAACCTAATCACAGTCATGTTCCAGGGCCGATTTTCTAGCCTTGGAGGCTGTCCGGGACCAGCTGAACGTGGCTGGCTCAGAATGGGGGGAGTGCAGAGATGAAGGTGCGAGAGCTTAGGGTGTGCTAGAGTGTTTTGTTATGTAGAGGAAGAAAGCAAGGAAGGGAGCTCCATGATCCAGGCTGCCTGGCCTGGAGGTCTTGGAGGAAGAACGGGGACTCAAGAGACAGAAGCTGGCTGCTGGAGGAGACACTTGCTCAGGTGGCTTTTGCTGAAAGGGTTTACCTCTGTGTAGAAAGAGGAACCAGTGACTTGGACCATTCTAGCAGAGTCTGCCCTGGGCCAAACGGGAAACAGCAGGGTCAAAAAACCTGTCGGGTGACAGGGCTTGCACAGGAGCTAGGGCCATGCTGAGGCAGTCTTCTTGAAAGTGCTGTGAAAGTGAGTGGAGGAGACCCCTCCAGAAAGGATCCACGTCTGCTGGAACTCCAGGCTCCAGCAGAGGGTCCTGCACCAATACACAATAGATTGGGTCTCCACTTATTCAGAGCACCTCACAGAGGGCGCCCCCCCCCCCCCCCCCCCCCCCGCCTAGGTGCCACTGTGATAGGAGGGTCGACATCTTCTAACAGCAAATCATGCCAGACCTGTGTGCTCTGTCCTGGCCATCTTGCTTGAAGGGATCTCACATTTGATGAAGCCCAGACCATACGTAGCTCAGGGTGCTGGGTGCCCTTTTCACACAGTTTTGGGGTCTGTGCAGGAGGATCCCCGGGGAGCCAGAGACAGTCCCAGAAGGAACTGCGGGTCAGCAGCTCAGGGACCCGCTTTTATGATCAGAGACTGGGGAGGTCTTCTGCTTTGGCCCAGACATTGGAAATAGGTTCCCCAGTTACGTGTGTACTAGTCATCTCAGACGGGACTCTGGTATGTGTGCCTCAATGATTCCTGGTAAGCAGTCCCCAGAAAGCTTCTAACTCTGAGAGGGATTCACTCAGGATTTCCAAGATGGTGGGCCCAGGTCCAGCTCTGCTGTATCCTGGTCCAGTCTCCAGAATACCCTGTGGTCCAAGACACACACACTCTTTTTCTTCGTCACTTTATTGTCCCTCCTGCTTTCTGGTGGTAAAAGGCTAATGGGTCGAGTAGAGGAACCAGCGCTTGCTTTTTAGGTCCAACTCCAGAGCCTAGAGCCTGTCCAAGAGGCAGGTTGTATGATTCATGTGGCATAGCCCCAGAGTGGTCTGTCACACAGAAGGCCCCCAGAATGCATTCTAACGTTTGCCCCATGTGCATCCTGTGACCATTTGCTTTGTCCAGAAGTGTGAGGCTGCAGCGTCCCCCGGAAGGACAGACAGTCCCTTTGTAACCCATGGCTCTTTCTCCACAGAGGAGACCCTGTCTGCTTCAGTGTCCAGCCAGCCCCTCCATCCCAAGGAGAGTGTCACTCCCCTGCTGGTGACCAGCAATTCCGACCAGTTCCTGACAACCCCGGACGGTGACGAGAAGGACATAACGCAGGACAGCTCGGAGTTGAAACACAGGGCGTCCAACAAGAAAGACCTGTTGGAGATCGACAGGTTCACGATCTGCGGCAACCGCATTGACTGACCCCGGGCTCTGGCTGCAGGACGGGCGCTGCAGATGTCACAGTGGCACTTACGTATTTATTTAAAAAAACAACTTAAGTTATTAATGGAGAGAGCAAATCTAAGTATCTTCCTTTCGGTCCTGTGGTCTGGCCCAAGGTCAGCGGGACCCGTGGTCTGGACTTGGGGAGATGTGAGACGCCAGGCAGCCCCTCGCTTGCCTCACAGCAGACAAAGCTCGTGGCCTTCAGGCTCGGGGCCTGGAGCTGCATCAGGTCTTCGGTTCAACCACCCTGAGCTTCCAGAGCATTGAACTTGGCCTTGAGGCCTCCTCAGTCTAAGGACATACCTGGAAAACTGTGAAGCTTTTCCCCACGACCTAGGACATCACCTTTCCAGTCTCATTTTATTCCCATCAGCAGTTTTCAGACTTGACTTCATCTGCCAAAGCATTAAAGAAAAAAAAACAACTAAAACTTTCAAGATCAATGTTCTTACCATCAGAATAATCTTGGGAGACATATTGGAATCACTCAGAATGCGAAAGAAAGGAAAAAGAAAAGTTCCCTTAAACTAAGATGTGATGAATTAATATAGCATATTTTTTATATAGGGGTGGGGAACCCTAAATCAGTTTTGTTTCTGTCAAAAAAAATATGAATGAAGGTAATGCATCTCTGAGAAAATGTTGCATCATTTTTTTTAGTTTACTCCTTCAAACAAAATGTGAGCTGTGTTTAATTGCAGAGGAGAAAATAGAATTCCCTGGTTTGTTTTGAAAGGCACTTTTTTGTACTGAATAAGCAGAGAGCAGTGTTAATTTGAATGTATCGTTCCCTAATTTCACTTTAAAACGAATTGCCTCACCAGTTGCCACAGTGAAAAGAAGTGAGTATGGAGGGAGCCAGAGAACTGGCCCTATACGCGTTGAACTTGTTCAAGTCAATACTCTCAGTGGATTGGATGGCATAGCATATTGTTGCCTGGGTTTGTCCAGCACATCCCCTTCTGTCTGCCAGCTCACCAGGGTACATTTGCACTGGTGGGGCTGTGTGTCTGTGGGCACATGGAAGCCATGTGCCTGAGCAAAGACAACAGGGCAGGCAGTGCTGGGCTGTGTTGTGTGGGTGACTGTCCGGGCTTAGGGAGTGCTTGCACATGGATGTCGGGAACAGCAACCAAAAGGTGCTTTGTGGGGGCCTTGTTTTGTGATGCTGATTCCATTTGTGCTTTATCACTCTTTCGTGGCCAGCATCACAGGGCAGATCATTCACCACCACCTTTTTGCTACTATTATTTTTATTTTTATTTTGTTCTTTCGAGAAGCCTTCCCGTTTCCCATGAACACTTTCCATGTCTGAAATGCACAATGTCCTGATGTTCCTGTCAACTGCTTTTCCTCTTTTTATGTCCAAGTTCGCTCTTGTGCTGATGTGTCTTGCCAGTGAGAACATGGTAGGTAAATTTTAGATGATTTATCTGTGTCTGGGAGAAGCGTAGAGCAAGCCTTAGTGCTCTGGCTTTGCTGAGCTGGGTTACAAAAGTGAATCTTAATGTTTTGTCTAAACTAAAGAAATCTTGAGAGAAGAATGTTCACTTAGGGTAAAAAGAGAAAAGTGCAAAAAAGCAGCTATAAAACTAGGAAGTATTTTAAGTTAAAAAGAAAAAGGCGCTTAATTACTTTGTGTATGATAAACATATGTGGATGTTTATCCCCTTTGTAGAATTCTTTTTTTCCTTTCTCTTCACCGTCAAAAGGAACAGTCTTTGAGTGGGAGTTCTTTGAGGGAGATTTTGCCAAATGTGGCCCTGGGCAGAGGAGGAATCTGGTCGGGGGATCCTTGAGTTCCGCTTGAGTTACTCTGTTATTGTGCCGTCACTTTCAGAAGAATAACCTTTCCTTTGCAGGATCTATCAGGAAATTGGAATGACATTCATTTCTTCTGTTACAATGGCATTCAATACTAATTTTATAAGTGCATCTTGTGTGAAACTCAATAAATTCAATTTTGTAATCTTTTTTAAAACAGTCACTGCATTTATTTTAATAATGTTTACAGTTGTCTAGAAAGAAATGTTTACCATTCTACAATAAAAATGTATTTCTAGCCTAAAATTGACAGGGTATCTAATTTAAATTAGGGGGAGGAGCCTCAGTGGTGGTAAAATGTTTGATATTTGTTCTAAGAAAAAAGTCAGAGTAGACTTGGATCAAAGACCATTCATGGCCATCAGCAAATGGAGATACTTGTGTTTTCACAGGTGTTTGAATGCCACACTTTGAGGTTTTACACATCCAAGATTTAAGGACAAGACTGTGCTCTGTCATACAATGTATAGTGTTCACCAGTGCACATTTCCCACCTCCAGTGTCGCCATGGTATGATGAATGACTTTGTAAATGGGTGGAAAAAATGAGATCATACGTACATAAAAAATGATTTAAAATATAGGGCCAGAGCATTAGCATAGCGATAGAGCGCTTGCCTTTCACACGGCTGATCCAGGACGGACTTTGGTTCGATCCCCTGCATCCCATATGGTCCCCCAAGCCAGTAGCAATTTCTGAGAGCATAGTCAGGAGTAACCCCTGAGCATCAACGAGTGTGATCCAAAAAAACAAAAACAAAAACAAAAACAAAAAAATTAGAATATATTTTATGAAATAACTTATAAGTTTACTGTGGAGGCTGGAATGATAGTACAGCAGGTAAGGCACTTAAGTTGCCTTGCACTTGGCAAACCTGGGTTCAGTCCCTGTCAGTGAGATTCCACATTTATACCTTCATGTTGAACTATGAGCTCAGCTGGAAACTTGCTGGGAGGCACCCTAAATCTCTTGAGCAATGCTTAGGAGGCCCCCAAAGTAAAGGAACTCCAGAAAAGGTGCCACAGAGATAATACAGCAGGGACCATGTTTGCCCTGCATATAGCCCACCCAGGTTTGATTCCTTGAGCACTGCCAGGAGTGATTCCTGAGTGCAGAAGCAGGAGTAAGCCCTGAACACCACCAGATTTGGCCCCAAAACCCAAAAATAAATAGAAGTTAAAGCTTGCTAAAGGATTCAGCAAAACCCCACCTTTATTTTTTGCAGGGGCTGATGGCGCTGGGGGCATCTGGGGAGGTGATAGGAACATGGCGTTGCGGCTAGACAGGCAGGGAAGTCCTGAAAGCTAGTTTGTGAGTGAGGGTCTGAGAAAGGAGGATCAGCCAGGCAGAGATGGAACCAACCCTTCAAGACTAATGGGCATGTAGAGAATGACCAGAGTGCCCGTTGCCAACAGAACTACAAATTGGGAGATTGGGAGAAATGGGAGCTGAAGACTGAAAGAAGTGGGGGCCAGGAGAAGTGAGCCATGAGTAAGGACCAGGTCAGGAGTCAGTAGGGCTTATCTGGAGTTGAAGAGACAAGGTAACAGGAAGGCTCTTTGTTGCATACCTCGAACCTAGGTTCAATCTCCACACTCTGAAGCACAGAACCAGAAGCAGTGCTTGGGCCTGCAAAAAGGAAATGATTGGTCAAATTATGAAACAACTACATGTGGAATTCTAAGCATGAAAAATATTTTCATGACAGTCATGAAACAGACAGAATAGCCAGTAAAAACAAAAACCAAAAAGCTAGCAATAACTTCCCTCACCTAAGCCCTGATCTGGGCATGTGCTGGCTATGTAGACAAGTAACCAGTATGTTACACTTAGGCTTGGGGAAAATGGGAGAAGGGAAGGTGCCTCAGAAAAAGTGCTTCCACCTACCTCTGCTTGATCCATCCTGGGCATCTGGTCAAGTCCTGTCATGTCCTGCACTGGCACCTCAGGTTGTGTCAGACACTGGGAAAGTCACACCTTTTAAGAGTTTTTCATTCGCTTTGCTCCTTTAGGAATAGATGCTGATTAAGGAAAGGCAGAAAAAGATGCAAAAAACCAAGAAGGGTTGGGGAGGAAGGCATATCATTGTCCCCTTTATCTGGGCCCTCCTTTTGTTTTGGGGTCACACCTGGCAATGTTAAGGATTGCAGATGCTGCACTCAGGAATTTCTCTTGGCTGTGCTAGGTGAACCATATGGGATGCCAGGAATTGAACCCGGGTAGGACCCATGCAAGACAAGTGCCCTCCTCACTATTTATTATCTCTTCAGTCCCTGGGGGCCAAGTTCTTTCCAGCTTATTCTGATAAAGTATCCACATGTCAGTATTTCCCCAAGAAGCTTCAACAGGATTATAAAATGTTTCACTTCCTTTAAACATGGTATGCATTTCTTCCATGTGAAACTTTTTTTTTTGTCCCCCAATTTACAATACAGGGCCTGGGGTGAGGTGTATATGGGATGTATTTACTGTACCTCCTCTTTCTGTACAGTCAGTGTAAAGAACACAACCGGGCCCGGAGAGATAGCACAGCGGTGTTTGCCTTGCAAACAGCCGATCCAGGACCAAAGGTGGTTGGTTCGAATCCCGGTGTCCCATATGGTCCCCCGTGCCTGCCAGGAGCTATTTCTGAGCAGACAGCCAGGAGTAACCCCTGAGTACTGCCGGGTGTGACCCAAAAAAAAAAAAAAGAATTAGGAGGCCTTATCTTTTCTTTCTTTCTTTCTTTTTTACTATATATAAAATCCTTCACCACTGCAACATTCCCATGACAAATATCCCTGTGTCCTTCCTCCCCACCCCACACAATCCTGTACTCTAGACAGGCTTTCCATGTGAAACTTTCAAGAAAGTAAACATTTTTTGATTTTAGGTCACACCCAGCAGTGCTCAGTGTTTACTACCCCTAATTCAGGAATCACTCCTGGCAGGCTCAGGGAACCATATGGGATGCTGGGAATTGACCCCTAGTCAGCTGCATGCAAATTTTTTACCATTGTACTCTGGGCCCTTTAAAATATTTTTCACTATTTCTTAGAATTCCATGTGTAGTTGTTTCATAATTTGACTTTCTATTTGTCGGACATTCAATTATTTCCTTACCATAGCCCCCTAGAATAACTTGGACAAAGACTCTAGATGGTCATTTGTGTGTATGTGATGCCAAGGCTCAAACACAAGGCCACATACATGCAAGAAAAGTTCTCTACAGCTGAGCTTTATCCCCAACCCTCCTGCTTAGCCTTGTGTTATGAAATTGTCTTCTGAGACACCTGGAGACCACAGGTGTCTGACTGAGCCCAACACTCAACTGGTCCTGACTGGAGTTGGCCTTATCTTGCCAACCTTATGGAAGATTCTATATGTACCCTCTGGTTTTATGTGATTAAAATAGTTTTAGTACATCTATCATTTTTTTAATTTAGGGGTGCAATATTGATTGAGAGTGTTCTGTAGATCTCAGGGTGTAGAAGTGAGGGCACCATGTTATAATGTGGTAACTGTCCACTACAGCACCTCCATTCATTGGACTCCCTTAACTTATCTCACCTGCTCTCCTTTCCTCCAGAACTCCCCAATCAGATATTTTCCTTTTTAGTGGAATAAAAATTTCTATTTGGGGGCTGGAGAGCTAGTGCAGTCCATGAATAGGGTATTTGTCTTGCACACAGCCAACCTGGGTGCAATCCCTAGTACCCCATCTGGTAGCACAGCACTGCCAGGAGTGATCCCTGAGCACTGCTGACTGTACACCCACCCCCAAAAGAGAGAGAAAAAACAAGAATGTATCTTTATATTATCGGGACAGTGAGAATGGCACATACAGAAAAGTCTAGAAACGGCCACAGTTTGTATTGATGTTGAGAAAGAACCCTCGTCCACTGTTGATGGGAATTTTGTCTTGCTTAGTCTATGGAAAGAAATATGGAGATTTCTCAAAAAAAAATACATAAAATAAAACTCTCAAATGACCCAGCAATACCAATTCTTAGCATTTCTCCCCAAATGATATAAACCTATGTTCATCACTGCACTTAGTCCAAATGCACAACCTTAGATGAAACGATCTGATCTAGAAGTTGTGGTACATATACACAATGAAGTACTAGGCAGCTTTGAGGAAGAACACCATCATGCAGTTTGCCGCAACACAGGTGGAACTAACTCATCCTCGTTGATGAACTAGATCTTCAGTGTACATTGTGCTGAGTGAAGTCAGACAAGACGGAAATGGATGGATCCAGAACAATCTCTCGGGTGGGACTTTAAGACATACAGTAAGGAAGCCAACAAAAGTCCAAAAGCAACACAATGGGAGACCAGATCCACACAATGGGAGTTGGTGGGAGTAGAGGATTGAATGGGAGGGGCATTGGGATCCTTGGAGGAAGGAGGTGGGTATACTGATGATGGCTATGGTTTGGGATTTTATGTGGGGTCATAAAACAGTATTGTAAGTCACAGAGCCTCAATGAAGAAAAAAAATTTGAACAAACAAATAACTTTGCAGACCTAAAACATCTTTTGTGTCTTCAGTTTTTCTTTTTGGTGTCTATCAGTTGGAAGTGGAGCCAATTGCTTGGACTGACACTTCCAGATTTGTCAACACTGAGAACTTGTAACAGGAAATGTACTTCACATCGGAACTTGGCTTGCACATGCATATAGAACTGAAACTTAATCTGTCACCAAACAGTACTTTTACTCTGATTCACGCAACTATTTTTTGTTTGGTTTTGAAATTAAATTTTATTTCATTGTGTTTTTTTTGGGGGGGGGAGGGGGAGTCACACCTGTAGGGCTTACTCCTGCCTCTACACTAGGAAGTCACTTCCTCTGGCATTTGTGGGAACATATGGAATGCTGGGGGTTGAACTCGGTGGGCTGTGTGCAAGTAAGGCAAGCTCCGTACTTTCTGTACTATCTCTCTGGTCCTTGTTTATATTTTTATATGCTGATTGTATCCTATCAAATGGGATTTCATAGTCTTGCAATGCATAGTATCCAGGTTTTGAAACATCAACTTAACACCAAGTCTAATCGACTGCCTTGAATTTTAGCCTGAGCAAAATTAATGTTTCCATAGCATAGAATAAAAGTGAGGTAGAGGGGCCGGAGCGGTGGCGCTAGTGGTAGCCTAGGATGGACTGAGGTTCGATCCCCTGGCATCCCATATGGTCCCCCAAGCCAGGGGTGATTTCTGAGAGCATAGTTAGAAATAACCCCTGAGTGTCACCGGGTGTGACCCCCAAGAAAAAGAAGTGAGGTAGAATAAGGTCAATGCAGAAGAGAGCCAACATGGAACCTTCATGGATGGGCACTGTAAGGACTGGGAGTCCTGGAAGCAGCCAGGCACAGTCTGGATTCCTATGAAGATATTTTTCAGCTGAGCCTGCCATGGCAGACCTTGGCCACTAGGTAGCAGGAGAGAACTTGGAGGAAGTATGTCAGCTCAGACTAATGCAGCAAGTTTTCAGTCTGGCAGGCTCACTGACAGGCCAGTATTTCTCTGATCTGGAGTTTGGAAGTCCAAGATTCAGGTGCCATGAATCTAGTGTGATGGAGAACCTCTTCTAGTTTGCCTCTGAACTGTGTCCTCTGTGGCCAAGGACATGGAGAAAGCAAGTGCCCTCTGCATTTTCTTACAAGGTCTGGTTCAGCATTTGGGACCACTTGGCTGGTTGAAGGATGCTCAGAGAGCTGGTGAAAACGTTCCTTTTGCGAGTGTGTGTTCAAGTGTTTCTGGAGGGAAATGGTATTTCTTTTTTTTGGGGGGGGTCACACCCGGTAAAGCTCAGGGGTTACTCCTGGCTCTACACTCAGGAATCGCTCCTGGCAGGCTCAGGGGACCATATGGGATGCCGGGATTCGAACCACCGTCCTTCTGCATGCAAGGCAAACACACTACCTTCATGCTATCTCCCAGGAAATGGTATTTCATTCAGAAGGCTGAGCAAAAAAAATTTCTCTTTAACTAAACAGTGGTGACATGCAAACAAGTAGCTGACAGTCAGTCATAGGTCCTTGGATAGTGTGAGGTGCTGTAACTTTTTATGACAATACTGTGAATTTCATTCTTGTGACATTTTACCCAAACTATAAAGTGGAAAAAATTTAAGCTTTAAAGTATCCCTACACCAGTAAGGGTGGGTTGGCATCATTCAAGCCTTTGATGGCCCACATTGGCACGAAGGGCCAATGATCTCTGTCCTTGGACAGAGATTGCATCTTCTGCCTTCAAAGAAATGTCTGATTCCTGAGACTTTAAATATGTTGTAAGTTAACACTCCAAGCTTCTCTGATTCTCCGGCTTATAAAATCTGTTCTTGCCATTCAATTGCTTGTATTAATGACATAAGTCACTATCTCTACTTCTGCCACCATTGTGTCAATGGGATACCACTGCATCTCAGACTACTCCTGGTCTTTTCACCACCCAAGGTTGTTACAGTATCAGTGCACATAACAATCCCACCGGTCAGCATCAGCAAACAAACACTTCCCAGAAATCAGTCATTCCTGGGTCATTTCTCCAACATGTGGAATTCGAATTCCCTGCAGTGCCTTCATCAAGCTCACTGTGGTCTCACGAGAGTCCTCGGTTATCCACTATTTCATTACATTCTTCTCCTGTGGGGTACACTTCCAGAGGTCTTTTCACAGTCACTAATGGTCCCCTAAAGTTTTGTCTAAGCCTTGGGGGTGCATGTTACTCAAAATGACTTTGGATGGCCATGCCATGTAGGATATGAATCCACATCGAAGGCTCTGCAGCATTCAGGTGTCTGGGGCATCTGGGAAGCTAGACTCTAGAATATGACATTTAGTCCCTTCCATTTCCATAGGAACTGCCATTCCCAGAGGCTGACCAAAATCATCTGGGCATGAAACTATGCCATTTTTTTTGGCTCAAAACCAAATCCCTCCCAAAGAAGGATTCTGTTCTGCCTCTTTGCATTCAGAAATAAATTATCTTTATTCAGACCAGAGGGTTTTTTTTTTCCTGCTCCATGAGAGGAGCCTCCCCAAGTCTTGAGTCATTTCACATCCTGATGCTGTTCCTAATGAAAGTCCTGGTCCTGGCTCTTGCCTGTTGGGAATATTAGCTTTCTTTGTCATTAGAGTGGTGATGGGAAGGGATCCCATTTCCCAGCAGCCTTTGACCTTGTGTTCCCCTTTTTTGCATGGAAAGATCATTGTCATCCAGGCTATTATGAGCATCCATGTATATTCTCTCTGTGCAAAGGAATCTTACTTGAAGGGATTCTTACCTTATGATATTTATTCACTCATTCATTCATTCATTCATTCAGTAAAATAAGCAAGCAGGAAGATGAATCCCAAAGCAGCATTTTTGCTTCATTGCATTACCTTTAAGAAACATTTTTCTCGCACCCACCCAGTATTTATTAAAACACTGTTGTCCGACACCTTTCTGCACACAACTCTAAGTCTCTATTGGAAAAGGGGTGATTGATACAGGAACATAGCATTGAAATTCCTGATCCTCAGTCAAGTGGGAATCCCTGGACAGATTGTTGAGGAAATGAAATCAGGCTGTGACCATTGACTAATCAATAGTTGTGGTTTTAATGATAATAAAAATTTGTATTTTGTAGACCAGATACTCCCTGGACTGAGTTCTTTTCAATAATTGTATTGCAGAAGTGAAATTGGCTCAATTGTACTTACTTTTCATAAAAGAAAAGTAAGACCTGGAAAGATGAGATGACCTAGGAGGGGACACAATTGGCCTCTGATGGGAACAAGATCCACCTCAATGCAAGGCAGGTCAGAACCCTAGATTCCTTCCATCACACCCCAGAGAGAAGCACCTCCTGCCACAGCAAATTAAATTCCTCTGGTTTCCTAATTAAATTGGTTCATTAGTTGCTGTCACTTAACATAAATGACTGATATCAATGTTGGTTTTACTTCATTTTACAAAGTTCTTTGACTTCTCACTCTTTAATTAGGCCACATGATAATGCCCCTGGCAAGACACTCGCTCTATTTGAAAAGCTGAAGTTGCATCACTGGGGAAAAAAACCTTCCCTATTGGAATTAGAATCATCTGCATATTTATAAGATAGGTTCAAACTCACAGATGCAGCCTTCCAGCCCTTCTCCAGATATGGCCGTAAAAGGAACATATGTTCCCTGTAGTTATGATCAAATGACCGCACAATTTGATATTTTTAAATCACCATCTATGAGGTTTGCCAAGAGTTTGCACACTGTTATCTTGTTGGATGTTCACAGCATCCAAAGGCACCAGTGCTAATATCAGCTGTAAAAATGGCCAAAACAAAACAAAACAAAAAAATGGACCTATGGGGCTGGAGCAGTAGGGCTCTTGCCTTGCATGTGAATGACCTGGATTAACTCCCCAACTTTACATATGGTTCCTTGAGCCCCTCTAGGAGTGAACTCTGAGCAGAGAGTCAGGGGTGTTCAATGACCTTCTCTCCAAAATTAAACAACTCTATGATCCATCAATACCACAGCTAGGCATGCATCCAAGAATGGCGGTCTTTGATAGACACTAACCAAAAAAGCTACATGCACTTTTAGGTTAGCAACAACATTATTCACACTGGCCAAAACATGGAGCCTATTTAAATGGATGGATGCCTGAGAAAGCAGCTGTGGATTAAACACTCAGTGGAATAACCCTTAGCTACTTAAAATAAACAATGAATTTGTGCTTTTATAATACCATGAAGAATCAGGAAAGAATGGAAGATTACTAAATGGTTTCACTCATATGTGGAATATAAGTAAAGCAAACAAAACTGGGAAGGTTTGACAAAAATAACACAGATGCTGAAACTATGAGAGAGGTGGCACTATGGCTCTGTAGTAGAGCCTGCATTCTCATCTACATTCCTCATCTGTGTGAGGCCCTGGGTTAGATGTTCGTTGGCCAAAATAAACAAAAAACTGCTGGAAGTGGCTGTGTCCCTCTAGCTCAGTGGGGAAATACCCTGAGAAAGAGAAGTAGGTAAACGTGAACGGGCCGGTGAAATAATATCGAAGAAAATAATGAGACCACACAATGTACGGGGACCCATACTCTGGCAAACGTGTGACAAAATTTTATCTCTATGATGGGAGTATTTAAAGGAGTAAAGGGGACAATTATACATATGAGAAGAATGCTCACATTTTGTTTCTTTGCAAAGTACAGAAACTTATCAGTGTACACTGTTTGATCTTTAAAACAATACACATGGCTATCAGTGGTTTGTAATCTTAGAACAGAATATAGTTCAGTTAGGAGCCCAGAGGGTAAAAGAAAGGCAAACTTTTACATTACAAAGTAGTTCTTCTCTGGCCTGGCCCTAGGTGTCATACTGATGTAAATTAAGAGATTAAGCAAGAAGCCAGGTTTCCTATAACAAATTTCCTTTACCTAAGGAAACAGGTTTCTTTTTTGGGTGGTGGGGGTCACACCCAGCAGTGCTCAAGGTCACTCCTGGCTCAACACTCAGAAATCACTCCTGGGTCCGGAGAGATAGCATGGAGGTAAGACATTTGCTTTGCATGCAGAAGGTTGGTGGTTCGAATCCCAGCATCCCATATGGTCCCCTGAGCCTGCCAGGAGCGATTTCTGGCCATAGAGCTAGGAGTAACCCCTAAGCACTGCCGGGTGTGAACCCCCCCAAAATAACAACAAAACCTAAGAAAGTTCTGTTTAAAAATAATAAATAAATAAATAAATAAATAAATAAATAAATAAATAAATTGCTCCTGGCAGGCTCAGGGGACTATATGGGACGCCGGGATTCAAACCACCTTTCTTCTGCATGCAAGGCAACTGCCCTGCCTCCATGCTCTCTCTCCAGCCCCAGGTTTCTAGCTTCTTGGATAAGACTAACTTCCTAAATTCTGGTTTTGCACGAGATAAAAGGTAGATGAAAGAGGTACAGAATTATACCTAGTGAATCCAGTAGCCCAGTGCTATACTGGCAAAACCTTTTTGGAGTGTAAATTAGTTAGCAGGTATTCAAAGTGACTAGGGGAAGTCCCTGAGGCAGGCGATCCTTTCCGTTATAAACTGCTATGTGTTATAAGACAAGGGAAGAAGAAATTGATTTTTTGATTCTGAGTATTCCAGGTAAAGATAAATTTAATCAGGGTTATATTGACTGTAAAAATCCTTATGTTAGTTATATATATCCTTACGTTATGTTATATATTATGGATATGTATATAATATGTATGTATCAATTAAATGTTTGTAGTAAAGAATGTCAGTATCATTAACAGAGCATCTCATTCAATTATCCACACTGAGAAGGAAGACTCAGTTGGCCTATTGGTGAGAGACCTCAGGCATCTTCCAGCCATCCACACTTGAGGGAAAAGACTTCTCAATGGACCTGCTGGTAATATTTCCTCAGGAATTTTTGATCAGCTACTCACGCTAAGGTTATGAACATCCTAGCAGGTCTTCTGACTGATTTCCTGTAGAAATATTAAGATTCCTATTATGTTAATGCTATGACAAAAAAAAAAAAACATGCTGGTGAGGAGAAGAGAAGAAGGCATAGGGATGGGCAGAGAATTTGCTTTGATGGTGGATGGGCCCAGCACTTGAAAGGCAGTGTGTGTGGTGGGTGTGAAGCCAAACTCCCTATACAGTATTATCTACCACTGCTAACCCAACCCAATTCAGATGAAAAATAAGTTAAAACTCGGCAAGAAGGGGGCTGGAGAGATAGCATACAGGTAGGGCGTTTGTCTTGCATGCAGAACAGTGGTTCGAATCCTGGCATCCTATATAATCCCCTGAGCCTGCCAGGAGTGATTTCTGAATGAAGAGTCAGGAGCAACCCCTGAACACTGCCGGGTGTGACCCAAAAACAAACAAACAAAAAAACAAAAAAACAAAAAAACTCATCAAGAAACAAGTTATGCTTGTTTGGGGCTACCTCTGACCATGCATGGACTCTGAGCCCCTGGTCCTGCTTTTTCTTTTTGAAAGTGAGGCACTGTTAAAGTGAAGACTGTGACACAGAGAGAATCTTTAAGTTCAGAGTAACAGTGGATGTGGTGCAGAAGCCATGCATCTTGGTTGAGTTGGTCCTGTCATGGCCCTGAGGCAATTTTATTCTGGGGCTACTTCTGGAGGCTCCTCTCTAGGGTGTCCTGCTCTCTATTGACAAGTCAACCTCTCAGAAGGCAGCATTTGGCCAATGCATCTCCTCCTCTGGGCCTATAAATTTGGGGGTGAGAAGTATCTTACATGTCATCCTAGGTTCTAGATAAAATGCTAACCTTCTGGCCCAACTTCTTACTGCTTCAAAACCATTGAACCCTTTGGTTTCATGCCCTTGGTTTGAACCAGGACTCCCAGTTAATCTTTGCTCGCAAGCCTTTCCTACCACAGTGGTGGGAAAGTATTTTTAAAAATCAGAAATTGTGCCTAAAGTTGTGGGTTGTTTTTTTTTTTTTTAATCTTTCACTCTCCCCAGGCCCCACACTCCAGGAGCCATAAAAAAATAAGTACCCAGAGCCACAACTAGATTGAACAGAGAGAGTTGGAGTCTTTTCAGCATCTTTCCCAAGGAATTGTCATTGTGTCACCCCAAAACAAAATCTTACATATGACTTGCTTTTAAAAAAAAAAAAAAAAAAATATATATATATATATATATATATATATATATATATATATATATATATATATATTGGGCCCAGAGAGATAGCACAGCGGCGTTTGCCTTGCAAGCAGCCGATCCAGGACCAAAGGTGGTGGGTTCGAATCCCGGTGTCACATATGGTCCCCCGTGCCTGCCAGGAGCTATTTCTGAGCAGACAGCCAGGAGTAACCCCTGAGCAATGCCGGGTGTGGCCCAAAAACCAAAAAAATATATATATATTGAACTTTTTATTTCTTATTTTATTTTTACTAATTTTTAAGCTGAATCAACATAAGATACAGTTACAAAGTTGTTCATGATTGAGTTTAAGTCATACAATATACAACACTCTTCACCAGTGCACATTTCCCTCCCCCAATATCCCCAGTTTTCCTCTCTCCTCTCCTTTCCCATACCTACTTCTATAACAGACTTCTTCCCTCCACCACTTCTTCCCTTCTTTCTCCTTCTTCTTCTTCTTCTTCTTCTTTCCTCTTTTCCTTTTAGACACTGTGGTTTTCAGTATTGGAACTTAAGGGGTATCACACATGTCGCTTTTACCTCCTTTCAGCACCCAATTCTTGTCCAAAGGGATCATTCCCAACTTGCACTGTTATAGTGGTTCATAAAATCATCTTTTTAAACACAAATTTTACCTGGTTGTAAAGGCTCTCTCCCTTAACTGGTGATGTGACTCAGTAGAAAAGAAATTGCCTTGTATATGTGAGGTCTGGGTTCAGTTCCTGGCACTTGATGTTTCTCTGAGCACCACCAAGAACCTGCCCCCAATCACTGAGCCCATAGTCACACTTAAGGACTTCTAGGTGTAACCCCTATTGAACAACAACAAAAGCTTCTCTCCCGTGAGGATGACTATTATAGATAGACTCATAAAATAACTCCTGTTAACAAGGAGTAAAAGGAGCCCTTACACATGGGAGTGAATGGTGCAGGCACTAATGGAAAATAGTTCAGCAGTTCCCCTAAAGGATACCCACAGTTAGCATATGACTCAGGAGCTGGCCTGAACATAACACTCAAGAGAACAGAAAACACGTGACTGCAAAGACTTACAAGTGAATTCTCTTAGTGGTGTCGTTTCATAATAGTCAACAAGTGGAACCAACTAAATGTCCATCCATATTAAACATATATGCAAAATACCACACATTGGAGTTTTTTTCAGCCACAAAAGGAAATGAAATACTGATACTTGCACCACAGGAACTGACTTGAAAAATAGAGTCCTAAGTGATGGACAACAAAGACCACGTCACCTATGAGTTCATTTCTATGAAATGTTCCCAACGCATAAATCCAGAGTCATAGAAAGTGGCTGCATGGCTCCCAGAGTTGGGAAAGGGAAGAGAAACTGCTACAAAACTGAAGGGTATAGAATTTCTCATTGGGTTGCAGATGCTCCCAAATTAATTGTGATGTTGACTGTCCAAAAATGGGAATAGAATAAAGACCACTGAAGTTTATGAATTTTGTGGTCTACACGTGTATCATATGTATCATTGAATACTGAAATAAAGTTTAATAACTTGACCAATACATGCATTAAGAAGACTTTGATCAATTGTAGACCAAATTTCAGTTCCAAATTATACTTTGATAGAGGTCAAGCTGTGGTCTTAAAGGACCAAACTACCTGACATTGATTAAAAAAAAATTGGATCATCTTTCCCTCACATTCTGTTTGTAGGAACTGTCAGAAGGAGGTAATCCTTGTGATACAACCATACTGCAGAAAAGAGCAACAGCTACACACACACACACACACACACACACACACACACACACACACACACACACACACACACACAATCTGAGTCCTGAAGAGATAGTCCAGTGGTTAAAGGTTAAGGTACTTGACTTACTTGTGGCTGACCTGTGTTCAATCCCCCGCACATGATATGGTCCCCTGAGTCCTGCCAGAATCCCTAAGCTGGAGATCGAACCCAGACATTATCCTTGAGCTCTGTAGGGTGTGGCCCAAAAAGAAAAGAAAAATATTTCCCCTTCATGCAGAGGGCAGGGGACCTGTGTTTGGGTTTCTGGTTCACTGGATAGTGGAGCACGTTCAGCTCCGTGAGACTTCTTTATCTGATGTGGATTCTAATCTTTTATGTGAACGAGAAAAGGATAATGATATTTCCTCAGTCTTAATTATAGAGAAAATTGAAGCTGAGATCTTGCTTTTTATGTTTGTATTTTATTTTATTATTTGTTTATTATTGGGTTTTGGGTCACACCCGGAGGCTCTCAGAGGTTACTTCTGGCTCTGTGCTCAGGAATCGTTCCTGGCAGGCCCGGGGGACCATATGGGATGCCAGGATTTGAACCACCATCTGTCCTGGATCAGCTGCATGAGAAGCAAACGCCCTACCACTGTGCTATCTCTCCAGCTTCCTCTTTATTTTAGCCTTTTTTAAATTGCTCACACTCAGCGGTGCTCAGGAGTCACTCTCAGTAGGCTCAAGGAACCATATGGGATGCTGGGGATTGAACCCAGACTGAACGCATGAAAGGTGGTACAGTGGGCTCTACCCACTGAGATATCGCTCAGGTTCCTAAGCAGAGATCAGTTTTAAAACTTTTCAGGAACTGGTCCTCTGGCCAGAGCTGTCAACTTGCTGTTTATATAATTTTATTGTTACAGTATTTTTGACTAGAGGAGTTAGTCAGGAAATACTTTTAATTTTTTAAGCTGTCAATAAATAATGAAAATTATAACAGTAAAAATCTATGAAGTATGACAAAAATGAAAATTGACAATGAAATTACTGCTAAACAAATCAATAAAAAAAGAAAAGAAAAATATTTCAGCAGGAGAGAAGAATAGCATATACAGTATTGATTCTTGAGAAAACAAATAAGCAAATTAAAAATAGCAATTATAGGTCCTTTTTGCCAAGAAAATTAGTAAAAAGATGAAAGAGAACCAGAAATCCAAGATTGATAAGTTGTATGCTTTGTCCTGTTATTTTTATGGTGACTATAAATTGGTAGGAATTTCCTTTAGAACTATTTGACAATAGGTACCAAAAGAATGAAATATGGAATTTAATATTGTTAGGATTCAGAAATGAGGTCAAATTCTAATCTTTGCAGCCCTTCCCAATTATTATGTGTTGAACCATTGACACATCTTGATCATCTCCAAACCTCAGTAAATTCACCTATAAAATGGAATTAATTATAGTATTTGCTTCCTAAGGTTTTCTAAATAGATATGATTCCAGGAAACATTTATGAAGTCTTTGACTTAATCACGGACATTTTCTGAACCCTCAACAAATATTCACTATTTTACTGTCATCAAAAATTTATTCTTGGGGCCTAGAACAGTTTCAAAGTGGGTAGGGCATTTACCTTGCTTGCAGTCGACCTGGGGTCAACCCCCAGCATTCCATATGGTCCCCCAAGCCTGCCAGGAGTAATTTCTGAGTGCAGAGCCACGTGTGGTCCAAAAATGAAAAAGAATTTTTCTACAAATATGCGAATTAATGTTTTGTTTCTAAGCCACCCCTGTCAGTGCTTAGGGCTTACTCTTGGCTCTGCACTCAGGGATCACTCCTGGAGGGCTCTGGGGACCATCTGTGGTACCAGGATCAAGCCTGAGTTGATTGCATTTGAGGTGATTACCTTATCTGTGGTACTATTTCTTTGACCCTAAGAGTCAGTGCTTTTTATACTAGTGTCAATTATACTTAAAATATAGGTCTAAGATCTCATTGACACTAGTAAAAAAAGATTATACCTAAAAAGGTAGTATTCATATAAATTATAGCTTATCTACATAATGGAATTTACATGCAGAAGATAACCTTCATGGACATAGAAAAACGTCTACAACATATTACCAAGTTAAAAAAAAAAACCAGCCCAAACCCTATATTCTCATGAAACTTTATATTAAAATGTTATAAAGGGGCCAGAGAGATAGCATGGAGGTAAGGCATTTGCCTTGCATGCAGAAGGTCGGTGGTTTGAATCCCGACATCCCATTCCTATATGGACCCCTGAGCCTGCCAGGAGCGATTTCTGAGCATAGAACCAGGAGTAACCCCTGAGCACTGCCAGGTGTGACCCAAAAACAAGACAAAATTTATAAAAATTTTTTTTTTTTTTTGGTTTTTGGGCCACACCCGTTTGACGCTCAGGGGTTACTCCTGGCTATGTGCTCAGAAATCGCCCCTGGCTTGGGGGGACCATATGGGACACCGGGGGATCGAACCGCGGTCCTTCCTTGGCTAGCGCTTGCAAGGCAGACACCTTACCTCCAGCGCCACCTACCCGGCCCCAAAATTTATAAAAATTTAAAAAAATATTTCAAATACGTAAGTCCATATGTGTTGAGTAACCATGTGTATGAGCAGACTGGTATTTTTGTGTGGTTTGTGGATTAAACTTTATGCAGTTTCTTAAAAGAGGTGGGTTTTTTTCCAAGACCAGTTTTAGATTCACACCAAAATTGGGAGTGTGGGATTCCCATTTATTCCCTTCTCTGACAAACCCATAGCCTTTCCACTATCAGCATTCTCTCTCTCTCCCTCTCTCCCTCTCTCCTTCTCTCCCTCTCTCCCTCTCTATCTATCTATCTATCTATCTATCTATCTATCTATCTATCTATCTATCTATCTATCATTCATCTATCTATCTATCGATCTATCTCTCACTCACGCACATACATACACTTTCCCCTAGTGGCACACCTGTTATAATCAGTGATCCCATGTTTTGTTATTATCACTCAAGTCTTTAATTTACATCAGGAATTACTTGGTGCATTTGGGGAAACATATTAGGGTACAGGTGCACTATTACAGTATTACACAGAAAAGTTTCATTGCCCCCTTTAAATCCATTGGACTCTGCTTACTCAATCCCTACTCCTCCAGCCTCTGACATCCTTTGACATTTACTCTCTTTACAACTTAGTCTTTTCCAGAATGCATTTTAGTTAAATTAGACTCTAAGTGTAGCCTTTTCAGCTTTATGTCTTGGTCTTAAAAACATGTAGTTAAGGCTCATTCATCTCTCTTCATGACTTGATCATTCAATCCTGCGTAGTGAAAGGTCCGGAAGTCCTAATTTTAGCTGCCCGGCGCAAAGAAATGAAGAGGCGTATGAGTTCCAGCAGATGCTTTAAAAAGTGCTTTTAATACTGACCATTATGAATGGTCAGGGTCTATGAATTCCCACCAGAATCAAAGACCTCGTGGGTCCCTCGTTACCCCCTTATATAGGATGGGAAGTGGGAGGGGAAGAAGAGTCCTTGAGGGCTGGACTTCCGCTACGATAACACCAATGATTCGTGAGGTAGGGGTAGAGGTGGGGCCGAGGCAGTGACGACTTCCTTAAGGGGCAGGGCACCCACCAAGGTTGGTGGGGGGGGGGGGCTGATTTCCCTTTTCAATCCCCACTTCTTGTACTGGAGGCTTCTAATCCTAGAAGCCAATGTGATTTTGGGGCCTTTACTTTCTGATATTACTGGTCATAATTATTTGCATGAGCTAACCCTGCATGGGCCAATGGCTACCAGAAGTAAAAAGGCTTAGGAGGGGCCCCAGTAGGAGTATTAGATAGGGGAGAATTCCATGCCATAAAGACCATAAGGGACCATTTAATAGCTTTGTATCTTGGCCAGCTACTCTTGATGGTGCTTGATTTTGTTTTACACATTTGAAATTAACTTTTGTGAGAGTTTGTTATTTTTGTTTAGCCCTGCTAGTTTTGCTTTTCCAGTTACCAATTTTCCTGCAACTTCTGAGCCCTACCAGTAGAGTGCTCAGACCTAGGAGTGCCTAAGAAATGTATGCTAGGCAGAGGGATGGGCTCTGTTCCTGGGATGATGTTAATGTTGGGGAGCACTAATGCTGGGATGCATAAGCCAAATTTTTACCACATATTTATATCCGTTTCGGAGGTAAATACCCTGGGCTAGAGGGATCAGGCAGGACTTTTGAGCACTGAGTACCTTCTACCTGACCCAGGTTTACAGATTTGGTGCTGTTATGAATAGCAAACAGAAGATTTAAAGCTAAACGGGATTACCTTTTGACATAAGTACAGCTAGAAGAAGCAAAGGTTAGATTACCTAGTGAGACAGGGACAGCCAGAGGCCAATTTTCCCCACCCCCAAGAGGGAGTTAAAGGCTGAGGTTTTGCTTTACACACCCATTCCGGCTCCCCCAAACACACACATTGGAAGTAGAGGACCGGAGGTAAGCAGTTCGAGCCCTTCCTTAGCAAGTGCCAGGGAGAGCATTTTCAGAGTTAGTGAGTGCATTAGGGCTGAAGTGTGCCCGCCGGACCCGTATCTTGAGAGGATTCTCAGTGTGCTTCACTTTTCAGGTTTTAGATGGAAGGCGTGAACCCAGGAAGCATGCAGTTCACCTTGACAGCAGTTCTTCTCACATAGGCTGTGAATTCCACAACGAAAATAAGGAGGTTTCTGCTTTCTTTTCTTCATTTTTGCAACTTAAACAGCTGTTGGGGTAGAGAGCCCTAAACTCCAGTTGCCTTTCCTGCACTGGGTTAGACAGAGATGAAGAAATTTTATTTTTATTAATGACTGTTTTACTTTTTAACATTACCAAGAGAAGCATAATTTTTGCTACCTGCTTTAACCTCTGGGATAGATAGGCATAATGTTATTCTTAGTAGTTAACTTGGCTTATTAATTTCTGCGGCCTTTATTTTCCCCTTATAGTTTTTTTTTCTTTGATGACCATTTTGCTTTAGAGATTTCATTACCCTAGAAGTTATTAGAGGGAACGTGGTCGAAGATCAATCTTCTGTAGCTACTTCAGGCTGACAGGGGACTGCAGTTTCAATCTCTAGATAGGGTGAAATCTCATATTTCCCTAAAGGAGCAGTTAACTGGTTTACTTTTACAGTTTTAACACCTGAAAAGGATTAGATTAATTATACAGGGGAATATTACTTAACCCACTCAGGCCTTGGAGCAGTAAATAGCACAACTTGAATGGCATAGCTGTTCTTATTGTCTGTAATGATAGCACAAATTAATTAACAGAAAACAAAGCATAATAGCATTATGAATAAACAGTTTTGAGTTACTTCAGTTAGACTAACATTTGCATTTGCAATTTATGATTTGGTTTAATACAACTAGTAAGAGCATTTTTACATGAGTTACTTTAAAGAAGTGGGTTTTAAGTTAGGCCCACTAGAATTTTAATTAGCTACCAAAAATGGTTTTTCTCTCCACCTTTACCTTGTACCTTACCCGGTATTTGAATAACTTGGCTTTTTTCTTTGCACATATACAGCACTGTTGGAGAAATCTCCATCTGGGGCACCCCCATTACTTACAGAGCTTTTTTTTGAGGATAGGTTGTGGACACTGCAGGTTTTTCACAGTCACTCAGGTTTGGCTGATGAGTTGGTCGGTTCAGCATGAGGTTCTTCTGGCTGGGCATCTCACCCTCTGCAGGAATTTTTAGAGGTGACTTGTCTGTTCCACTCCTCTCCAGGTTTGGAAGAGACTGACCTCGAATTCTCTTCTGAGCTTGAGGGAGAGAGCAGGGCCCACAGGCTGTGATAATCTTCTAGGAAAATCTTCAATTTCCTTACTCAGGCCATTTATTTCAGTTTCTCGCCGGTGCCTGCTTGTCACACCGCCTCAACTCCAATTATTCCTCTGAAAGAGGGCTTTGGGGTTCCCTTACTAATTTTTTTTGATTTTCTGTTTGCATGAGGACTACTCCCCATGCAGAGAGAAAAGCCATTTGCTTGTATTCTGTGCAAAGCAACATGATGCCATGACATAAATGGTACTAAAAGGTTCTGGGAGAAGAGAAAAAGCAAATATTACTTAAATTACTTAGATAATTTTAGAATTTTTTTTTTTTTGCAACGAAACATTTTATACATTTTTAAATAAAACCATGACCAATTTTATAAAACCTCCTGTGATACAAATATTAATGTTCTTGGTAACATATAATGAAAAATTGCAAAATAATATTTTAATTATGCTTAATTCTAAATATAGAAATTCACTTAGTTTTCTAAACAGAAAACACCAGGAATTTACGTTACACAAATTAATGTTGAAAACCAGAAAGAATGAATACTTACTACTTTTGGTAGAACATGCTTAAAAACATTTACATTTTTTTTTAACCTAGAGACATATTAATAATTATTTAGATTGATTATACACATTTTTATTACACATTTTTAATTTTTTTTTACACCACTTTTTTTTCTGCATGCAAGGCAAACGCCCTACCATTCGGCTCCTTTCTTTTTTCTCCCCCCTTTTTTTTTTTTTTAAGCTTCGCCACTCATTTTTTTGCAGTGGTTTCGCTGCTAAAAATTTTCACGTGCACCGAAAAACAAACAAAAATAACAACAGTAATTTGCAACATTTTCTTATTAATTTTTTTAAGAAACCTTTAAGTTAGAAATTTAAATGCTTAAAAAAAATTTTTTTTTTTTGACTTCCAAACCATTTGCTAGATTTTTCTTTGATATGTAAATGACCTACATTCCTCAGCCAGGTGGAGCTGGGAGGACAATAGTTTGCCCTGGGGCGTGGTGAATTTCTTCACCACGTGGTGAGTTAAAAAGCATTTTTTTTTTTTTTTCGGCTAGAAAAAAAAAACGGCCAGTTGCTCTTTTTGGCCTGAACGCATGGCAGGATAGTTGGGGAATTGCAAAGTTCAGAAATTCTCCAGGAAAATTTATTCCCGATGGCCATTTGAGAAATCTGGGATTTGCAATTTCCAACACCCCCCGCCAAGTCCCTAGTGTGGACCTTGCATGCGCCAGCTTCCTGGTTGGGTGGGGAGCGGGTTAGGCGGGTTTCGGGCGCCCTCTCGCCGCGCCGCGGGCAGCGGGGGTTGCGCGTTTCGCTGCTGGGACGACTGACGGGCGAGGGAGACGCGGGCTCACCGGCGGTCGGCCCCTTTCCCCAGGGGTCGGCCCTTGAGAGGGGGTCGGGCTTGCGTCCCGTGGTCAGACCAAAAAAAAAAAAAAACATAGAACACACAGACAAGAAACAGACAGACAAACAGACAGCGTGGCGCCACAAATAACCAAGCAAAATGCGTTCAAGTAATCTCTGCATTCCACAATAAATCCTAGACAGACAACTATGCCAATGACCAAGTTCTTGAGCTCCAAAAATCACAGACAGACAACCTCTTCAGCAGCTCGGAACGTCTTCCAGCTGCTCTTACTAAACCCCTGGGGTACCACCAGGGTCGTGACCTAAGCAGCCAAAGTTCGTCAACCTCTTGCCCATCTGGTATACGCATCAGATGGGGAACCACACACACCTGGAAACGCATCAGGTGGAAGATTCCTTAGTCACCCGGGGGGACTTTAACCCCCCTATGAAACAAAGTCTGCTTCTACTCGGTTTCCACATCGAGCAAAGAGCTCATAACATTTGCCAAACCACCACAAAGCTAGCTTCCCACTGGACACAGAATACAACATAATCTCAGACTAAGACAGACACGAAGCAAAGCGTGCTCACACACACACATACACACATCAGAACTCACCAGACACCTTTTCATAGCTTTGTGCCGGGCAGAATGAGTGAGGACTCCTGGCTGGCTCGCCAAAATGAAAGGTCCGGAAGTCCTAATTTTAGCTGCCCGGCGCAAAGAAATGAAGAGGCGTATGAGTTCCAGCAGATGCTTTAAAAAGTGCTTTTAATACTGACCATTATGAATGGTCAGGGTCTATGAATTCCCACCAGAATCAAAGACCTCGTGGGTCCCTCGTTACCCCCTTATATAGGATGGGAAGTGGGAGGGGAAGAAGAGTCCTTGAGGGCTGGACTTCCGCTACGATAACACCAATGATTCGTGAGGTAGGGGTAGAGGTGGGGCCGAGGCAGTGACGACTTCCTTAAGGGGCAGGGCACCCACCAAGGTTGGTGGGGGGGGGGGCTGATTTCCCTTTTCAATAGCATTAAATGATTATTTGTCTGGGTGTACCACAGTTGATTTATCTGTTGAATGACTTGAATTGCTTCCGTATTTTGGTAGTTATAGAGCTCCTATAGACACTCATGTGGAAGATTTAGTGTGGACACATCTCCATATTGGTTTGTTTTTTAAAAATGGCTTATTTGAGCCATAACTCACCTAACATTTTTGCAACCTTTGAAGAAACCCTTTACCCATAATTAGAGATTTCTCACTTCCTCACCTCCAGCCACAGCAAATTGATACCAAACCTGATATCTCATAAACATGAAATCATTAAACTGTTGGGACTTCTTAAACTTAGCTTAATTACTTTAATACCCATTCATATTGTGGCATATATCAGTTGCTTTATTTCTTTTGATGCTGAGTAAGAGCTACTGTCTGGATAAAACTCATTTTCTCAACTGAGGAGCATTTGAACTGCTGCTCATTTTTGGGTGAGGAGGGCTAATGTGGCTATAAATAAGTACAGACTATTGTAGGGACACAAATGTCATCATCTATCTCAAGGGTGGGCTGTCTGACCAGTCAGTATTTAACTTTTGTGGAACTGCCAGCTTCATTTTGCAAAGTATCTGCACCAGATCATGCCAGCCATGAACCCATGGCTTCCATCTCCACAGAGTCACCCATCCCAGCTACTAGCTATATTTTCCATTCTGATTCTTCTAGTTGCTGTGGCAATTTGTATTGAAATGGGGTCTTCTTCTCTGTTTTACAAGTGTTTTGTAATGGTTCCCTTTTGTAATTGTTCGGGACAAGTTATAAAAGCAAAGCATTAAAGTGAACAAACAAACCTGTGTGATTGCTGCCTACAAAGTGCATAGAACTGCAGTCCCAGGAGGGCCAGAGCGTGGCCAGTGGAAGGGAAGGAGCCCACATTAGCTGTAATTTATGTGTGGGCCTGGTACTACTGACACTTCAGCCCCATTGGCCAATTATCACTGTGAATGGTCCCTGGGACCCCATCACTACTTGAGCTAAATACTCCCCCCACCGCAAAAAAAAAAAATAGCCTCCAAATCATTAAAAAAAAATTAAAATACCTCTTTAAAAACTTCTCAAGGTCTGGGCTAGAATCTAGGAGTCCTTGACTCAGCACGAATTCTGAAAGCAATCAATTTTGTTTTCACCTAGAAACCTCTAGAGGATTGTGGTCCCCTGCTGCTAATGCTGATGGTAAAAAAAAAAAAAAAAAAAAAAAACCACTCAGCACACATCTAGACAGGAACAAAGGCCTACATCTTCTGCCTGGGCACCCAGAGAGCTTTTCTGTGTGGACACAGCAGGCAATATAAATGTGAAAGCATTGTCTCTCCCCTGCCCTCTCCCAACCCCCAGAATGTTGCCCTGGCCTGTCTGTGAGCTTCCTTGGCTGGCCTCCAGGGAAAGCTGTTACCTGAGCTAGCATTTGACAATTGTTTGAAGTCTGGCTCATTTCCCTGCCATGACCTGGGCTCCAGGTTAGGTTTCAGTCTGTGGAGAATTTCCAATCGTTGGGAAGCTCACCTGAGGATTCCCTCCATTTATGGCAAAGACTATGATGGCAGGCTCTGGAGCTTGACACCAAAGCAGAACCGTGGTCCCCGCTGAGGCTTTGAGGTACCTGTGATTGTCATCTGCGTGTTCCCGGTGGCTTCTTACCTCTTCTTGGCTCCTGGATGGAACTTCCCAATATAGCTTGACCTGGTCCTTTTCAGCAACCAAAATATTCCTGCACAGGGGCCAGACTGACAATACAGTGGGTAGGACTTTTGCCTTGCATGTGGCTGACCTAGCTAGGTTCAATCACCAGCACGCCATGTGGTTCCCTGAGCCCACTATGAGTGATTCCCAAGTACAGAGCCAGGAGTAATATATGAGTGCCTCTGGGTGTGGCCCCAAACTATTCCAGTCCAAGCTAAATTAGTTCATTTTTTCTTTTATTTTAATCTACGGTACCTTTAAACATAGTGTCCCTCCCCAAGCTCAGACAGGTCAGCAGCAGAAATGGGGGTACAGTATATACCTGATAGGGCTTCTTTTTTTTCATTACTTTCCTGTCTGCCTTTCTGTGTCTGGCTGCTTCTTACTGGTGGAAGGAAGGGCGGGGAGAGATGTGAATCCAAGTCCCTTTACACACTGGTTGGTCTCTGGTTTCTGCTCTGGGGACATGCCTGAAGGCCACAACTAAGTTCCACATACTGGCTGACTTCAAAACCACAGTTTATTCTTTCACCAATCTGATGCTAGAGGTCCAAGCACTAGGATTTGGCAGAGTCTCGCAGCGAGATTTTCTTCTTCCTTCCAGCTTCTGAAAGCTGCAGGAATCTCCCATATATGGCAGCAGTACTCCGACTTTATTTACGCACCTCTTTCTGTGTGCTGTTTTGCCTCTTTCTGTGGGGAACCCCATCACAGAGGAATAAGGATCTGCCTTCTTCCAGGATGACCTCATCATCACTAATGGTAATGGTGACAAACATATCTTCAAATTAGGGCATATTCTCAAGAATTGAGGAATATGAGGGGCCAGGATTTTAGTAGTCTATAAGGGGATGTAAGTCTACTCCAATAGCTTTTTTCTCTCTTCAATAGTGTCTTCAGGGATATCTCTCTCAGGCTTCTCATGATTCTTTCTCTCTGTTTACTGCTCATGTGGTCCAGCTGAAGAATCCCTGATCCAGCCTGCAGAATTTCTTGGGCAGGTTTTTTTTTTGTGTTTTTTTTTTTTTTTTTTCTGGAATGTTCTCATCTGGCTTCTTTTCCTGGTGTACTTTAGGCTCATAGAAAGCTCATGCTGTCCAGTCTCTAGAGTTGGACTATTCCTTGCCCCCACCCCAAACTCCCCAGTGTACATCCCAGCTCCAAATCAAAACTAAAGAAAAAAAGAAAGGAAAATACTATAAAATAAAATAGTTTTTATCTGAGAAATTGGAGAAAAGAAACTGAATAAAATAAATGATGGGAATTACACCCTCCCAATTTGGAATGTAGAAGACTTCCAAAGTGGAGCTGTCATAAAAGGGAAAGTTGCATGTGGAGTCAATTTCCATAAACTAAAGTTGTTTTGCACCCTGAGCTGGGATGGGGGGGGGGGACGACTCCAGGATGGAGTCACACTTCTTCTGCTCTTTTTATAGAATATTTTCCCAATTCCCCTGATGGGAGTGATTCTGCACACACAGGTATCTGGGGTATCATTAAAGAAAAAGGTTCTTGCAACCTTCTGGTCTTACACCTTTGGATAATGACCTTTTGTTCTGGCAGAAATGCCTTTGGTGGAAACCCAGTTTTATTATTTTAACTTTTTTTTTTTTTATTGGTTTTTGGGTCACACCCGTTTGACGCTCAGGGGTTACTCCTGGCTATGCGCTCAGAAATCGCCCCTGGCTTGGGGGGACCATATGGGACGCCGGGGGATCGAACCGCGGTCCGTCCTATGCTAGCGCTTGCAAGGCAGACACTTTACCTCTAGCGCCACCTTCCCGGCCCCTTATTTTAACTTTTATTGAAACCAATGTGAATTACAAGTCATTCACAGTTGTATTTCAGGTATATAGTGACAATAAGTTAGGGTCATTCCCACCATTAGTGTTGACCTCCCTTCCTCCATCATTGTTTCGAGTATGCATCCCATATCTCCACCTTTAGCTCTCTGGACTGCTACTATGACAAGTCCATTTTATGTATAGCTTATTATCGTTTGAATCTTTTGATTCTATGGAAATCCAGTTTTATCGTTGGATTGCTTTAGGGTAAGTAGGAATCTCAGCCTGGTGTTGAGTCTAGGTCTTTTCTAATTCTTGAACACAGAACACAGGGCAGAATAGCTCCTTTCAGAGGCCACCTTATGGTCTTCTGAAATTCACTGCCAGGCCACCCACTCCCACGATTTCACTTAAATGTGAATGAATAACTGAATGAATGCAGTGTCCATGGCAGCCATCTTTAGCGCCTTTCCATGCAATGCTGAAGAGCCCTTTGTACTGACACCATGAGTTCAATCTCCAACTCACTACTGCATGTCCTTTTCCACCTTGGTCTGGGACTCCTCAATGTGAAGAGAAGGTTTCCCAGACCTCCTTAATCTCTAGTAGGAGTCCTTTTGAGAGCAGGCTGACTTTCACTTCTTGCAATTCAGTATGGCCTAATTAGCTGACAAGAGACCCCTGGGAATCCCTCCAGTGCAGGATACAGACGGTGTGTCTGGTCAAGGCAGCTACTTTGTGATATTTGACCACCCCAGGATCCTTGTGGTTACCTTAGTGATCATCTGTCTGTCTGTTTCTTTTTTTTTCTCTCTCAAGGCTCTTTTGGGCAGATAGGACCAGCTGGCACTTGAGCTGCTGCAGAATCAGGCTGCTGTTCTGATATGTCCTACCTAGGAGACAGCACTTGGGCATCACAGAGGACTTTATCTCTCAGCCAAGTTGGTGAACAAAACTTAAACCAATCCCGTCAATGCTCAGTGTCTATTCAGTGAATGCAGAAATACATCCTGTTATATATTCTTGCCATCAATCCTTGTACCCCCAACATAAAGAAGGGAGTTCTATTTTAGAACCTTGTAAGATTAATCAAAATGTACCCACAAAGTCAATCTCTGATTTTCCCAAGCCTACTCAGGATGGCCAAAGCTTAGTTCATTCCAGCAAGCTTCTACAAGCTTGAAAAAAAACTCAACTCCCCAAAGTTTGGAGTTGAAGTTCACCCAACTTTAAGCTTCTGCACTTCCCATTGAATGATTTTGGGAGGGGGCAGGGGACAACAGCTGCTTAGGAAAGGGAGAGCTGACCCTGGTTGTTGGATGCATCCAAAAGGACATGGGATTGTGTCCCAGACATGGGAGCACTGGGACTTGGTAGATATTCCACCATCTCACTAAGCTTCAGCTCAGCTCACTTGGAAAAGATCTCAAAGAGTTTGATTCAGGAGGAATGGAAATGGGGAAGTTCTGTTTTTTGGTGGATGAGAGAGTTGCCCAAGAAAGTATTTGGGTTCCTTGCAAGGGAAAACAGTGGCACAGTTAGAGAAGGTTTGGTGTGCAAAGAAATATTAACCTCACTTCAAGCAAGGAAAAATTCTTGCCTCTCATTCCTGGAAGAGTGTCTCTGCCTTGGAATGTCCTTCCTGATAAAATAGAATTATCCTTGTTGACATAGGAATGATTCAGCCTATCCATAGCAGAAGGAGACTGGACACCAGCTCAGCTATGTGGGCAACCAACCTTTTCTCTATGGTCACCTCCTACAGATTTCTGGACAATGTTACTGGGCAGAAAAAGTCTTAGTCTCCAAATATTCGGTGTTTATTGGCACCTGTAAGAGACTTTGCTTATGACTCACTTGGACATTGCAGACAGCAAGTGCTTCTACTGGAACTCTCCTGAGCCATCTTATATGCCCCTTCTCTTATTGCCAATGATAATAGGTAAGGTTTTTTGGGAAGAAAACTACAGCTTGGCCAGGTTTTTTGTGCCCTTTCAAGGAATCTTTGAGCCCTGAGGGTGGCCTGAAGGATGCCCATTAAAGAAGCATGTGGAGATGGGTCAATATAGAAGAGAGTGAGTGTGAGAGTGATTCTAGCTAGGGGAATCATAACCCTGGATTCCCCAGGATAGTCACTGCTATTTCTGGAAAGCCCCCCCCCTCTTTATTTATTTTTTTGAGCCACACCTGGCAGCATGCTCAGAGTTACTCCTTGCTCTGAACTCAGACATTACTCCTGGCATGCTCAAGGGACCACATGGGATGCTAGGAATTGAACTAATGCTAGTTGCATGCAAGGCAAATAACCTATCCACTGTGCTCTGAACCCAACAAACCTTGAACCTTCTCTTGATTATGCCTCAAGTATGGAGCAGCATCTTCTAGGTCTTGCTGAGGTCTTGCCTCACTTCCCCAAGACTGGAGGTCCTAGGAGGGAACATTTCCTCAGATGTACCTGGGTCACTGCTTTGCACTCTATGTGTAGCTGGGAAAGAGTGCAGAGGACCACGTTTCTCATCAAGATGGCTATTTATCCCTCTGCCTCCAAATAAGAGGGGGTGCCCAGATGCTGAGCAGCCCAAATGTTATCTTTTGCAGAAGACTCAGATGAGTCCAAGCATCTTTCCAAAAGGCAAAGGAAAGAGAAAGCAGCTTGGAGATGAGCCAGCTGTGGGACATTCTTGACTGCCTGGTGGCCCCACACTGGTTTCAAGCCCCGTTCCTGGAATTCTTTCTTGCTCAGGAATAAAGGACCCATGATCCATTTTTGCATTGGTGGCCTGTTGAGCCTGGAAGGCATCAAGTGTCTGCAAAGGCCAGGGCTGGCGGGAACCTTTGTTTTTATAAGCAAATGATCTGCTCCAGCACAGTTATTTTCACAGCTGCCTCAGATTTACTTAGCATGCATTTTGACTTCAACTTAATGAAATTGCCATCTGTCCTGCTTCTAATGCCCCCATGCCCATGCAATGCACTCAGTGGGCACTGACATAGAAGTCAGGCCCACCCCACTACAGATTGTGGTGGCTGGGCCCTTGATCTGAATTCCTGGCTGTAAGATGATACCCAGCTATTAACCCCAAACAAAGGTGTTCCCCCAACTTCCTCCTACCTAAAACCTCTTTCTTTGATATGTAAAAGCCTACTGGTTCTCTCTCTCTCTCTCTCTCTCTCTCTCTCTCTCTCTCTCTCTCTCTCTCTCTCTCTCTGTCTCTCTCTCCCTCTCTCTCTCTTTGTATGTCTCTGTCTCTGAACTGTCTCTGAATCTGTCTGTCTCTCTCTTTGTCTCTGTCTCTCTCTGTCTCTGTCTTTCTGTCTCTGTCTCTATGTCTCTGTCTCTGTTTCTCTGTCTCTGTTTCTGTCTCTCTGTCTCTCTCTCTGTCTCTCTGTCTCTGTCTCTGTCTCTGTCTCTCCCTCCCTCTCTGTCTCTCTCTCTCTCTCTCTGCCCTCTCCTGGTATTGGGAATTTATTTGAATAAAGAAATGATAGTTCTGGCTTTTTGACAAAGACAGAGCATGAGGCAAAGGCATGGACGCCATGATTCCTGACTGCCTGGTGTGTTATTTCTTCATCACTACCCTGTTTCTTCAGACCTGACTGCATGGGGTTTAGAAATATGGTGTCTGGGGTGATCTTACTTATAACTTATGTATTTTTATTTTACACCTGTCAGTTTTGTCCCTTGCTCCTTTTACCCATGCAGGCTCCTGCCTGGACTCACGTGGTCCTGCTCTCTCATTCCTGGGTCCTGTCTCCATCCAACTCTCCCATGGTCTGTCTGCCCCTCAAAATTGAGTATTCTTTCAATGACCTCCCTTTTGAATGGTTTTCTCCATTAGATGCATTTATTTCTCTCATGCCAGTGACTACTCCTGGCTTTGTACTCAGAAAACATTATGGCAGGATTGAGGAACCATATTTGATGTCAGGGATTGTACCTGGATGGGCCGCATACAAGGCAAACACCCTCCCCACTGTTCTATCATTTCAGCCCTTTTGACACCTCTCCCCTGTTATTTTAGTTATGACCTTTAATAAAAGAAAACATTTTTTACATCACTGGTTTATAGTAGTACAGAATTTCAAGGACTTAGCTTCTCGCTCATATACTTGTGCAATAATCACCAATCTTACCACCAAAGTTCCGTGTCACTGTACCCTGAAAAACTTTTCTATTTTTTCCTCCCTATCTTTCTCTCTGGTTACCATCAAAGTTTTCATTGAATTTAAGAGTCAGTTTTATTTAGAGTAGGCTGATTTTTACCAGTTCATTTACTTTACTTATTCCATAGAGAAGTGAAACCATTTGATAATTATTTCTCACTTCCTTACTTTTTTCATTTAGTAGAATCACCTGAAATTCCATCCTTTTTGTCCCAAAGGCACAATTTCATGTTTTTAATGGCAGAGTACTAGTCCCTTGGGTATATAGACCACACTTTTCTGATTCAGTTAATCACCAACGGCCTTGTTGGATCAGGTGGTGATCTTGAGGATACATCTGGATAGAAAAGCAAAGGGCAAAGAAATGGGAGAAGGGTGGAAACAGAGACATCATTCTTCCTGAGCTGCCTGGCTCCTGATGAGATCAACATTGACTTCATTAAAGTCTCTGTCAGTCTGTCAGCTAGTCACAGACAGCAAAGCTAATCCTCAGGCATACACTGTGAACTGTGTATCCATCATGGTAGGCAAATATAGTTATGTTTTCCAAGTTTCTCCATTAACTGAGAGATGGGTACATTTACATAGTCATCAGAGGTGCCCGGGGTCCCTGTCAGAATAATCACAAGAGAAGTGGAACTTGGGCAGCAACAACTCATATTTCCAATTTAATACAGAGGAGAGGACTGGGATCTGGAAATAATTTGGAAAGCGTATTTGAGATCCATTCTGACCTGGCTAATAATATACACTTTGGGACAGGAAATGCCTGGAATGTAAACAATGGAACTACTTGCAAGACACAAGAATTATAGCCAACATGAGCATAACTGCAGCTTCATGAGGCTTAGAGACACTGGGGTGAGGGGGAGAAGGAGCTGTTCAAGGGGGTGCCTATGGAGAGAAACTGAAGATGCATTTCAAATTCTAAATGGCAGAATACAGCTTTTTTTAAAAAAAAATATGTAAGCATTGTGGTTACAAAATTATTCACATTGAGTTTCAGTCATACAGTGAACACCACCCTTCACTAGTGCACATTTCCTGCCACCAATGTCCCCAGATCCCCCCTCCCTCCCCTTCCCCCTGCCTGCCTCTGGAGCAGACATTTTGCTTCTCTCTCTCTCTCTCTCTCTTTCTCTCTCTTTCTTTCTCTCTTTCTCTCTCTCTCTTTCTGTCTCTTTCCCTCCCTCCCTCTCTCTCCCTCTTCCCTCTCTTCCCATTTTTCCCTTTTAGACACTGTCATTTGCCATATTGTTACTGAAGGGGTACAATGTCTGTCACTTTATCCCCTTTCAGCACCCAGTTCTTATCTACAGTGGTCAGTTCCAACTATCATTCTAAACTGAGACAAAAGCTGAATATTACAGTCATCGAATAAAACTTGGCCAACAGTTGTATTTTAGTACTAAAACAACTTCATAGGGCTGGGGAGATGGCTGCCCATGCTTGGGATATGGGGACATCATATGGTACCCCCAGCCAGTGGTAGGGCCCCCAAACCAAAATTTAATAAATAACTTAGTGATTGAGAGCCTGAAATGAAATTGTAGTAGCCCAGTAGCATTATCGCCATTACTGTTGAATTCTCCCAAACCACTCTCTCTACATTGGTCCACGAGATGCTCACTTTCCATGTGGACGGGAGAAGGTGCAAGAAACCAGTTCTGTCAGGGTATCTTGGTGATGGTACCTAGAAATAGTGAAGATTTCTGGGCCCTCTAATTGATGATGCAGACACTTTGCCTCTTGGTCTACTTGAGAAGTGAGTTTATGATGCTGGTATAACTTTATAGAAGCAAATTCCCCAAACTAAAGCTTGGGGCTCTTTGGAGAAGAAATTTCCTCACAAAGCTGATTAGGTGATATGGATCAAATCCTTGAAAGACAGAGACTATCAAAATTCACTCAACAGAAATAAATAATTTCAGTCACCTTGTCTCTAGTAAAGCAAGGGAACTGACAACTAACGAAATAGAAAGCACTAGAGTTGCACTGGTGAATTCTTCCTGACACCTAAGTCATTCCCATTATCTGCAATTTCTTTGCAAAGTACAAGCCTTATATAGATGGAACCTGGGTTCAATCTCAGGCCTGCAAAAACAAATAAGCAATAAAAGTAAAACTAAAACAAATAAGCAATAAAACTAGGCATGATTATATCATTTTGCCAGGGAGATGTTTCAAAGGGCATAAGCACATGAGGGGTCTTGGGGTTTGGTCCCCAACATTTCATGATTCACTCTGCACTCCTAAGAGTGTACCCCAAAACAAAACAAAAAATAGCAGAAACATACAAATTTCCCTTATGTATTTTAAGGTAGTTCATTTTATCTTTGCCTTACTATCAAAGCAGTGAAACTTCTATAAAAAATAAAAACTACAGACTAATAGCTCCTTATGAATATACATGGGGAAAATGCAACAGAATTTTGGCAATTTGAGTCAATATATAAAGTGATGGACATTATCTAGAAGGCTTTATGACCAAGTGTGACAGCAAGGATCAGAATGAAAATATAATTCAGCATTCACAAATCATGATAAAAGTCTGTCTTTGAACAATGAAAGGCATCTGCTTGTCTGGAAAAAAGGTGTTTTCACCTCTATGTCTTGAATCTCCAAAAATATTAGGTCCAATATCAGAGATCTAGTTCTAGTGTAGTGTACATACACACACACACACACATGCACACACGCACACACGCACACACGCGCACACGCACACACCCATGGTATACATTGCTAATGGCTTCTGAGCATCCTTCTCTTTGCCTCCTAATCCCACCCCTGGACTTTCTGGTATTAGCAGTCAAACTCCTTTGCTGAAGCTTGTGTGTGTGTGTGTGTGTGTGTGTGTGTGTGTTTATGTATCTAGAAAAGTCATGATTCCATAAACTTCTGTTTTAGAAACTTGTGTTAATGTGGTTCTTCCTTTCATGAAGTTTCACCTCCCAAGAATATTCCATGAGGACTAGACGATGAGCTGCAGGGCAAGAAAGATAGCTCAATGGGCTATCAATGGGCGAGGGGAGAATCATATTCTCCATCTCCAGCATTTCATGGCCCCAGAGCACAATCAGAACTAGCCCTAAAGACCATGTGTGATCCCCAAAACCAAAAATCCAAGCAGAGAATCAGCTACCCCTTCTGACAACTTTGCCTTATATGTGCCCTTCCCCAAGCCAGGCAGACAGAAAGACTAATAAATATTTGACTAGGAAATAATTGAGCAAACTCTTTCTCACTGTTGGGGCCAATCTAATCTGTAACAGAGTTAATAATCAACTTGTAGGCCAAGTCAGAGCTGCACTTATGCAACCCCCTTTTAGGATCAAGCCTGTAGCAAGAATTGTGATGATAAAATTCTGTTTATTTTTTTCAGCATGCTTACCTGAAAATCAACATTACAATCTTCTGAGTTTAGAACCTCAATCCTGATGATTTATCACTTCACATACACACATACAAAACTCCTGTCTCAGATTGGGTGTTGTTTTCTATAACACCTGTTGTTTCCATGCTGACTTCCTAGAAGGCCACTCAGGCCATTTCCCTCTGTGTACCCTGTGTCAGAAAATCAATATACAAAGTCACCCTCACCCTACCCCACCCCTACCTGCAGGCTCCCAACCAGTGCTATGGGGCTGGGTTGCTATGGACAGGAGAAAAGCCGGCCAAAAGTCAGGAGGAAGAAAATAGACAAATCCTTGGCAAAAAATAGCAGGTCACTAGGGTCAGCTAGGTCTGGATTTTCCCCTCATCTTTCTAGACATGGAAGTCAACAACTTCCCTTTGGGCTCCTTGTAGCCATGTTTCTATGTCTCAGTTTCAGTTTGTGCAAAGTAAACCGCTGCTGAGGCCTATGGTGAAGATTTCATAACCCCCATTGCATCAGAGCTTGGTCTGCACAAAGTAAGATGGTTGCATTGATCAGCTTGGGTTGCCTTGGATTGCCGGAAATAGCACACAAAACTAAAATGTGTTAAAGGCCAAAGTGAATCAGCTTAGTCTCTGGACCATCACTACTGTCAGTACCACCAGGTTGAGGTGCCAATTCCTGAACCTCCTTCCACTGGGTCCCCCTAGGTCCTCATCTCAGTTATAATAAACTCTTGGGTTGTTCCTTGTACTCCATGGGACTTGCAAATCAATGACTTCAGCCACAAAGGCTTTATCATCCCATTTCACAAGTGGTCCATCTGGAGCTGGGAATAAACAGCTTCACTTTGTTGGATGAAAGACCTCAGAGCCTTTCTCTGTAGGTTTGCCTCACGTCTGTTAGGACATCAGAGAATCATGCGGGGGAGCAGGAAGAGCAATTTCTCTCCCAGATCTTTTGTATGGGGAGGAAGTCCTTTTGCAAGAGCCCGGAAGGACCCCCTTTCTAAAGGTAGGAAAGGGGATTGCACCCCACTCCCAAATTGGGCAACCAGGCATGTCAGTGATGCTCAAAACCAGGGCAAAGGGTGCCATATTCACTACCTACAACTGCAAGGCGCAGCTACCCCTATAATGGAACTGGGAGGTCTGACCCAGGAGACTTGGCCAAAAAGGGCAGCGGGGATTGTTTCATGCTCTAGTAGATCTATGCACATATAGGGTTCTCTCTGGAGGGTCCCCACATGGGTCACAGGGGTGTGATCTGGGAGTACCTCATATATCTAATAAGGATGTGTTTTGGAGGCCAGTAATGGAAGCCTGTTCTGTTATTTCTCAACCAGGGTCAGATCCAAACAGGGAACTTCTCTATGCCTTGAGCACCTTATTTCCAGGTCCTGGGGCTGATGGAGATTTTTGGTTAGACTTCCGAACCCTGACACCAATACTTCAGATCTATGTAATATGGGGGAACTCTATGTTACCCCAGTAGCAAGGCCACACTCACAGGCCACTGTGTTCACTTGTTTGTACAACACAGCATCAAGCATTATACCAAGTCCTCTAACCCAAAAGACTAGGGGGTATGGTAGAGTTTCTGCTTTTCAGTGGGGGCAGTACCCTGCTCTGGGGTTCATAATCACACGATCTACCTGGGATCAGGCTCAGTGCCAAGCAGAGGAATATTTGGGAGTAGCTTGGCAGAGGGTGTGTACACGCATATATGGGGGTCTGTGTGTTAGTTTCCCATACTTCCGTTCTCATCTATGGGCTAAAAGGGCAGCACCCCCAAAAGGTGACCCGCAGTCTGCTGTATCAAGCCTTGGGGGTATGCCTTTGCCCCCACATCCCCATCAAGGGTGGGGAGCAGCTCTGTGGGGATGGCTACTCCTCTCTGGGAACTCTTCAGAAATCCTCCACAACTCAGGAGCCAGCATGCAGGAAGGGATTTGAGCAGCAGGGTGAACCCTAGTCCCAGAGGCCCTCCAAGTTGAATTATTGATGCTGCTGTCTTGGTCGGTTTGTGTTTTTAATTAGCATCCTGGGAAAAGGCTACGGAGGAGCATTCTCCTGTGGAATCTCAGCTCCAGCACCGATTGTTTTGGTAACAGAATCGATTACTACAGGAGCCCCTTTAGAGCCTGGCTGGGTGTGCAGATTAGAAGCTGGCATGGCTTCTTGGCTTTAGAAGACCTGTGGCCACTCCCCTGATTTCCCAGACTTTACCCCTTTCCAGGGCAGTGCAAGGAGGCTTCTAGGACATGGTGTTGGTCAGGAGAGGGTGGCTGCCTGACACCGGGGGGTCCCCAGACATTGCGTCCCGGAAAGGCACTGCCTGTGTGTCTGGCACAGCCTCTGAGCTACAGACACAGAACAGCGGCGACAGAGCGGCCTTCCCTGCACTTTTGTCTTTGCCTACTCTTGGGAAGCACCACTGTGACAGCCAGGAGATGTGCAGAGCCAGAGGCTGGAGCCTGAAACTGCAGGCAGGTAGAGCTGGAGGTTTGGAACCTGCACAGGTGAGGTGTGCCCCCCCTTACCCCTGAGACTTTTCATGGACTAATTTTCCAGTTTCCAATACAGTGGGATTGTGGGGGGCTATTTCCACACTCGTTTATCTGTGTAGATATTAACAAAATTCAATGCCATCCCTTTTCCAAAGACCCCTCTCTCCTTTCAACCACTTCCCCTTTCCTTGTTCTCAGTCCGCTGCCCTCATTTCCATCAAGCCTGAGAGTCTGTTCTGCTCCTTTATTGGCTGGGTCTTTTGCTTCAGTTAATTCCATTTTTATGGGAAACCATTAGAATGGTCATTTCCTTCCTGGCTGATTTTACTTCATAGGATGACCTCAAGTTCCATCCATTCTCTCTCAAAAAGCATGATTTTATCTTTGTCCATGGTTTTCCTCTTTGTTGTTGTTGTTGTTGTTTTCCTTACTTTTCATTTGGATAGCACCTAAGTTCCACTCTGTGTCTCATTATCTGTTGATGGGCCTCATCACTGGCTCCACACTCTTATGAAGGACCCTGCATTCACATAGACAGGAGGCAAAGGTCCTAGTGTGTAACTCAACCTGGATTTAGGTGTATCTACCTGAGACCTGCCCATTTCTGGGAGGGGTCTTGGGAGCCGGATATTACGTGTAACCTTACCTGCAAGACCCTTCCCATTCCAAGGAGTGGTCTTGGAAGGTTATATAAGGCCTTTGACCCAGGGGATTAGGCCCTTTTGGTCTTTTGCCAGCATGGAGGTCAAAGGGAAGATGGCTGAAAGGAGTTAAGACACAGGGCTAGCTAAGAATGGTCGAATGCTTAATTGGTTATGATATAGGCCACACATGTGGTGGATAGGGTATGAATAAAGCTGATACTTCCTGAAGCCTGACTGTGAGTGAGATTTCTACCCGCCGCTCTCATGAACCTCCAGACCCGCAGGCTGAAGGGGGTTGCAGAGCCACATGGCCTGGGATGGCTGAGAAAGGTCTCTCCATCCATCCATCTCCATCCAGCACCATCATTAATTATTTAACACTACACTAGTGAATGGGCGATTTCCTGTTTTGTATGAATGTGAGGGAGTGGTATTGCAAGGTTTTGTGGAATTTCCATTTTGTTCTTAAGGAAAGAGACCTTAAGGTCGACCTCTTAAGGAAATTCAAACACTTAAAAAAAAAAACTAAAAAAAAACTCAATTTGGGGTGGTGGGCAGAGTTGGTGGTATTCAAGGATTACTGCTAGCTCTGTATTCAGGGATCTCTCCTGGTGGTGTTTGGGGGAACTCTATAGAGTTCCAGGCATAGAACTAGAATCAGCCACATGCAAAATGCATGCCTTGTCCAAGGTATCATGATTTCAGTGGCCAGAGTGCTAATACAGCGGTAGGTAGAGTGCTTGCTTTACATGTAGTCGACCTGACCCAGATTTAATCCCCAGAATTCTGAATGCTTCCCTGGGGTCAGAAGAGTGATCCTTGTGTGCAAGGCCAAAAGTATATCCTGAACACAATCTGAGTAGAACCCCAAAGTCAACCCCTTCTGAGGGGAAAAATAAGAGGAGAGAAAAAGAAAACTGCAGATCAATCCTTTCCAACCCAATCTTCTGGCAAAGAAGAGGGAATAATACCAGCATTGTCTAAAACAAACCCAGAATCCACAAAACTGTAGAGATAGACACAGATGTATGTGTTTGTGTGTGTGTGTTTCTGTGCTTGTATGGTTTGTGCACATTGGTGCATGCCCTAGATGGGATAGGGTTTGTGCAGTAATAATGCAGCAGAAACAGCTCCTTTGGAGGCATGAAAGTGTTTTTGAACCAGAATACTGAGCAGCACTGCATGAACTAAATACCCAGGAGCTGGTGGCTTTAGAATGGCTCACTTGGTCCTGTGACTTGAACCTTGGTTTGACTGAATTTAATGAACTAATTACTTTTTGGCTTTGGAGCAACACCCATCAGTTCTCAGGGCTTGGTGCTCAGAGATCACTCCAGCAGTACTCAGGGGGCCCAATTCAGTGCTGAATATTAAGCCTTGGTGGGCTTCATACAAGGCTGTGGCTTCCCCCTACCCCATCTCTCTGGCCCTAACTTCATGATAAAATAAAGGTAAATGAGCGCAACTGACACCTGTCGCAGTCTGGGTTTGCTGCACTGTCTTTCTCGTCCTCCCCAAATCTGCACTTCCAATATGTCCTCCTCCCAGAGCCAGGAAATGGTTCAATGGTTAGGGATTGATTTCTGGCACCTTGTGGTCTCTCTAAGCATCACTGGATGCAGCCCTGTGGGGACCTGGACATCTCTAGGTGTGCCCAGAGGCCCCCCACACGGCCAGCATGGCCCATGAATCCTGAGTACCAAGAGTCTGAGCAGCACCTCATCTGGGGGCCTTTGCATGAAGCCACAGGCATGATTGGCTGAAAAAGCCAGTGGGCTATGCCCCTGGGGTCTCAGGAGACTTAGAAAATCCTGAGTCCCTCAGACCCCAAAGGGAGAAGCTGCCTCCAGACTTGTTTCACTTTCTAGCTCCAGGACAAGACAGATGAGAAGCTTGTTTTGCTTTCCTCTGCTTATAGGGTGAGTGGGTCAGTCAGTGTGTGTGGCATGGGCTCCTTATCTGTGCCAGATCTTCCAGGTGACATAATGTTTCCCCCTACCCTTCAAATCTCCTCTTCCTGTCAAAATGTCCCCCCACACAAACTGAAACGCTGACCTCAGGCATTAGCGGCCAGGTCCCAAACTAGGTCCGGGTGGTCCCTGAATATCTCAGTCCAATGTGTTTTCTCTCCCTGCCCAACTGCATCTCAAGAGCTGCCTGTTCCCCCAAGTTCTACCAAATGTGGCCACCTTGGACCTGCATGAAGCTTTTGTGGTCACGAACTGTGACCCTAATTTTCGCATCACCATGAGAAACTAAGCAGATGGAGCAGGAGTTCGGTGGTTCCAAGGGTGGGGGTCATGGACTTATTAGCCCTACGGAATCTTTTGGGGTCCCTTAGAAAGGTGGGTGCACAGAATTCGGCTATGGGAGACAGAGGCCAAAGACTCAAGTTGGGCTCAAACTCTGTTTCGTTTATCCAAAGCTAAAGGTAGAATACTTATACTCAGTTTCTTGACAAGTCATAATTTTCAGACAAAACTAATTTACCAAAAGGACATAGGGGCAAATTGTTCAAGGCATATTCTGACGCAGGGCAGTTTCGATTTTGAGCTGCTTTTGTTATATGAGGTCCCTCAATGAGCAAGGTCAGTCTTCCAGTGAGTGTATGTAGGCTAACAGTAAACTTAGATTTGAGAGTGAGTCATTATTCAGTAAGACTAAATAGAGAATACTTGGAATCTATGCAAATGTTCCTAATAAGGTGTGTTTATAAATCTGAGTAATCTTTCTGAGAGAAAAGTGAGTAATAATTATCCTGTAAAACTAGACAAAGAAGATTTGAATCCACACAAATGTTAAATCTGAGCAATCTTTAAAATGTCAGCTGAAGTCGTGTCTCAATATTTATGTTACATCCCCCCTTTTTTAAAAAATGTGGAATGCTTTATGAATTTGTGTGTCATCCTTGTGCAGGGGCCATGCTAGTCTTCTCTGTTATCATTCCAATTTTATTATATGTGCTGAATGTCTTATGGACAGGCAAACAAGGTTTTTGGGGGGCCCTAATGCCTGTGAATACAGATTATTCTCCTTTCCTACAGGTGCTGCTTTTCATATACCCTCTCTGCAAGTACAGGCAGTGAAAAGTTTCTGTAATAGCAGACTACCTCCTTCAGGTAGTTAGGACCTTTTCAAACTTGGTGCCTTTCCAGGTCTCAGGGTTTGTTTATACAGTAGATGATGTAGCAGGAGGGCAAGGTTGATCTTGGCCCAAGGGCTTCCTGAGCTGAATCTCAGGGTGACATACACCAGACAGTTCCCACAATTCTGCCACCTAGTTGAAGGACTCAGGGCTAGTTTCTCTACTCCTTTGACCTGAGGTTTACTTTTCTGTTAAAGAGACAAAGGAAAGTGTTGCCCAGGATTCCTCTTGGGGTATAGAGAGGCAGGGAAAAGTGAGCAGATAGCCCCATGAGTTCCATGCAGGGATCAGTGGCCCAGAACTGAACAAAGACAGTCATGGAGAGGCCGGGCCTGTTCACTTTACCAACATGTCTTTTTTACTCTCCTGGGGTCTGAAGAGTAAGGGCTGGGGTTGGAGGACCTGGGAAGATGATCCAAGGACTGGCGCACGTGGTTACCTGTAGTTTAATCCCCAAAACATGGCAGAGCTACAGCATAGTTGTAAGTCAATCTTCTCCCCACTCTAGCCTCAGCATCCCAGGACATGGTTTCCAGAAAAGGCTGAGGGAAATATCTGCTGGGCCTGGCTTCCTGTTGGCTGCCAGGAATCAATGGCCTTGGAAAAGGCATGTGTGGCAGTGGGTACCTGGAAGCATAACTGCCACAGCTGTTGCTATTGAAGCATCGAAGGGCAGCGAGCTATCATCATTACAGAAACTTTGTCTCTGCTCACAGTCTACACCCACTGCTCTGGACATGGGAAATTCTGAGTTTCACAGACCCCACTGGCCAGAGAGAAGCAGTTCAGACAGCACAAAAATGCTCAGAAAGACAAGTTCCGAAGTCTGAGTGGAGGTGAGGGTGCCTCTCCTGGGGAAGTTACACCAGCTCGGATCATCCTCATCTGATGTCTAGAGAGAATCTTGCCTCTCTAGCGGGGTGCAGGCTGATTTGCTCAGGCAACCTCATTAGATATCACACAGGTTTAGGCCAGCATTTCTCAACAAAGCACATTATGGTGCCTCTCTGAACCTTCAGGATAGTCCAAAGGGGACACAAGTGAAAATTCCATCAATGTGGGGGGGGGGGGCGGCACAAGATTAGAGGCCCAGTGTCAGGATAGGATAGGAGGCACAGAAAAGAAATATATGTGGGAGGGGCCCTATGGTTCCAAGACTGGAAATGGGTTCAGACTCTCTAAGTAGAGTTGCTCGTTCCTGGTTCTTATTTGAATCTTCTGGAAAGTTTTCACAGTTCCTAATTCCTTTTTGTTTTTGTTTGAGTGAGCAGTGCTCACTCAGCAGTGCTCAGGCTTACTCGTAGCTCTGTGCTCAGAGAGCATTCCTAACAGGGTTCAGGGGAGTGTACAGGGTGCCATGAGGACAACAGCTGACTATTCTGGGCATAGGCACAGTTTACATGAGTATTGATTGGAAGGCTCAAAAATAGAAGTTTATTAAAAAAACTATTCAGTTTACATTTATCCTTATCAATACAACCCACACTCTGTTCTTTGTCCTCTACATCTTTCTGTCAACCTCTCTCCCTTGGGGTCTCCCTAGTCATTGGACATTCTCTCTATACCATTTGCTTCTGTGATTCTCTTATCAACAAATCTTCACCAAAAACACAATGATGAAAGGAACCAGGTCCCTATTACATCTTTAGAACCTACTCCCTAGAATTCGGAGGGCCCTTGGGGCAAAGATCCAACTTCAGCTCTAGGAGGGCTCAGTTCAGAGTCAAAGTTGGGGTAGGTGGGTGAGAATCTCCTTCCCTGCCTCTCCACTGTCCTGGGATTGGTAAACAGAAACAAGCTTCCAGCCTAGGAGATGTAGATCAAGTCCATATGCTCCAGGTGGGCAAGCAGGAGAGCTCTAAGGAACGGTGACAGAGAAATATCTGAGACCCTGAACGTAAGAGGACAGTGCTCAGTTGTGGATACCCCAGCTGTGACCTTTGCAGGCTGAGTAGAATATCTCAAAGGAGAGTGGTCACTACTGATGTCAATCATGTAGAAGAGGAGCATTCTGGAACCGGAAGTAGCTTGGAAGGCGGGCCTTAAACTGGTGAGGAGGTACCATCTTCTCTGTGGGTCTCCTATGTGGGATCTTGGATCTGGAGCTTGACAGACAGGGGTCCTAGGGGCTGTTGGTAGGGTGCTCAGGGGAGGTGGAAGAAGACAAGGGACCTAGAGCAGCCACCAAGGATGCTGTGGGAAGCCATACTGACAGTTGGCAGTTGTCCCTTTTGAAGTGCTCTCACTTTTTGTGCTCTCCCTTCTGGAAAATTTTGCACAACAGTCCAGACCTGGGCTGGGGCAATCGTATATGTGCTTGCCTTGCACGAAACTAACCTCATTTGATTCCTGGTATCTCATGTAGTCTCCCTAGCCCTTCCAGGAGTGACCCCTGAGTATCTCGGGGTGTGCCCACCCCACTCCCCAAATATATATTCTCAGCCAAACTAGGGAAAATGAGTGAGGGGGTAGTTCAGGTTTCGGTCAGGTGAATATGTGAGTCCAGGGCTCTGATGGTGTCAAGATATCCTTACTCCACCCAGTTCTACTGCCTCAGTTCCCCCAACCCCCTCCCAGCTTGGTTGCCAACTGTGGAAAAAGGGGTGCCTGCATGGGAATGCACTCCCCCAAATCCAGTCTCTGCTTTGGGTTTCGTGCCCAAAGTCAGTGTCCATAATTGGATAGGGAGTCGAGGGGCAGCATCAGGGGTCGAGGTATCTGTACAGATAAGGGGTCCCCTTATCTTTTTTTTTTTTTTTTTTTTGGTTTTTGGGCCACACCCGGTGACGCTCAGGGGTTACTCCTGGCTATGCGCTCAGAAGTCGCTCCTGGCTTGGGGGACCATATGGGACGCCGGGGGATCGAACCGCGGTCCGTCTCCTAGGCTAGCGCAGGTAAGGCAGGCACCTTACCTCCAGCGCCACCGCCCGGCCCCATGGGTCCCCTTATCTTGACCCCCAAACACTAGGAGAATCAACATGGGAGGGTGAGAGAGCAGAACCTGGAGCCTCACCTCTTCATACCACTGAGAGACCCCAGAAGCCCTGCAGCTTCGTGCAAGGTGGGGCCTATTTTCCTGGAACCCTTTTGCCATGTGTGCTTAACATTGTGGGCTCGATGCTCGTTTCTCCCCTCACAGAGGCACGTCTGAGAGCCCGGTGGTCAACAGCAGCCCCTTCTGTCTGTCCCCAACATGGTTTCTCTGCTCTGGTTTCTTGAATTTCATAAGATGTTTGTTTATTTGGTTCTGCATTGTTTGTCCTGGTAGAATATAAGCCCCAGCTAGGCATGAAACACCTTCTATGAACTTAGCTGATAGTCTGTGTAAGAGTTACTTATACAGAGGATAAGTAATAAGTAGTAATTAGTATAATAATTATAATAAGTAATAATTATACTCTGTATAATTAAGAGAAAATTAGCAGGAGTAAAACATGCTGAAAAGAGTGTAAAGCTTCCTGCTGTGGATACTTCTTTGGGTCACATGCCTATGTGGATTCTATACATTTTCAGTTTGGTTTCTGAGTTTGGGTATCATAATTTCAGTGTTGTTGACTTTGGGGTGTGGATATATCCATATGATATATATATACACACACATAATATATCTATTTGATATATCACACCCCACCCTATTGTTGTGCTTGAACTCACTGACCCCTGACCCTGTCCCACCTCTTCTTACTCACTCTTAATTTCTCTCTTTCCTTGTCCTTCTCATTTCTATAATCTAGGACCCATGGTAATCTAGTGTCCTCTGATATCTGGCATTCTTTTTTTTTTTTGGGGGGGGGTCACACCCGGCAGTGCTCAGGGGAAATTCCTGGCTCCATGCTCAGAAATTGCTCCTGGCAGGCAAGGGGGACCATATGGGACGCCGGGATTCGAACTGATGACCTTCTGCATGAAAGGCAAACGCCTTACCTCCATGCTATTTCTCCGGTCCGATATCTTGCATTCTTGTGTCCTATAACTAGATAAATGAAATCACCAGTATTCATCCTTCTTCTGACTGACTTCACTTCTTTCTTCCATGCAAGTCTCAGCATACACTTCTTTCTTAAAACAAAACAAAACAAAACAAAACAATGAGGAAAACAGATGTCTATGAAGAGCTGAAAAGAGGAAAGTGGTCTTGGGTTTTTAAAAACCAAGTTGTAAGGTGGGTATATGTGGTCTTCTTGGCCTGGATTCTCTGTCTCTGATGATGGGGCCTCTCTGCTGGCTGTTACAGGAAGGGTTGGCTCCCAGGGAATTTATCTGTTGTTGTCAGTGAGACAGAAGAGGCTCACAAAGTTCTTTGCACACCAGCTCTCTTTTAAGGAAGATTCACTCAAAAGAATAACCATAACAAAGTAGATTACTTGGTCATGGCTTATCTTGAACTCCACTAACTCCCACAGATTGAGCTGGGCACACAGTGAAACCTAGAAGGAATGTTTTTGTAGTAAATGAACTAGAAAGAACAAATGTCTACTTAGCATTGATTAGAGCTCTGAGAGTTGATTTATCAGTTTGACTCAAGAGGGGATCTTTGGAACTGTCTCCCCCATTTCTGTCTTATTTCTCATTTTTGCCCCCGCTTACCTATCTCTCTCATTCTCTCCCCTCTCTCCCTTCTTTTTTCTCTTCTCCTCTATGTCATCCTCCCATTTGGTCACCTCCCCTAAACATCCATTTTTGTCACGGTATTTTTCCTTATTTATGGGACATGTCCAGTTGTGCATAGGTGACCATGTGCAGGGATAAACACCAAGCCTTTTGCATCAAAGTGTTTGCTTAACATGGTCATAGTATTTCTTAATACATCTCACACTCATATCTATAACCTATTACTTCCTTATCACCCGTCATAGATGATAGATGATTGTAGAAAGAGCATTCATTTATATATCTATCTTGTATCTATATATCCATCATGGATCTAACATCTATTATCTCTCTGTTTGGTTTGTTTGTTTTGGGACTACTCCTGATAGTAATTAGGGACCACTTGTGGGGCTACTCGGGGGACCAAATGAAGTGCTAAGGATTGAACCTAGGTCAGCTGCTTACAAGGCAAATGCTCTACCTGCTGTACTATTGCTCTGGCCTTAGCTTTTAAAACAATACAAATAAAAAAAAGATGGACCCAGCATCTCTTCTTAATATTTTCTTTTTGTTCTTTTCATGTACCCCTTTCCCCTCTGGTTCTTGGTTAGTTGTCAGTGTCCGTGAGTTTTCTTCATGTCCAGTTTTATTTTCTAACATTGCATACATAATTAGAATCATTCAGTCCTTGTTTTTCCCCTGGGTTGCATATTTTTGGTCATAGCTTGTTTCATAGCTTCCTCTTGGTTATACTGTGCCTCCTACCCATTTTGTCCCAGCTCTGCCATCATGCCTTTGTTTGTCTCTAACAGTGTTCTTACTTTGGACTTTCTGCTTTTTTTTTTTTTTTCCAGGACAGGAATGGTTAAGCTTTAAGGGCCAACTAGGTTCTTGTAGTTTTTTGGAAGGGAATTTAAAAATCCTATCATATTATTTTTTCCTTAAATCCAGGAGTTCTTTCTGTCTCATTACAATTAAAGCAGTGTTCAAGTCAAAACCATAACAACATTATCAGGGTTCTGGCCTTTACATTTTTTTAAATTAGATCACTATGAGATTCAGAGTTAAAAAGTTACTGAGTTTCAATCATGCAATGTCCAACATCCATCCCTTTATCAGTGTTCATTTTCTGCCACCGTTTCCCCAGTTACCCTCCTGACCCTCCCCATCCCAGGCTGCCTCTATAGCAGACATTCTTTTTCTTTCTTTCTTTCTTTCTTTCTTTCTTTCTTTCTTTCTTTCTTTCTTTCTTTCTTTCTTTCTTTCTTTCTTTCTTTCTTTCTTTCTTTCTTTCTTTCTTTCTTTCTTTCTTTCTTTCTTTTCTTTCTTTCTTTCTTTCTTTCTTTCTTTCTTTCTTTCTTTCTTTCTTTCTTTCTTTCTTTCTTTCTTTCTCTTTCTTTCTTTCTTTCTTTCTTCTTTCTTTCTTTCTTTCTTTCTTTCTTTCTTTCTTTCTTTCTTTCTTTCTTTCTTTCTTTCTTTCTTTCTTTCTTTCTTTCTTTCTTTCTTTCTTTCTTTCTTTCTTTCTTTCTTTCTTTCTTCTTTCTTTCTTTCTTTCTTTCTTTCTTTCTTTCTTTCTTTCTTTCTTTCTTTCTTTCTTTCTTTCTTTCTTTCTTTCTTTCTTTCTTTCTTTCTTTCTTTCTTTCTTTCTTTCTTTCTTTCTTTCTTTCTTTCTTTCTTTCTTTCTTTCTTTCTTTCTTTCTTTCTTTCTTTCTTTCTTTCTTTCTTTCTTTCTTTCTTTCTTTCTTTCTTTCTTTCTCTCTCTCTCTTTCTCTCTCTCTGTCTCTCTCTCTGTATCTCTCTCTCCTTTCTTTCCTTTTATAATTTGCAATACTATTATTGAAGAGGTATCAAGCATATCACCTTACTTTCTTTCACTTCCCAGTATTGTTCAGAGGTCAGGAGTGATCATTTCCAACTATTATTGTTATAGTAGACACTGGCCTTTTTAAAAGATGCTGAAATTCTTGGCCAGGAATGTAATTGAATGATAGAGCACACACCTTGCATGTGTCAGACTCTACATTGATTCCTGACATCACACACACACACAAACACACACACACATTCTTAGAGGGGTTCAAATGTTGGCATGTTCAGTGCTTTTCATATAAGTGATCCATTAATATTTTCTTGCTTGGATAAAATTGACATCCTCCAAGAATAATCTGGAAAAAGGAAATAAATGTCAATGTGCACTGGGTATCATAATAATGGGTGCTAATAATGCCATCACAGTCTTTATTTTCTCTAGATTCTTCCTTCCCCAACCCAGAAATCAAACAGGATGTATATTGGAATCCCTGTTTCAGAAGAGAGGGTCAGAGTGATGGTAAAAGTTGCCCAGGGTCACACAGCACTTATTAGATTTTACATACATGCCCGTCCAAAATGAAACTAAGTTAGAGAACAGAAAACTGAGACTTGGGGACATTTTTGTTTGAGGTTCCAGAGCTATGGTCAGGGAGCGCCCACATCCTCTTGTTCTTGGATGGGGTTAGGTGGGCTTTATGAATCTGAGTGGGGCCAATTTGATCTACTCTGGAAATTTTCAGAGCTGGCTTCCCTTTGCTTTTGATTTTCGTAGTCTCTTATCTGAACTCGATACCCCGCTGCTCATCTCTCAGTGACTCCAGGCAGCTTGCTGCTTCCTGTATATGCTCAGTTGCAATACTTCAACTTTTCCTAATGATGTGCATCTTTTGGGCAATTTTAAGTCTGTCTCAGTTTCTCTTGTTATTTAGATCCGCAAAGCCGAACCAGGGTTTAAAGTCAGATAGATAGATGTTTAAAGACAAAATGGCTTACAGCCAGTGAAATTATTTTTACCCCTAAAAATTCATTACAGAGTTCTGGCAGATGACATAACCAGACAGAAACAGACATGGCTCTGTAAACCTGATCCTAACACACTAGCTGGTAAATAAAAACAATGTGTCTTTCCCCCACAGGGATAAACATAATTGTATCTGTCCTCTTTTTATTGTGGAAGGAAACTCTAAACTATGAAGAAAGCTGCCCCACTCCTATTACAATTATTGATTTGATGAGGTACCTGAGATGGTGGATGCACAAATGAACTCATTTTTGTTTCTGGAAAAACCAGTGTGGCTTGCCTGGGGCCTACAAAACCAAGAAAGGTATTTGTAGGAACAATAATAGCTGATTGCAAGTCTTTATATACCAATTAAATTTATTCTAGGAAATCTAATAGTTGCCGTAGTACTGTGGCTCTCACCTTGGGTCCACCGACTGAAGTCACAGTTTAAAATTGATGTTTTTTCAAGCCTCCATTGCTGCTAAGAATAGAAAAACAGGAGGGCTGTCCTGGCGAGGGTCCCAGGGCACACTTAGTTCACTGATTTTAGCTTAGTCCTTGAAGACATAAAATTTTACAACAATTTGAATTAAAAAAGAAACTCTCCATTAAAAAAAAAAGCCATCTTTCCAAAATATGTCCTCATTGTTTCATGGAGCTTAACAGAACATGAAAATTATTCTTTCAAATATTTCTGGGAATCCATAAACTACTAAGACTGAGAGCCAGTTATTTTTTTTTTTTTTAAAGATGCTTTGGATTTGACAACATGCCCAATGCAGCTCCTGCCTCAATCTTCAGGGCTCACTCCTGGAAGTGTTCCTGGAAGGAACTGTGAGGTGCAGGGGATCAAACCCAGGATACTCATAGGCAAAGCATGCGTCCCATCAGTTTATGCCCCTGTCTTTGGATTTTTTTTTTGGAGGGGGCCACACCCGGCGGTTCTCAGGGGTTACTCCTGGCTGTCTGCTCAGAAATAGCTCCTGGCAGGCACAGGGGACCATATGGGACACCGGGATTCGAACCAACCACCTTTGGTCCTGGATCGGCTGCTTGCAAGGCAAACACCGCTGTGCTATCTCTCCGGGCCCCTGTCTTTGGATTTACTGTCATTCAAACTTCTTTCCACAAAAGCTATCAAATTCTGATTTCTACAAACTTGAAAAATTGGAAAAGGCATCCCCCAATCTTGTACAAGAAGAATTAAATAGATATTTGAAAACAATAATTTTAGTTTATGGGGCTGGAGCAGTGGCACAAGCGGTAAGGCATTTGCCTTGCACATGCTAACCTAGGATGGACCTCGGTTCGATCCCCTGGTGTCCCATATGGTCCCCCAAACCAAGAGTGATTTCTGAGTGCATACCCAGAAGTAACCCTTGAGTTACCTGGTGTGGCTCAAAAAGCAAAAAAAAAAAAAGTTTTAGTTCATTTACTGATTTACATAGTTATTGGTAGATGAGTTTTAGGCATATAATATTTCAATACCAATCCCACCATCATTGTCAACTCCCATTACCGTTGCTCCCCTGCTCTACATGCCAGCCCCTAACTGCATCTGCCATCTTGATAGGCATATCACAAAGTATGATGGTTGTAGTTTAGATCTCATGCTGTCAGTGTTGAGTCTCTGCTTTGGCTATGTAGCTATTACCATTCTCTCACATCACCAATATGACTGAAGTCCAGACCCCTGTTCCCCCACTGTTTCCCTTTCTCATCTTCTTTTTTCTACCCTTGACTTCTTTTCTCTCTGTTCTTGTCCTTAAACTCTGATGTCAGGAGTGACCTATGCATCCTCCTTTACTACATTACATTGACTCAACCAGTTAATCTGTGTATGTGAGATCATCCCATGTTTGTTTTTCTTCTTCTGACTTACTTCACTCAACATATCTTCTGGTTCCAAACAGATAGCAACAGATTACATAGTTTCACTTTTCCTTGTAGCTGTGTTGTATTCCATTGTGCATACAGGCCATGTCTTTAAAATCTACTCATCTGTCATTGGACAACTAGGTTGATTCCACATCTTAGTTATTTACTAAGTGCAGCAATAAATTGTGGTATGCCTTTGTCCTTAAATGAATGTTTTTATGTCCTCTGGGTGGATGTCTAAAGTGAAATTACTGAATCATATGGCGGCTCAATTCTTTTTTTTATTTATAATATCTTTATTTAAGCAACTTGATTATAAATATGATTGTGATTAGGTTTCAGTCATGTAAAGAACACTCCCCTTCACCAGTGCAACATTCCCACCACCAATGTCCCAAATCTCCCTCCATCCCACCCCATCCCACCCCCACCTGTACTATAGACAGTCTTTCCAGTTCCCTCATTCATTCACATAGTTATGGTAGCTCTCAGTGTAGTTATTTCTATAACTGCACTCACCATTCTTTGTGGTGAGCTTCATGAAGTGAGCTGGAAGTTCCAGCCCTCCTCTCATTGTCTCAGGATTGTTGCAAAAATGACTTTTATTTTTCTTAAAACCCATAGATGAGTGAGACTATTCTGCATATCTCTCTCTCTCCTCTGACTTATTTCACTCAGCATGATAGATTCCATGTACATCCATGTATAGGAAAATTTCATGACTACATCTCTCCTGACGGCTGCATAATATTCCATTGTGTATATCACAGTTTCTTTAGCCATTTATCTGTTGAAGGGCATCTTGGTTGTTTCCAGAGCCTGGCTATTGTGAATAGTGCTGCATAAATATAGGTGTGAGGAAGGGGTTTTTGTATTGTATTCTTGTGTTCTTAGGGTATATCCCTAGGAGTGGAATAGCTTGGTCGAATGGGAGCTCAATTTTCAGATTTTGGAGGAATCTCTGTATCGCTTTCCATAAAGGTTGAACTAGATGGCATTCCCACCAGCAGTGGATAAGAGTTTCTTTCTCTCCACATCCCCACCAGCACTGCTTGTTCTCATTCTTTGTGATGTGTGCCAATTTCTGTGGCGTGAGATGGTACCTCATAGTTGTTTTGATTTGCATCTCCCTGATGATTAGTGGTGTGGAACAGTTTTCATGTGCCTTTTGGCCATATGTATTTCTTCTTTATCAAAGTGTCTGTTCATTTCTTCTCCCTATATTTTGATGGGGTTAGATGTTTTTTTCTTGTAAAGTTCTGTCAGTACCTTGTATATTTTGGAGATTAGCCCCTTATCTGATGGGTATTGGGTGAATAGTTTCTCCCACTCAGTGGGTGGTTCTTGTATCCTGGGCACTGTTTCTTTTGAGGTGCAGAAGCTTCTCAGCTTAATATATTCCTATCTGTTTATCTCTGCTTCCACCTGTTTGGAGAATGCAGTTTCCTCCTTGAAGATGTCTGTAGTCTCAATGTCATACCTTTCTCTGTTGATGATGTCATAAAGAGCAGGGGTCATTCCATGATTGGCTATAGACTCAGCCACAGTGCTTCTCAGGAATCCACTCTGTAGTCAGAGCTCACATTCCCTGGCTGTGCTTTGGCTGGGATTGGAGTGAGGCTCGAAATGGGAGACTGGAGAACTATGGGGTCACGTGCAGTGTGTGCAGTATCTCAGACCTTATAGAAGGTTCTGAAGACCCTGAGGCATTTTCTGCCCCACACTCCCCACAATTGTTTAAACAGTAGAAGAGAGAAATTGTGTCCTGTCATTCATCGAGGCATTGGTGGCTAATCTGCAATGTATTTCCTTTATCTTTGTTCTGGTTTGTTTGTTTTCTCTTAGCTTAGTTTCTATTGTTTCTGTGTTTTCTGGTATTTATTCTCCTCTCTTGTTTTATTCAAAACAGGACCAGGGACTGGGAGATGCAGACTTTGGGACAGCAGAGGACACAGCGGCCACCCACGCTGTAACCTGTGGTGAGTTTTTCTCTGATCCAGGTCAGATATTTGATATAGATCTGTTCTGAGAATCTGATAAAAAGCTTCCAATGTTTGTTCTAGAAGGTTCCCAGAAACCTAGGAGACCTTGTGTGCAGAATCTGGGCCTATGACCAAAGTTCCTAGCATCTAGAGCAACCCCCAAACTTTATATTTGATTTTATTTTACTTACTAATTAATTTGGGACCTGGTGGGGCTGGAGAGATAGCATAGAGGTAGGGCATTTGCCTTGCATACAGAAGGACAGTGGTTCGAATCCTGGCATCTCATATGGTCCCCTGAGCCTTCCAGGAGTGATTTCCGAGCTTAGAGCCAGGAATAAACCCTGTGCACTGCCGAGTGTCACCCAAAAACCAAAAAAAGAAAAAGAAAAAGTAATTTGGGACCTGGTGGTACTCAGAGACTGCTCCAGAATCCATGGGACCTGGGAGAAACAAGTGGACACAGATTTCCCTAGGGCTGGGAGGGCATTGACAAGAGGCACAGTAAGAAGGGAAGGAATTGAAGGAATCCTCAGGGACTTATTTATTTGGCATTTTGGCCACACCTGGAGGTGTTCAGGGCTTACTCTTAGCTTTGTGCTCAGGGATCATACCTAGCGGGGCTTAGGAGACCATATGTGGTGCTGGGGATTGAACCTGGGTTGGCCATATACAAGGCAAGTGCCCTCCCTGCTGTATTATCACTCCAGCACCCCTCAAGTGCTCTAACTTGAGGTGTGATAGGCTCTTGCTTAGGCAGGAGCAGGAGAGCAAGAGAGAAAGAACCAAGTGGGGGGGGTGTTTTCAGACTCTCATTTGCAGAGACACATGAGGTGGGAAGGCAGCTGGTGACCCCCATCTCCATCATTTCCCCTGGCCTTTAGGATAGAGTGTATGGAGCCAGAGTGATAGCACAGTGGGTAAGGAGTTTGCTTTGCACATGGCCGACTGGAGTTTGATCCCCAGCATCCTATATGGTCTCCAGAGCCTACCTGGAGTGATTTATGAGTGCAGAGCCCCTGGGTGTCACTGCTTGTAGCCCAGAAACAAAACAAATGAAAAAAGAGACCCTGTTTATGCTTCACTGATCATCTCCTCCTGAAAGGTCCTAGACTAGACTGTGGGAAAGAAAGTCGGGCCTAGACCTTTCCCAGCCTTTCAGATCTGCCACCTTTTTCTCAGAGAAGAATTTCAGAAGGAGATGATAAGTGAAGCATAAACAGGGTCTCTGTGTTCACTCTGGCTCCATAAAAGTGGATTATTTGGAAATTGAGAGTCAGAGACAAAGATATGTTTGAGAGTGGGAGAAAGAGTGAGAGAGGGACAGAGAGAGAGAGAGAGAGAGAGAGAGAGAGAGAGAGAGAGAGAGAGAGAGAGAGAGAGAGAGAGCGCTGAGTACATACCCTAGTGTGAGAGTATGAAAATCCACAGATCAAAAGGGGAAATGCAGGTCTCTGTTGTTCAGGCCACACAGCAGTGACATATGGACACAGCCCATGAGTGCGCAGGCTCCTTTGTTCAAATTGGATTATATAGGGTTTGTATAGGATTTCTCCCCACCTGCCCTCTGGGGGTCTTCTAACTAGACAAGAATCTGTTGCAAAGATGGTTACCTAGGGGAAGAGTTGGGCTCAGTTGATATCGTCTACTTTGACTTTCCTGTCTTTGTTCCTTCTGGAGCTTCTTTCCAAAGTTTCCTCCCTTCTCTAGGCCTGTAATGGCGCCAGGTAAAAGGTCTCCTCAGACCTTTGTGATGTCCCTAAGATTGGTTCTGGCAATCATGCTGTTAGCAACTTAGGGCCAGCGACACAGTAACTTCTGCAAATCCCATTTCTGGATTTTATTACATCCAAGAACTTTTATTACATCCCTGGAGCTTTTATAACGTCCCAAGAACATTTATGAAGTTCTTTATCTCAAGGACTCATTGCCATGAGGGCAAAGCCCGTCCCTATCTACCTGCCGACCTGCTTCATCATTGCTCTCCACACTCCTTCCTACGTCCTCCTTCAGACCCACATATACCCTGCCCACTTATTCACTGGGTTCAGACCAGTCACTCTCGAACAAGCCCTGTCTCTGGGGGCTGTCTCCTCTGTCTGGACTCCATACTGCACCTTTGGCAGGTCCTGCTCTTCGTGAGTCCCTCTCTCTACTCCCAAATCTGGACCTCAAGGAGTCGCTAGGTGCCCCTGGAGCACTTCAGCTGCTGCCATGCAGTGCCTGGTGAGCTTAGAACTAAGCATGCATGGAACACTCTGAGCCTTCCAGGAGGAAGATCAGGATTCAAGTTCAGCTTGCAACCTCCTCATAGTCCCAGGTCTCAGTTCAGTTCCAGCTTGAATAAGTCATTTTGCTTTTCCAAAAGTGGGTGGGAAATGACTGTCTTCAGTAGCCAGGATTCTTGCAATGTGCCACAAGGTCATCAGACTACAAGGAATTCCTGCACCCAGGGAGCTTCTGAAGAATATTATTTCTTCAGGAGTAATAGAGTAGTAATAATAATAATAATGATGATAGAGATGAAACGGCTGAAGGTGAGCACAGAGCTCACCCTGATTCCATCCCCAGCACTGTACACAATCCACCAAATACCTCCATGAGTGATCTCTGACCTTAGAGCTAGGAGTAAGTCTTCAGAACACCCAAGTGAGGCCTGATAACAGGGGGGAAAAAGAATATTTAGTCCAGAATTCTCTCCTAGCCACAGAATCACTTAGCTAGAAGGAGCCTGGGTATCTTGATTATTTGCTAGTTTATCAGCACATCTTCACACAGATCACATTTGATGGTGTCTTTTGCCTAGAGGAGGTCCCCCCAAAGAGTAAGGTCAACGGGAGAGAAAGAAAACTAAGGCCCAGAAGAGTTCAGCCATAACACCTGTTCCTCCTCAAGTGTCTCCACTCCTTTTAAAAAAGAAACTGCAACTGAAGGCCAATTTATATTTATGGGATTATTTTGGGGACCTAGCAGAAGGTTCTGAATTTCCATGAGAGAGAACCGTTTCCAGGACAAACTCTATATAGCACTGTCCTGACCAGCGTGACCAAGTTTGAAAGAAGGAAGGCTGGCAAAGAGCATAAACATATTATTCAGAAACATATGTTCTCAGAGGCCCAGGCAGAGCAGCAAAAGCCCAGAGAGGTGAAGCAACTTCCCTGAAGGCACTGAGCAGAAGGCAGCAAAGATGGCCCCACACCTGGGTTCTCTGCACCTTAATATGGTCTTTTCCCTTCTGAACCCTTCTGATTCCCTTCAGAATATGCTCAGTAAACTTGTATCCTGCACAGAAAACTGTGGCCCCAACATTTGAGAATAAGGTGTTCTGTCTCTGATCTATTCCTGACACACATAGCAGAGACAGTTTATTTTTTTTACAGTTGCTTTATTAGATGTTGTTGCATTAAGCCCTTATGATGGGTTTGGATGGTAGATGGAGGCCTTTGTCCTTAGGCCACGGCCACATGGTTCCATCCCCCATTAACTGGCAGGTCATCATTTTCAGGTGGTTCCAGCGGGAATCAGACTCACTTAGACAGGCTTCAGGATGTATCAGCTTTATTCATACACACATATTCATACACACATATTCCATCACATGTGTGGTCAATCTCAACCATTTACGCATGCTATCCCTAGCTTGCCCTGCGTCTTAGCTCTACCTCTCCATGCTGGCAAAAGACCTTAATCCTCTCTGGTCAAAGCCTTATCTAACCTTTCCAAGAACCCTCCCAGGAATGGGCGGGGGTCTTGCAGGTAAGATCAAGTTACCTGTAAATTCAGGGTGGAGTCACATCTCCCCCTTCTCTGAAAAATAAATGAAGCTTTTGTAATCCTGATGCCGCCTTTAGCCAAGGCGGGTAATATTTCCAAAGCAACAATATAATAAAGTGAAAATTAACATACCAGCCCTTTTAAAAAACATAACATTTCTGCAAAATATACCATACACCTGTAACTTAAAATTCTCTTAATGCTTTTTTTACCAGCTATCCCGGAACTTCTTTTCATTCCTATACCTTTAAACTATTTTGGTGCAGAGATGGCTGAGAGACAAGTACAATGCAGGGCTGAATAGATATACAGCATAAATGGTTATGATATAGGCCATATATGTGGACCAGGGACAATAAAGATGTTATCTCTCTGGAAGCCTGCTTGTGAGTGAGATTTCTACCCACCACTTTCCTGAACCCAGATACCCGCCGGCTGAAAAGGGTTGCAGAGCCACGTGGCCTGGGATGGCAGAGAAAGGTCCCTCCATGCGTCTACCACCATCCAAGCCCATCATAAGGGCTGTTTTACTACAGATGTTAGCATGCATAAGTATATCACATATTTTTATACATACAGATATACACAAATTCATGTAAGTTGTGAGAATATTAGAGCATGAACACAAGATCATCTGGTATTATATCTAGGAGTCGGTACCTATAAGTCATCTATCTACTCTACAAATTGAACCACATCCCTAGTCTCCTCCTCTTCCTCCTCCTCCTCTTTTCTTTACTCTTCTTTTTTCTCCTCCTCCTCTTCGTCTTTTATCTCAGCAAAGACAGTTTAACCCTGACCAAACGCACAGTCTCTCATCAACCCAGTCTGGAAATGGAACCATTTCCTTCTCGGCCTTATTGGAGTCAGTCTATACTCTATAGAATGTACAAGACTGGTTCCTGCAAGTTAGAAAGAGCTACATGTGAGATTTCCAGACTAGCTGGGACCAGAGGGAGTTTACAGAACTCAAAGTGTGTGTCTTATCTGTGGCTGGTCCTGGTCTACCCCACCCATCCCCTTTTGCACTGCACAGTCCACTGAAAATCTCCAGGTGAGGTCTTGCAAATCCCTGAGTATTTCTAGGGTGGTCTTTATCATCTTTAGCACCACAGGACCCAAGCAGCTCTGCATCTTTAGGCCGTAGCATCGAACCACTGGTCTGGTTGGCTAAAATTCCCCGAGAGGTTTTTGGGCTTCCTGAGCAAGGCTTGGGACTCCCAAGACCCCCTTCAAAAAATGCTATTCTGTGAGATGATACAAATGGCAGATGATCTGTTCTCACTCTGCCATTTTACCTCTTAAACCGTAGTTCTCTCATCTGGAAAATAGGAATGAAGTTTCAGTCGTTGTGTTGTTGGTGATACTTAGATGATCTATTGTGAAGTGCCTCATGTTGGTTAAATAAAAGTGAAGTGTCTGTGTTGGCTAAATAAAAAAAGAAAACTGTATGAGAGAAAGGATATGACTTGTAATACCCGGGACTTTGAATCTGTCCTCTCTCTTCTCTCCCCACCTCTTGTTCATCTTTTAAAATGTAAAGTAACTATCTGTAGCTAGACTTTCCCTGAAAGGAGAAATAAATGGTAGATAGTGGAAATGTGTCCAAAGTCTTTATACTAATACAGGCAAAAATATGCAACAAGAATCCTCACAGAAATCATTTACACTGAATGACATTTTACGAACTATGTAGAAATTTGCCTGCAAGTGCTAGACACCCAAAATAAAAAGAGCTTAGGCTCACAAAGTTTTGTTGCTTGTGATTGCAGCTGCAGAGGGAAGCCAGTACAGGGCTGGTATGGTATTCTATGCTGTGCCCTGCTATTCATGACATCTTTCAAGTTCAACTCAGGACACAAGGTGGCTGCAGCAGCTCCAGGCATCCATCAAAGTTCTGACCAACAGGGAGGAGGAAATATTAGATGCTGTCTCCATCTGTGAAAGTGAATTTTCTATGTCAGCTTACCTGGGTAAAAAGGTACCCGATTAAACATGGTCTCTAGGTGTGTCTGTCAATTTATCCAGATACACTGACATTTGTTTGAATCAGTGGACCCAATAAAGTCAATGAACTTCCCCAGAGCTGTTGGACATGGTCCAGTCTATGGCAGCTTGACTAGAACTATAGGTGTTCTCTATATGAGCTGTAATAACTCACTTTTCATCTTGGCCAGGGCTGGCATTTATATGGCAGCCCCCACAGCGCCCTTCTTGGGCTTTTGCATACAAACTGAAGGGCATAACAAGGGGTCCAAGGCTCCAGGCTGCAGATGGCATTGCCCAGGACTTCTCTGCCTCCAACATCTTGCAGAAGACCAACCTTCATGACATCTAAATTTCTGTACAGATTTCCTTTCATTTTGATTCTCTGGAGAATCCTGACCAATCAATACTTATTCTCGTCCATTACCTGGGGGATTTTCTTAGTACTTCTTAATTCTTCTTGGTCAGAAAAATTTAGTGATGTGGGGAAGGCTGAGACTGTGTCTAAGAGGAGTCCTCAGACTCATGCTTATTGGTAAACACGAGCTATGCTGGATACTATGCCATTATTTCTATGCTATATGAATTCTAGGCCAGGGCAGGGATTTTTTTTTAGGTCAATTATTTTAAAATGTTGCATTGGAGGCAAACAGGATACTTCTCTCTCTCTCTCTCTCTCTCTCTCTCTCTCTCTCTCTCTCTCTCTCTCTCTCCTCTCTCCCCTTCTCTGTCTTACCCTCTCTTTCTTCTTCTTCTTCTTCTTCTTCTTCTTCTTCTTCTTCTTCTTCTTCTTCTTCTTCTTCTTCTTCTTCTTCTTCTTCTTCTTCTTCTTCTTCTTCTTCTTCTTTGCCTTTCCCTCTGTCCCTCTCCTTCCTCTCTCTCCTCTCTCTTCCCCTCCTTCTGTCTTTCCCTCTCTCATCCTTTGTCTCTCCCTCTGTCCCTCTCTTTTCTCTCCCTCTCCTCTCTTATATCTCTCTCTTTCTCTATCTCTCTCATCAAGCTGAGTGGTGTTCAAGGCTTATTCCTGGCTGTGTGTTGAGGGGTCATTACTGGTGGAGCTTGGCGGACCATTTGAGGTACAGAGTATTGGACCTCTATTAGTGCATGCAAGAAAGATGCTTTACTTGCTGCACTATCTCTTTGGACCCAGATGCTTATTTCTTAAAATGTTGTTGTTGTTATTGTTGGGCCTCACCTGGTGGTGACTGGGGCCTACTTCTGGCTCTGTTCTCAGGAATTACTGTCAGCAGGGATAGCCTATAGAGTGCCAGGATCAAACCTGGTTGGCCGTATGTAAGACAAGCACCTTACCCACTTACTATCACTGCAGTCCCAGCGATATCTTATTTTAAAACTTAATGTATATAACTGACCTGTGGACTTTATTCCCCTGGTGTGTTTACACCACATCCACAAAATAAGGGCCCCTGTGTAGCATGGTGAGACAAGACTCATCTAATACCACTGTCCTAGAAAGTTTGGATCACATACTCTTCAAGAAGAGGTTTTTGGTAGGGAAGGAAAAACGGACTTTCTATCAAGTATACATATTCTAGCTCTTTTTACTCACAGAAACTGAGGCTCAGAAAATAACAAAGTATACCTGAGATCACAGAAGCAGCTTACCCAAACACTGACCCCTTTCTCTTCCCCATGCTGCCTCATGGATTTGATGATAGGGTATAGTTTGGGCTTTTTCCAATGCTCTGCCACACATCCAGAGATATTTTGTGTTTATGTGCAGATCACCACGATAAAAGAATCACATGCATGATTTTTATTTCCTGGTGCATATAAAAGTTATGTTTACACATACCATAGTTATTGAACATGCAATGGAATCAGTTAGAGAGTAAAACTCATGTTTTTTTCATTTAAAAATAGTTTATGGCATAAAGAAGTTAACCATCATCTGGGCGTTTGGCAAGTTTTAATCTTTTTGCTGGTATAAAAAATTATTCATATATCTTCAAAGCACAATAGAAGGAGATATTTCTGCATTTCTTCCCATTTGATGAGGTTGAAGGACAAAACCATGGGCTCAAGGAATCCTTTGTGGTCTTCTAATCTGCCACTTCTGCTGCCTGCAATGGGGGCCAAGTGAGAGGGGGAATTATGGAAAGAAAGGCTGGGGATAAGGGAGTATGGGCTGCATTGAATGGATGCAGGAAGTCCTTCAGTTCAGAGTCTGTCCCTCCATGGCTGTCCCCATCAGGCAGAACAGTTAAGCAGTGGGTATAAGCTGGAGCAGTGTCTGAAATGCTGCTACATGATAAGGCAGACCCCACGACGAGCAGGGAGACTCAGTCTTGTGTGAATTACATGAATTTCACCAGTGCACTTCCCAGTGATGGGAACCCAGTAGACTCCATGGATCAGATGCCTTATGTGAGTTTCATGTCCTTACTTTGTCCTGAGCAATAGGGGTGCCCACATGGGTAGGGAGTCTTTCCATGTAGTTTTTCTTGGAACAGGCCTGTGGGTGACCTCATAGCATGGAACTTAACAAGATAATTGGTGAGTGGCTTCTAGTTGACTCTGAATTCAGGGACCAAGAGAATCTTAAAACCATTAGTTTTCTCTTTACACTGGCAAATCAGCACCAATCCTTGGTCTGGTAGATGCCGTGTACTGGTTTGTTTATTTATTTATTTATTTATTTATTTATTTATATATTTTTTGGCCCAAATGAGAAGATTTCTTATAAGAAGTTCAGGGAGCTCAGGGCAGGACATGGAACTAGACCCAGGGGGAAAGTTGAACTCAGGGATAACATACATTTAGACATCTCTTTCTAATTTTTCTTTTCATTTCTCTGTCCATCTTCTTATCTTCTATCCTCTTCAGGTCAGACTTTTATACTTTACTTTTCATGTGGCAGAAGATAGATTTAGCAGCACCCAACCAAGGTTTATGCTTGTGGCCCACTGACCCCAATGTTCATTGTTTCTCCTCAATATTATTTAGGCACCAAGATTGACAATAACATTTATGATAGTGTTTCAAGCATACAATGTTCCCATACCACACCCACCTCCAGTGTCAGTGTCCCTTACATGTCTCAATGTCTTCCCCTCCTCTTGAACAAACATAGTTATGCAGGCTGGATCTCAGGGTCTGTTCCCATTGGCCAGTTGCTATTTGCTTACTCTCTTTCTACTTCGTTCATGAAAGAGATGGGTTCTCTCTGTATTTGTCCCTCTGCCTATGCCTAACTTCACTCAGTAAAATCCCCTTTTGTTCCACATAACGGTAAATTGATGGATGAAATTCATGACTATAAACCACACCAAGAAATAGCAGCAAAACCCTTGATCCAGAGGAGGGAGAAATACTAAGTAAGGAGAGATCTAATGTAAAAGCTGATTACACACCACGGACCTCAAACCTAAAGAAATCATTCTTCCAGTAACAAGGAGTTATATCCCAGTTATATAAAGAACATATGTAGCCAAATACCAAGAACAACCGGATTTTAAAAATGGGCGAAAAACCGGAACAAATTCCACTTCAAAGAAGATACAGATAGCCAAAAGGCACATGGAAAAATAGTTATTATCATCTATTATGAGGAAGACAAAAACCAAAACAGTAATGCAGTATTAACTTATTTTCTATAGATAGAATTTATAATAGGCTATATAAAACTAACCAGAACCAAAAATTATTGTTGAGGGTATAGAGAAAAAATGAGCCCTCATATCCTGTTGGTGGAAATATATGCTGGTGGGGCTTCTATGGAAAATGAGTGTATGGTTATCTCAAAGTATTAAAAATAAATCTATCTGTAGCTTGGTAGTAGAGTACTTGTATGCATGATTCTCTGGCAAAACAAACAAATGAATGAATGAATAAAAATAACTAAAAATTGAGCTAGCAAACAATCTAGCAATTCTACTCACAGGTACATAGCCAGAGACCATAGGTATACTAATTCAAGATGACACATTCCCCTTTATTTTCTTTATTTTTAGTATAGTGATGCTATTTACAAGAACAAGGTCTGAAAACTCCCCAAGTATTCATTATAGGTGAGTGAATAAAAAATATATGGTTTACAAATTGAACAATATACCCAAGTATTATATACCATGATCAAAGGCAAAGATGGTTCAATATATGCAAATAAATTAATGAACCATGTTGACAAAAGGAAAAATTAAAATTATATGACTAGACCAAATTCTAAAGAGAATTTGGCAGATACATCATCCATTCATGATTTAAAAAAAAACTATCCTTAAAATAGGAATAAAAGAAACTTACCTCAAGGTACTAATGGCAATCTACAACAAACAGCCAATATCATCTCAATGTTAAAAAATCAAAGCCGGCTGGTCTGATGGCAGTGGTTTATCAGAACTTATTAACATTAGTATCACAAAAGTTGGTATATAACTCCCCACTGCTCAATTTGACAGGCTTAGAAAAAGAAAAAAAAAATGAAAGCCTTTCTCTTAAGATCAGGCACAATGCAAGGATATCCACTTTCACTACTTTTACTCATCCTACTTTTAGAAGTCTTTGCCATAGTAATCAGACAAGAAAAATCAAATTAGAAAAGAAGTTAAACTATTACTATTTTCAGATGGCAAGCTAATTGTCATACAAAACCCTAGACTTTACCCCAAAATGCTTCTCAGAAAGAATAAACTAATATATCAAGCAGCAAAACAAATATAAAAAAGTAGCAAGGTAAAAACTAAAAACACAGAAATAAACATATCAAAATTTGCATTATACATGCAAAAATGAATTAAAAGAGAAAGAAATAAGAAAAATAGGAAATAGAGGCCCTTATGCAAACAAATGCCACTTTAATACCGTTTTTTACTATGTTCCCTTGACTCCAATCCTTAAGAAAAACAATCCACTAAAACTTTTGAGGCTAACTTAAACTAGTAAGCATGTGCATGGAACTAGAGAAATGTACTTTGCCCTCAATGTTTAAGGAGTTACATAAGTCTAATGTCTTTAGATTATATTGTGTGCTGCTAAGAAATAGTATGTACTACAACTGGGGATTTGAGGGACAAAGTAATTATATTGTACATGGGTTCAGTTTTGTTTTTCTTAATGTTCTTTGGCTGAAAATTCAAGGCTGGGATATCATCAATGGGACTACTGAGAATTCTGTTTATGGGTGATTGGGCTTCCACTGTAACTTTACCCTGTCCTCTTTCTTTGCATCTTTGTTGTCATAATTTAAAAAAAAAAAAGAAATAGAGGCCCTTTTATGATAGTTCCAAAAATATCAATTATTTAGGAATCAACAAAGAGTAAAAGAATTATGCATTGAAAACTATAATCACTACTGAAAGGAATAAATAAAACCAGGAAATGGAAGAATATTCCCTTTTTATGGATTGGAAGAATTAATATTGTCAAATGACCTTTCTACCCAAAGCAATATACAGATTCAATGCAATAAACCTATTAAAATTCCAATGGTGTTCTTCAAGGACTTGGGGAAAAACTGCTAAAATTGTTTGAAACTACAAAACTGCCCAAATAGTCAAGGGACCTCTAAGAAAAGAAAGAAGACAGGGGACATTGCATTTCCCAACTTTAAGTTGTACTACAAAGCTAAAATAATCAAAATGGGGCCGGGCGGTGGTGCTAAAGGTAAGGTGCCTGCCTTGCCTGCGCTAGCCTTGGATGGACCGCGGTTCGATCCCCCGGTGTCCCATATGGTCCCTCAAGCCAGGAGCAACTTCTGAGCACATAGACAGGAGTAACCCCTGAGCGTTGCCGGGTGTGGCCCAAAAACCAAAAAAAAAAAAAAATCAAAATGGCATGGTACTGAATAGACTTTTAGGCACAATAAACAGCCTTGACAGTCTTGAGTTAAACCTTTAGATTTATGGGTAGTTAATCTCTAACAAAGGAGCCAATACATGAAGTAGAGTAAAGAAAGTCTTCAACAGTGGTATAGGGAAAACTAAATAAATACATGTATAAAATGAAACTGAAGTCATATCTCACACCATTCACAAAATTTAAAAGGGGTGAAAGACCTTAAGATTAGACCAGAATCCATTAAATACATTGAAGAAAACATAGGCATAACTCTCCAGGCAATGGACCAGAATGAGATGACTGCAGAGGCAAAGACAACAACAAATGCAAAAACAAAAAACCACCACCTTAATAGGACTACATAAAATTTAAAAGGTTTTGCCTGACCAAAAAAAAAAACTCAAGCTAAAATGGAAAGATACCCTACTGAATGAGAGAAAATATTTCTATGCAAAACAGATAAAAGGCCAATATTCAAGATTTATAAACCACTCAAGAATCTTAACAATAAAATAAATCCAGTAACCTAATCATAAATGGGGAGAGAATGGATACTTTCTCAAAGAAGACATACAGATGGCTAGTAGGCATGTGAAAAAGTGATATTCTCTACTTATTACGGAAATGCAATTCAAAACAACAATTGAATACCATCTCACATCAATGAGAATGACATCTATGAAACTTCTGGAAACAACCAGTGGTTAGTGGGAATGTGGTGAGAAAGGAGCCCTCAATCATTGTTAGTAGGAATGTTGGTTGGTTCATCATCTATAAAAAACAATATGAAGATTTCTCAAAAAAGTAAGCTAGAGCTCCCATAAAACCTTGAAAAACCACTTCTTGGCATCTACTCCCCAAACACAAAAATATTAACTCAAAAGGTTAAGTTTATACCTATTTTCGTTGTAGTGCTGAGTACAAGAAATGGATCAGGAAATTGATTTACATCCTGCAATACTGTAAAGCTACAAGATGATGATGAAATCATGTAATTTGTAACTACATGGATAAACTAGAGGATGTCATGCTGAGTGAGATCATTTGGAAGAAAGGAACAGCTACAAAATGATTTCTCTAATATGTGGGATATCAAGATACGCAATAAGAAAGCAACACATGGTCAAGACAAGACAGCAGAACTGGAGAGTTGATCCACAGAACTAAATTGACAGGATGGGGAGAGGGAAGTGGAGATGGTGGGTGGAAAGACCCTTCCTTGATCCTTGGAGTCATTGGTGAAGGTGAGACATTCTGATGGCAGTTGTGGTGCTGGAACTATGTATGCATGAAACTATCATCAACAGTATTGAAAATAACATGTAGTATGTTTTTCTTTTGGGGGGCCTATATCCAGTGGCGCTTAGGTACTATTCCTGGCTCTGTGCTCAGAAATCACTCCTGGCTTGTTTGAGGCACCATATGGGATGCTGGGGATCAAACCCAGGTCAGCTGTGTTCAAGGAAAAAACTCTAACCTACTGTGTAAATCTCTGGCCCCCAATAGCATGTAATATGAAAAAGAAAAGTGGGGGTCAATATACCCAATGAAATATTACTCAGCTAGGTAATATCACTGAGTAATACCTAAAAAGGATGAAATCTGGTCTTTTTCAGCGACTTTGATGGAACTTGAGGGGATTGTGCTCAGTGAAACAAATTGGGAGGAAAAAGACACATACCACATGTTTTCGCTAAAATGTGAGATTATAAGCAAAACTGGGACTGGAGAGTTGGAATACCATCACGTTCTCAGACCCTCCATGGGACCACCAACAAAATTGATTAATTAATTAAGCATCAAATTAATTGAGCATCGTCAGGAATATCTCTGAGCACCATTCTGGAAACCCCCTCCAAAGAAAGAAGCAAAATAAAGGAACAAAGCTAGATTAAACCCTTTTATTATAACTGTTAAATAAAATAAAGGTTATCTGGAAGAGAGGAGGAAGGAAACAAAAGGTTGAGGTTTCCAAAGGACTGTGGTGGCAGGTTATTGGTGCATTGGTGGTGGGTGTGCTGTGATAAAATATATTTGAAGAGGTGTGAACCTGTGCTCATAAAAATATATAGTATTGTAAAGCAACGCCAACAAATGGAAAAAAAAAGAAACAAAGAACAAAGAGAGGTCTATTTACCTGCTGGGCTGGCTGGTGAGGAAAGGAGGGAGAACAGTGGAGGCAGGGGGAGTCTGGGCCTCTTTCCTGCCCACTCCCATGGTGGGTTGGAAAGTTGGAACCTTCTGTTCAGAGAGACAATACCAGGAAGCTGACGCAACAGCGCACAGGACTTTTAACTCTCTAGGAACACTCATAACTGTTTTCGGTTTCACATTATGGCCTGGGTGTTGGAACCGAGGTCATTTTCATCTCTGCAGTCTCCTCAGAGCTCCATATTTTGAAGGCCCTGGAAGAAATGAACAGTCTTTCCTTACTGTTCTCTAAATGTTTTAAGCTCAATATTCTCAGTTATATGTGAAATTTTGCCAAGGGCTAGACTGTGCATAGAATCTATTCCTAGAACCCTTGTTGACTGTTCCCAGGGAAAAATATAAGTAAATATAAGTAAATAACCCACTTTGCAATTCTTCTGGGGCAGGCTGTGGAGGGGATGGATGTAGAATCAATGTGGGAACTCACTCCCTGGAGTTAGGTAGGCACCAGAAGAAGGAGGTCATGTGCCTTGGCTGTGTGAAAATATATGATTACAATCCATAATCTTTAGCAGTTGTCAACTGATACCAGCATATCTGAGTGTATCTGCCAGGCTCAGTTGTTTCTCTAGTGGCTTTTTATTACAAAGGGGAACTTGAGTTTTGAACATTTGGGTGTGTCATAACTTGGTTCAGAGCTATTGAACATCCAGGTAGAGCAAGGACAGCCCCACAATGGAGAACGATGGAGCTCTGGATGTTGACAATGCCAAGGTTAACAATAACAATGTAGACCTAACTTCTCCCTTCCTTTGGCATCACTCTTCCTTTCATGATGCTGTGGAAATCTCCCTCTGATTCACAGATTATGGAGGGGATTGGCCATCTTGCTAGTTTATCCTATTTCCAAGCACATTTCTGGCAGTAATGCCCAACAGTCCATACTTCTGTGATGCTCTCCAATTTTGATGGATTGCTCTTCCATTTCAACACTGAGGATGGAGAGGAAAAGGACCTATTTTCCTGCTACTTTCCTCCATCATTATGAATTCCAAGCCTCTGTATTTCCAGTGATCAAATAGAGATTATTACAATATAAATGAAAATATTTCTCTTTGTTCTTAGCAGTTCTTTGGGAGTCTTGAGTCAAAGATTGCTTAAAATGGATTACTGTGAGAGAGGATTGGAAGAAAAGTTATTAAAAAGATTTGAGATTTGCAGCATTTTTAGTCCCCCCAAAGACATTGTCATTACAATATTAGAGTTTGTTGAATGATTTAATGGTAACTACCCACTTTGGTTTTCCAACATTTATCTACATTTTAATTAAAAAACTAATGTTTACATTTTGTTATTTTCCTTTCAACGATCATAAGCTCCATCAGAGATGCTAAATTGATTTCCAAGGAATTAAACAAATAGATCTTATTCACTACAGAGTGAAAATATGTGAGAGATTTTATTCAACTCATTAATTAACAACTTATGGCCAGTTCAATGGATACTTCAAAAAGACATTTATATAGGCAATTGGGACATTGAAATGAGTATTTGCCAAAAGTTGCAAAACTAGTCATTATTCACAATAAAATATTATGTTTGGGATCATCTTCTCTACAGGATAAACATAAAATTATTCTTCTGGAAATACTTGTTTGCATTGTCACTAGTTTTAATAATTCTATGTCTATGCTTATTGAATTGTAACACATCCTAATTAACAGAGCTACACTCAAAGGCACACTCTTCCATAGAATCCAGCCATAGATCCTATTCCTCACTTCACCAGTACTTACACCTTGGACAATTTCTTCAGACTTCCTAAGTATACTACCTATAGAATGAATATTTTGTCTATGGAGTTAGTAGTTTTGTACTCCTAATATAAGAAATTGGACATTTAGATGGAAATAGAGATGAGAGAGAGAAAGATTAGCAATGAAATCAAAAGTACAGAAATAATATCCCCCATTTATTGCAAACTTAGTGACTGGTATGTTACATACATCAACATAAAACCTTTGCAAGACCTCTTCTTGTCAGTAAGAAAAGTGAGAAAAATTTCAATAAGGTACTCACTGTTACTTTGTGAGTATAGCTATAGATTTAGCCACTTGTTACACACTCTAAGGAGTCACTCTGGAAAGACAAGATCTCCTTTATTTTATTCTCTGACTCATCTCCCTGTTGGTGTCAACAAAGGAACTCAAACATTTGTTGACTCTATGAATAAGTAACTGAACAAATGCACGAATGGATGGAGTAGCAGAGCAGGGACTTGCTCTCAGATCCATTTGACCTCAATATCCTTTGCTTTCCCCACTATCCCAGAAGAAGTTCTTTTGCACTTCCTAGTACAAGTAACTGGATGGAACTATAATTTAACACCTAATTGCTTAGGAAAAGGAGCAAAGTGTTTTAATTAGAAGAAACTTTACTGTGTTTAAAATAAGTATCTCATTATCGCTTAGGGAGCAGACAAAGTATGAAGTGAAAGAGAATTGCTTTTTTAAAAAGCTTCCCAATCACAGAGGACTATTATCCAGCCACAAAATGGATGCCTTGCCTTTGGAAACAACAGAGATGCATCTTGAGGACACTATGCTAAGTGAAATGAGTCCTGTACAGAAAGACAAATTTTTGATTCATGCCACTTCACTTATAGGTAGGACCTAAAATAAAAAATGACAATAAAATGATCAAGAAGGAAAACTAGAGACATATCCAGAAAACATGGCAAAATAGATCAGATCAGGAACATTTTTTCTTCAAGCACAATCAATGGAAAATTAAATACCTTGTACAATTTGTAGCAGGTTATTGATGGGACTAATCATGTCGGACTAGTCCCATGCACTGCATGTTTGAAGGTCAGTGATCAAAAGGTCATGGAAGGTATTTGTGGGATTGGGAGGGGAGACTGTAGCTCCTATTATCTTCTGACATTCAGTAGCCATAGTAGTAAATAGCATGGACCAAACATGGAAAGAGCTAAGACTCTGGAAAGGACCAGGTGTCCTGTTCTCTGGAACTCGTTTGTGCTCTCCCAAAGTAGAGAAAGACCCACATGGCCTTCAAAACCATGTGCTTTGGCTTGATGCTAAGTTTTCCAGAACTTTCAGCAGGCATAGCATAGGAGGCTGAGCCTTGCCTTCTTATATCCTGCTCTTAAGTGAGCCAGGGGAGACTCAGCCTTCAGACACAGGCCTTTACCATACTTTGCTACAGCATCCTGCACCATGGCTCAAGTGCATCAGAGGTGAAAGCCACAGTAATAGAGTTTGTGGCCCAAGAGATAGAAGGATCAAGACTTAAGGCCCATCATGACAGTAATTCTGTGAAGGAAAGCAATATCCATCTGTCTGCCAAAAATAGTTGCCACAGGAAATGTATTAATTTATCTAGTATGTGGGTATGTGGGGTACAACTGTTGGTGCTCAGGAGACCAAATGGTACTGAGGGTTAAACTCAGGCACCTTGCATGCAAAGCCTTAGTTCATCCCACTGAGCTTCTCTCTGGTCCTCACAGTAGTTTTGGCAGCATTGGCATGGCAGATCTCATCACCTCCACAACCCGTGGAAGTCCAGCAGAGTCTGTACTTGTAGCATAACTCCACTGGCCACTGATACCTGTATCTGGACTCAGATCTAGAACTTGTGCTTAGATAAGAAATGGATCTTGCTGTGGGGGTGCGAATAGTCATAGTCAGCTGCAGCAGGACCCCAAGACAATGATGACCAAAGGAAACCTTGGTCAGGTTGACCTCTCCCCATATACCCAAGATCCTGCAAAACAAAACAAAGACTCCAAAACTAAGCCATCGTGCTTCCTATTGGAATAAAATCTAAACTGGTTAAGTTTTGAATCCAATGAAAAATAAATAAATATAAATATAGGAAGAAATAAAATAAAATAAAGGGATAAAGATGGGGAGGATTTAAATGTGGAGGGTAGGAAGAAAACCAGGGATATTGGTGTTGGAAATGTTCCTGACTGAAAGGTGGTGTACATTGTAAGACTAAAACCCAATAATGAACAACATTGTAATCAAAGTGTTTAAAATGAAAGATAATAAAGATTATAATTTGATCTCTTCATCAGTGAAGTTCAAGTAAGCCTAACAAGGCAAGTCTTTTATAAGTAGCAGAAGAAATGGTTTTTGTTTTCTGATCCAAACTACAACTCTGTGTCATTTTTCTTAGTCAGTTCTACTCATTCAAATTTATTGAACTTCTTGATGTAAATTTTTTTCCTTCACTTTTCAATACATAGTCTGGTTGCTTTTCAGTCTGTCTATCTTTGTTCTTTTACTTTCTACTTCAACTTTGATATTCTTTTTCTGTAGAGATCAGGTGCTATATTCTTCTTCTTGCTTGTTTCTTCTAAATAAATGTTTGCTTTGTAATTATCATGATGTTTATATCTAGATTTGTGAGCTTATTTCCCATTATTATTTAAGAAAGCAAATCTCAACTTTATTCTAAGGAACTTCACCATCCTTCTGTCCACATTTTGTGTTTAAGTCATGACACGAGGAGTCTTTGCATTTAAAAGAATATTCTTTAATATTTTTACATAGACAATTTATTGGCCCTGAATGCCTTTATCTATTTTTTCAATAAATGTTTTATCTGTTATTTAAAAAGACTAATTATTATAAATCAGTTTTAACATAGAAAACATGGAGAGGGTCTAACAAATAGTAACTTTTAATTAACTGTAATGAAAATCAACAAACTACCTCCCATGCACTCTATACAAATGGAAACATTGAAGGAATAATAAGGTGAATGTAGAATTAGTTCTCCACCAAGGAGACTGAAGCTGTAAAAAGAAATAATAGTTCTCAAAAGAGATGCTGGATATGAAAAACACAATGAATGAGATGAATACTGCCATAGAAAACTGCAAGTATGCTCAATATTGCAGGGGGGAGAAAAGCAGCAAACCTGAAAAGAAAATACCAGTAATGTTTCAAATGAATGAGGACAGAGAAATGAAAAATTCCTATGAAAATTATCAGACTCCATTAGAAGAGAAAAACATGATAATGGGCATAGGAGAAGGAAATAGATCCTATTCTAAGACATCTGGGCTGAAGAAATAGCTTAAGGACTAAGTGCATGCTTTGCATATAGGAGTCTTGGATTTAATCCTATGCACCACCTGGTCCCACCAAGCACCATGAAGTGTGGTCTGACCCTCCTCCTCCCCCATCCAAAAAAATATTGAGAAGTTCCCAAACTTCAGAAAAGAACTAACCACAGAAATTCAGGAAGCTAACATCCAAATTTATAAATGCAAAAGACGTACAGCAAGACAAAATATTGCTAATTCATCAAAATCAATGTTAAAGAAAAATATTGAAGGCTGCTGGGGGGGGGGAAATAAACATATCAAACAAAGGAACCCAATTCAGGCTATCATCTTAGCAGAAATTCTATATATCAGGAGGGAATAGAATGACACTCATAATTCTAAAAGACAAAAAGTACTAGCCAAGGGTACGCTACCCTGAAAAAGAATCATCTAAACATGATGGATAAATAAAAACTTTCGTGGTAGACAAAAATAAACAAAGTTTATCACAGCCTGTAGGAACGTTGAAAAGTTCTTGTATATGAAAACAAATAGAAGAATAGAGCTGTAAGGGAAATGATCAATAATAACATATAACAGGTATAAATAAGAATGAAGTGATATAATTACAAAGCATTAATGGTGAGATAGATAAATCTGTTTACTCTCAAAATAAGTGTTTGAGTTACATTCAGCTCAGGGCTTATTATTTTCATTGCTTGCTCTGCACCCAGAGCCAGGGAGACCATATATGTAGTCAAAGATCAAACCCAGGTCAGCTATACATAAGACAGGTGCCTTCCTTGCTGCATTGTCTCTCTGACACACACACACACACACACACACACACACACACACACACACACACACACACACACACATGGCTATTTTAGACTTTAAAAACTAATACAATCTTCATGGCAGACACACATAGTAAGAAAAAAACCTGAAGTAGAGATATATAGAAAAATAATGAGGAAATGGAATTATCAGGGAAAACCACCTAAATAAAAAGATAAATCTCATGGCAAAAGCAACACACATAAAAAGCAATTGGGAAATAAACGATTCAAGGGCAATAGTTAAGATTCAAAGATCAATAAGCACCCTAAATACAAAACTTCTGAACTCAATAATCAAAAAAAAAAAAAAGGATGGCCAAATAGATGTAAAAGGGTGGACAGGATCCATTTATACTATCTATACATAAGAGACCCATTATAGTCATGGTAATAGGCTGGAGTAAGATATTTTAAACCAGTTATTGGGAAAAGGGCAGGGACTACTAGTTTCTTATTTAATAAGACAGACTTTTAGGATTTGAGAGATAGTGTAGTGGGAAACGCTGGGTCTGATCCCCAGCACAGCATATGGATCCCAATTCCCATCAGGAATAATCCCTGAGCACAGCTGGGAATAGCGCTCAAAGCAAAAGCAACAAAAACCTTCAATCAAGAATCAAAGATAGATACTATATAAAAGAGGAGGAAAACAATCCTTAAGACCTGCAATTAGTATATATGCAGCCCATAGTATTTAAATACATAAGACATTGCTATTCCTAAAGGAGGATCTTTTTGATACCAACACAGTAATAGTAAGTGAATTTAAAAATGATATCAGGGCCTGGGAGATGGCTCAAAGGGCTGAAGTGCATGTTTTGCAAATGGGCAACCCATGATCAAGCCCTGACATTGCATGATTTCCCTAAGCACCACTGGGTCTGGCCCAAACATAACAAAAGTATTTTAGAGGTAAAGGCAATGGTGAAAATGGTTCTACAGAGACCTAATTCTTTATTTGAATGTGTTACCAGAAAACAGATTCAGCACGTAAAATGTAAAACCACTTATGGGGTGAAATGTCCTGACTCCCCAGGAATCATGTTCTGAATTCAAGCTCAGAGCCATTTTTCTTGGATGGGCCTCCCTCTCTTCTACCTTTGTCCAAACTGGACAAAGTGGGCTTTGACGCTTGTTATAAATTTACCTGAAGGTTCTCCAAGAATGAGAATGTTTTTTTGCCTTTAGGCTATTACACACCAATAGTGCTGCTGTTGGTATCAAAGTCAGACACAAAGGGGAGAGGGAGATAAATGGGAAATCATGAAGTAAAATCAGAGGAGAATTCCGGCATGCTTAGGTAATTTCTTTTGAAAGTGTGCTAATATATAGGTGATTTCCTTCAAAGTAAGTGGCTCTCTACATATAGCTTCTCTCTCACCCTCCTCTCTCCCTCTGTTCCTTTCTCTCTGTCTGTCTGTCTGTTTCTCTCTCTCTCTCTCTCTCTCTCTCTCTCTCTCTCTCTCTCTCTCTCTCTCTCACACACACACACACACACACACACACACACCTTCTGTTCCTCTCCTTCGATGTCTAGTTTTGTTTTGTTTGGGGGCCTTTCTGATGGTGCTCAAGGCTTACCATTGACTCCATGTAAGGGATCGCTTCAGGAACTATAAGTGGAACCAGGTCTCAAACCTGAGCTGGTCATGTCCAAGGCAACCACCGTACTATTTCTCCAGTTCCTTCTTGATATCTTTGACATTAACTTCAGTCTTCAGAAGGCTGTCTGTCTCAACAGAACGGAATGTGGCATACCAATACTACCACCATGTTTATTGATCTTCCAGGCACATATATTTTTCCCATCTAGTAATTGATGATTGAAATTATTGGGTTTCTTAAAATAATATATTTACTAATGCAACTGTTGTGCTTCATTCTTAATGATCCAGAGAAGGAATAGTCAGTCTATCTAAGAATGTATTTTCAAAGATTGAGGATTACTGAATAATCGAGTAGAAACAGTTAAGTGATGTCAATTGAGATCATTTCTAACCATTTTTATTTGCTTGCTTTTGGAGCCATACCTGGCTGTAGTCAGGGTTTACTCCTGGCTCTGCACTCAGGAATCACTTCTGATCATCCGCAGACTATAGGGGATACTGGGGATAAAAGTGGCACATACAAAACAAACACTTTGGGGCCATAGAGATAGCATCGAGGTAAGGCGTTTGCCTTGCAAGCCGAAGGTCGATGGTTCGAATCCCGGCATCCCATATGGTTCCCCGAGCCTGCCAGGAGGGATTTCTGAGCATAGAGCCAGGAGTAACTCCTGAGTGCTGCTGAGTGTGAACCCCCCCCCCAAATAAAAGCAAACACCTTACCCGCTGTCCTATCTCTCTAGTCTCTAGCCCCTCATTTCTGGTTAACTTTTGTTGATATTTAAGTTTTTCTTTTCAGTTTTTCTTTTCCAGCCCTTTTAGAAATTTTTCTTTGCTGTGATTCACTATTGAATCTAATGCTCCTCAATGGACCTTTCTGTGATATAGAAATGTTCTCTGTCTGAGCTGTGGAAAATGGGACTCTGGCCTCACGTGAACATCAAGCTACTGCGATGACACAGGGGTTCACACAACTCACCCAGGGGCCACTGTGGCAGAATCTGAATGAAATCTCTAGTTCTTACTCAAATGCCTCGTGTTTAGATTGCATTCAGGCAGGCAAAACAAGGATCGATTTCTTGACAGAGAGAACTAGTGTTTTCCAACTAATAACTGAGAGGGTGTCTGGGAATAATGTCTCCCCTCTGGCCTTGCCTATAATAGATGACTTAGAAATTCACTTGTGGGGACCGAAGAGATAGCATGGAGACAAGGCATTTGCCTTTCATGCAGGAGGTCATCGGTTCGAATCCCGGTGTCCCATACAGTCCCCCGTGCCTGCCAGGAGAAATTTCTGAGCCTGGAGCCAGGAATAACCCCTGAGCACTGCTGGGTGTGACCCAAAAACCACAAAAAAAAAAAAAAGAAAAGAAAAGAAAAGAAAAAGAAATTCACTTATACTAAGTATCATGGTTACTGGAGAAATAAAAGAGAGAATGTGCTGGTCCTCTGCTCTATGTCCGTATTGGAGAAAGAATTTAAGGGAAAGACAGTGTAGACCAGCATGCCTCATCTGTGTACACAGGCATTTCCAACTCTTTCCTGCATTCAGGTCTACAGACTGGCTATTAAAACCAAGGCAATACCGGTAGTAACTATCCCTGTGCACTGCCATTAGTCCCTGAGCTGTAGATGAAGAGAGTGCTGGTGTAGCGGGTAGAGAGATTTATTAAAGAAATAGCATATTGCTGGCTTCTGGGTGCAGATGCTCTTAAGAGTAAGTCACACATGGGATTCAGGGGCAAGTGCTTTTATGAGGCGTATACAAAGTGGGGGATTAATTTATGTGTGGCCACAGCAGAAAAGCTTCCCAATTAGGAGGCCCAGGTGTCTTTCTGTATTTATCCTTGCTCCCATCTGATTTCCTGCCCACACAAAGAACAGAATTATGGGATTAGGGGTCCCCATCACATTGGACAGAATACTTCAATTAGGACCCCTCACTCTCTGCCTTTGGCTGCTTGGCGATAATCTTGCTATCGAGCTCTAGTGCTCATTCACTCAGTGAACACCTAGGATGGTCCAGATGGAGCAGAGTAGAAGAGGGGGGAGGGATCAGAAAGAAAAAAGGATTAAGAACAACAAGAAAAAAAGAGTTGAGCACCTCCAGGAAGACAGATGGCTGGCCACATGGATCCAGAGCTGAAGTGCCCAGGGTGGCTCTGAATTATAGCACTTGCCTTGTAGGCTGGAAATCCTTAAGTTTAATTCTGGGCAGCATCATACATGCCAAGTGTGATCTGGGGAACCACAACAAGCATGTGGCCACTGATCATTACAACCACAGCACAGAGAAAAGGGGTGGAATAAGTTAAGTTCTCCAAATCAGAGATAGCATACTGGGTAGAGTGATTTCCTTGCACACAGTTGACTCAGGTTTGACTCTGTGGTCTCCCAACCACTGCCAAGAACAATCCCTGAATGCAGGCCAGGAATAAGCCCTGAATACTTTTGGGTGTAGCCAAACAATAGTAAATAAATAAAAATGTAAAAGCAAAGCCTTTGGTGAATCAAGTGCTTTTTATTCCCCGTGGTGTGCTGGTGTGTCAGGAAAATACCTCCCAGTGCACTGGGGACACCAAGTCAATATTTACACACTGATCTTTGGGCTGAGGGACTGAGGTTTCTCTCTCTTACAGCTTTCTTCTCTTTTCTCTTGTTTTTATTTGGGAGCCATACACCGCAGTACTTAGGGGTTATTTCTATCGGTGCTCAGGAAGATCATAAGGGATGCTGGGGATGGAACTTCTGGTCAGCACATGCAAGGCAAATACTCACCCTGATTTACCTCCTTCTCTGTTTTATTTTATTTTTTAAAAATAGTTTATTGATTGGTTTTTGGGCCACACCTGGTGCTCAGGGGTTACTCCTGGCTTTGCACTCAGAAATTGCTCCTGGCAGGTTTGGGAAGGGGGGGGGAACCAGATGGGATGCCAGGAATCGAACCTGGGTCCTTCCCAGGGGGGCCACGTGCAATGCCCTACCACTGTGCTCTCTCTCCGGCCCGCCCCTGCTTCTCTCTTAATCTTCTCTCTCTCTCTTTCTCTCTCTCTCTCTCTCTCTTTCTCTCTCTCTCTCTCTCTCTCTCTCGTAATTTTATTAAGACCGTTGTGAATTACAAGTCTTTCACAGTTATATTTAAGGTACATAGTGACAGTGAATTAGATCCATTTCCACCACCAGTGCTGACCTCCCTTCATCCCTGTTCCTGCATGCTTCCTCTGTCTCCACCCTTAGCCCTCAGACTGCTAGTGGAACAAGTCCCTTTTGTGTATAGCTTGTTGTAGTTTGGGTTTCTTGATTCTATTGTCGTTGACTTTAATCTTCTCTTCAAGCCATCAAAGCATCCACTTGGCCTAGGGCCTCATTCCTTTCCAGAGTCACAGGAACAACTCTAATCACTACTGCATGGTTGACATCATGGCTCTTCAGAGGAGCAAACTCAAATGGCGTGAGGCATCACCGTCTTTCTACTAAGTTCCAGCAAGGAGGCTTATGCAGGCAGGTCATAGTGATGCCAAGGGGCCAGGGGAGGCCAGAGAGATAGAACAGTGGTAGGGCTTTTGCCTTGCACGCAGCCCATACAGGACAGATGGTGGTCTGTATTCCTGCATCCCATATGGTCCCCAGTGCCTGCCAGGAGCGATTTCTGAGCACAGAGCCCGGAGTAACCCCTGTGCACCGGGTATGACCCAAAAACCAAAAAAAGGGAGGGGGGGCGCAATGGGGACTCAGGAGACAGCACCCGCATAGAACAGCTGCATTTGAGAGAGGTGGGGGTCTCGGGGACTTTTGGGGAAATTCAAGCAGAGCCTCCTACCAGCAGGGGCTGCATAAGTTTGTAAAGACACAAGTTCTGATCAGATGTGTCCAGCACTACCTCATCATTGCCGTGTCTGTTGCATGATTTTCCAACTTCCATGTATTGTCCTGGAAGCCACGCATTGGAGATCAACTTGGATCAAAGGATGCTTTGGCAGTATCAACTTGCGTGCTAGGTTCCGGGATAAGAAAGAGAGTTTATTTTCCTGCCCATTCCTCATCCTGTTCTGTACCAGCCAGCCCTTCCTTGCATGCATCTACCTGTCCCCCATCTCCTAAACGTGAACCCTGCTCTGTCTGTGACAGGCTGTGCTCGGAAGGGGCTTGACTCCCTGGACTTGAATTTTTTTTCCCCGACAGGTCTGAACTCATTTGTGAAGCATGAGAGGGCAAGCGGGGGAGGGACAGTTCAGAGTGGGACGCCAGAACCTTGGTGACATTTTGTGAACTTGGTGAAAAGAAGTTCAGCAGTTTAAGGGGTCAGGGGAAGAAAAGAACTGGCGATAGCAAATAAGGCTCAGCTGGCGACCCAAGGCTAAATGGGTCATTAAAATGTCCTGGGCTTCCTGCTCTGCGTCCATAGGCGCATGTATGCGCACAAGTAGGCGTGTGTGTGCGCAAGGCTGCACCTCTGGGCCGCGCGTTTTGAGTCGTGGCCACATGCGTTGTGATCCGGACACATCTAGAAACCAAGTGAGACGGGTTGGGCTTGCTTTTCGCTTGGTTAGATCCTCACCCACGTTTGTCGGGGGGTTGGTTCTCGGTGCCTAAAGTCCGTTTTTACACGTGGAAGGACGGGGCGGAGTTTTGAAGCGGGTCCCGCCGGCTTTCTCAGTCAGGGTGCTTCTTTCTCCTGGCTCTCCAAGACTTGGGTGCTCAGTCCAAGGTCTGCAGGGCTGTGAGCCTGTCAGCCTTTAAAATACCGGACAGATCCCCGCTTTGCTCTCTGGGCCTCCCCAGCACCGGGGAGTAAGTCCGAGGCAGTTTGCCCAATAACAACGGCAGTTCCCCCAGGAAATCCTGTGCGCGCTGCGCCCCGAACCCCGCAGCGCGCGTCTCCGGATTTGGGAACCGGCGCCTCTCCTGGGTCTGCAGAGTCCTGGCGTAGGGGGGGACAGCTGCCAGCCCCGGAGCCTCGCGGGGGGTCCTGGAAACCCGCATGAATCATTCATGAGTTTTGGGGGTGAGTGGGTTTTGCCAGGGGCGGGTTGGGGAGCCGCACGCGGTGTCCTAGCCAGCAGCCGGGAAGGCGCGCAGAGGAGCGCACCCGCGTCCAGACAGCGGGTAGCAAGGGGATACTTCTCCGCCAGCCCGAACCTCTTGCGACAGGTGGGAAGAACCCCCCAAAAGCGGCCCAGAGCCAAAGAGGGGGGTGCGGAGAGCTATTGGGTCGCCCCCAGCCAGACCGGAGCGTGCATTCGAAATGAAGGCGCGATGCAAACTTTGCGCGCCCCTTGCTGCGCTTCTTCCCAGCCACTCTCGGAGACCCAGGTTTCCTGGAGCGAGTCCGTAGTGGGAACCCCAAATTAGGGGGCCTTCCTGAAATGCGCAGGTCAGTTCTTCCCGGAGACTAGACCCGTTCTGAGAAACAGCTCTGTGGTATAGGTAGGCGGCAGGGTAGCTGGGGGTAGGTGGATGAGCGTGGCATTGGGGTCTTTGGGGTTCGGTCCGTTCCCTCTGGTTTCTGAGCGTTCTGGAGTGGAGCAGAAGGGGACCCGCTGTGAGTGCGATGGGAAGTAGAATAGTGGAGTGGCCAGGGTCCGAGGGAGCGAGCACAGCGGGCTAGGAGCACCTCTCCCCGGCTGGCTGCGTCTTCATGGAGTCGTGGGTTGGAAAAGTGGGTGCTTGCAGGGGAAAACGGGGGGCGCAACCTGCAACCTTGTCTGCCTGCTTGCCTGTGCGCGCCGACCGGGACAACAAAGGGAAGTGTGGACTGCGAGAGCAGAGCTCAGAGGGGTGTGTGTGTGTGTGTGTGTGTGTGTGTGTGTGTGTAAGAGAGAGATGGGGGCTTTAGGGGGTTCATGGGGTACACAACTTCCCCAGATGACTGTCCCCCGCATTCCACCCCGCGCGCACCTTCCCCAGAGACCCTGGTCCTCCCCCAGCCTGGGGCCGCTGCAGGGGCCGCTGCGCTCCTCCAGGCCGCCGAGTTACTCGGCAACCCCCTTCCCCCAGCACCCCCTTTCTCTGGATTCCTCTACTCTGGGCTTCCCGCGCCCGCCCGCCCTCCCAGCTGCCTGTTCTTTTGTGTCCCGCAGCCCGGGAGAGGCGTCCGCAGACCCGTGAAGCGAAGGAGAGCAGGATCTGGGACGCTCGGAGATGGGTTGGAGGCAAGGGCTGGTAAGGGGGGACAGGGCCCCCAGCAGATGGGGGTGGCTGGGGGACAGCAGGAGCCCTGCAAGGTTCCTTCAGCAACAGGTTGTCTATCCTGTAAACCTTTTCTTCTCCAGGTGTTGGAGAAAGATTTTTCCCCCCAGGTCTTGGGAGTCAAACTGAGCTTTAAGAGAAACAGGTGTATGATTGGGGTTTATTGGGGTTCTTCCATTCAGGCTCTCTGTATCGCTTCCCCCACCCCCAAAGACTTAGCTGCAGCTCTAGATTAGGCTTTGATCCTTAGGAAATTGCTCTCTCTCTCTCTCTCTCTCTCTCTCTCTCTCTCTCTCTCTCTCTCTCTCTCTCTCTCCTCTCTCTCTCTCTCCACTTGAATAACAGCACTTCCATATAATTCGGTAAGCCAAATGAGTTCTGTTCTTTTCTCAGTCATATTCGAGTTTCTTCTGAATAGGAGGATAAAGCTGGGCACTAAGGTATGTGTGAGGCCCGGGGTTCCATCCCTGAACTGGGAGATAAATAAGTGGCTGTTTACACTGCCTGTTCTCAGAGCTGTCCAGATTGGATGGTAGGGTTGGAGCCAAGCCCAGGGGAGGTGAGTGGGTCGGGGATTGCCCCCAGATATCACAGAGGAGTAAGGAAGAGGGGCTCTTTTTAGTCCCAAGCCCTTTTAGTCTCCAAGACTGTTCATTCCCTCTTAGTCTGTGCGACCTGTCCTTGAGTTTTCTTTCCTGCAAGGATGCCATTATATTTTATAAATCAGCTTGCTCCTGGTCTCCCGTTGGACTCTTCCTGTGTGTTCTTGATGCAGCGAAGTGCAGACACGCATCAAAGGGCAGGTTGGAAAGAAGAAAACCAGAAACCAAATCCTGTTTTCAAATGGGAAGGAAGCTGGATTTGCGGGGGAGTCCACAGCTATCTCTGAAGCCCTGGCCCATGGTCACGGGGCTTTGAAAGAACAGAGGCCAGAGCTGAGAGATTTTACCAAAAAAGGGGACAGAGAGGGGAGTAAAGGTGAAGGGTGATGGTGGGCAACCAGGTGTTGGTGAAAAGTGGCCTGAAGACTATCTCATTCATTCACTATGGTAGGGGGCCCCTAGGGAGCAAGATGAGGCTGGCCACTGCCTGGTTGGGTGTGAGTCTGACCACCATCCTGGGTGGCCACATGTAGTTTTACTGTTGCTAGAATGAATTAGATGACTCAGGGAACATGGCTTCAGGGTAGAGCACTTGGCTGGCATGTAGAAGCCAGAGGTTCCATTCCCAGCATTGCTAAAGGAAACTCATTCAATCCATAAAAGAAAAATGGTCTCTCCTTGGGGCCCGAGAAATAGTACAGTGGGGAAGGCTTGTGACTTGCACGTGGCTAACAGGGGATCTATCACTGGCATTACATATGGTTCTCTGAGCCCTGCTAAAACTCAACCCTGGGGGCTGGAGAGAGAGAGCATATCAGTTGAGCATTTGCTTTGCACGTTGCTAACTTGGGACGGACTCTGGTTTAATTCCCAGCATCCCATATGGTCCCTCAAGCCTAGCAGGAGCAATGATTTCTGATCACAGAGCCAGGACTAACCCCTGAGTGACTTCAGGTGTGACCCCAAACCAAAATAAATAAATAAATAAATAAATAAATAAATAAATAAATAAATAAATAAATAAAAGTCAGCCCTGAGCACCGCTGGGTGTACTCCCCATACCCCCACACAACTACCACTAATAATAATAATAATAATAATAATAATAATAATAATAATAATAATAATAATAATGCTTCAGGCCTAGGAACCAGTATCTGACTTATTTGAAACAGTTTGGACATGCTAGTGAGAATCATGGCTGCCTCCCACAGACTTCCCTCTTACGGGACTGAAATAGTGTGCAGCTTTTGTTTCACACCGTCATCCTGCTTCTTCCACTCCCCCTTGGAAGTACAGGTGGCAATCATGTACTACAAAGATCCTTTTTGAGAGTCGTAGCACTGTAAGTTGAAGGCAGGAAGCCGCCCACCACCGCCCTTGCCTTCACACCTGTGTCTTGCAAAAGTGCCCGTCTCTGGTCATGATCATGGAGGGGTTTTGCTCCCAAGTCACCTGCTTGGGTTCCTTCTCCCAACTTGAAGTGGGTGTCTTGGGAACAGTAACCCAAAATCTTCAAGCACCCCTCCACCTCCAGGTGAGAAAAATAGCAAGAGTACCTTAGTGAGCATTGAGTGCCCATGTAAGATGATGCAGGTGCCTCCAGAGAAAAGATCTCCCTCATCTGTGGAACTAAGGGTCCTGTCAAAAGTGACAGGCATAGGAGGCTGTTTCTTGTGCTACATGGTTGAGCCCTGGAAGAGGCCTTGGCCAGTGCCCAAGAAACTTTCTCCACCAGGAGATCTGCACTGCCAACACGCAATCGATCGATCGTAGTTGCAAATCAGCAGAAAAAGGCTCTTTGGTGGCCTTCTGCTCTCTCTTTCCTGACCCTTCTTCATTCTATCTGGCCCTTTACTGTATGTCTGCCATGTGCCAGCTCCAGGGCCCAGCGACAATAAATCAGGCATCCCACGGGACAGTTCTGCTTGAGGAGTTGAGGAGTTCTGTGTTATTTAAAAAGTATGTTCTGGAAGCTTTGGGTTCTCTCTGCCCTGCTGTGCACTTTGGGAAGCTGAAGGGAGGGTGTGTGTGTGTGTGTGTGTGTGTGTGTGTGTGTGTGTGTGTGTGTGTGTGTGTGTGTGTTATTTTGGAAAAGTGGCCTGAGAGAGCCCAACCAAGTGCTGAGGATCCCTCCCTGAGGCTTCTCACTTGGATTATCTCAAGACTAAGTCACAGCAAGATCAAGAGAAAAATGAAAGAAGTGGGCCCCCTTCCCAGAAACAGGTCAGCATATCTACATTTTGTTTAGTCCAAGGACCACTCCTGGCTGTAGTTATCGGCTATTCTGTGTACAGCCAGCAAGGGTCACCCTCAGAGGTGCTCTGGGACAGACCCTATGGTGGCCGGGAGTGGAAATCTGGCTCTAGTCCCAGAAACATGTTCACTGGCCCTTTTGGGTTCTCTTGTAGACCTGGGAATCAGCATGTTTTATGCCACTCTATGCTTCTGTTGGCCCAGGAGAGCTTGCCTGGGTTTGGACAGTTTTCAGTCCTGCCCTCTCTCCCTTGCTGTATAGTGGGGTCTGGCAAGGGGGTACCCAGACTTTCTTTGGCTCCAACAGCTCAAGGGTGAGGAAGGCTGATCATCTCCTTGTTATGGATGATGAGGACTGAGGGAGTAGTGCTTAAATGGCTCATATAATTTATTGGGGAGTGAGATGTATATAGAATTGCAGCCCTTAGGATGGGCTTGGATGCTGATGGATGGATAGAGATGGAGGGACCTTTCTCTGCCATCTCAGGCCACTGGCTCTACAACCCCCTTCAGCAGGCGGGTATCTGGGTCCAGGAGAGCTGCGGGTAGAAATCTCACACACAAGCAGGCTTCAGGAAGTATCAGCTTTATTCATGTCCTATCCACCACATGTGTGGTCAATTTTAACCATTTACGCATGCTATCCTTAGCTTGCCCTGAGTCTTAGCCTTTTCCAGTCATGTCTCCTCTTGTTACCTCTCCATGCTGGCCAAGTCCTAAATCCCCCTTTGCCCTTCAGGTCAAAGGCCTTATCTCACCTCCCCAAGACCCCTCCCAGGGATGGAGGGGTCTTGCAGGTAAGATCAAGTTACACAGGAAGAATGGGGGGAATGGGGCCACAATGTACACCAGCGACCTTCCTAGATGGTGTTGGGGGATCCTAGAGCAGATCTGAGCTCTGGAAATGCAAAGCAGAACTGCTGGGGTTTGAGCTCCAGCATCCCTCAAAGCTCCTCCTTTCTTAGTTCCCTAGTTAGGGGTCTCTTTGACTTGTCCTGGAAATAAACTGTCCATGTGACATCCACTTGGGAGAGGTCAAGCAATCTGGCCACTTGGCCCAGGGCACTGAGGAATGCGATGGGAGGCCCAGCCCTGTGCCCTAGAAGCAGACAGAGTCCCCAGGAGGTGCTCCTTCCCGACCCTTCTCCCAAGGAAGTTTAGGGTATTTGTCTATTCAGAGCCCTTCTTGGGGTGGCCTCCAGCCATGCTTCCACCAGGGCCTTCTTTCCTGGCATTATCAGGAACTTGGCCTAGCTCAGCAGCTGAGCCTTTAATCCCTCCAGCTGCTCCGCTCCATGCCTGTCCTTGAGCAGAAAGCCGGCAGAGGTGAGCGTGTTGTGTGTGTATGTGTGCATATCTGTGTGTGTGTGTGTGTGTGTGTGTGTGTGTATGGCTGGGGTGGTGTTTGCCTGTGGTGGTTGTAGAGATGTGACATGTATGTGGACCCGTGGGCCATGTCGATGCAGTGGATAGTGTGTATTAGCCCCTGTGTGTGTGGAGTGTGTTCAGGCATATGTGTAGAGCGTGTCAGAATCATGGGTTTTATTTCTCTTTGGGTGGTGTGGGGTGAGTTCATGTGTGATGTGTGTGTGCCTGGCATAGGTTAGAACCTGTTGGCGTGTGTCCTCACCCACCACCGTCCCCTCCTTTGCTCCCTTTGACCCTGTGCCCAGCCGGTGTCTTGCAAATGTGGCCCTTTTGGGTGCCCTTCTTGCTCCTTCACTCTGGAGAGAAATGCTCAAGCTAGCTCGGGTTTGAATGTGTGCTGTAGTCACTTCCTCTGACTGGAGCCCAGTAGCCTGAGTAGCGGGGGCAGAAGCTGGCAATAGGCATCCATCCTGAAAATAGTTCTTGGGGGGTCTTGGGGATGAAGAGTATCACATTGGAAACGGATGCTGAGTGAGCTGCATCCTGCTAGCCACTGGGATGCTGAGTGGCCTTTGGTTTGATGAAGGGATGTTGCCGGCCAGCTGAGTCAGGCAGCACTGAGAGGGGCTTCAGGGTTACTCGACTGAAGGATGGAGCTAAAAATCAGCAAAGAGTGGGGGAACTCAGAGACCAGACACACTCAAGAATAGTCGGAACTGAGAACAGTTTATTTGAAGTTCTACCTCATATTTAAGCAAAAATGATCAATAGTAAGAACTTGGGTAGTTCAAACTGTGACATGATTTTATGCTTAGTTCCAGGGATAGGAATTGGGGATGACACAGTCCTCTTGCCCTCAGCTGGACGCCAGCCTGCTGGTCCCTGCTTCCTGCTCTCTGTTTCTCCTTGTGGATGGGTGTCTCTTTGCCATGTCACTAACTTCTAAACCCCCTGTCATTCAGGAGCTGGCTTGAGATGAACCATGCCATCTGTTGGCCTGGTGAGCTTGTAACAAAGACCAGCAGCCCCCATGTTGCTGTCAGCTTCTAAGTTTCTATCCCCACCTTTGGTCTCTTCTTGTTATAGCTGTGTGAATTGTGGAGTGAGCATGGGATAAGATCAGTGAGAAAAATGATTGAAAAAAAAAAAAAAAAGAGCAAACAGGGACCGGAGTGATACACAGTAGCGAGGGTGTTTGCCTTGCAAGCAGCTAATGGAGGAAGAGTTAGATCCAGTATCCCAGGTGGTCTCCCCCACTTCGAACTAGTCAGGAGTAATTTCTGAGTGCAGAGCCAAGAGTTCTGCCAGGTACAGCCTAAAAACCAACCAAACAAACAAACAACTGGAACTAGAGGCCAAGAAAGAGATTCAGGTTCAAGGCACCAACATGGAGAAGCAACCGGAGAAGAGAGAGAAGTGTGGGTTCTAAGGCTAACGGGTGGGTCCACTCTGCTCTTGGATGGATTGGCTTTTCTTTCAGGCACTACGAACCCCATTCTCTGTGCCTGTTTCATGCTGGGTAGAGCAGAATGACAACCTCACTGTAGAAAGACCCTGGAAAGCAGCCTGGAGACTGAGTCCAGAGTAGAGTTTAGAGCCCTATCTACCAACAATCATACCTTGATTTGTGTGTGGTGTTCTTTATACCTCTGGGATTTCTGATATACTCACATGGAGGCTGGTCCATGGCAGAGGGAGTCAGCTCTGAAACAGGTCATGGTGTGTGAATTCTAAAACATACACACACACACACACACACACACACACACACACACACACACACACTGGCACATTGTCACTCACTCGTGTGTGCACCCTGAATGGGGAACTAAAGTCTTGCTCTAAGTTTAGCTGCCAACATGCCTAACCAACTCTTCTTCTCTCCCTGCAGGGATGGTGCTCTGAGTAACTGAGCTCCCTGAAGAAGGCTGCCTGCCATCCCTCGCTGCATGCCAGCCCAGGCAGAAAACGGGGAACACAACTGATTCAACGGTGGCAGAGCCACTGTCCTGCAGAAACACAAGCTCCTGCTGCCCAGCGGTGTCCAGGATTCTAGGACAAGAGGCCCCCACTTCTACCTCATGTCTAGGGGCGTTCGCTAGCCATGGCCTTTCCCCCTGGCTTCCTGCTATTGCTGCTGTTCTGGCTGGCAGGTGGCACCGTTTCCAGACATATTTCTGGAGATTTGGAATACGTGTTGCCCACCCCACACTATGAGACCGAGGAGGAGATCGTTGCATCAGGGAAGACCCTGAGTGGGCTGGCCTGGCTGCCACATGCCTTCCTCAGCCTGGTGGTGCCACAAGCTTTTCCCCAAGGTAAGTGTGGGCACTGGGCCACCATGCACAGGGCTGGATGTCCTGCGCCTGTCTCATAGTCTGTGTCTTTCATACTTTTGATAAGGGAATCAACACATGCCTGCTGCCCAACAGGTGGCATGGGGTGCCCTGGGAGCAGGAAGTATTCACCCTACACCAGCTTACAAAGCTTATTGGGAATGTTGTGGGCAGAGATGGTGCCACAGGTCGGGAAGGTACTCTGAGTAACTTCACCATGTATGTTCTCTGGAGCCCAACCAAGGCAGGGGTCACTCCTGAGCACCGAGCCAGGAGTTGCCTCAGAGCACCACCAGGTATTCTCTACTCCACTCTATCTCACCCCTGCACACAATACACACACCACACAGACCACACACACGTTCTCTCTCTCTCTCTCTCTCTCTCTCTCTCTCTCTCTCTCTCTCTCTCTCTCTCTCTCTCTCTCTCTCACACACACACACACCACACCAAAAAAAGAAGTCAAATCAAATTCTTTTGCTGATGTTGACTTTCTAGTCATTTGTCTTCCTCTTTCTTTTCATCAAAAGTAAAAATGAGGGTTAAAGATATTAATTCTAGGGGCTGGAGAGATAATATAGTGAGTAAGACATTTGCTTTGTATGTTGTTAAAATAGGTTTGATCCTTGGCACCACATATAGTCCCCCCCAGCCTACGAGGGGTGATTCCTGAGTGCAGAACCAGGAGTATTAAGTCCTGAGCACAGCTGGGTGTTGCTCAAAACCAAACCAAACCAAAATAGAAAATGTTAATTCTGGGCCCGGAGAGATAGTAGAGCACTTTTCTTGCAGGCAGTTGACTTGACCTGGGTTTAGGCCCTGGAGTCTCATATGGTTCTCCAAGTCCACCAGAAATGATCCCTGAATACAGAGCTAGGAGTCAGCCCTGAGCCCTGTGACCTACCTGCGCTCCAAGTGCTAATTCCCTGTTGTGAAATGAGAAGCTTAAATAAAAAAGACCTCTCCTGTCTGATCCAGCTAAAGTCTCCCATCCCCACTGCAAAATTAGAAAATCCTCTTTGGCATTGCTTAAGGCAAGGACTAAACATACCCGTTTTCCTGAGATTGATACGTTTTCACGTGTGTTTTTGTCTGGACTTAACACCAGTTTACACTTTTTTCTTTTTGGTTTTGGGGTCACACCCAGCAGTGCTCAGGGTGGTGGGCTCGGGGGAACCATATGTTATGCTGAGAATTGAACCTGAGTCAGTGGCATGATGGCAAATGCCCTACACATTGCGTTATCACTCTGGCCCCCACTAGTGTACATTGTTGTGGATGTAACAGTTGATGCTGTTATATATATAAAAGACCCCTTTGTAAGGCCAAAACAATAACAGTTGGTAGAGCATTTGCCTTGCACTTGGTAGACCTGGGTTCAGTATCTTGCATCCCATATGCATCCCCCTCCCCACCCATGAGCCTGCCAGGAGTAATTTCTGAGTGCAGAGTCAGGAGTAATCACTGAGAGCCACCTCTCAGGGTTTTTGTGTCCCAAAAACAAACAAACAAAAAAATCCCTCTCATCCCCCATCCCCCCTGCACTTCCAAGGTCCCTGTGATAAGAGTCACAGTTGTCATCTGGTCTAGGCTTTAGTTATCTTGCTGTGGCTTATCTTTATGCTCCCCTCTGAGGTCTCCTCCTCAGCTGCTCTCTCTCTCACCTATCTCTTTCCCACACAGGCTGCCTGCTCACAACCTTGACCGAACCCACTGCCTTAGAATCTCTGGGAATGAGCTTTCACAAGGGTCTCTCTGTTCTCACTGTTTTTCTCTGGAAAGGGTCTTCTCTGAAACCTCAGAAGCTAGTGTAATGTATTAAGTCTGTCCTAGACTTGTACTCTCAGCTACTCAGATTCAAGTGCTGTCTCTCATCACTGAGAATGACATGCTAGTAAGCACCTTTGTTATTTCCTTTTTTTTTTTTAAAAGCAGTTTATTTATTAATTGATTGGTTTTTTTGGTCCACACCCAGAGATACTCAGGGAGTTATTTATGGTTCTGTGCTCAGAAATCACCCCTGGCAAGTCCGGGGGACCACATGGGATGCCAGGAATCAAACCAAGTCCATCCCGGGTTGGCTACATGCAAGTCAAATATCGCTGTGCTATCTCTCCGGCCCTCATTCCTTTTCTTTTTTTAAAGTTAGTCAGCTCTTGTTCTTAAGAGGCTTGTTTGTGTGTGTGTGTGTAGAGGGAAGGGTAAAGAGAAAATATATCAAGTGAACTTTAGTGCTTGTTTACACAGTGGACAGTTTATATAGATTTTCATTAACACTTGTACTGAATTTGTTGGCTACTTCAATTCAGCAATTGTAACAGTCTGAAAGCGTACTTCTCAATTTTCTGTTGGTTTTCTGAGTCCATAGATTTATTGAAGAGAGCCATGAATGGGGTTGCTTACTGTTAAGCCACTGGTTAAAACACTGAGTCTGAGCACCCAGGGGATAGAGATGGAAACAAATCCTGTTTAGTTTTCAGGGTTGAACGCAGAGTCGATGTTCTTGCCAGGTCACGATGAGTTTGCTTATTGGTGAATGTGATATAATATACTTATGGGATAAACACATGCTTACAACTGTCTTTAGTCTTGGCTTCTTCTCAATGACATTTTTTTAAAACGTAAAACCATGTGCAATATGGATTCACTTTAACTATTTCAAAAAGATTGTGAAGCGTCGTGCGCCATCATGTGTGGTATCATGTCCATATATTGGTTTGTTTTACTTCCCCTAAAATCCACAAGAAGCTTCAGGTTATGGACTGGCCTTCTGGGCCTTGTCTCTACTATCTTTGTATAGTACTACCAATAAAGTATATTTTTAAAAAGAAAGAAAAATGTCAAGTTCTCAGGAAGGTTTCCTCAGACTTAATTCATAAGAGAAAGCATGTTTTCCTTCAATTTTTATTTATTTATTTATTTATTTATTTATTTATTTATTTATTTATTTATTGGTTTTTGGGTCACACCCGGCAGTGCTCAGGGGTTACTCCTGGCTGTCTGCTCAGAAATAGCTCCTGGCAGGCATGGGGGACCATATGGGGCACCGGGATTCGAACCAACCACCTTTGGTCCTGGATTGGCTGTTTTCAAGGCAAACACCGCTGTGCTATCTCTCCGGGCCCTCAATTTTATTTTTAAATCTTCTTCCAAATGTTCAGTTTAAAGTCTGCATGTAGTTACAAAACTTCCAAATGCGTCCTGCAGGTTTGCAATGCGACCTCCTTAAGTTTTGATCCCGACCTTTGAGGAATTGATTCGAATTTTAATGTCATCTGAGTGTTAGAAATACTTGCCCCTTGATCTTCAGCCTTGCTTCTCATCTTGGAGAAAGAAGTTCTCCAAGTCTCAGTAATAGGCTTGAGGAGAGCAGCACAAATCTTTTCAAAATTAATGATTAGCTTGCTCCAAGAATTGAGAATTGAATTCAGTGTATGACATTTTGGAGTATTGGCATTCTTCCATTCACTTTTGCATTATTTGTATTCTTTCTCCGTGACTAGATTTCATCATTAGTCTCTGACTAGCCTATTAAGGGTTTTGTAGCATACAAGGTATATACAAAGCAAGCATGATCCAATCATTAGAGAGAGAGAGAGAGAAAGAAAGAGATTCCTGTTTGTTAGCTCTCAAGAATATGCCATCAAAATAGAAGTCTTTATATGGTATACTTTCTTTATGAAGGTACCATATCATAGGTGAGAACATATCACTCTTTCACACAGGTAGTATATCACACAGGTAGCATATTGCTCTTTCATTTAAAAGAGTAAGGCACCTCAGAGCAAGATCAGAGAGGAAGGAGCACCTATAATATGGAGCTCTTCGTGCTAGGGGACTGAAATTTCCCAGTTGCGCATCCTTGGCCTAGCAGAGCAGAGCATTGCACGTTAGAATGCTCCAAAGACACTCCTGTGGTCTTTATAAACACATGATGCAAGGTCTCTTTTATCCTGTACTTGCCACAAACCTTTATCTGGGCAGAGGGAAAAACTAGCTTGGATCACACCAGGTAACTCTTTTTTGTTTGTTTGTTTTTTCGGGCTACACCGTTTGATGCTCAGGGGATACTCCTGGCTAAGCGCTCAGAAATTGCCCCTGGCTTGGGGGGACCATATGGGACACCGAGGGATCAAACCGCGGTTGCGATCTTTCTTTGGCTAGCCCTTGCAAGGCAGACACCTTACCTCTAGTGCCACCTCACCGGCCCCTACCAGGTAACTCTTGACTGTAGTGAGCACATTCTTGAACCTGGGCATTTTCTAACTTTCCCCAAAGGGTCAGAGTGATAAGCTGTGCTGGGCATGCTCAGTGGGGAAACAAGGACACCTTCCTGGGGAGCAGTTCTGGGTTCATTCATTTGACCTGATAATGGTAATGGGACTGATTGATGGAAGAAGGTTGACCCCAGAGAATCAGGTAAGGATGTTCCAGGTGGAGAGGAGAAAAGAGGATGGGAGAAAAGAGGAAGGGAAGAAAGATCTGGGTATTCAGAGGATATATGTCAGCCAAGGTGAGGGGAGCCAGAGTTGGAGTGCCCTGATTAGGAGCTAGGAGGGAGTTAAACATGCTCCAGCAGGGTTTCCAGGCACTTCACAATCCTTTATTATTGGAAAGTCCTTTCTTTCTGGACACCTTGATGGGTGATGGCGATCCAGATTTTGAGAAAAGAATTGCTGCAGGAGCAGTCACTTGGCTCTCTATGTTGGTCCATGCTTCCCAGGGTCCTCAGAGTTCCTCAGACTCAAAGTTTGAAGGTAGAAAAGTTTATTGGAAAGTTGAGGAGGGAGGAGAAGGAACTCCCCATGTGGGCAGAACTTAACATAGGACTAAGTTAAGTCTGACACATTTTGGGGTGGGATTTCATAGGAAAATGACGTCTTTTTTGGGCCTTAAAAGACTCTTTGCATTTCTTATCAACTGATAAGAATGTTACCAAGAATGCTAGTATCTAGTAGTCTGGCTGATCTGAGTCTTTTGAATTTGACTATTTGTCTTAGGCCTTGCCTAGGATCTTGTCTCCTAGTGAGCTGAAGCTTAGAGGCAAAATTCTGTGGTCTTGGGGAATTACAGGAATGTTTAAAAATCTAGGAAGGAGGCATTTAAAACTAGAACTCCTCACAGTAGCTGGTCAGGGGAAACAGGCTTCCTCTTTCAGATTCACAAAGTGACAGGTCTGTGGTCCACAGAGTGGCAAAGGCCACTGGGAATAACAGAACCCCATTTCTGATTGAAATCTTCTCTCTGCTGGGTGTTTTTGGCCAAGTTTGTTTCATATTCAAAGATACAGATTTCACAGATGCAAAATGACTATCAATGTCATCCACTTGACCTCTCATTTGTGAGGTATACATGAGGCAATGGGTGGAGCGCTGAAGAGTGCCCCCAGAAGGCCTGGCTGCTCTTTCTGTCAGGACTTGAGAAACACTCGCCATATTTGATGCCAAGATTGGTGAAGAAACATAAGATTCAGAAGGTGTCTCAGGGCTGGAACAGTACAGTTGGAAGAGCCTTATGTGTGGCCAACCTGGGGTGCTTTTTGCCCCCCATTCTGGCATCCCACATGGTTTCCTGAGCCCACTAAGAGTGATTCTTGAGTGCAAAGCCAAAAATAAGTCCTGAAAAACCCTAGGTGTGACCCCCAAATAAAAACGAACAAGCAAAGAATATGTCCCTAAGAGGAATCATTGAAATTCCCTTGTTGTCATACATACCTTTAGAAACATTCTTTTTTTGGTGAAGGGTGAGAGGGCAGATACACTTGGCAGTTCTTAGGAATTATTCCTGGTTTTGTGCTCAATACTCCTAGGAGGCTTGGGGGGCCGTATACAGTGCTAGGGATCAAACCCAGAACAGTTGCAATCAAGGCCAGTGCTTTACCCATTGTTCTCTCTCTCCAGTCTTGCCCTTGGAACTTTCCATGGGATCCTCCCATTAGTTCCATTGTTGAGGAAGTTGTATGTACTGGGTCTTCCCTGTCAGCCTCCCAAGCAGCAGAACTGGGTTGTGAAAACATATGGCTGTGTGCCAACCTCCCTCCCACAAAAATATCTTTTGGATTCATTCCTTTCTCGGTTCCTTGGTTCTTTTCAGCCCTCCCTGGAACCTGCTGGCTTTCAGTCATACTTTGCTGGGTTTTAGCTCGTTTGAGTCTCCCAGCAGGTTTGGGAGGCAGATAATAGGAGGAGCTGGTGCTTTTAGTTGCATGAATTCTCCCTTTTCCGCATTGGATTTGGAAGTCAGTGTAAGATTATTTGTCCAAGGCATAGGCTGGTTCTGTTGTCTGTTCCATAGCTTACCTAGAGGGCAGTTCATTTCTCTGTTATTTACCCTCAGGTTGCTATGGAAAATAGTGACTTTTGCACACTAAGAACATGCCTTTCTGAAGGGTAGCTGGTGGGCAAGGAGCATGGATGGAGCCTCTCCCAGTTTCCCTGGTCTGTGATGAATCTGACACAGATCACAACCCTCGGTCAGAACTGTTCTAATGGAGTGAACAGAAAGAAAGAAAAAGCCTCTCATGACTCTATTTTTGGAATCTTTCTCTACACTGATTCTCCATCCTGTTTTGGTACAGTTTTGAAAATTAGATTTCAGGATGGTTGACCTATTTTTAAGAACAGTTGAGGCAAATTGAATTTGCTTCTAGGCCCCAGTGGGGAGGGGGTTGGCAAAAGTTGGCAGATGCTGGGAGAGAAAAGTTCGCTCCCAGAAGGGTTTCTGGCTCCTCCAGAATATTCCAGAGGCAGGAGCTTTCACCATTGTAGGTAATAGATACGATCAGCTCAGAGGGTTCAAAACATGATAGTCACCCAGAGCACTGAGGCCTTGTGGAAAAGGGGCAGCCTCCCTTCAGACCCTCTTGATCTTTTCAGGGCCCTTCTCCATGTCCTCACTTTGTTTTGCATCCCCCATTCCTGCAGTCCAGGCCAGAGCAACTGGCTGCCAAACCACCGGCTTTATGCCAGCTTCCTGGAGAGCGACTGGCTGTTCCTTCTCTGGGTCCCAAGTCCCAGTTCCAGCCACACCTGCCTTGGCCATTCAGCCATGGCCTAGTGAGTTACCATGGCCAAGGTTTCACTTTATGCTTTTGGCACATGAGCCTGTCCAACCCCCAGGTCCACACAGGGAGATAGTTTCTGGGCATGGGGTGGCCAGGCAGACAGCCCAGGCGTGAGTGCCCTTGTGCCCATGTCCGCCTAGATTCCAGGGGCTAGATGCAATTCAGCATTGTTCTCCCATCACCCAGGCTGGCTCTTCCAGGTCTGCTGACTCAGGTCACATATGATGCTTCCAGAATCTCCCCCCATCCACATCAGGGGGCAAGGCATCTGCTGCACTCATCTCTTGGTGGCCATTGGGACAGCAAGCAGCTACAGAGGGAAGGGGCTGCTATATGGGTTCTGAGAAGCCCAGCATGACTTTGTGCAAGCTTTATAGTTCACTCTCTGTTAGTAGAAAAGAAATAGAAGCCCAGAGAGCACAACTTGCCAGAGGCAGGATTGGAACTCACACACTAGATCCAAATCCAAGCTTGGGTCTTTCTGTGCTATGTGAGCAACATCCCCTGTGCTGAGGGTGCAGTGACCAATTTGGGGTTGCACCCTAGCCTCAGCCCTTGCTGGACATGCTTCCTTGCATGTGGCCCTGTGTTCCCATGGTCTGTGAATTTATGCACATATATGAGTATTTGTGTGTGTGTGACCTCAGATTCTATTAACATTCTTTTCATCTTTCTGGTGTAACCAAGTAAGCACCCACCAACCTCATGGCATTAGGAGCCAAGCTGAAGGATTCCATCTCATTCCTCTAACTTGATCTTGGGGACACTACTGAAATGCAGCCCCTTGCTCTTTCCACAAACCAGTAACTCAAGCACTTCTGGGAAACATGTCCTGCCCTGCCAAGACAGGGGGAAGTTTTGTGCTCATTGCTTTGGTCTGGGCTGTACTAGGAGGCCTTCAAATCCTTGCAGGAAATAGTAGATTAAGTAGGAAGCTAAATAACAAGGGTCCCAGCCTAATCCCAGCAGCTGCGGGACTCAGCTCAATGGCATTAACTGCTGCTTGTCCAGGGGGCCCTGCAGAAGAGAAGCACTAGCATTAGAACTGACAGGCAGCCAATGGAATGTGTGGGTTTGTAGGGTAGAGCTTCATGGATGAGGCAGCAGAGATGCCTGCTGGTAGGCTTGTCAGGGACTGAGATTCAGGAGTGAGGCCAGCACTGGGCTAAGGCAATGAGCCCATGCTCAGTGCTCCTGCCTTATCTCATCTTTCACCAGTTCTGTGATTTTTGCAAGTGACTTTGACTCTAGCTTCCAGACTTTTCCTGTCCATACACAGACATCATCACTTCTGGGCTTGTCTTCACATGTAAAAACCTTGAGTGAAGAGTCATCACCCTCTGCAATTGCCTTGATGTGGGGGCTGCTGGTTCACACTCACTCTCAGGCGAATGTGATGTTTCTTGCCTTCCAGCAGAGAGGGAGTGACTATTGATGAGACAATCCAAAAGAGCTTCCTGGAGTAAGTGGCATTTGGACTGAGCTGTGAGGGTTTATAGGGGCTCGGGAAGCAGAAGAGAGCACTCTGGCTGTTCTCCAAGCAGGAGTCAGAGTGATGCTGGTTGAGACAGGGCCTCACTGACTGTGTTAGTGAACATGTGGCCTGAGGCTACTGAGGTTGAGTCTTATCTATTCTGGAGAAACCAGGCCATGAACTTGAAGTAGCTGGTGGACAGGGGACAGACCAGCTCTGGAATGTCATGGCCGCCATCTATCTGAAGCACTGCAGAGAGTGCAGCATGGACATCACTCAGTAATCCTCTCAGCCTAGTCTAGAAACCCCTGGAGGCTTTTCTGAAAATGCTCAGGGACATTTGGGTTCCAATGTTTCTGTTGGTGTTTCCCTCTTTGGGTGGTCTTAGGACCAACAGTATCTGTGTCACCTGGATCCATAATAGAAATGCAGATTCTTGCAGTCTCTTAGAAATGGAACATGAGGTAAGTCATTTGCCTTGCATGAAGGCTGATATTAGATTGTGTCCCCTGTCTTATATGATTCCCTAAGCATCTCCAGGGGTCATGCCTGGACTCAAAGCCAGGAATAGAGAGCCTGGTTACCATCAGGTTATGACCACAATCACCACCAGAATAAAATGTGGATTCTTGACATTTTGTTTTCTTTTGCTTTGGGGTCAAACCCACAGCATTCTGGCTCTCTGCTCAGAAATCACACCTGGCAGGCAAGAAGGACTATTTGAGATGCCAGGGATCAAACCCAGATCAGTCGCATAAAAGGCAAATGTTATACCGCTGTATTATTGCTCCATCCCCAAAATGCAGATTCTTGAGCCCACCTACTAATCAGAAACTCCTGACTCCTTTTGTTGGTTTTTTTAATTAAAAATATGTAAAACATATATGTTGAAATAGAATATGCCAGCAGCCCTACTCAATGAACCCCAGCACAACCCATAGAAAAAAAGACTCACTACAACTATGACAATGGGTAAACAACTCAGGCATCTATCATGCATAGAGAATGAAGATGGCAGCTCTAAAGACCTGAAAAGTACTGACCACTTATTTAGCCTCTCAAACAAGGACTTTAGAGAAGAAATATGGAGAATCTTCATAGAACTTAAAGGAAGTATGGAATAATTAGAATGAACCATAAATAAGAATCAAGAGGATATAAAGATAGAAATGAGAACACTCCAAACTGAAATAACAGGACTGAAAAACTTGGTAGATCAAATAAAAACCTCACTGGAAAGCCTCTTCAACAGAGTAATAGCAACTGAGGACTTAATCAATGAGCTGGAAGATGAGATGCAAAACAACTCCATACAACAGAACAGACTGGAAAAGAGTCTTAAAAACAAATGATCGGACAATGGAAAAAAATTCTCAAAGAATGTGAACAGATGAAAATAGAAGTCCTTGATAAAGTCAACAGAAACAACATAAGAATCATTTGAGTCCCAGTGACCCAGGAAGAAAATCCCCGTGAAGAATCAATAGTCAAGGACATCATTGCGAAGAAACTCCCAGACCTAGAGGGTGCATGCAACTATATCCTGCATGTCCAAAGAGTAACACCTAAAGGAGATCTAAAGAAAAGCACTCCAAGACACATTCCAGTTACAATGATGAATCTCACAGATAGGGAGAGAGTACTGAAAGCAGCAAGATTAAAAAGTGAAATTACATACAAAGGAGCATCCTTAAGATTTACAGCATATCTGTCACAAGAAATTCTCAAAGCCTGAAGGCAGTGGTGGGATATAATGACAAAATTCAATGGAATGAATATTTCACCTAGAATAATTCACCCAGAAAACTCACATTCAGGTTTGACGGAAGCATACATACATAGTTTTATGGATAAACAACAGCTCAGAAACTTTACAGATGCAAAACCAGTCTTTTTTTTTTTTTTTTTTTGGGCCACACCTGGTGGTGCTCAGCGGTTACTCCTGGCTGTCTGCTCAGAAATAGCTCCTGGCAGGCACGAGGGACCATATGGGACACCGGGATTTGAACCAACCACTTTTGGTCCTGGATCGGCTGCTTGCAAGGCAAACGCCGCTGTGCTATCTCTCTGGCCCCGCAAAACCAGTCTTAAAAGACAAACTGATGGGGTGTAGCAATAGCAGACTGGTAGGGCATTTGCCTTGTATGCGGCCAACTGGGACAGACCTGTTTTCAAGAGAACCTGAAAGAAATGGATACATTCTTGGATTCAGATAATCTTCCATGGTTGAACCAGGATGATCTAGCATATGTAAACAGAGCATCACTATTGAGGAAATTAAAATGGTAATCAAAAGTCTCCCCCCAAACAAAAAAGCCCAGTACCAAATGTATTCACTAACAAATGCTTTCAAATCTTTCTTTTTTTTTTTTTTTTTTTTTTTTTGGTTTTTGGGCCACACCCGGCTGTGCTCAGGGGTTACTCCTGGCTGTCTGCTCAGAAATAGCTCCTGGCAGGCACGAGGGACCATATGGGACACCGGGATTTGAACCAACCACTTTTGGTCCTGGATCGGCTGCTTGCAACTTTCAAATCTTTCAAGAGGACCTACTACCAATCCTTTTCAGGCTCTTTCAGGAAATTGAAGAAACAGAAACACTCCCAAATAGTTTTTTGTTGTTGTTGTTGTTGTTGTTTTTTACAAAGCTAACATTACCCTGATACCAAAAGCAGACAGAGATGCTGAAAAAAAGAGAAAACTACAGATGAATAACCCTGATGAGTTAACACAGGTACAAAGATTGTCAACAAAATCCAAGTGACATTCTCTGCCATCTTCAAGTGTGTGGTGTCTCATGCCCAGTGCATCCTCTTTTGTTTCATACTCCTTGGGTGCCATGTTTTGCAAGTTTCTTCTGTATTGTTTACCCACTGGGGTCTGCCGTTCTGTCACATCACTGCAACATACAGTTCCTACCCTCTGGACAGGCACACAAAAGGCTGTTTATTATTGGCTTCTATTTGAGTCACCCTGATCTGCCTTGTAAAAATAGAGCTCAGATGATTTCCGCAACACTGATTCGCCAGGTCAAGGCCAAGAGCACTGGCTGATTTGGCTTCTGGCAAGGGTTGCATTCCTGGTCTTTGGATGGTCACCTTTTTGTAGCTTCCCATGGCCTGAAAAGTAACTGCCTTAGTTTCTGGCTCTTGTCACCAGGCCACAATATATCAGGCTACGATCCCACGATTTGAGAATCCCACATGGCCGCCTTCCTAATCCTATCACATTCTGCGTTTTGGAGCCAATATAGAGAAGTGGGTGGAGGGGATTTGGCAAGCATTTAGTCCTCTTAGGTCCACTATTAAAGACTTGTTGTACATGTCCATTGGTGAGATGCACTTCAGGATATGTTTCTTGGAGTAAATTGGTGGATCAGAGAATAGACTTTTTTTTTCACTTTGGAGTATGACTCTTCTAATCAAACATTTTTTTTAAATTTATAATGGAGAATTCCAAATATGTATATTGGTACAGAAGTCAGTAAGCTCTTGTTTACTCATCACTCAACTTCAACTTCCAACTTCAGACCAGTTTTATTCTGTTTTTACTGAACCCACTTCCTTGTTTTTACCCCTTTCCCTTTGAAGCAAAATTTAGCATTTTATCTGTCACCATCTCAGTTCATATCTCCAAAAAACAAAGACACAACACTACTCACAGAATTAATGATTCTTCGGTATAACCAAATGTTCAGGAAATGTTCTGATTTCTTGATAGGCTTACAAAGGCAATTGTTTCTTAGTTTAAAAAATAAAATAGTTGTTTTGTTTTTTTGCCATACCTGACAATGATCAAGGCTTACTCTTGGCTCTAGGCTCAGTCCGGGATTACTTGTGGGAGTGCTTCCTTATCATAACGTGTACCAGGGATTGAACCTTTAAGGCCTCATGAATCAGGTGTCCTGTCTAACGTACTATTTGTCTAGACTGAAAGGCAATTTTTTTTTTTTTGGTTTTTTGGTCATAGCTGGCAGTGCTCAGGGGTTACTCCTGGCTCTATGCCCAGAAATCGTCCCTGGCAGGCTCAGGAGACCATATGGTATGCTGGGATTCAAACCACCGACCTTCTGCATGCAAGGCAAATGCCTTACCTCCATGCCATCTCTCTGGCCTAAAGGCAATTTTAATTGTTTGTTTGAATCAGTCCCTAAATCATAATCTGCTCTCTTCTCATTGATGAGCTAACCATCATGTCTGCTTTCCCTCTTGCCAGTTTCCCTTTTGAAGAATCCACTTCTTTTCTTTCTTTGTTGTGGACTGGACTTGGCTGAGTCCATCTACACCCCAGAACTGCTTTCTTTGGTCTCTACCTTTCCTCTGTGCCACTTACAAAGGTCAGATTCAGATTTATTTGGGGGGCAAAACTAGTTTTTAGATAGGACCATATATTGGCATCAGGAGGGAGAGAGGAGAGAGAGAGAAAGAGAGAAAATCTGGTTGTCTCTGTGATTTTAGCTGATCTGTGGAACTTTCTAAATACTTAAAAGGTCTGATCCCTTCCAAATGTTTGCATAGAGGTTTTCAAATATACTACACCTTGTAAGAATAAGTGGGATATTTTCATCTTCCGTAACTGACTATTTCCTTTACTATGATCATTAAGAGCATCTTTTTAAATTCTGTGTGTCACTTTAAATGAAAAGGTTTTGTAAGTAAAGAACTCAAAACATTGATTGACTACTCTTTTGATGTAAGGCCAAGGCTTACATTTTTTTATTATGAGTTAATTGTTTGAAGTTGTATGATTAGTGTTTTCTATAAAAAGAGAGCACCCAACATGCATCCTCTTTAATTCCTGCTTTCTTTGTTTTGACTTCTTTGAAGTGAAGAAAACAGCTGGGGTTTAGAGTCCAAGACTTTTTGTTTGTTTATTTTTGTGTGTCCCCTCATTTGACAGTGGTGCCACAGGCAATTTCATCCAATTGACTGGCCTTTACCCTGCTTCTAGAGAATTCTTTGTCTTAGTGGCTAGTTTCCTTTTTTTTTCCCTCCTTTTACTCGTGTTTTTCATTTTATGTAAGATGTATTCACTCATTTTCATTATTATACATCATTGTATGTTCAAGGAATCTTAAGAGTAGTATTGGCACCTGCATCACAGGTTGAGTAGTTTCCTCCACCAACATTCATGTGTTGAAGGCCTGACTCTCAGGAAGACTCCTAGACTGAACAGAAAAGAAAGGATCTAGAAGGAGCACTGGACCAGAGAGCCACTGTAATGTGAAGGTTTGGAAATCACACATAGCTCACTCAGGGCTCACTGCCACTCAGATGATTCACATGATCAGGGTCTGGCATTCAGAGGTCATCCCTGGTGGGGCACAGGCGACCATGTGAAGTATAAAGGAATGAACCTGGGTCAGTTGTATGCGAGGCAAGTGCCTTTCCACTGTATTATCTCTCCATCCCTCCAACTTGAGGACCATCTCAGATGAGTCAAGTGATTCCTTCAGGAAATGAGAGGGAATCTGGGAGTACTTGAATTGAGAAGGTAGGAGGACCGGTCTAGATCTGGTATAAATCCAAATTATCAAATGAGTCTAATTCTTTCATGCTTGATATTTAAGAAAAATAATTCCTAACAAATTATTTTTTTTTTCAAATTAGAAAATTTCATGGAATTTGGAACACATTCCAGAACTCTCAAAGTCACTCCAAGCAATGGTGGGGTACCACGCAATGTTGAGAATCAGACCTCAACCTCTCACATACTTAAGCATGTACACCAACCTATGGAGCCAGCTCCTAACACAGCACAGTTGGAGCCAGTACTTTTACTTTTAAATATAGAAGCAATATCTGTTCATAGAAAGCATATGGCCTTCAATGAAGGACAATGCAGTGTGATGCTTTTCTCCACTCACATATTTCGGAATATGCTACCTTCTTCGCAGGCAACTGCTGCATCTATGTGTGTCTTTCCAGACATGTTTTCTACATACACAAGCAAATGTTTGTGTGTTGTGTGTTTGTTTGGTTTTCTGAATCAGTTGACACCTAAAATGTAGATATTGTCTGGAATCTATGCATTCCTGGTGACAGTGCTCACTGAAAGTCACACACTTTTATGGTGGGGATGGAGATTCCAAAGGTCTTTGCCACTAGTTGCCACTTGCCTCTGAAGCTGTGCTGGGGATTGAACTCACCCTTCTCTGCCAACAGACAGTCGACCACTAGAATATATCTGGACCCCTTGCTTTCTTTTTGAGCACATATATAGGCAGGGGAATGGCTTAAAGGACTGGAGATCATATTGCACATGTAGAAAGCTTAGATTAGCTCTCCCAGGCAATATCAGGAATTAAACCCGTTACTAATCTGGGGAGTGAACCCCAAACCCCTCTAGCTATAGCTCAAACACACACATCATTATGTATTATAGTACATAAAGATATTCCCCTTTATAAAAATTGTAAACTAGCTCACCCCCTACAAACTCATTTCCACTGTTTTGATGTTATAAATATTTGGAAACAACATTAGTCATTTCATAAACATGCCCGTAGGATAAACCCCTGGAAATAAACTTGCCAGGTCAATTGGCAGCTATGTAAATTTACACTTTGGATAGAAGTGAGTGAATGGCACTCTTTAAGGGTTGAACCAATCCAGCGACATTGAAACTACTCAGGGAGTGTTGTCCCATCTCCCATGAGCTGGACACTGTCATGACCATGAGAACATAAGCTCAGAGAGGGATTTAGTTGGTGAACTGGCAGAGGAAGAATTTGAACTCAGGTTCAGAATTTTGCTCTTGTCCCTCATTCAGCCTCTAAACAATTACCCTTACTTGCTCCAGCAATGCTGCACAGGGGAAATTACTCTGAATTCCTCCTCCTTTCTGCAAGTCTAGAAAGAAAAGACCAGTCTAATGCTGTCAAACATTTAATATGAGATTCAATTACTGGGGTATAGAGAATTTCAGAGGTGCCTGCTTAGACGTTGCACCAGCCACATTCTGAGTAGATTTTTCCTGGGCAGCACACTTGGACTTCAGGACTAAGAGCTGGACCTCATCATCCCCCATCATACCTTCACTGTGAAAAATCAACTTTGTTACAGTCACTTTATCCTTAGCAATTCTTTCCACCCACTTTAGAAGTCTTTTTAATATCGTTGGGATACGCTAACTCGACTTTGGAAGTATATTTGGAAATCCTGTTTAGTTTTCATTTGGCCTTTTCAGTTAGGTATGTATTTCATTTTTATTTTTATTTCCAAATTTGGCTGTGCTCTTCAATAAAACCTCAAATGAAATGTTGGCTCTATCCTGTGGATTTGAAAAGGGGTGTTTTCATGTGTAGGTTTCTAAGAGGAATCCCACTTCAGTTTTGACTGTTGGCCTCTCCCTTGTCTTGCTGATACTGACTGATTCACTGGGACCCTTGTGGACAGGAAGAAATGACAGGACTTTGGGGAGGTGGAGTTGGTATGTAGAAGGAAAGATCCCCAAGGCCTCAACCACTTTTCTCTGCCTTAGTCTGAGCCAGGAACCAAAAACCTCAAGGTACTGAGAATGAATAAAAGTAAAATAGGAATAAAAGTACCACATCCTATCAGCCAAACCTTTACTGAGTGGAATTTGGGGATGGGGGTAGCAGGGGAGGACTAGCTAAGTTAAAGCCAAGGAAGAGAGACTGCCAGGGAACCTGCAGGCTTGGAAGCAGAATCTTAGTCCCCAAGGATGAGGAATCTGCTTACAGAAAGCCACTTGAGAAAACAGGTTTCTCTTTGAAAATCTGTGGGCACAAAGTGTTTTCTGGGACCAGGAGATAGTAGGAATCTTGCTAATGTCCTTTCTCTCTTTATCCTTTCTTTCTTTCTTTCTTTCTTTCTTTCTTTCTTTCTTTCTTTCTTTCTTTCTTTCTTTCTTTCTTTCTTTCTTTCTTTCTTTCTTTCTTTCTTTCTTTTTTTCTGTCTGTCTGTCTGTCTGTCTGTCTGTCTTTCTGTCTGTCTGTCTTTCTTTCTTTCTTTCTTTCTTTCTTTCTTTCTTTCTTTCTTTCTTTCTTTCTTTCTTTCTTTCTTTCTTTCTTTCTATCTCTCTTTCTTTGTTTCTGTCTTTGTTTCTTTCTCTCTCTATCTCTATTTCTTTATTTCTTTCTTTCTTTCTTTCTTTCTTTCTTTCTTTCTTTCTTTCTTTCTTTCTTTCTTTCTTTCTTTCTTTCTTTCTTTCTTTCTTTCTTTCTCTAAGTATATATGTTTTTCTTTCTGTTCTTTCTTATTTTCTTTATTATTTCCTTTCTTTTTCTTTGTTCTTTTTTCTTTTATTGTTCCTTCTTCGGTGACAACCAAAAGTGTTCTATGCATCATGGTGCTGGGGATCAAACCAATGCTTTACCCCCCCACCCCTTCTCTTACTCTTGCTCTGGCCCTGGGCATTTCTAGAACAAGTGTAATCACTTTCTAGAATCTATGAATTCCTGGCTTAAAGCTTTAAGAACCTATTTAATGAAAAATTCACTGATGAGGTTTCCTAGCACTGAAGACTCTCTTTGTACCTGATGAAGGTGAATCACTCTGGATCTTGGGATGAGGAGGGCCGCTACATCCTAATATTTTCTTGGCCCTCAGCTGATAACTGATGCTCAGCCTGAGGAGATGTGGGCTGCGGGTGGCAAAGCTGGGGGCAGGCATGACTGTGCCTGCTAAAGGTAACAGAGTCAACAGAGCTGGCAACGACTCAGTGCCAACTGTCTGCCTTGGACCTAATTGCATTTCTTTAAAGAGCCTTTACCAACAGAGCCTGGGCAGTGCAGGGGAAGCTAAGTGGGAATGAGTGTGCAGTCTGAAAGGCACATCTACTGGCCAGAGACCCTGTTGGCTCTGCTGTGGGAATGCATTTTCAGATCTGTGCTTTTTGAATTGTCCTTCCCTGGAGCTGAAGCTGCTACCCAGCACCTCCTGGCCCCCCAGATGATGGGGGGTAGCTTCCAAATTGAGTTCAAGATAATGGGGGCAGTGTATGTAGGTTTTGGTGTAACTGGTCTCCCCCAGTGGCTCTGTGCCTATCCAGATGTGCTGCCCCATGTCCTGCCTAAGCATGTCTATACCTTTGCTTCAGTCACATCCTCCCACCACCCTGTTTGGTCCTCACATGCCCTTGGCTTTGCATCAGATGGCACCATCAATACCATCTAATGGTCTGCTCCCTTCCCTGCCTTCCTTTGTGATTATCGCTGTAGCACATAGCCCAGTATTAGAGTGAATAGCCCAGAAGTAGAGTGATATTTGCTTCTGTGGCTCCCTGGACTCAGCCACCTTCAGAGGAAGGTCTTAGTTTACCAAGTGAGCTGTTTCCATCTGTATTCCCTGAAACAGTGCCTGCAGTGGAGTGAGTTCTCTGTAAATACGAACAATCCACACCAGTGGATCATACTTTTCTTTTTGGTGGACACTTTTTTTTTGCTCTTTGTTTTGTTTTGGGGTTGGGGAAGAACACCCAATGGTTCTCCTGGGCCACTCTGGCTTTGCACTTGGGACCATTCTTGGTGGTGCTTGGAGTGCCTTATGCAGTGCCAGGGATCAAACTCAGAGTAAGAAGCATGCAAGGCGAGTGTTTTTATTTTTATTATATTTTATTATTGTTTGTTTTTTGGTTTGGGGGCCACGCCTGATGGTGTTCAAGGGTTATTCCTGGCTCTGCACTCAGAAATATCTCCTGGCAGGCTTGGGGGACCATATGGGATGCTGGGTACCTAACCCAGGTCAGCCACCAGGCAAATGCCCTGCCTGCTGTGCTATTTCTCTGGACCCAAGAAGGCGAGTGTTTTAATTCCTGTGCTGTGTGTCTAACCCCTATACATATTTTAAAAATGAATTTCAGTTTTATTGTTATAGATTTAATTTTATATACTTATAATTTTTCCTTCCCACCACTTTCCTTTTGAGGGGCACATTCAGGACTTATTCCTGGCTCTGTGCTCAGGGATCATTGCTGTAGAGCTCAAGGGACCCTCTGGATTGCTGGGGATTGAACTAAGGCCAGCTGTGTGCAAGACAAGCACCCTGCCCACTGCCCTATCTCTCTGGCCCTTTCTTCCTGTTTCTTATGGCTGTGATCTCTAGGCCTTCTTTGTTGCTGGTTCTGTGCTCACATACTTGGCCACATAATTTGTGCACATTCTAATCCTTGTTTTTGTGAGGTTCACAGTGGATCCCACACACGGGCTGACCAGGGCTTACACACCTGACCATGAGGCTTTGAGTATTATATTGTCCAGCTGCAGTGCTCACTGGAAGTCGTACACTGGATTTGTGCTCACACATACTTGGCCAACTCCAATCTGTTAGGATACTGGGGAGGGTCAAAGAGAGTCGTTGAGACCATGGCTGGCACTACAGGTGGCACTGGGCATGGAAGCTGAGGCCTCAGTTGTACAATGGGTACAGTTCTCTACTGTGTCACAGCCATGTGGGCCTTTGTTCCCACTCGGTGAATCTGTGTGCCTTACTTCAGGCTGCTTTGTTAGTGTGTAGTTCTGGTTCCTTTGTGTCTTTCAGATCTCTTGACTGTTTACTCCTCTGATGATGGCTTTTACTCACCAATCACAGTGAGCTTCCTTCTAGCTTATCTTCCCAATAAGCAGCCCTGTTCTTACTCAGAGCCTCCCGTCTTCTTTGCTTTTGGAGCACCAATGGTCCACAGGTATTATCAATAATTACACTTACCAATCTCACCCCCATCGCGAGTCTCTTCTAGCCAATCCCAAATTTTTGGCATTATCTTTGGTGACTAAGTTTCTCATGCCTATGTTTTCTAGAAATGCAACCAATCAACCTCTAGAAAATGCAACCTCTAGGAAAGCTCTCAGAATGTCTGTGCACCTCCAAATGTTCAAGGACTTTCATACTCTCTTCGACTCTGGTTATTCCTCAGGAATTTTCCACTTCCCCAACTTTGTCTTCTCAGACTTCTAGCTGGGTCTCCACCTGGAATTTTTCCCTTGCACTTTTGAGGCAGCCAAGACCTCTTGCTTGATGCAGAAAATGAATGTGTGCCTTTTCCTGCCTATTTTTATGTTCAGTTTTCCATTTTTCCCCTAAGCTGAGTCATGCGTTGAGAATTATTTCCCTGAGCAGTTACTTCTTCACAGATAAGATTATTCTCAAAAGTTCTTGGAAGAACGGCCAGTTGGCCATTACATCCTAATGACTTCTGCCATTATTGGCTCTTTTCTGGGACTTTCAGAAATGGAATTAATAGCAAGGGACTTGATATCCCCTTACTTGAATATTCATTTCTGATTACTTGTGACATTGATCATTTTTCCATCTGTGTGTTTCCTTTTGCAGGAGTGGGTCTGTGAAATGTCTTTGTTTCATTGTGCTCAGGGCTTCATCCTGTTTCTGCACTCAGAGAGCACTCCTGGCAGTGCAGTTGGGGGAACCTCTGGGGTTCCAGGAATTAAACCTGGGTAGGTCATGCGCCAGACTAGTGCCCTATTTGCTGTATTATTTCTCCAGACCAGGAAAGTTGCCTGTTGTCTGATTATGTAGCAAAACCTTAGCTTTGTTAGTGTTTAGTCTTACACATCTCTCTTTGGACAGAAATCCTTGGCCTGGGGTTCACTGTGAATTGGCATCAGATCTTTTGGTTTTAGGGGACATGTCATTTACAAAAGGACTTTTGACTAGAACCAATCATCCACTTGAAGATTTCCTTTGCAAATGAGAACATGAAGACCCAGAGATGGGAAGGCACTGAGGGAAACCACATCTCTGCAGAGAAGCAAGCAGACAGAGGCTAGGGCAGGGATGCCCCCACCCTTTGCTGTCCAAAACTGGACTCCAGCCGTGCAGAGCAGAGTAAGGAATTCTGTTGAATAATTCCTTTATTACTAAGTGCTTTATTACTAAGGAAGGCAACTGTTTAATCACTTCTGTGCAGTGTCATTCGCTGAAAATACTTTGGATGGTATCTTTCCTTATTTTGCCATTACAATAGTCCATAGTCATATAAAATGCACAGAAATGGAAGTAATGGATAACATTCTGTCCAAAAACTTTTCTGTTTTTTCAGAATCCCTTCCTCCCCCAGACCAGGGTGGTTGTTGTGGCTACTATTCGGATGTAGCTGAAATCATACCAGGGTCTGAAAAGGTTACCTAGAATAAAACCAGAAGTGCAGTCAGATCACTTGGTCTTAAACCATTGTTCTTTGGTCTCCTGTGTTTGCAGGTTAGCTAGAACTGACCTTACTAGAGGGTTAATGATGTTTTTTTTTTTTTTTTTTGGTTTTTGGGTCACTTCCGGCAGTGCTCAGGGTTTACTCCTGGCTCTATGCTCAGAAATCGCTCCTGGTAGGCTCAGGGGACCATATGGGATGCCAGGATTCGAACCACCGACTTTCTGCATGCAAGGCAAACACCTTACCTCCATGCTCTCTCCGGCCCTGGTTAATGAGAATGTACGAGGAAAATAGAAAGCCTGTCTAGAGTACAGGCGGGGGTTGGGTGAAGAGGAGGGAGATTTGGGACATTGGTGATGGGAATGTTGCACTAGTGATGGGTGGTGTTCTTTACATGACTGAAACCCAAATACAATCATGTATACAATCAAGGTGTTTAAATAAAATATGTATTTAAAATGTTGACTTGGGCCCAGAGAGATAACCCAGAGGTAGGGCATTTGCCTTGCATGCAGAAGGATGGTGGTTCAACTCCTGGCATCCCAAATGGTCCCCCGAGCCTGTCAGGGGCAATTTCTGAGCCTAGAGCCGGGAGTAACCCCTGAGTGCTGCCGGGTGTGACCTGAAAACAAACAAACAAAAAAAAACAAAAACAAATTTAAAAGTTGACTTAAAAAAATGAATTACACAATAAAAAACTAGACTGAATTAAAACACTGGAAGGAAATTAGATTTCATCTGATACTTAATGTGCCATAAACATGGCTGGGGTTTTTGCATGTCAGCAGTAATGGTGATTTAGGATTTTATTTTTACTTTGGAAAAAGACTTTGATCTTTCCATCCTGCCCCCTTTGGAGCTTAGAAAAGAAAGCTACAGTGATGGCCACGTGGGAACATTGTCAAGCAAATCACATCAAAACTTCTAAGGGCCTTGATTACATTTTTAGATTTCTATTCAAGAGGAAATTCTTAGGAGGATGTTTTTTAGAACCTTGTTTCTTGTTTGGGGCATACATATTTTATTGAGCATTCAGCACTGGTATATAGCCTTGGTTTAGAAATTCTCAGGTTTTTGTGGGAGAAAGGCAATGTCATACCTTAAGGAATGAACAGCTTCTATTTGAGAAGTCCACTGGGTCACAGAGATTAATCTAGGAAACAGGTGGACAAGTTTATCTTTAATGTCACACATGAATCCTGAATTTTCAGTGATGTGGGATACAGCTGAGGAACTTCAGGTTATAACTTTGAGAATGAGGGTTTTGCTAAGAGAATCAGCATAGACCTCAGAGGAGTCATGAATAAAGTCTGTTTTCTTTTAGCCAACAGGGAAGAAAAATTGCTGAATTGAGTAGACGTGTCTTGTTTGGAGGGAAGCATAATTCTATCATCTGTCTTTTGATTGCTTGGTGCATGCTAGGAATCTTATTCATAGCTTTCTGTTTGCTTACATGACAGATATTATCAGTTCCTTTTTACAAAGAAGGTAACTGAGGTTAAAGTTATGGGTCATTTTTCAAGATCACATAGCATCAATTATATGTCAGGTGTGGGATTTGGACTCAGTGCCACCCTCACCCAAGGGGTCTCTCTTCCAGGTTCCTTTAAGAGTAAAAAGGCAGTGCAGCTAATGATTAGGCCAGGTCAACAGATATATATGACAATCTTTCTGGACAAACTAAGCTCTGATTGGCCATTGTAACTCCCAAACTATACACCTACTTTGATTTCACTAGAAGGTCAGGGCCACATTACAGATAATTTTAGAAAGAACTAGTGAATTGTCTATGATCCTTGTGATGCCCCCTCAAGCCCTATCATGGAGGCCTTGGTTGGTAGTTCTTTGCCACTCAGGTTCTGAATTCCACCATATCATAATGTACCAACTAGTTGACCTGACTGGCTGAGAATTGCAGAGAGTGAGCCCCCAAGGGACCTGAGTCTAGTTTGAGAGGCCCCTTTCCAAATAATTAGTGCAGCCTGCATGAAGGGACTCTAGGTTAATTGACTTCATAATACTGTATAGAGTGGAATTGAGTTGAAGAGAATGAGATGCCAAGGACTTATTAATAGGTGACTTTATCAGGATTAAATGTGATAAGGATCAGAATTGGTCTGATGGAGTTTGATGGAAGTAAGACTGCATATGAATATGTAATAGAAAATTTCAAACCTATCTAAACTAGAAAGCTGACACCCAGCTATTAACCCAAAACAAAGGCATTCCCCATCTTCCTCTCTTCCCTTATATCTCTCCTTTGATATGTAAAAGCCCACCTGGATTGGTACTTCTCTCTTTCTCTCTCTCTCTCTCTCTCTCTCTCTCTCTCTCTCTCTCTCTCTCTCTCTCTCTCTCTCTCTCTTTCTCTCAACCTTCTTCTCTCCTGGTGAATTGGTATTGGTTTAATAAAGAAAGGTTATTGGCTTAGCAGACTTAGATACCATGAGGCAAAACGGAAACCGACTCCAAGGCTCTTTCCTTACTGGTTTGGTTTATTAATTCTTTGCTGCTGCCCTTCTTTGGACCCGTCTATCTTGGGGTGGAAGTGTGGTATGTAGGGTGATTTTATAATTTGTGATTTATTTTACAAGAAAGAATGATGCAAGGAGTTTTCATATGATGATTTTATCTGATTTTGTCTATTTGTTTATCCCTTTTAATTAATTACACATACAACCCCCCCCCAATCACCACTAGTTTTCTTTGCTAGAACATTTAAAGCAAACCCAGATGTAAGATTAATTTACCTTACATCAAAATGTATATTTCGCAAGAGTATTGACATTTCCCATTATCCCTCTGGCATTATCAAAACTAGTAAGAATTCTACTTTGTAGTATTAATTCTCATGATCACTTAATACCCATGTTTCCCAAATTATCTTTCTATTGATACCTTTCCTTTTTTGAGAGAGAATCCTAACAAGGAAGGAACAATAAAACGGAGATCTCTAAGCTTATCTGGATTACTATCCTCTGTTCTGAAAAATAAAGTCACTCAATACCTCCTAGAAACCTACATTTTTGAAGGAGTGAATAAACAAAACCCCCACAACCTCACCCAAGACATGCATTCCCCATTCACCCTCCCACTCATCATTCCAATACTCTCTAGGGAGAAAGCCCCCCCCCCCAACTGGGAAATAGTGTAATGCATCATGACTCCACAAAATGCAATAAAAACCTTTCCTTAATAGACAAGAAAGTAGGCTAATTGGCTATTTGCATTATTGGAAGTAGAGTTTGGAAAAAGGAGAAAGTGATTGCACAGGAAGATGAGCACTATCTAAGAATATTTTCACTCCCAGATATTTGGAATAATTTCAAATTTCATTTGTTATAAGAATAGTACTGAAGTACTAAAGTACTGAAGTAGAAAGCCTGTCTAGAGTACAGGCCTGTGTGGGGTGGGGAGGAAGGACACTTGGGATATTGGTCATGGGAATGTTGCACTGGTGAAGGATTATACATACATACATACATACATACATACATACATACATACATACATATATATATATATTAAAAAATCAAAAAAAGAAAAGATAAGGCCCCCCAATTCTTACCACAGGCTGTGTCCTTTACACTGACTGTATAAAAAGAGAAGGTACAGTAAATGCACCCCATATACACCTCTACCCAGGCCCTTTGCCTGGTCTGTATTGTGAATTGGGGGACAAAAAAAAAAAAGAATTGTACTGAAGAATAATTCTACATTCTTGATCCAGGTTCTTTCATTGCTATTATTACTGCTATGATACTAACTACTTTATTATGCATCTCCTAAGAAGTTGTTTTCCTGCATATCCACTGGAAAGTATGATGTTCAGAACATTTAGCATTGTTTTCTTCATTTTTTTTTTTAAGTTTCTGGATTTTGGACCACACCCAGTGGTGCACGGGGGGTTACTCCTGGCTCTGCACTCAGAAATCACCCCTGACAGGCTCAGGGGATCATATGAGATGCTGGGGATCAAACCCAGGCTGGTCCTGGGTTCAAGGCAAACACCCTACCTATTGTGTTCTGGCCCCAAATATTTAGCAGTGTTAATAATAACAATTTGGGAAGGGGCCACTCTTCTTTCCAGATTGCAGGGAAAAGTCTGTGTGACTGGTACCTCGTGCCTTCTTTAGTGTTTTTGATTAAATCATCATTTGTATTTGCTCGTTTTATAGGTGAAGTTGAGGCCAAGGGAACTTCTGTAATATGACACATATTCCAATCTATCACATAAATTGAAGTTCTAGAAGCAAGACTGGGGGCTTGCTCTGAATCAGATCTGATTCCTCACAGCCCTACTCTCTTGGACTGCGAGGCTGCCTGATCAGCTCAGCCCAGGAGGGAATTCAGACTTCCAACAAATATTCTCTTCTTTCCTCTCCCTTCTCTCTAAAGTACTCAAAAGGACTGGAGAAACAGGTTGGCGGGGTTGAGCTCATACTCTGCATGCAGTAAGCCCAGGGTTGAGCCTCAGCACCACATGAAATCTCAGCACATCAGGGAGTGTATCTGGAGCACAAAGCTTGGAGTTGTACCCTAGCACCATCAGGTGTAGCCTAACCACTAACCCCCCAAACTAGTGTACTCCAAAAAAAAAATAGTTAGAATGTGAGACATAGGGGTATCAAACTAGTTAGAAACTAGAACTAAGCAGGAAAGGTTTTCACAATTCTTAGAAAATGAAGTACTTACTGGACTTGGGCCCAGAGTGATAGCACAGCTGGGAAAGCACTTGCCTCACATGCAGCCAACCTAGGTTTGAACCTCAATACCCCATATGGTCCCTGAGCACTGCCAGAAGTGATTCCTGATTACAGAGCCTGAGGTAATGCTTTAGCTCACCTGATGTGCCCCACCCTCAAAAAATAGAAATTAAAAAAAAAAAAAGAATTCACTGGACTGATAGAAGATGAAGAAATTTGTGTTATTTTTAGAGTCCTCTTATTCAACTTGACAATGACTGGTTAGGTTTAGAGAATAAGGGGTTAAATTAATGCCTCTAAATTAATCAGGGATTCAATTTAGTAAATATGGGAAATTCTAAACACTCCCTTTTTATTTTACTCTGAGTTATAAACATAAGGTCCCTCAACTGCCCTTTTATTATTACTTCTTTATGCTTTTAAATTCCTGTCTGAAAGTTCTAACATCTGGATTACCTCTAGGTCTCTTTCTCCCTCGGTTAATGGGTCATTCCCCACCCCCACTCCTATATTTTTTCCCACTCCTATTTTTTAAATGTCTTGTAATTTTTGGCTGAACAATGGACAACATCTGTAGAGCCTTTGAGAATGTGCTGCATTATCTCTAGACCTGGATGTGGACATTTATCTTCATATGCCAGTACTGAGAATGGGGCACGAATCTAGTTATAAGTTCAGCCTGTGTGTTGCTGCCGCCGCCACCTCCAATGTTCCAGCTTTCAACTCCTCCATGGTAGACAGCTGTTCCCATGTGTCTAAAGTGAGGTTGGTATACTAGAAGTTTTACCATATGCTCCTGATCCATCCTGAGCTTCCAACAATCCTGCTTCTCAGGGCCCATGGGCTAGGCCCCTTTATCCAGTTCTTGTCCCCATGTTCATGGTAGAGGTGCTTGTTAGTTGGTACCTAGCTCCAGCTTTGGTTTTGTGAGGGGAGGATTTTCTCGGTGCCCCTGTAGCCCCTTCCCATGCCAGCCCAACTTTTACCTTGACTCTTATTTGGTCTTGCGATGGTGACCTATCTGTCCTGGCCTCAAAGGGCAACTTCCTACAGATGTTTTCCTTCCCCTGAGCAGCAAAGCTCTGCTGACCCTCTTACCCTAGGACTAGTAGCTTCTGCCCTCTCCCTCAGAGGCAGCTGCTTTTACTCTCACCAATACAGTGGTTCTTGGGGCCTGGACTGTAGTAGGCCCCTCACCTTCCCCAGCAGCTGTCAGGCAGGCCAGGGAATTGGATGGAGTTCATGCCTCTTCCTACAATCCCATGTCACTGAGGACACTTTCTTCAGTCCCCTACCTTTCCTCAGTCCCTCTCAGAGACACTCACAGGAGACTTGAAGCAAAGCATTTTCTCTGAACTTTCTGGGTATGGTACCTGGACACAGCAGCCCTACTCAAATTGGTGATTTCTCCCTCTCTGCTTCAAAGTGTTTCTGTCCCTCCACCGAGGGAGTTGGCGCTTCATGGAATTGATGCATTTACTGTCTCAGCACTCCAAGGGTCCCAGTAAAGTTGTGATGTCCAATGTAATCAGACTTGCTCTTTTCACTGAAGGGATGGATGGGGGCTGGCATATTTCCTGCAGCCTAAGTCTCCACTGAACAATCTTAATGTCATGGGTGTCTCCAGACTGCAATTTCCTCAGTGACATGAATTTTATGATCTCTGGTTTGGATTGTATTCAAGTAACAGGAATATGTGCTGCAAATACAATGTTGGAGTTTTTTCTTACTTTTTTCCTAAGATTTTATAATTGGCTCTCCTATATTGAATTTAATAGCTCTTTCTTTCTTCTTTCCTTCTTCCTTCCTTTCTTCCTTCCTTCTTCCTTCCTTCCTTCCTTCCTTCCTTCCTTCTTTCTTTCTTTCTTTCTTTCTTTCTTTCTTTCTTTCTTTCTTTCTTTCTTTCTTTCTTTCTTTCTTTCTTTCTTTCTTTCTTTCTTTCTTTCTTTCTTTCTTTCTTCTTCTTCTTCTTCTTCTTCTTCTTCTTCCTTCCTTCCTTCCTTCCTTCCTTCCTTCCTTCCTTCCTTCCTTCCTTCCTTCCTTCCTTCCTTCCTTCCTTCCTTCCTTCCTTCTTTCTTTCTTTCTTTCTTTCTTCTTTTTTTAATTCTTTATATAACTCCACTTCACTGAATTTTTACCAACTTACCACTTAGAGCTTATGTCAGCAGCAACGTGTATTGTTTACATAGTACAACAAAGTTTGTACTCATGCTTTTATCCGTTTACATGATATTTAATTAACTTCATAATTAAATCAACAAGCACAAACAAAATGCATCACATGTATTGGAGACAAACATGAGGTTGGGGGCAGTGAAAAGCTCAGCTGGCATAAGCAGACAATTGGGATACTTCACGTCCCAAAAGAGAATGGATTCTGATACATTATCAACACAGCATGGGAAGAGTATATTTTGCCTGAAGCAAGCACTTGTTAGGACAAACTGCACTCTTCATGATCTTGAATATTTCATTATTTCTTTTCCAGTGATTATTTTTCAGACACCTCTTAAAGTTTCAGACTTTAACTTCCTTTCTATTAGGGTGTTGGCAACTACCCAGGATGTCTGTTCAAATTCCATAAACATGGCTTTAGCCCTCCTCTCTGCTACCAGAGAAAGTGAAATCTGATGGACACATACAGGAACTGGAATTTTGAACTGGATGGTTGAGAGCTGTGTCTTTCTATCTAGCTTGTTTTTCTGTGGATAGTCGAGGGAGAGGTAGACATTTGTCCATGAAAGTACGTTGCTTTAAAAGTTTTTAATGTTCCTTTATCAGTACTGTGCTTATTATTAGGAAAATACAAATCAAAACTTCATCAAGATATCACCTCAGGGCTAAGGGGAGAAAGGCCTATAACACAAAGATCTTAATAAGCACGTATTGCTGATGTGGAGTAAAAAATGGCTCCCACCACATACACTGTTGAGGGGAATGTAAATTGGTTCAGTCCCTGGGAAATGTAGTCTGAAGGCTTATAAGGATGCTAGAGAAAGACATACCATAGGATCCAGCCACTCATTCCACTTCTCAGGAGCTGTCTAAACACTATAAAAACATTAAATTTTAAAAAAGGATATAGTTACTCCTCTATGTATTGCTCTGCTTTAACAGTAGCCAAGATTTGGAAACAGCCAAATTGACTAACAACAGAAGTGTGGATAAAGGTGTGGAATATACATATGATGGAATGTAATATGTGGATATGATATATGGACTATTATAGAATATGTGGAATATATCTATATATGGAATGTAATATATCTTGAATATATAATAATACTTGATATATTATATATGTTCCATATATCAATTTCACATATTATATGTCATATGTATCCCATATAGTATATATGGAATCAAATATGGACATATAAAATTTTATATGGAATATAATATGATAAAATACTCAGCTATAAGAAAAGATAAAGTCCAACAACTTGCTCTTCAGTCAGTGAGAACTATTCCTGAAACATTTGCTGCATTACACTAATAAGGAAGAATATTTCAGGGAATATTCCACAGGATACTTTGGAAAAGAAATCTTCCTTTCACTCTGCTTCCTGCCCTCAGATTCTGCCCCCCACCCTTGTCCATTCCCAAGGCTTTTGTCACAAAAGGCTGGGGGGGGGGGGCCGGGCGGTGGCGCTGGAGGTAAGGTGCCTGCCTTACCTGCGCTAGCCTAGGAGACGGACCGCGGTTCGATCCCCCGGCGTCCCATATGGTCCCCCAAGCCAGGAGCGACTTCTGAGCGCATAGCCAGGAGTAACCCCTGAGCGTTACCGGGTGTGGCCCAAAAACCAAAAAAAAAAAAAAAACAACAAAAAAAAACAAAAGGCTGGGGGACACTCTCTTTCGAGTGGTTGGGACGTGGGTTGTGGGACCCTCCTTGTGGTCTGCACTCCTTATTGACTCCCATTTCCTGCAAAATCTTCAGAGCAAACTTTGCCCATTGACAGCAGCTGTAAATGGAATTGCATGATGCTTTCATGGAGAACAGGAACCAACTAAGAGGGCACTGCCTTCGTATTTGGACCTTTGTTATGACTCCCCATAGTCACCCATGGTGAAAATACAGCTGTTCCCCCAGTCCCAAATCTGGTGACCCACCCCAGCATCATTCAAAGGCTCTTCGCTCCCAAGTCCTTTACCAACACTCAGCTTTGTCAGGAACTCGGAGCAACTGAAGACCTCAAAATCTCTCTGCACTCATGTACCCCAAGTGCCTGCTTCCTCAGAAGGGAGTGGGTTAAGAAGGGAGTGATTTAAGGACAAAACTATCCCATCACAGCCTGGCTGCATGCCCCCAGGACCTAGAGCACACCTAGGTGAAGGATTGGGGCCTCCCAGATTATTCAATGCCAGGATCTTTCCAAGATCAGCTTCTTGGTCTACAGCTTCGTTCTAGGATTTGGCAGCATCAGTTCCAGTAAAAGCTGATTTGTTTCTGAGCTTCCAGGAGGAGCTGTTTCAGCCCACAGGTGGGGGCTCTACAGACTCACAAATTGTGTGGTGACAATGAAGGCAAAGCATGCCCAGGGTGTTTGATAGGTTTTTGCTTGTTCTTTGTGCCAAATCTGAGACTTGGGGCTTGGGGCTACCCCGACTCAATAATCAGGGTTCACCCTGGTCATGCAGGGGACTATGCAGAGCTGGTGAGCAAACATGGATCCCTGCATGCAATGCTTATTCTTGGCCCCTTAAGCTCTACAACCCCCCATATGGTACTTTTTCCCAGGGGGCCTCCCAAACAGAGCTCATAGTGGCCAACGGCCAACTAAACTGGCAGTTTGATGCAAGGGTGTTGCAAAGATTCTCTGTGCTGAGGATTACTCAGGCTTACCTGGTTCTGCTCTGAAAACCTCCAGGGGTCTACTCAGCAGTGCTTAGGGTTGAATCCTTCAATGTTCAGAAGATTAAGTGGTGACAAGAATTAAACTATTTTGGGCAAAGGCTAATCAGTGCCCTAACCACTAGACTATCTCCCTAGCCTCAGGTATTTGAAGTCAAGGAGAGAGGAGTCCGCCTTAGGAGTACTTCATTATGTAACAGAGGGCAGGGAACACATTTAATTCATTCTAAGATCCCTGGCATGGCTTTGAAATGCCTGAAATGTCCTTCCTTTCACCAAGAAACAAACCACTGGCTGCAGATTTGATGGGTATAATGACATGCTTGGTGAAACAAGAGTCCAACGTCAGGTTGATACTCCAGCACCAAATTCCCAGGGACTAGCTGTTGCTATAGTTTCTGCAACTCCAGGGCCTGACTTGCTTGCAGTGTTGGACTCTCTCAAATCACTTATTTGGACTCAGGCTCACACCACAGACAGACCAGGCAAATGCGAGCTGAGGAGTGCACAGATCATGCTCCTTCTGACATCCGAGGTCAGCAAACACACAGCTGCTGTACAACAAGGGTGTTCCTCAGAAAAGCCACATACGTAGCCTTGTGAGGCCACACATAAGATTTGAGTTCTGTCCTTGTCTATGGAAATCTTTTCAAAAGATACCCGTGTGCTTGCATTTTAATTCAGCACATAGCAAATGAATTTACCCTTTTGGAGAATGTTTAAGGGCTGTGGTTCAGGGTTATTTCTCCACTGTTATGGCTTGTCTCCAGCTCTCACTAGGTCCCCTGTGTGACCTCCCAGCTTGGATTGGGGGCTCACTCTCTGTACTATTTATCCGGCCCTTCCCTTGATAAGATGCTAATCTAAGTGTTGCTGTGTCCCTTGTAGCTATCAACCACCTTTTGTAGAGGTCAACACCTGTAGTTGGTGGACTTTGAGGGCAAGATTCCTTTGATTATGTGAGTGAATACCATGCTGTGGGTTGAAAGTTTTTGTTTTTCTGTAAAAGTTCTGTTTAGTAGCAATGACATGTTAGTTTTGCAATAGTTGAATTAAAAGAGCAGGGGCTGGAGAGATGGCGCAGCAGTAGGGCATTTGCCTTGCATGCCTGCTGATCTAGGATAGACTTCAGTCCAATCCCCCGGTGTCCAATATGGTCCCCCAAGCCAGGAGTGATTTCTGAGCACATAGCCAGGAGTAGCCCCTGAGCATCACCGGGTGAGCCCCCCCCCCCAAAAAAAAATAAAATAAAAAAAAGTTTTTCAGAGCAAGCACTAAAATTCCCAGAGAAGGGAGAAACTGCCTCTAAACCATAACATTAACCTGGGATTCTTGCCAGTCTTTCAGTCCCTTAGTTCCTTCAGCAAGCATCTCTTTTTCCCTCTCTGTGCATCTCCCTGTTGCTGCCCCTCTCACCTCCTACTGGCCCCGTTTGGCAAATGCTAACTAATATCCTGGTTCTGGCAGTTATTCTGACAGTATTATAGGGTTGTTTTTGCAGAAAAGCCTAGTGCCCCACCCCAGCTCCCCCATTCTGTTATCCTTCTTTATTAATTCCCAATTACTTGATTTGGGGGAGAACATTTATAAATGATGTTTTGGAAACTTTTTTCTCTTGTACCTTGCTGTTTGTTTATAGAAATGTACCGAATTTCTTTGTGATGATTATGAAGACTGCTATCTTATTGCGTGACTAGTTGTCTCTGGAGTTTTGGGTGAACTCTGACCCTGTCATTTCCCCTTTTTTAATGATGGTTTTATTTTGGGAACCAGGACTGGCCTCCTAGAAACTGTTTGGAAGAATTCCTGTTCCTTCAATTTTTATTTATTTATAATCTGGGAATAGGAAGTATGTCCCCTTTGAAAGTTCACGAAAATTCACTATTGAACCCATCTAGACCTCAAGCTTATGTTTGGGGGAGACTTGATTCCTGTTTTAATCTTTCTGCTAGTCTGTTCAGGTGTTCTACATTCTTGTGATTGAGTTTTGTGAGACTGTAGGATTGTCTAAAATTTTATTCACTTCTAGGTTCCCTGAGTTCAGGATATAAACTTGTTCATTGTATTCTCATAGGTTGGAAATAAAAAAAAACTCTCTTTTGAATTTCTGTGGTGTCTGTTGTGATGTCTCTCCACTTCTGTTTGGATTTATTGGTTCTCTCTCTTTTGGAGGTTGGGGGATACTACCAAGTAGTTTTCACAGCAGTGGAAGCTGGGTCTCCCATCTAAGAATGTTCTCCAGCACACTAAACTATCTCTTTATTCCTCAGTTCCTTTTTCTAAAGGCAGCCACCATGCTTGTTTGTGTGCCTTCCATTCTCTTACACATAACAACAAACAAAATGACAACCACTCACCATTGATAATTAACAAAATAATGGCTCTAGCACCTCATCAGGAATATCTGTAAGTTTAACTGACTTGTTATTTTCCATGAGCTTATGGCAAAGAGTGAATGTAAATGATTATTTTATGATCAATGCTAATTCTATGCCACCACTGCTTTGCACTGTTAGGTCAGTTCTTAACCTAATTGTTACCCCAATCTGGGGGAGGAATGCTCATTCTAAGACTCTCAATTATATCTGAAACCACTTGTAAGCCTGAGACCAGTAAAGTCTTTCATCTGTACAGACAGAAATGTGATAAAGTATAATTGGCTAATTATGAACTGTAAGAGTAACAACAATCATACTAAGGTAGTGCAATTGTGACAATATTTTTTGGGGGGGCACACCTGGTGATGCTTAGGGATTATTCCTGGCTATGTGGTCAGAAATCGCTCCTGGCTCGAGGAACCATATGGGATGCTGGGGTATTGAACAGCATTCTTTCCTAGGTTAGCACGTGCAAGGCAAATGCCCTCCTGCCTCCGCCACTGCTCTGGCCCCATAACAATATTTTTTTTTTACTGAAACTATGGGAATCCTATGTCCCTCTCAAATCTTCTTGAACATAGATACTTGATAACCTGGACCCTACTAATAGGTACTAGATGATAAGATCCTATAAAGTTAAATATTAATTTGTAGAAACCGTCAATGATTTTTGGTCAGTAAATATGTTAACAATCTAACAATATTTCATTGATTGAAATCTCAAATAAAATTTTAATCTCTCAACCAGACCAACAAAGCAATTGGCAAAGTAGTTAATAAAAAATAGCCACAAACATAGTACAGCAGGGGTGGGAGGGGCACTTGCTTTGCATCTTGATGTCCTGGGGTTTGATCCCCAACACATCATATCATTCCTTGACCCCCCACCAGTAGTGATCCCTGCCTGAACACAGTGGCAGATGCCTTGTGCACAGCTGGATATGGTCCCCCCAAACAAACAAAACCCCAAAGAGATTTTTTCTTAAAATATAGAGGGATCCTTATTCCCTCAGTAATTTGTTTACATTAATAAATAAGAATAAAATGACAAGAAAACTAAAGAGCAGGCCGGAGAGATAGCATGGAGGAAAGGCGTTTGCCTTTCATGCAGGAGGTCATCGGTTCGAATCCTGGCATCCCATATGGTCCCCCGTGCCTGCCAGGAGCAATTTCTGAGCCTGGAGCCAGGAATAACCCCTGAGCACTGCCGGGTGTGACCCAAAAACCACAAAAAAAAAAAAAAAAAAAAAGAAAAGAAAAGAAAAGAAAAGAAAGAAAAAAAGAAAACTAAAGAGCAGAACAGTGATTGAGAGCATATATTTGATAGACCTTTATTTCTAAATATGCAGTTTTATTTTTACTGAAAAAAATCTTATTAACATTTTGCTTTTTTTCTTCTCTCCTAGATATTATGAGAGAAATTATAAAGAACAAATTTGGATTCAAATCAACTAATCTTAACCAGGTAATTTTTATTGACATTTGTTATATTTAAAAATATGAAGAAAACTTTGGGTTAACTTAGAAGAAAATCTTTGAACAATTGGTTTTTTAATTTAGTAATCTTTTTTTCACTAACAGCTGTTATGGAATATTGAATGCCTTTGTAAATCACATTTGAACTACAGAAGAAATTTCAGAAGTGATATTTGAAGGGATTTTCATCTTGCTAAGCTGTTACTTAAAAATTGTCTTAAAAGAAATATGCTATTTATCTTTTTAGCCAAGTGAGAAGAACTCAAGAGAGGTGTGAAGAGTCCTCAAAAACAGGAATGTGACTTTGATTACAATAACTTTTTTTTGGGGGGGGGCACACCCGGTAACGCTCAGGGATTACTCCTGGCTATGCGCTCAGAAGTCGCTCCTGACTTGTGGGACCATATGGGACGCCGGGGGATCGAACTGCGGTCCGTCCTAGGCTAGCGCTGGCAAGGCAGACACCTGACCTTTAGAGCCACCACGCCGGCCCAAACAAAAAAATTTTTTTTTGGTTTGGTCACACCCGGCAGTGCTCAGGGGTTCCTCCTGGCTCCACTCTCAGAAATCGTTCCTGGCAGACACAGGGAACCATATGGGATGCCGGGATTCAAACCACCGCCCTTCTGCATGAAAGGCAATTGCCTTACCTTCATGCTATCTATCGAGCCCCTTGATTACAATAACTTTTTATTGGTATGTGTGCGCACTTGATGAGAATTGGCAAGGACATGAAGATGTGGAGACCTAAGGACTAAATCGCAGAGACTGTTTCTAAGAAGACCTTTGCTTCTATGTTGATAATAAAATTAGCACATTGGGTCCATAGAGCTAATTTAGTGGTGAAGCCACATATCTGCTATGCAACCAATGCTGGTTCGAACCTCAGCACCACATGGTCCCCTGAGCACTGCAGGAAACAACCCTTGAGCTCTGTTGCATGTGGCCCAAATTCCCCATTCCAAAATGAGTGTGTCGCTTGCTCTGTGCTCAGAAGGCCAGCCAGTCTAACCAAGCCTGGGTGGAGGTAAGGGTGCTCGTTTGGATTCAGGTCTCAGGATGGGAGGACCCAGAGGTTCCCCTGAACAGGGTGACAATTGTGATCTGGAGTTGTCATTTGTCATCTGCAAAGGCTTTTTCATCTCATCAATCCTGGTGGTTGGTTTGGTAGTCAACGTGGAGTCTCTATAAAACTGAGTGTCTCTGCTTTCCTACTTTTTTCCAATAGAAAGAAAAACAGTCTCCTTGTTCCTCTTCCCCTCTTTTTCCTTCTCCCTCTCTCTTTTCTCCTCCCTCTCCCTCCCCCACCCCTCTCTCTGTCTGTCTCTCATGCTACTTTAAGACCTCCAAAAAAAAAAGAGAGAGAGAGAGAGAGAAAGAAAGAAAGAAAGAAAGAAAGAAAGAAAGAAAGAAAGAAAGAAAGAAAGAAAGAAAGAAAGAAAGAAAGAAAGAAAGAAAGAAAGAAAGAAAGAAAGAGAAAGAGAGAGAGAAAGGAAGGAAGGAAGAAAAGGAAGAAAGAGAGAAAGGAAGGAAGAAAAGGAAGGAAGAAGGAAGGAAGGAGGTAGGGAAGGAGGAAGGGAGGGAGGAAGGAAGGAAGGAAGGAAAAGGAAAGAAGGAAGGAAGGAAGGAAAAGAAAGAAAAGAAAGAAAAAGAAAAACAGACAAAATGCACAGGGGTCAGAGTGCAAGGGAATCCCAGGAATGAACCAAATCCTGTGCCCCATGTGGAACTGAGGGCTATTCCTTCTAGTTACCTAAAGATAAGAGGTTCAATCAAGAAAAGGCCCCATAGTATTAGATGAATTTGGGAGGGGGACTTTGTGATCATTGGGTAAACATTGGGGGGGTATATTAGTCCAGGATGTCCCCTGAGCGGGGAAGTAGGGAGATGCTAGCTAGGGCCCAGGGTGTGGGCCAAACCACCTGCCATATAGGCCTATGAGATTCATTCCACAGGGAAGAGGGCCACAGAATCCACCTGCTTAGCCCTTGACAAGAGGAATACATTTGGGCTATCAAAGATGAAAGAGGGCTGGGTAAGGACACTTGGGGGACGTCAATCCCTCTGAGCATCAGACCTTCAGTGACTCTGGGAGATGCCTCTGGGCAGAGTCAAAGGTCCCAGGAATTAGATGCTGAGGAGGCACCATGAGGCTCTGAGGAAATTTTCAGAGCACAATGCTCTGAAGGTAGACATGAACGGTAGAGGTTAGGAAGGAAAGGCTCTAACATCTAGAAACAGAATAGCTTCCCAATAAACAGTCATTGGGTCAAAATGAAAAATTAGAAATCAAAATGTGCGTGGTAGCCCCATTTTCCAATTATTAAACCATCCCCGATACTGTTCCATCATATCTGTGGAGATGTAACATCTGAGGTAGAGTTTTCCAGACTTGGTTTTCCTGGCCAGGCTTGGCAGTATAATTAGATTTTATTTTTACCAGAGAACATTTGGAAAGTCCATTCTAAGGCTCCCAAATTTTTCTGTCTCCCTTCCTACTCACAGCACCTCTCTCTTTCGGCCAGGGCTAGGGTCAACATGATGAAATTTGGCTTCACGGGAAATGGGGGATGCTTGGTCTCAGGCTACAGGCCACTCCCTCCCTCAGTTTATCCACTTACCTTATTCTGGTTGGACATGTGTGGTTTGCCAGGCCCAAGACCTAGCATTTGGGAGAGTCGACCATGTCAAGTCATGGCTTCATGGGGCAGGTGGAGAGATCTGTGGAAGCACGAGGAGGTGGGATACACCCCAGACCTGCACGCTGCTGGTATCAAGGCTGGTTTCCTGGAAGAAGCACACCCATTTCTAGACTTGGGTTTTCATTGGGAAAAGTGACTGGAAGAATGTTCTCCACAGGAAGACAAGAAGACAACAGCATAAGAGGGCTCACATTCTATAGGGAGGGTAAGCGGTGCTTTCTGAAAGTGAGAAAGAGAAAGAGATATGAAGAGAGAAAGCCAGATTAATTAATACAGAAATACATTAAGAAACATGAATTGGGGGCCAGAGATATATAGCACAGTTTGCTTTGCAAGCAGCCGGTCCAGAATGGACAGTGATTTGAATCCCAGCATCCCATACAGTCCCCCGTGCCTGCCAGGAGCGATTTCTAAGTGCAGAGCCAGGAGTAACTCCTGAGTGCTACAGGGTGTGACCCCCAAAACAAACGAACAAGCAAAAAAAAAAAAAAGAAAGAAAGAAACATGAATTGGTCCCACAGAGGGCACAGCAGTAGGGCATTTGCTTTGCATGTGCAAGGAGGCCCTGAATTAGATTTTGCCAGCACCACAACCAAATTGAACTGCAATTGATAGAAATCCTTGGAATTTTTTAATTTTTATTTATTTATTTATTTATTTATTTATTTATTTATTTATTTATTTATTTATTTATTTATTTATTGCATTTTGGGACACACCTGGCAGTGCTCAGGGGTTAAAGCTGGATCTGCACTCAGAAATCTCTCCTGGTGGGCTCAAGGGACTTTATGGGATGTCAAGATTGAACGTGGGTTGGCCAAGTGCAAGGCAAATACCCTTCCTACTGTACTATCACTCCAACCCCTGAATTCTTGGACTTTTATTAAGCCTGGAATGATATCACCAAGATTTTATTTTAGAAATGATCTTTGGGAGAATGCTGACTCTCTGACTCTGGGATCCTGTGCACCCACTCAATCTATTTCATGGGGTTCACTTGCTTTTGGTGCATCAACATCTATAACCTTCATCCTTGAGTTTCCCTGATTCACAAACTGAAGGAAAATTTCTCAGGAAATCCAGTGTCAGCCCGAATTGTAATTCCAGAGCTTGACTCCGTCCAAAGGGCTGTTTCTCTAATCAGTGCTCAAGTTTCATAGCCCTCTCTTGGGCCAGCCCTGTGCTCGCTCGCATGTCTCACTGTGGAAAATTCTGTTTTCTCTGTCATGGCTAATGAGACCCTTTCTGTTTTTGGATTCCATGCTATCTCTGCTTGCACAAACTCCTGCAACTCCTCTGACCTCCGCAGCCAGAAACTGCATTCTTGATTCTAAAGGTAAAACCTGAGTCTGCCGTGTTGTTTCCCTTTGTCTAGAGCCAGAGAGCCAGTAGTGATCTGCTTCTTTCTGATCCTGATGGAAGTTCATTTGTTCTTTTTTGCATGTTTTTGAATTGAGGGGACTTGAGTGTGAATGCCTCTGTGTTCCCACATGTGCCTCTTTCACGCCCACCACCATTTGCCCATTACTTTCCCCTAAGGAGACACTGGGCCAGACATTTCTTCTTCATATTCATCTTCTCCACCATTAAAAGGGTGATTTTAATTTTGGTTTGTTTCTTTGTTTGGGGGCCACACTCAGTGATGGTCTCAAGGTCTATTCCTGGCTCTGTGCATGGGAGAATGGGAAATGGGGGAGCACTCCTAGAAGTGACCAGGAGAAGTTATTATTCCAGGGGTCAAATCCAGACTTCCTCCAGATAAAGCATGCTCTCATGCCTTCTCAGCTATCTCCTGACACCCCCCAACACAGCTTTTGAAAATACATTTTGGTCTTCTCCTTCTATGTAATCCATCACTGATATATCCAGTATATCAATATAATATATCCAATAATTTACTACCCTGTCATAATATCCAATAATTTACATCCCTGTCAGACAATTAAAGTAACTCTCAGCATGACACAGCTGGTATTTGATGTAATATTTAAGTAACCCTGCAAAGGCCCTATATCCAACATAAAGCTTTGAAGTGGAAGTCAGGGCCCTGAAAATGCTTCAGTCTGTGTCCTCCACTGAATTTGGATTCAGTGTCTGCTGGAATTCAGACAGGTGTTTACATCCTTTTAAGAATAGTAAATAGGAGACTGGAGAGACAGCACAGCAGGAAAAATATTTGCTTGCTTGTGGCTGAACCACAAAAAAATAGTAACTAAGGGCCAGAGCAATAGTACAGTTGTTAGGGCATTTGCCTTGCATGCCACTGAGCTGGGTTCATTCTCATTTGGGATCCCATATGGTCTCTGAGCCTCACCAGGAGGAATTCCTGAGCAATGAATTATGAGTAACCCCTGAACACCACTATGTATGGCCCTAAAACAAAGCAAAAAGAATAATGAGTAACAGGCTGAAGAGTTAGTACAGCAGGTCACACTCTTGTTTTGCATGCAGCTGATTTATGTTCAATCATATAGAGTACCCCATATGATACCCTAAGCCTGACAGGAATGATCCCAGAGCACAGAGCAAGGAATAGGTCTCAACTCTCACTGGTGGGATCCAAAACAGACAAAGAAATAAAGGATAGTACCTAACAGTCTGGGAAGATTGTTCAAATGTTTGAGTGCACTAATTATGTGTGAGCAGCCCCAGTACCCCCACACTCCAGAATGGTCAAGCATGACTTTCATAAGAATAAAACATTTGTTGATGAGTCATCGCAAAATATGGATAAGTAAGATTTGGGGATTATGTGTCTGGCACTGATTTTTTTCAATTTGTCTATTGTGGAATGAAAATAGGGATCCAGGTGGTCAGGGGGTGGGGCTCAGAGTCAGTGGGGTGACTTGAGTGGGGGGAGCTGCAGCCATTTCTTTCGCCTGTGTTGTCCTGTTGAGTGTCTCTGCTATACAATTTCCATGTGTACCAGCTCGACGCTCATATGCATTTGCCCCCAGAGTTCTTTGCTTTTGGCTGTATGCGCACTGTGTGCCTGGCACCTGGCCAAGGTTTTCTGCCTTAATGTAGGCCATTATCTTCCCTTCTCCTCATGCTTCTGTGGCCAATGCTAATGTGTCATTTCTCCACTGTAGGGAACAAGAGGCCCCTGCTGGGATTTAAAGTGGATCCTCTGATTCTGAGCCCAGTGCTCTTTTCTCTAGACATCTCGTTTGAGCCAAGGAATGAGATATGTTTGGTCTGACTCTGCTCAGTGAGCCTTCCGAATGTCATTGCTCTCTGGCTCTCCCATTGCTTGGTTGCCAGCAGCTGATCTGCCATTTTCTCACACCCTCTGATAAAAGCTTGCCCTTTTTGTTACTCTGGCACATGCATGACTTGGAGCACTTGTGATTTTCATCTTCTAGTTGTATGCTTTCTGCATTCCATCCCAAAGAAAGCAAGTCAGGACCAGAAACATGGGCTTTGGGGTTTATGATTATGGAGAGCTGGCCCATAGAAACTTTTTTTTATAAATAAATTATTTTACAGCTTTAATAATTTTTATATATTTTATTTAAACACCTTGATTACATACATGATTGTGTTTGGGTTTCAGTCATGTAAAGAACACCACCCATCACCAGTGCAACATTCCCATCACCAATGTCCTAAATCTCCCTCCTCCCCACCCAACCCCTGCCTGTACTCTAGACAGGCTTTCTATAACCCTCATATGTTCTCATTATTACGATAGTTCAAAATGTAGTTATTTCTCTAAATAAACTCATCCCTGTTTGTGGTGAGCTTCATGAGGTGAGCTGGAACTTCCAGCCCTTCTCTCTTTTGTGTCTGAAAATTATTATTGCAAGAATGTCTTTCATTTTTCTTAAAACGCATAGATGAGTGAGACCATTCTGCATTTTTTTCTCTCTCTCTCTGACTTATTTCACTCAGCATAATAGATTCCATGTGCATCCATGTATAGTAAAATTTCATGACTTCATCTCTCCTGACAGCTGCATAATATTCCATTGTGTATATGTACCACAGTTTCTTTAGCCATTCATCTGTTGAAGGGCATCTAGGTTGTTTCCAGAGTCTTGCTATGATAAATAGTGCTGCAATGAATATAGGTGTAAGGAAGGGATTTTTGTATTGTGTTTTTGTGTTCCTAGGGTATATTCCTAGGAGTGGTATAGCTGGATCATATGGGAGCTCGATTGGCCCATAGAAACTTAAGGGCTGTCCAATTCACGTGTCGCCATGCCCAGTCTTGTGGACACATAGTAGGAGGTGCCACTTATGAAGTTACTCTGTCACAGTCACTCATCATACAAGATCTACAGTTTATATTAATAACCTTATTAGTCTTACACGTGTCATAATAACCTTATAAATTATGCACCATTATTTCCAGCATCTGATGGGGGGAAACCCAAACCTCTTATCCAGAAAGACCTCTTATCCAGAAAGTCTTAACTTTCGGGGAGAGTGTGTGTGTGTTTTCAGATCTATCCCTGAGGCTCTTGTACTTAACTATGAATTTTTCATGTATTGTTTCCATCCAAATTGCTTTTAACTCTTCCTGTCTGAGCAAGACATACTGTGCTAAAATTCAGACCTTCTCCTGTCATCCTATGTTCCTGGGAGGAAAGTACCTTAAGTGTGGATAGTTCGATAAGCAAATACTTCTGCCAACCTTGGTGATGCCATTTGAAAGCAAGCAAAATACCTCTGAGGTCTGAAGTGACCCATGTGCAATTTGGCCCTGCATTTTGATGTTTTTCCTTGAGAGTCGAAGGAAGTTAGTCCAACCCCTGACTCCGATTCTAATGAATCACATCTTTGTTTCTCAAAAGAGTTTCAAAACGGGAAATGATCAACACATTGAAATTCAGTTCACGAAGTCAAATATCTTATTGAAAATGAAGTGTATGCCCTGGGTGAAGGTGTCATTTGGTATGACATGTAACCAGCTGTGTCCCCCTCTACCCCCATTCACTCTCTTGCAGGTTGTTCACTATGAGCTCGGGATCCTTATTTGTGCCATCCTGGGACTGATCTTCATCATCCTCATGCCTATAGTGGGGTTTTGCTTTTGTGTGTGTCGCGTCTGTAACAAGTGTGGTGGGAAAATGCACCAGCGGGAGAAAGAGCAAGGACCGTACCTGCGACGCAACTATGCCATCTCCCTCTTAGTGCTCTCCATCATCATAAGGCAAGTAGAACTTTGGACGCGCATTGGTCGTATGTCAGGTTGATGAGGAATATGCCGTGTCTCACCCCTAAGTCCTGGAGTGAAAAAAAAAAAGAGCAACAACCATGGCCCCTACAGAGCAAAAAGAGGGAGAGCAGATGTGTTGGTCCATTTCCCTCAAAGGTGTCTCCATTGTCAGAGTTCATGGTTCCCCCAAGTGAGTTAGCTAGCATCTCACTTCCATGATAACCCAACCCTCTGTCCTGTGTTGATTCTTGAAGAGCAGTAGTCTCTCCTTCCTTGGTTTTGCTCTCAGGTAACTCCTAGGAAGCCTATGGGAAGATTTAGCAAGTATTTATTAGTTAATTGGTATCTAAGGGGATCTTGAGAAATAGGAACAATCCCTGACCTATGGGAGCTGAGAATCCAATCATATAAATGATACCACAGCCAGTATTCTTGAATTTGCCATGAAGACTCTACCTTTTCATGAAGTTTTCAAATATACTTTATGATTCGGGATGATAATGTGCCTCATATGTCATGATATTGGCCCCTGAATATGACCTGTGGTCTTTGCTCTATGTCTCCTCCTTCATTCACTCATTTATTCAGTTAGTGGATGTCAGTCATTCTAGTGGCAAAAGTGAAGTGCTTGAGACAGGAGGGTTGGGCAGTTGCCTTAACATTTTCTTTGCCACTTTCTCCAGTCAGATCATTGAATTTGTGGTCATATGCTTTTAAAATGTTTTTCTACATTTACTGGTACAAGAATTTAATGAGAAACCAGAGCACAGTAGATAGGGTGTTTGCCTTGCACACAGCAGACCCCAGTTCAGTCCTCTATATCCCGAGTACTGCTAGGAGTAATTTCTGAGTGTAGAGCCAGGAATAGTCCTTGAGTATCACCAGGTATGGCCCCAAAACAAAATAAAACAAAACAAAAAAGGACAAAACAAAAAATGAATTTAAGAAGAAAACAATCCAACAACATGTAAGCAGGTCTCCCCTCTGAGTTTTTAGCTATGAGCCCAAGAGGATAAGCCAACAGTGAAGGTATGTATAACTGAGAGTTTGGTATGAAAGGTCACTGGAATGTGGTTTGCTCTCTGGGCAGCCCTAGGAAAGAGCCCTGGGGAGAGACAAGGTGATAAAGGCAGGTTACAGGCTATCTTGTAGAACCAACTGAGAGCCTATGACAAAAAAAAAAAAAAAGAAATTCCAGAACAGAGAGACCCAAACCCTGGGCATCTATTACATGGCTCCCCTCAGGCTGGTCTGGCCATGTTTGTGCCACAATGATGCCACCAGGAAGGAAGATGACTGCTTGGTCTGAACATAGAAGGAATTCTTGGGATCCTTGCTCAAGAAAGTTTGTGCCTGATGTCGGCAGAAATGAAAGCAGAGCTTCAAACACTCAGAAATAAAGTTCCATCTTATGTCTTTATTCTAGCCTCTCTTCTCTGGGCTAGAGCAGAAGACTTATACAAAAATTTTTGGCAAGGCATCATAATTGCATATACAACCATTTAGTTTTCTCACTGGGCCCTAGACATAATGCCCTGGACAAACTACATGTTTATCTTTACCGACTGAGTTACCGACCAAGGGCAAGGCATAGCCCCCAGCCTCCATGATCCTCCAGCAAGGTCAGTTCCCAGAGACTGACTATAGTTTTGGCCTTGTTTCAGTTCATGTATTGAGAACTGAGGCTTGAAATATTAATCTTGATATGACTGCATGTAGGCTAACAGCAAAGCTAGATTTGAGAGTGTAATTATTCCGTAAGACTTTAAATAAAGAGTACTTAAATCTACACAAATGTTCCTAAAAAGGTGTGCTTATATAAATCTGAGTAATCTTTAAGAGAAGCTCTAAGAAAAGTTTTTAGAATGTTACTGAAGTTATATCTTAAATAATATTTATGCTACATCCCCCTTCTTCCTGAGTGCCTCATGGACAGGCGACCAAGGTTTTTCATACCTGTGAGTACAAGATTACTCTCCTAACGTCCTCCCCTACAGGTGCTACTTTTCAAACTCCCTCTCTGTGAGTACAGGCAGCTTTGAAAAGATCCTGCACTAGTCGACAGCTTTGAAAAGACCCTCCTAGGTCTCAGGGTCAGTTTACATGGGGGGATGAGGTAGAAGATGACAGTTGTGGGGTGGGGAAGGAAAATCTTGGCTACCTGCTGAAAGACTGGTCTCGTTGGAATTAGCACCACCATTGGGAATTTTGATTATCTGTTCACTGTACAACAGCACCCCCCAGCTATATTAAGGGCTTACTCCTGGTGTGTGCCCAGGAATTACTCCTGGCAGCACTTGGGAGTATAAGAGGTGCTGGGGTTCCAAACAGGCTCAGCTGCAAGGCAAGTTTGCCTTAACTACTGTGCTATCTCTCCCACTCACATGCCACTATTTAGAACTACCTACAGAATTACTCATACTCAAGGTTAAACTCAAACAGCTTGCCCACTTCCACCCAGGGCAAGGTGTTGCCAACTTCACTATAGCCATCACTATTTTCTTTTGAACAGACACCTTTGCCGAAAATAGAATAATAGTCCTCAATAATATGTGGATGATGGGGCTATAGTGAAAGAATTAGCTGATTTCATGGACTCGGGAAAACTGTGTTTGCTCTGAGCTAGTGCTTGGAGCAACTGGCCATCTTTTCCCTTTGTCTCTTTGACTCTGTATCTCTCAAACTTTATTTCTCTCTCTCAAGCTCTTTGCTGTCTTCTTCCTTTGTCTTTGACTCTGACCACCCCACCCACTCACCTCATCTTAATTGGACTGTTCCTTTACACTGGATTCTGATGTGCAGTCAGTAGCAATCCCAGTTGCCCTGTCTCTGTCCCGAGTCTTTTCAGGAATACACAGACCTGTAGCTGCAGGGGCACTTACATACTCATCATTTGCAGAAAGATGTCAGCTATAGCTGAAGGAACCATGTGACCCCACAGGGATCCTAGTGCACTTCTTGTGATCCATGATTCTCCTTCCCCCAACTCCCTCACAGACTGCAAAAAAGAGGTTCGGGATTGAGGTTTCTTTTAGCCTGATAACTTATCAAGTTATTAATTTGAACTGGATCTGATACATGCAATATAATTTCAGGAAATGCGTTTTACCTAAATAAATGTTTCCATAATTATATTTTCCATTTATAATGCATTCCTTAAATAATATGGGCTTTCTGGGGCCAGAGTGGTGGTGCAAGGGGAAAGGTGACTGCCTTACCTATGCTAGCCTAGGATGAACCGCGGTTTGATCCCCTGGCGTCCCATATGGTTCCCCAAGCCAGGAGCAATTTCTGAGCACATAGTCAGGAGTAACCCCTGAGTATCACTGAGTGTGGCCCAAAAACCAAATAATAATAATAATATGGGCTTTCAAGCTTTTTTAAATGAGTATATCCTGTAATGGGTTTCTCGTTTTAAAAATGGTCTGTTATTTGCACTGTCTACAACACTTACCATAGGCTTTATGTGTTATATGCATTATAGCTTATGCCAAGAAATGTTTATGTTATTTATAAAGTCACAAAACCATGCAAGGGCTTCCATGTTACTGTTGTGTCCATGGTTAGAATCCTTAGCACTACATATGGTCCCCTGACTACCAGGCGTCACTCCTGAGCACAGAGCCAGAAATGGCCCCTGAGGTGTGCTCTCAGATTCTCCCCCCCTCTCCCCACCAAACCAAAGTCAGTATATATTGTATATAAAATGAAGACTGGCTGGAGAGACAGTACAGTGCAGAGAGTGCTTGCTTTGCATGTGGCCAACCCACATTCTATCCCCAGATCTCAGATGATTCCTCAAGTACCTCAAGGAATAGTCCCTGAGTACAGAGCCAGAAGTAATCTCTGAACATTTCCAGATGTGGCCCGCAAACCAAAACAAACAAAAAAATGAAGTCTATAATTCTTTTTGAGAACTGAGCCATCCAGAAATTTTCAGTATATATATATATATATATATATATATATATATATACATATATATATACATATATATATATGTATATATATATCTTGGAGGAGGGCCACACCTGGTGATGCTCAGAAGTTACTCCTGACTATGCACTCAGATATAGCTCCTGGCTTTGGGGAACCATATGGGACACTGGGGATCGAACCAGGTCCATCCTGGGTCAGCCAAGTACAAGGCAAATGGCCTACTGCTGTGCTATTTCTCTGGCCCCCTAAAAAATATTATTATTTAGATTTTTTTTTAGAGTACAATGGATCTATAACCTCCTACACTTTTAGTTGCCATTTCTTTCTCCAGCCAGGCAAAACTGTCTAATTTGTAAATCACAATGTTAAATTTCAACAGAATTAAACCAAAGTCGAGCACTTCTTTGAGGATGAGTAAGTGCCAGATTTAGGACCAATTTATTTCCCATGACTTTAAGTGAATCTCAAAGAGATCTAAATAAGTGGCAGCCTCTGAGCCTGTTTTATTAACTCAAAACTCAGAGCAGAAGTTTAAAATTCTTTGCTTGGCTTTTTAAATGTAGGGTAGCTAATTAGATATCTTACTTTCGAAGTCTCCATTGGTTGTCAAGTACTTTCAACGTCATAAGTAGAATTAGAGGGCTTACAAGAAATCCACATTAACCAAGAAGGCCACCATATTTTTCATACCATATGACGCACTTTCTTCCCCAAAAGAGATGGGAGAGGGGGAATGTCTGTGCATCTTAGGGAGCGAATGCTGCCTGGAGCTGAAGCCTGATTGCAGGGGAGGAAAGCATCTAAAAACTATGTACATCTTATGGTCAGGTGCATCTTAGAGAGCAAAAAATATGGTAAAAATCAAGGGAAAAGAAAGATTTCTGTAACGTGATTAGATAGGAAAAAGGATAAATTATGTCCACAAAATCAGAAGAATAGATAAATTGGGAATGGGAACAAAATTAGAAAAGAAAAAGAAAAGGAAGACCCAAGTAAATGGATATCATAGATAAGAAGTATTTGTGAATGATATATATATATATATTTTTTGGGGGGTTTTGGGCCACACCTGGCATTGCTCAGGGGTTCCTCCTGGCTGTCTGCTCAGAAATAGCTCCTGGCAGGCACGGGAGACCATATGGGACACCGGGATTCGAACCAACCACCTTTGGTCCTGGATCGGCTGCTTGCAAGGCAAACACCACTGTGCTATCTCTCTGGGCCCATGAATGATATTTTTAAATTCTTCCAAAGACCTTGTACAATCGATTTGCTTTTGATGGGATCGATTTTATTATCTGTTGTTTTATATCAAGTGTCACAGTAAAAAATAAAGTTGCTTTTAGAGACTAGAGAGATAGCACAGCAGGTAGAGTGCTTGCTTGCATGTGGTCAACCTGGGCTCGATCCTCAGCATCTCTTATGGTCCCCCAAACACCACCAGGAGTAATCCCTGAGTGTAAAGCCAGGAGTAACCCCTGAGGGTCACTGTGTGTGCCTCCCAATAAAAAACAGTTGGTTTTTGTTTTTGTATTTATTGTTATTTTCTTTTTTTAGTTTAGAGGTCAAACCCAAGACCAAAAATATGCAAAGCAAATGCTCTACCACTAAACTACCTTCTGGTCTACGAAGTTGGCTTATATGTGGGTTTGTTGTTGTTGTTGTTGTTGTTGTTGTTGTTGTTGTTGTTGTTTTGGGGTCACATCAGCGGCACTCAGGGGTTACTCCATTCCCTGCACTCAGAAATCACCCCTGGCAAGCTTGAGGCTCATATGGGATGCCGAGAACTGAACCACCATCAGTCCTAGGTCAGCTGCATGCAAGGCAAACGCCCTACCTCTGTGCGATTTCTCCAGCCCTGTTGGTTTATATGTTTGGTTTTTTATTTTCCTTTTGGAGGCACACGTGGAGGTACTCATGGCTTACTCTTCCCTGGCTCTGAGCTCAGAAATTACTCCTGGTGGTATTCAGGAACCATATGAAGTGACAGGGATTGAAGGGAAATGTCTTACCCTACCATTGTGCTATTTATTTGGTCCCTGAAGTAGGTTTCTGAATTAGTCCTGAGTGCACTGATTTTTTTCATCCATTTTTTTATTAAAAAAAATATATATATATATTTTTTTTTGTTTTTGGGCCACACCCATTTGACGCTCAGGGGTTACTCCTGGCTATGTGCTCAGAAATTGCCCCTGGCTTGGGGGGTACCATTTGGGATGCCGGGGGATCGAACCGTGTTCCGTCCTATGCTAGCACTTGCAAGGCAGACACCTTACCTCTAGTGCCACCTTCCCGGCCCCCTAAAATATATTTTTATTTTTAATTGAGAAATGCAGAGGTGTTAAGGAGAAAAATTGTCCAAGGCTATGTGGAATATATGCTCCTCTCCTCGCTCTTTTTCAACTATCCCACAGACAGCTGGGGGGTGTTAGAATTTTCCAGACTCCAACATATGTTTATAAAAGCCTTGTTTGACCTCAGCAGAAGACTAAATTTTCACCCCTTACTGTAGACCATTTAAGCAGATGTGACTAACTCCAGAAAAGCAAGTTTCCCCCCTCCTCCTTTCTTTGCTTTGCACTTGTCAACACCCCATTTTTCAGCATTCCGAAAAGGCCATAAACAACAACAAAAAAACTCCAACAGAGACCAGCCAGACCCTTATTTCTGAGTTTCCAAATCGAATAAGTCAGTTTCTGCCAATTATAGTAGTGAAAATTGAATCCCAGTCATTCGCAGGAAGACAGCTGTGTGCAAAGTTCATTTTTCACTGTCAAATCTTGGCTAAGATACCATAGGCTCTGTAAAAGGAATGGAGGTTAGAAGACTAAAAAACACAAGACTTTCTTTCTCTTTCTTGGGGATGGGATGGGGTGAAGGATGGGGAAATGTTGTGGGTTGGTCCCACCCAGGGGTGCCAGAGTATCAATTTTCACAGGGCTCAGAGACCTGTGGTGCCTAGGAGTTGACAGGTGTTGACATGTGCAAGGCAAGCTCCTTAATCCTCAACTCTTCAGTCCTAAGAAACTTTCTTTCTCCTTAATTATTTTAGTGCTCTATTTACAAATATTTTTAGTATAGTGGCTGTGTAACTAGAGAATTATTCAGGATTGGGTTTCAGGCATGCAATTTTTCAACACTGACCCCTTTACCTGATATCCATGTTCTTCCACCTATTCCTCCCCACTAGCTTTTCCTACAAGAAATTAATTTATTTAAACACCATGATTATAAGATTGTTCATAATACAGTTGTATAAATTGTAATTTATAAATAGGACTTATACAATTTCATAATATCGTTTTTATAGTTAGAGTTGTTCATGATTGAGTTTCAGTTAATATCCAACACTCTTCATTCACCATTGCTTGTTTCCCTCCACCAGTGTCCTCAATTTTCCTATCACCCTCCTCCCTACCCTCTCCCCTGCTGGAAGAAACCTTTTTTTTTTTACTATCAATTTTTGCTCTTTGGATAACAGTGCTGTTACTCAGAGGATTTTCTACATGATACTTTACCCTCCTCAGCACCACCTTTTCCTCCTCCTGGTTGACCATTTTCCTCCACCATAAGCATTTCTCACCCCTCCACCCCCAATTCTATCCTCCAGTCCCAAGAGATTTGTTTCTTACTAAATACCAGATTTGAAGCACTTTCCTTATTTATTTATTTGTTTATTTATTTTTGGTTTGGGGCCACACCTGGCAGTGCTCAGGGTTTATTCCTAGCTCTGCACTCAGGAATCATTCCCTGAGAATCAGGGGACCATATGAGGTGCCAGGAACCAAACTGGGTCAGCCACATGCAAGGCAAGTATTATCACTCCAGTCCCATGTGAAGTAGAAGACTAGTCATTTCAGCTAAGAATGTTCTCTAATAAATAAATAAATAAATACCAGTTAAAGTCTGGAAACATTTATTTGGCTTTTATTGCCTAATTTTATTGAGTCAGCAGATATTGGTAGGAAAAAATTGCCTTACATTTAAAAAGTTTAGGGGCCGGGCGGTGGCGCTAATGGTAAGGTGCCTGCCTTGCCTGCGCTAGCCTCGGACGGACCGCGGTTCGATCCCCCGGCGTCCCATATGGTCCCCCAAGCCAGGAGCGACTTCTGAGCGCATAGCCAGGAGTAACCCCTGAGCATCACCGGGTGTGGCCCAAAAAAAAAAAACCAAAAAAAAAAAAAAAATTTAAAAAGTTTAGCTTTACTCTTTAAAAGTTTCAAGTGTTTACTTTTATTTTAAAAAAATAATTTATTTTGGTCTAAAGTGATAGCACAGAGGTAGGCATTTGCCTTGCATGCGGCTGACCCAGGACAGACCTGGGTTTGATCCCTGGCATCCCATATGATTCCCCGAGCCAGGAGCGATTTCTGAGTGCATAGCCAGGAGTAAGCCCTGAGCATCACTGAGTATGGCCCCAAAACAAACAAACAAAAACTTTATTTAAGCAAGGTTGTTCAAGGTTCAAGGTTGTTCATAATACAATTTTCCCCCCACAGTTACAAAATTCTTCTTCTTTTTTTAAAAAAATAAATTCTCTATTTAAGCACCCTGATTACAAGCATGATTGTAGTTGGGTTTCAGTCATAAACAGAACACCCTCCTTTACCAGTGCAACATTCCTACCACCAGTGCCCCCACTTCATCCTTCCCCTCCCCTGCCTGTATTCAAGACAGGCACAACATTCTTCTTGATTGAGTTTTAGTTATATAGTTTATAACACCCTTCTCCAGTGCACATTTCCCACCACTACTGTCCTGTTTCCCTCCCACCAAGTGTTTACTTTGAAAGCATACACATTACACTTGACATACACTTAAAGACTTAAGAATATGCAAGAAATTTATTCAATCCATTGTAAGACATAAATGTTTTTTTTTTTGTTGTTTTGTTTTGTTTTTGGGCCACACCCGGTGTTGCTCAGGGGTTATTCCTGGCTGTCTGCTCAGAAATAGCTCCTGGCAGGCACGGGGGACCATATGGGACACCAGGATTTGAACCAACCACCTTTGGTCCTGGATCGGCTGCTTGCAAGGCAAACGCTGCTGTGCTATCTCTCCGGGCCCTGTAAAACATAAATGTATATGTCAATAAACAAGCATTTGTGCTATAGAAATGCATTTCTATCATATACTCCAAAGTTCAAGAAATATTATCATACCACATAAAAGTTCCTATTTTTAATCAAATGTGGGGAACTTCAGACCATTGAAGCATTATTCCTCTTTTAGTCTCTTGTTTTCTCACATACTCATAGCTGAGGACTGAGTGTTAAAAAAGCATATCAATTCTTTGATTTTTCTTACTTCAAATTATTAAGGAATGAAGTAGTGGAGATAGTTCAGTTAGCACAGTAGGCGTGTACAGATAGTACAGTAGGGCTCTTGTCTGACAAGTTGCTGACCTGGATTCAATCTGTGGCAACATATATTGTCCTGTGAGCCCCACCAAAAGTGATCTGTGAGTACAGCAGCTTTGGTCCAAAAAAAAAAAAAAATTTAAGGAATGTTTAAAAGGTGTAACTTCTTTATTTTCTATATGTGTTTAAATGTAAGTTTTAAGTTAGAGATTGCAGGTGTATGGTGAGGCATATCTGGCAGTGCTTAGGGCTTACTCTTGTCTCTGTGGCTGGGGGTCACTCCTAGCAGGCATGAGGACCCTATGGTTTGCAGGGATTGAACCCCAGTCGGCCATGTGCAAGGCAAATACCCTTCCTACTGCACTTTCGCTCTGGCCCCACAGATTGCAAATGGACAGCATCCGTTGAACCTACGTAGCATTTTAAGTTTGGGAGCAGAGAAAGAGCAGGAAGTAAATAGGCTACATGCATGCTTTGCACACAGGGGTCCCCTCTCCCTGCATTCAGCTGCTTAGGATTTGGAGCATAAAGCCAGAATAGCATCACCAGACGTGAACCCCAAAACAATAATGTTTTTTATTCCTTGATTAGTCATTGATATTCCAGGATGGCAGGTTTTGCATCAGGACCCAAATGTCCAGGTTTTAGTGACTAGATAGACGATCTGATAATACAGATTTGCCATAAAGATGAGACTTATGGGGCCAGAGCAATAGCACAGCAGCAGGGCTTTTGCCTTGCATACTGCCAACACAGGACGCACCCAGGTTCGAATCCCTGCATCTCATATGGTCTCCCAAGCCTGCCAGAGGTGAGTTCTGAGCACAGAGTCAAGAGTAACTCCTGAGTGCCGCCAGCTGTGACCCAAAAACAAAAGAAAAAAGAAGATGAAAATTTGCTAAAAGAGCCAGTCCCACCCAACCCAGCCATCCAGCCCAGTCCTAAGCTCTCTCTGCCTCATTTAGCCCCTCTTGTGTTTTTTCCTGCCCCTGTTGGAATTTGCACTCACCATCCTCAATTTGAATACAAAAGTCCCAAGGGGTTTGGAGGTGAGCTTTGAAAATGGGTGAATTGTATGCCCCAGTTCTGTTCAGTAGGGATCAATACTTTTTATTTTAGGTGCCTCTCAACTTGAATAGCAAAAGTAGAAGTTGTTGGATCTTTTAAAATAGTCAACTTTTAACTGTAAAGTGATGATGTCCGTCATTCTAAACTATGATGTCAACAACCCCAAAGAAATGAATGTTAAATGAGTCGATCAAGCATGTGGCATTTAAAATTCAGCGACAGACATAGAGTTGGAAATAGACCCTGAGCACTGCCAAGTGTGGTTCAAAGACAGGGATGGGAAGAGGAGGAAAAGGAAGAGAAGGGGAGGGGAAGAGAGGCAGAGGGAGGGGAAGTAAAGGATAGGGAAGGATTATGTGAGGTTATTGAATGGCAAATTCCTTTTTCTGCTCACAAATTCTCTGGGTCATTTAGTCAATCAAGGAACACCGATAGTTTTTGGACTCAACTCTTCAAACCTGGCCAAATGGATTCAAGGTGTCAGCCTGACCATTTAACCTACCTGCAGGAGCACTTGCCATGGACAGGAGACCGCTGTCTTTTACAAAACTGACAGAAAAACAGCGTCCACCCTTCATAGTGAAATGAGATACCATCAGAACAGAGCAGGGTTCAGTACTCACTTAGCAGAGCTTAAGGACAAATCCTCTGTCCCAAACTCTCCAGACTCAGAATTCTCCAGTGGTTCGCGTTGGACCTGCTTTGCTCCCCAGGTTTGCTTTGGCTCTTATTGAACAGAACTAGTCAGTAGCTGGATAAAAGACCAATAATTTGGACAGGTTGTGGGGAGAGTGAGGGCCCCAGGGTGAGAGCGTGTGAGGCCCAGGAGTATTCAGGTGTTGATCCTGTCTCATCTTGCTGCGCAAGTGTGAAATCTGGCTGCTAGAGAAGGCTCCAGCTGCATGCATTAAGGATCAACATGGCCCCCCACTTCTGTGCTCATTGAACCAATCATTAGCTGGGCACCTTGGTTGTCCTCAATGGGCATGAATGTACTATCTACTAGTGAGTATTGCTATGGTCAAGCTCTGTTCCAGCAGCTGGAGAGAGAGCACAGAGATTAAGACTCTTGCCTTGCAAGTGCCCCAGACCCTGATTTGATTGCCAGCACTGTTTGGTCATCTCCAAGCACTGCCAGGAGTAAACCCCTGAGCACAGAGCCAGAAATACCTGCTTGGCACCACTGGGAGTGGGCCCCAAACCTCCCAAAATCTCATCCCCACCAAAACTGCCTCATATATACTAGTTCAGGCTTAAGAGACATTAAAAATTGGATTTAGGAGAGGTGTAACAATATCTTTCTGACACTGGTATTACAGTATAAGCAAGCCCATGGGATCTCAATACTAATAATTAAAATATTTAAATGACAAAACCAATATAATCTGCATATTTTCTGCAGATGGTGTTGCTAGAATTTTGCTTTTAATAGATCACATCAGTGTCAACATGGAAAGGAATTTTTGAGCATGAGTAAATGCCAGGATTCTCCTTCTCTACAGCGCCACAAACTCTTGCCCCATTTTCACTTCTGCAGCATGAAGGGAAGCCCCCAAAAGAAAGGATCTTTTTTGTTTGTTTCTTTGACCATGCCTGTCAGTGCTCAGAGTTTAGTCCTGGCTCTGTGCTTAGCTATCACTCCTGGCAGTGCTCAGGGGATCATATGGGAGAAAAGCAAATCAAACCCAGGTCAGCAGTGTCTTCCATTGGCAGGCATTTGCCCTGCCTATTTTATTGTGTCTCTGGCTCAGAAAGGGGCTTTGTGATACTCACACAGGACAAGGAAGTGGCAGTGGTGAGGGGGGAAATTGGATTTTTTTTATTTTTGTTCTTGGGTCACAGCCTGTGGCACTCAGAGGTGTGTCTTGGCTCTGTGCTCAGAATCACTGCAGGCAGACTTAAGGAACCATATGGGATGCCAGGGATCGGACCCAGGTCAGCTGCATGTAAGGCAAATGCCCTCCCTGCTATGCTATCGCTGAATTGGGGCCCCTCATTCTGGTCTAGCCTATCGTGCTCTGGAGCTGGCAAGTCAGGCCTCGGGGTGCGTCAGGAAACCCCAGAAATCCACATAGCTCTTTGGGGGAAAAGTGATTTAGGGGTGACCAGTGGGGAGCCTGCAATTCTTGAAATAAAAGCTAGAATGTCAGTGGGGGTAGAGGCGTGTAGAGAGATAGTACAGCCGGTAAGGCATTTGCCTCACATGTGACCAGCCCAGGTTCAATCCCCAGCACCCCTAGAACTGATCCCCTGAGCAAGGCCATGAGAGACCCCTGAGAGCAGAGACAGATGTAAGTAAGCTTTGAGGAGCATAGCACATATGCCCCCAAAATGCCAACAATAAATAAGTTAAAGAGCCAATGATGTGAACAATTAAGTAATTGTCTCCATATGTCCAGGCCTGAGAGATTTCTTAGAAATATGGACCTTTTAAGGCTACTTTAACCTTTTAACCTTTAACCTTTCAAGGCTACTTACGAGGGATTAGTTGGACAGCAAAACAGGCCATTGCCCAGGCTTTGCCTGCAAGAGTGCCATCCCCAGCACTGCTCCTTCCCCTTGAGCATGATTAGGAAGGGAAACCTGAACACCTCCCACTGTGGTTATAAAAGAAATAAAAGGTTTGTGAAAGGAAAAGGGACCCTCAGCCACTCTCCCTACAATGCCACACATGTTACAGCTGAGGATGCAGACTCATAGTGCTTATTTTCTGCTTCAGAATCTCCCCTTGTCCCATCATCCTCCATGTTGCCCGCAGAATGCTCTGCTAGAAACATAGCCACAGCTCCCATAGAAACTTAACCATTTTAGTTACAACTTGGTGTGGTTTTACAAAAATCCAGTTTTCTGAGTTTATGTGTTTCCTTGCTGCCACCTAGTGGTCAGATCCAGCAAAAACCATAAATTCATAACCGGAAGTGTGATCTATTGACTATAAAAGTAAAGGTCAAATGAGATGATTCAAGTCAAGTCATAAAGTTAAGAGGTAGACATTTTAGATGTCTAGAAAAGAGTTTATTATTGTCTCATAGAGCAGCTTTTCTCACAAAACGCCTTTGGGATAGAACTTTCGAAACTGTTGGAATATAGTCCCCATTGGAGAAAAGTGTCCATATCATTAAGAATACATGCATGGATTTCCATGAGGCAAATAAATGCTGCCATCAGGGTAAATCTTCTGTCCCCGACTATGACCACTGACTAGTTTTTGTTCAGTGCAATAACTCCCTGTGAGACAGTATGTTCCCTGGAACTTGGGCCTGCTTTGTGAAACTCTGCTCCTCCATCAAGTTGCATCTGATCAAGAATTTTAATGCTAAGGAACTTTTGAAGACCTTTTATTAATTTTGGGACCTCACTCAATGGTGCTCAATTCCTACTCCTGCTTCTGTGCTCAGAGATCTCTGCTGGTGGTCATTAGGGGATCATATGAGATGTAAGGAATCAGACTGCAGTTTGCCACGTGCAAGAAAAGCACCTTAGGGGTCAGAGTGGTAGCACAGCAGATAAGGCATTCGCCTTGCAAGAGGCTGACTCGGGTTCTATCCCTGGCATGCCATGTGGTCTCCAGAGCCCAGCAGGATTGATCCCTGAATATGGTTTGGTGTACCCCAAAGACAAAAAACAAAAAATGACAAGCACCTTAACCTCTGTAATATCTCTCCAGTTCCTCACAGCTGGCAGGGGGGAAAAATTGTAACAAGGACAATATGAAAAACCCAAAGAATTAGATAGATATATTTTTGTGGCTGAACTATGTAGATAGGTATTAACCTTCATGCACATGCATATGGGAATGAGACTCTCTCTTGTTCTTGTTCTTGTTCTCTCCTCTCTCTCTCTCTCTCTCTCTCTCTCTCTCTCTCTCACACACACACACACACACACACACACACACACACACACACACACACACACACACATATATATATATATATATATATATATATATAAAAGTTTTCAACTTTTCCTCTACATGTTACTGTGCAAACCATTTCAGATCTTAGCCTGGATACATACCCTTAAACTGCAATGTGCAGGCACAAGTCTAGGTGTTAAGTGATGGCATGTTGGTGAAAGCAATGGAAGCAGATGAGACTGGCTGGGACAAGGGTCTTCTTGCCTGAGGCTGTGACTGGGGAGTCCCACATCTTCTTAATGAGATGCCGCCTCATATCCAGGCAAAGCCCTTGGTTACACCATTAATACTCTTTCTCCTCTTCTTCCCCACAGTTTTGGTATTATCTGTGGCTTTTTGGCAAACCGTCACCTCACGAATGTGTCCACAAAAGCCATGAGGCTTGCAGAGAGCAACATAAAGGACTTAAGAACCTTTCTGAACATCACTCCAGCGGTAAAGACTGGTCCCCTAAAGGAGGCTTCCCCTTGGGGTGTCCCAGGGTTCCGTTGTGTCTTTGGGATCTGCATTGATCCAGTAGATCTATGTAGCTGCACGCTCATTTTTGCCATCCTCACTGCGTAAATAAACTGCAACATGTGTGGCTTCCAAAAGTATACAGCGTTTTCAGAACTGGCTCTTTCTGCCTTATTTTATGGAGCCAACACGTCAAATGAGAGTGTCTGTCATAAAAGAGCATGACCATTTTATGAGCCACAGAGTGCTTGAGGAAGTCTCAAGAGAGTCTTCCTAGCCCTGGAGGAAACATCAGTGCTGGGTAGGAAGCTGCTGTTGTGACCAAACTTTTCTGCCCTGTGAACACTCAGATTTGTTCCTATCTCTGTGGCTAGATGTGTAGAATTCCTGGGAAGGGGAAACCAAGAGGTGAGGGAGGACAACAAGGCTGCTGTTTGTCTCCCAGAAGCTTTGGAGGGGATGTCTTGTCTCTTTGTTGGGTGGTGATAATGGAGGTACCCAAGGGTGCTCAGAGAATATTCCTGACTCTGTACTCAGGAGTGACCCCTGGCTGTACTCAGGGGATCATATGTGGGGATTACAGTCCTGATAGCAGCCACTGCAGCTACATGCAAGGCCTTTTATGAGATGCAAGGCCTTGTATTCTGTGCTATTTCCTCGTCCTGACTGGCCTTTGAGAATATGGCTATTAACAGTGATGCCAGAGGGCTGGGAAGATAGTACAAGCGTTAATCTACCCAACCCAACTTTGATCCCTGGCACCATATACCTTCCCTAATCTCACTAAATGCAGGCCCTGGAGCTCAACTCCCTGCCATGAACACCATTGAGGTGGTCCTGGTGGTCCTCAACATCAGGGGGTTTAGTCAGCATCATATCATGAGTTCTAGCCTAGAGCTTCTGTTTCAGCTGACCAAGTATCAATGGGAATGGCCCAGAACCCCAGAGAAGGGCTTGGAGGCCCCCTCACCCCAAAGAACAGGAAAAGAAATAATACCTGAGCCCACACAGTAGTTCTCACCAACTGACTTCACCAACAGCCTCTGCTCCCCGCCCCCCAGAACCCAAGGGTCTTATTAGAGCAGGACATCATCCTCCCAGATATTAGAGTTTCAGATAGCGGCAGAATTTTTTTTTTTTTAGCGGCAGAATTTTAAGCCTTGAGAAGGACAAGAAATGGGACCTTTGTTTATTTTTTTTTTTCAGTATTGACAGAAGGTGATTTGGTCCTTACAGCCTATCCGCAGAGGCAAATATTTTGTTTCTCTGAATCTGTAGAAGAATATTGTTTTTAGTTTTTATTTTTTTAAATACCTGTTCTAAAGAGTCTAAATAATTCCAGCTGGTGAGGATGGTGTCATTTTTCCTGATTTGTGGTGGCTTTGAGGGAAATGTATTGTTGGTCTTTGGGACAAATACAAATTTCAAAGAAAGTCCAGCACAGAGGTGCATTTGCCTTGCACATGGCTGACCCAGGTTCACCAGTTTCTATCCCCAATATCCTACACGGTGTCTCCCCGAGCCTGCCAGGAGTGACTCCTGAGTGCAGAACCAGGAGTATCCCCCCCAGCACTATCACGTGTGCACCCCCAAAGAAAGAAATCAGCCCAGAAAGGGAGGAGTCAATTTGCGGAACTACTCTTGAGCATAAAAAGGCAGTTAGAAGACCTTTAATCATTATAGAAATGAACAACTTAAATAGTGACCCTCATTCCCACTGAAACTATGGGGCTTCTGGAGGGAGAATTAGGACATAGAAACTCTAGTATGGTGCATTATTGAGGGGAAAAATCGGGCACAGAAATGCTTCCCAGGAGCATGAGAGGCTCCTTTGCAGGCTGGCCAGAATTTCAACTCTGCATCAGATGTCTTCAGGTGGAAGGTTTCAGATGGTCTTGCATTTTTTGTACTTCCACCAGCTGGAGGCGACACATCCTGTCTGCCCCTGGCTGGTCTGCCCAAGTCTTACTTGGCGGGACAGAAGGCAGTGGGCAGGCCAGCAGCTCGGGTCCACCCCAAATCCCCACAACCAATCTACAGAAGCATGAGAAATCTTCTCTCTTAGGCCGCACAGAACTCTGCCATGGAGTTCTGAAATCTGGCTCTGCAGCAAGAGAAATCACTCTAAAACTCTGCCAGCCTCTGAAAGTATAGTCGTTCAGAAAGATGTTTGCATGTCAGGCTTGTGGCTTTGAATGTCTGTCACCTGATGTGGTGTCATGTTTTGTCTGTCTTACTTTCCTCAGCAAATCGATTTCGTGTTGGACAAGTATAATCCTACGAAGGAAAAAGCGTTCTCGGATCTGGACAGTGAGTGCAATGTAGCATGACCGCCAACTTGTTTGCCTGGACTGAAAGATGAGAGGGCCACAAAACACGGAGAAATGAGGGGTGCTGTTTGTCTGCATGACGGTAGCATGAACAGGAGAGAAACCCCCCCCAGAGCTGGCGACATTGGCCATTTGCTACTTAATGAGTAAAACCTGGTGTTTCTTGTAAGGGGGCTTTTTCTCTCTGGGGAGATCATATTGCTTGGTCTTCATTCTCTAGGTAAGCAAGAAAATAGGATATTTTTTGTTTGTGTGTTTAGAGGGAGAGGTGTGGGGTTTGGGGGTTACACCAAGCAGGACTCAGTGGCTACTCCCAATTCTGTGCTCAGGTGTTACTCTTTGCAGTATTCGGGGGACCTTGGAAACCCGAGGATCAAACTGAGGTCAGCCACATACAAAGGGAATTGCCTTAACCCCTGAACTATTTCCTTGGCCAGTGTTTGTCCACATTTGGAGATGCTTTTGAGGGGGAAGAAAGTTGAACCAGCATTAAGTGTTTGGGACAGGAATGCTGCTAACACCCTACAATGCACACACACACACACACACAGAGACACACACACCACCACCACCACCACCACCACCACCACCACCACCACCACCACCACCACCACCACCACCACAAAGAATAGCCTTGTCCCTCCAGTGTTAACTATGTCATGATTGAGAAACCCTGTTGAGATGGGGAGCACTCACAGTTTCAGTGCAAAATGGGCCACACCAGGCCCAGCTGAAAACTCAGGCTCAGTGAAAATCCTAGTCTGCAGTGGTAATTTCCCACCAAGGCCCCGTCCATACTGTGTCTTTGATGAATATGAAGTAACCTTCATTCAAAACCCAGTAATCATTCTCGAAAGCTCGTACTCCGTTTTTAAAAATAAGTGTTTCATTTTTATTATGTTTTTATTTTGTGATGTATATTTGGTATTGGGCTGTGCCTTCCCTATACCACCTCTTGAAATACTCTTTCTTCTTGAAAGAAGGCAAAGAAATATGTTTGGAAATAATCAAACTGTATGAAATGACAGGGAATGGAGAACAGAGTATGTAAATCCCAGCTTCATGAGATTACTTTCTAATACTGCTTTTTGGACTGAAATTGTGGCTAACCTGGTCTTTGAATGTTAATGTTTAGCTAGTTGGGTCATTGCTTAAAGCAGTTCTTCTTGTCCTGTCAACAGTACTTTCTAACACATATACTACTGTGTTACCACAGAGAAAAAAATTATTGGAGAGAATCTCCATTTTATATGTAGGTTTAGGTACTGATGGTGATGTTTTTAATGTGCTGTTTTGGACATAATAAAGAATTACTTCTCCAAAAAAAAAAAATAAAATAAAACAAAAAAAAACCCTAATCTGAAGGCACTTCTTTGAAGAAAAATAGACAGCCATGTTTGCCACAGGAACTTAGAGTTAATAAATTCAAAGTCCCCACAGCAAGGCTAAGAAAGAGAAGCACCAGGCTGTTTCCACTTGATGGGAATGTTGAAATGCTACCACATGGGCATATCTTGAGGCGGTTGATGCTTAGTGAAATAAGGCAGTTGAGAAAACACAAAGGCTGGAAGATCCCTCTCAGAGATGGCAGGTCAGAAGCAAGGCAAATGAAGAGACAAAACAAGCTCTCAGAGTCTAAGTGGCCCCCAGAAATGAGGGAAGTGGGAGGCGAGCCATGGGGGTCCTAGCCTGATGCTGGAAACAAGCTGGAGTTCTGACAGATGGTGGATAATGCTGAGGTCTGTGTCGTGTTTTTAAACCTAAGTTGCTTTGCACAAACAAGTCCCCAAGCCCTGCTAGAGGTTCTAGAATGCACACTGAGATCTCGCTGCAGGGAAGACTGAGACAGACTCATTTCCAGGCCAGCCCTGCTCTGCAGTGGGGAGTCGTGGCTGCAGAGAAACAAGGCGTCTGTCACACACTCACCGGCCCTGTGCTTGCTTCTAGATATCAAATCACTGCTTGGAGTCAGAATCCACCAGGCGCTGAAGCCCCAAGTACTCCCTGTACTCAGCAATGTCCTGTCCATGGCACTGGGTGAGTGCTGTATTGGGTGAAACCCAGGGTGTCCCCGGTGGTCCCAAGCCCACCAGTGACCCTCTGGGTCTTGGAGGCCGGGGGTAGGGATATTTGCTTAGCAATTCCATCTTCGGGAAAGAAAAAAGCTAGCTCAGACGCATTTCATGTGTGATGTTGCTCTGGATTGAAGGTGCTAATTCATCTGGCCGGGCCAGGAAGGCCAGGTGGCACTGTTTCCTGCCATCACAACCAATCAGTGCTGTCCCCAAGCATCCTGATTTGTCCCAGGCCTATTGCCCTGTTTCTGCTTTGAAGAAACCCCAAGTAGGAAGTCCTGGTGGGCTGGCTGGTTGGCTACACCTCTCTGGTCCTCTACCACCGCCCTGCCCACAGTTGCCCTCATTAGCACCTGCAAGTGCATTGTGAACTCCTGAAGGGTCCTTACCAGAGACAAGGAAGGATCTTGCCAGGTCCCTGATGAGGCTGATGGGTGCCTCTCTGTCTCTGTAGTAATCAGAAGGACCAAAGAAAGCTTGATGTATGTGAACCAGAACTTGACCGAGCTGCGAATAGCAAGCCAGCAACTCAGCTCCAGCCTGCAGCAGGTCAGAAATAACCTGGAGCAAACCCTCAACAGCAACGACTGCAAGAATAAGCCCAGTTGTGAAAGCATCCTCTCCTCCCTGAGTGACTTGGACAACAATAATAATCTGGCACAGGTGAGGGAGGCCACCCTGTTCACCAACAGGGTCTCTGGAACAGCAGGGTGGAAGTCAAAGGGGATGCTCTCTGGAATACCGTGTCTGCCTCCTCAACTGTTACCACACTAGAAAGGTGGAGGGAGCAGGGGAGAAGGAACAATGGAAAACTATTTCTAAAGGGTTTTAGGCTATTGACCTAATGGAACACAACAGAATGAATTCAGCTTTACAAAGGAAAGGGAAGGCATATTGCATTTTGTTTAGATCTTGAACAATTAAAATAACTTTATTTTATTTTTTAAACTTTTGATTGATTGATTGATTGATTGATTTCTGGGCTACATCAAGCGGCGCTCAAGGGTTACTATTGTCTCTGTACTTAGAAATCACCCCTGGTAAGCTGGGGGACCATATGCGATTCCGGAATTGAACCAAGTCACTCCCAGGTCAGCAGCATGCAAAGCAAATGCCTACCGCTGTGCTATTTATCCAGCCTCTAAAATTGTATTCTTTTTTTTTTTTTTTTGGTTTTTGGGCCACACCCGTTTGACGCTCAGGGGTTACTCCTGGCTATGTGCTCAGAAATCGCCCCTGGCTTGGGGGGGCCATATGGGACGCCGGGGGATCGAACCGTGGTCCTTCCTTGGCTGGCGCTTGCAAGGCAGACACCTTACCTCCAGCGCCACCTACCCGGCCCCTAAAATTGTATTCTTAAAGGTCTGTTGATTAAAAATATTAAATATATAGTGTACCGTCCATATGTTAGGTGAGGCCATCCTAGGCACCATGTTTCTAGTCCCTCAAGTGGATGGGTCTGATGAAGAAGGGTAATGGCAGAGAAATAATTCACAACAGTCAAAGTTTCATTGGAGTCAGCTTGCTTTATTCCAAGGCTCTGTCCGCCATATGCATATCCTCACATCTGTTTCTCTAAGCTTTCTTTTCCAAGCAGCTTTTCGCTGCTTCTCTTCTGGCTTTCTGCCTTTTGCTGCTCCTCTTTTGCTTCCTCTCCTACCTTCCCCCCAGGCAGACATTTTATTCTTCATTTAAAATAGTCCACCCCATCCCAGGTGAGGGTGGGTCTGACCATCCAGGTGGACTTTTATATACTAAAAGAAGATGTTAGAGAAATGGGAAGTTGGCAGGCTTACATTTTCAAGTAGGCGTTAGATTAAGCCATTCATCTTGTTTATGAACCATCCAGTCCTTGCCCTTCCAGGGATATTAGTAGTTTTCTGATCTAATTCCAGCACTCAGTGGACCTGGATTGTTCTGTTTTCCTAGGTTTAGGCTCAAACTGTATATGGCACCACTCTGATTACTTTCACACGCTTTTCTAGTAACAATGAGGTCATCAGACCAAATCCTCAGGATCCTCAGGATCTCATTACCATAAGCATTATGGTGTCTTTCCTATTAAAAACAAAACACACTATCCTATTTAAAATGCAGAGTCCATTGTTATACTAGCAATCCAGGGGCTAAGAGTGGAGGAATGGAAGGCATGCTGGGAAGAGTGGCGGCGTCGGAGGGAGGTCAACACTGGTGGTGGGAATGGCCTTAATTCACTGTTACTCTTTACCTTAAATATAACTGTGAAAGACTTATAATTTACATTAGTCTCAATAAAAATTATTAAAAAAATGTGGGGCCCAATCATAAGCAAGCTGATTAGTAAGCAAATAGGGGCCAATAAAGACTAGTCAGGTAGGTAAAATGTCCTTTTAAAGTTGAAGCCATTCAACCTCAAATCTTTCCATGTTCTTTCTAGCTTGACATAACTGTCATGTGATCATTCTAAACTAGGACACACCCCATGCAACCATCTGACTTATAGTTCATACGCAAATGTTGCTCATTTCTCTAAGACCTGCTCTTTGGGGGCTAGAGAAACAGTACGTGAGGTAAGATGCTTGCCTCACATGTGACCTACCCCTGTTCAATTCCTGGCACCATATATGGTCCTACCAAGCACCCCCAGGGCTTATTGCTGATCACAGGCAGGTACAGACCTTGGAGTTTCACACCACCCTTCACCCACTGATCAAATAAATAATACAACTATTATTTACATCATATTATTATTTATTATTATTTATCTGCTCTTTAAAACTATTTTCGTCTTTTGGGGGAATTTAGGCCACACCCAGTGGTACTCAGGAGTTACTCCTGGCTCTGCACTCAGAAATCGCTTATGGTGGGCCAGAGGACAATATAGAATGCCAGGGATCGAACCCAGGTTGGTCCTGGATCAGCTTCTTGCAAACTTCCACTCACTGTGCTATCACTCCAGCCCCCTATTTTTGTCTTTTTTTCCCTCATCTGTGTTCCATCCAGGATCATACACTATCTCTAACTTCTCAAGTCTTTTGACTCTTTTGTTCTGTCTCCAGTTCTTTTTCTTTTGTGATGTAGGTTTCAGGACTAACAATTAAGTATACAGAGTCAGCTTCCATTTAGCTTTACCTGGTGGCTCCCTCCTGATTAGATTTGCACTTGGCCTCTTTGTCAGGAACATCACCAAGGGGTTATGTTCTTTCTCTACACCCCACTGCAAGAGATCTCTGATATCTGCCAAAGATTGAGAAAAGATAAAGTTGTATAAGTAAACATTCCACCTTGCAAAGGGAAGAATAGTTTTGAGACCACTTGCCAGTTTAACCAACCATTGGGCTGCTTGTCAGTGTGAATTGTTATGGAAAGCTGTTCACAGTATGTCCCACAAGATTCTATATCTGAACATCGTGAGGGAGCACATGAATATTTGATCCATAGTCCATTTCTTCTCCTCAGTTTTAGCTGATTGCAACTAGCCAATATATACAAATGACTACTTTAGGAGGCTTTTTTTTCCCCAAGCAATATTCTCTTAGTTGAGTAAAATGTAGACCCCGTCATCTAGAGACTGAATTGGAATCAAGATACCTCTTCAAGGGACCAGAGCAGTAGTGCAATGGGTAAGGCCTTGCACATAGCCAACCCAGATTTGATTCCAGGCATTCCATATAGTCCCCTGAGCCATCGAGGAGTGATTTCTTTTTCTTTTCTCCTGATTAAATGAATTTATTTTTTAAGAACCATTTAAAAAATAAAAGTTTGGGCTAAAAGAAAACATTTTTCATCTTTATTTAAACACTGTGATTACAAATATAATTGTAGTTGTATGATTTCAGTCATATAAAGAACACTCCCCTTCACCAGCGCAATATTCCCCTCCTCCCTACCCCATCCCCGCCTTTACTGGAGACAGGCTTTCTACTTCCCTCATTCCTTCATATTGTTAGTATAGTTCTCAATGTAGTTATTTTGAGGAGTGATTTCTGAGTGCAGAGACAGGAGTAACCTCTGAACACCGCTGTGTGTGGCCCCCAAACAAACAACAATAAAAATAAAGATACCTTTTCTTTTTTGGGGGTAACCAACTCATTTTACTCCCCTCCCCATAATTTTCAGCTTCCATCTCTGGACGACAAAGTTCATAGTATTGATGAAGTCGATAAAATCAATTTGCTCCTCCTGGTTGAAAAGGTATGTTTTCTTCTTTTGTGTTTCATTGTTAAAGGAGAGTAACTTGGTGTATGTGGCTAACTCAGGTTTGATTCCTGGCACACATGACCCCCTGAGCACACCAAGAGTAATTTCTGATAGCCAGAGTAATCTCTGAGCATCACCAGGTATGGCTTAAAACCACTCCCCCTACCCCCATAAAAAGGCAAATACAAATTAAAAATCAATAAGCCAGGAATTGGATTTTGCTTCCCTGCAGGCTGATATTTTACAGGGCTGGGGGCTGGACCTGTGCCAGTTTGATACAAGATGCTGTACCTCTTGGTCCAGGAAGCATTCTGGACATAAACTGAAAGGATAAAGAAATTTGAATATAAATTAATAAATATTTAACATGATCAACAGATACAATTGGTAGAAAGTCCTTGCAAAAGATTGCTTTAACTTCTAACGACCCTGTAAGTGATTGTTCCAGCCTAAAACAAGAATGGTATGTTTTCATTTTGCTGCTCTAGGACACACAACACTGGGAGAAAAAACAAAATGCATGATGGGAATTCGTTCTTCCATTTACTGTTTAATTTATTTGGAAATGTTTTCTAGGGCAATGCAACCTTTAACGATATCCCTGAGATGGTGCAAAGTCAAACCCAAAACTTCATAGCAGGTGAGACTCACAGTTTGGCATTACTTGGCATTTTTCCTTTGTTGAGATTGATTAGTTGGTACAAAGAAATGTGGAGGATTGTGTTCTTTTCCCTCATACTATATGGTCCCTGGGGCTGGAGTGATGCTACAGTGGGTAGGGTGTTTGCCTTACGCACAGCTAACCCAGGTTCAATCCCCAACATCCCCATTTCAGCCCACCAAGAGTTAGCCCTAAGTACTGTCAGGTGTGACCCCCAAACAAACAAATAAAAACAAAAATGTCCTCATATAGGAACTTTGAGAATAAGTCTCTTTTCTGTTGAAACACATTTACACATTTAGAGAACAATTTATTAGGAGCTGGAGAGATAGTATAGTGGGGTAAGGCACCTGCCTTGCAAGCAGTTGACCCAGTTTCAGCCTTATGCACCACATATGAGCTCGCCAGGAATGATCTCTGAATGCAGTCGGGAGAACAGCCTAAGTACTGCCAATGTGCCCTCTCCCCAAAAAACAAAACCAGTAAGTTACCCCCCCCTTTTTGAACCCCTCCAACTGCCCAGAAGCTGCTTGGCAAGGACTAGGGAGGGAGGAAGGAAGAGAGAGAGGGAGAGAGAGAGGGAGGGAGAGAGAGAGGGGGAGAGAGGGGGAGAGAGAAAGAGAGGAAGAGAGAGGGAGAGGGGAAAGAGAGGAAGAGGGGGGACAGAGGGAGAGGGGGAGGGAGAGAGGGAGAGGGGAGAGAGAAACAGGGGGGAAGAGAAGGGGGAGTGGGAGAGAGGGGGAGAGAGAGAGGAAGAGAGAGGGAGAGGGGAGAGAGAGGAAGAGGGGGGACAGAGGGAGAGGGGGAGGGAGAGAGGGAGAGGGGAGAGAGAAAGAGGGGGGAAGAGAAGGGGGAGTGGGAGAGAGGGGGAGAGAGAAAGGAAGAGAGAGGGAGAGGGGAGAGAGAGGAAGAGGGGGGACAGAGGGAGAGGGGGAGGGAGAGAGGGAGAGGGGAGAAAGAGGGGGAGTGGGAGAGAGGGGGAGAGAGAGAAGGAGAGAGGGGAGAGAGGGGGAGAGGGAGAGAGGGAGAAGGGAGAGAGGGGGAGAGAGAGAAGGGGGAGGAGGGAGAGAGAGGGGGGAGGGGGAAGGAGAGGGGGGAAGGGGAGAGAGGGGGGAGGGGAGAGAGAGGGGGAAGGGGAGAGAGGGGGGAGGGGGGAGAGGGGGAGGGGGGGAGAGAGGGGGGAGGGGGAGAGAGAGAAGGGAGGGAGGAGAGAGAGGGGAAGGAGGAGAGAGGGGGAGGGGGAGAGAGAGAAGGGAGGGAGGAGAGAGGGGAAGGAGGAGAGAGAGAGGGGAGGGAAGAGAGAGAGGGGGGAGGGGGAGAGAGAGAGGGGAGGGGGAGAGAGGGGAGGGAGGAGAGAGAGAGGGGAGGGGGGAGAGAGAGGGAGGAGAGAGAGGGGAGGGGGAGAGGGGGGAGGGGGGAAAGAGAAGGGAGAGAGAGTAAAATGGGCATGGAACTTGTCTTGCACAATGTCAACCTAGCTTTGATCCCTGGTGCCCCATATGGAGCACCTCCAGGGGTAATCCCTGAGCACAGACCTGAAGTAAGCCCCGAGCACCATCAGGTGGTACTCCCAAACAAATAAACAACAAACAGAAAAGAAGCAGATTGGCACTTGGAGAAGTTAAAGGGAGGTACCCCAGTTTATTTCCACCTACTGATTCCACTCCACCATCACCCAAAATAGTGATGCTTTGAGTTCATTTTACCCAGACCTCACAGGCTGCAGTGCTTCATTTAACTAACAAACACAGGGTTGCGAACTTACAGGCAGCCATTGGAGCAGTTAGTGATGGATACATTGGCTCTGACTTCCATGCAGACATTTCCACATTGTACTTATTGGCAGTGCCGGAACAGACTTGCTCCCTTGCCCGTCTTTGTTGTCTCCTTGTGATTTTTGATCTGTTTGTCATTGCCTGGTCCCAAGAATGGGTCACTCGAGCTCCTACCTCTGGTTTTCTGCCCAGTTCCAGTTGACATCTATTGGCCAATAATTTTTTTTTCACTATGGGAGATAAAAACTACCTGTCTGTCATTACAAGCTTCTTGGCTTTTTTTTTTTTTTTTTGGGGGGGGGGGCACACCCGGAACTCTATGTTCAGGATTCATTCCTGGCACATTCAGGAAACCATATGGGATGCAGGGAATCGAACCCGGGTCAGTATGTGCAAAGCAAATACCCTACCCACCCTATTATCTCTCTGGCCCTGTTATTACAATCTTAGCACTAATTTTCTTTTTAGAAAGGAATGTTATTTATCAAGATTTATTTTGTCTACTGGTGCTGATATAAAGGCTATTTTATGTACTTAAGGTGGTTTACAATTTAAGTGACAGAATAACGAAATCCCCTTGTATCCTGGTTATAGATTTTGGCTATGGGCACAGAGAAAGGATATGAGACAGTTCTCCATGTAGAAAGGAGCTAAGCCTGGGCTTGTTACTAATATAAGACTCTCTTATGTTTTGATTTCTTTAGAAAAAGTGAGCTCTACTGGGTGGGCATGAGAGGACAGTGGGGGAGAATGCTTACTTTAAACAGGACTGACCCAGATTCAATCCCTAGCATTGTATAGGGTACCCTGAGTCTTGCCAGGAGTGATTCCTGAATATGGAGCCAGGAGTAACCCCAAAGGATCACAGGAAGTGCCCCCCCCAACAAAACAAGAAAGTTATTTTCTCAGTGTTTCTCTTTCACTTGTGAGTCAAGACATTTTAAAACTGTAAGAGTTATTTGATTTTTGTTTTCCTACTGGGGTTCTTTTAACCCATTAAAGCTCTGGGTTTTAAAAGACGGGAGAGCAGTATTTTATCCTGTTACATGTGTCTTAGATGCTCTGTGTGTTCCCTACGGTTTAACGTGAAAGACCAGCTCCTTCCTGGTGCTAGCATGGAACAGCTATGCTGTCCACTGCTGACTAATCTGTTCCTGTCTCTTCCCTCCTCCTGGACCTCTTTCTGCCAACCCATGCAGTTCTCCACTGTAAGTCTAGCCAAAGGAGCTGTACAATTCTGCATGAGCCAGCCTTGCCTCTTTTCCCACTCCCCACACTCCATCTCTGTCCCTACCTCACCCCGAGTTATTGCCTAAACACAAGCCAGAGTTTTCCCAGGTCTATTGAGGCACAAGCTGCTCAGTCAGCCAAATTACCCACCACTCATTTCATATCGTTGCAGAAAAGTTAAAACCCCCGGGAGATGGGTTGGAGCAATGATAGCACAGCGGGTGGGGTGTTTGCCTTGTATGCGGCCGACCAGATTCAACCCCAAGCATCCTACATGGTCCCCAGAACATTCCATAATGTTCCCCAAGCACCACCAGAAATAACCCCTGAGCACCATGGGGTATGGCCCAAAAGCCAAAAAATACACAAAATCATTGCTCTCTTGTTTACAGCCTTTAGTTGTGCCTACCTTCCGCCACTCAGACACACATCCTCAGAGCACCATGGCACTGCTGGGCCTGCGGGTGGGAATGAATCAGGCATGAGGCCAGCCCAACTTTCAGCTGAGTGTACACTTAGCTGGTCATCAAAATCTGGGGACATGCAGCAATGTGTCTGGAGGACCCCAGGAGAGGGGATCATAGAAGGTTCCCTGGAGGGGGGCACAGGCAGAACCACTGAAGGGGTCAGGCCAGGAATCTGAGTTAGAAGCAAGACAGTGGGAAGTGCCAGTTTAGAAATCTAGGGAACTCATCCCCAGAGTGCATTTCTTAGAACTACAGGCTTGTTAAGAATCCTGGGGCCTCAGCACTCATGGGAATTGGGCTCCAAGTACTGTGGAATAATGGGCTTGATGCCTCTAGCCTTTAGATTTGGGCAAACGGGCCCTTAGAAGAAGAGCCCATCATCCAGCCCCCCATGTGACAGAGTTTTGGACTCTGCCACACACACTCTCTCTCTCTCCCTCTCCCTCCCTCTCTCTCTCCCTCTCCCTCTCCCTTCTTCCTTCTCTCTCTTTCTCTCTCTCTCTCTCTCTCTCTCTCTCTCTCTCACACACACACACACACACACACAGTAGCCTAGAAATTCGGTTGGAGCGGGCTCACCTTTGCTTTCTTGCTGCTTGTCTTTTATTTGGGGCAGTTCATCTTGTTTCTGCTGCTATAGGCACATGTCCCCCTTTTCAGATACAGGGCATGAGTGCCCGGGGAGAATTTCTGAGGGTCCATGTCAAGAGCCATTTCTCATAAAGCCAACCATAGCCCACAATAGGCAACAATTGGGTGTGGTGATTTATCCTAGGGTACCTCATAGTATATCATTTTCCAAAAAGCTGAAGCTGCCCTTCTCTCCTCTCTAAAGGACTGGGGTGAATGTTCATAGCAGCTCTTGGACTACTGGGAAATTGTTGGTTTGGGGTGTGTGTGTGTGTGTGTGTGTGTGTGTGTGTGTGTGCGCGTGCATGCGTGCGTATGTGGATGCTCATACAAGACAGAGGCATAGTTTAAGCCTCAGTGTATATGATTCAAATAAGACTTGACCAGACTACTGTGTTCCTAACATTGTTTAAATAGGGGAACTCCTATGTTATTAATTTTTCTTTTGCCCAATACTACACAAGAGTTAGATAAAACCCAATTCTATCCCATTCCTGGTGTTTTCTGCAGCAAAGATATTCCAGAGAGCACTTATCTCCTTGACCCTTAGCATTGCTCATTTGAATTGAGCAAAACAGGAACTGAGAATCCCTTCTTAGGCCCCACCATGGCTCACAGAGGCAAGATGCTTGCCTGCCATGTGCCAGGCCCAAGTTCAGTGCCCAATATCACACACCCATCCTCCAAATACCACCATATATGGCCCCATATTCCCTAGCAAAACTGGGTCCTCAGCATCCCAGCACCCAATGCCAGTTAGGTACCACTCCACCTGTTACTGTTGAGACAATCTCCAACCTGCCAATCTCTTTCCCAGTGGAATACATGACACTTATAAAATTCAGCTTTTTATTTATTTTTTTATTTTAAGACCATATCCAGCAGTACTCAGGGGTCGTTCCTGGCTCAGTGCTCAGGAATTATTCCTGGTTGGCTCAGAGGACCATATGGAATGCCAAGGATCAAACGCAGGTCAACCATGCACAAGACAAAGGCTCTATCACTCCATCCCTCAAAAAAATTCAGCATTTTAATTTTTTTAATTCAACATTTTTAATAAGAACATAACACTTAGAAAAATGTCTTCCCTACAGAAGCACAATGTGACTTTTTATCACTGAACCCATTTCTTTAAATGTGAAAAGAAGAAAACTCTGGCTTGATATCAGCACTGAAACATGCATGTTAGCACTCGTAGCTTGATGCTTTCTGAAATAGTCTCTTTTTCGCTGGCCTGGGCTCCATTTGTGCTTGTAGTAGAAGCTTTTCTTTATTGTAGACATGTGCAGCACCCAAGAGAAAGCAAGATGGATCAAGTTTTTCTGCATTTTTCTCACACCAGGTTTTGGGTTTTTTTGTTCGAGTTTGGAACAATATATCTGAGGTATTTTTGCTTTCAGATATCAAAAAGAGACTGAATTCCACTGGTTCTCAACTTGAAAACATAACTAAAGATCTGCCTATTCAGGATATGATAGCCAATTTTACGAGGAACATTGATGACTTTGAAAGTAGCATTGACCCTTATTTCACCTTAATGGAGAAGTATGACCTGTACGGGTGAGTAATGCCTTGGTGATGGGAAAACAGAGCTGGGGATGAAATTGGGATAAAGGTGTGTCTCTGGGAATCAGGTTAGCTCCAACAAAACCCTTCCTATTCTCTTTGAACTTTTGTTTAAGTGTTCTAAGAAATTGGGAGCCATGGGCTGAAGAGATAGTACAGCTAGTAGAGTACTTGCCTTGCATGTGGCAGACCCATGTTCAATCCTTGCCATCCTATGATCCCCTGAGACCCACCAGGAGTGATACCTAAGTGCAAAGCCAAGAGTAACTCCTGAGCATCACTGGGTATGGTCCTCCCTCCCCCAAATACTCCCCCATAAATGGTTTAAAAAAGAAGAAGAAATTTGGAGCTAGGGAGATAATATAGGAGTAAATCTGGGTTTGATCCAACCCAGATTGGATCTCTGGTACCACATGTCCTCTTGCCCTCAAAACCGGAAGGATTTTGGCATAACAGGACCTGGACACCATTTCTTGAGTCCCAATGCCCTGCCAACTTGTCCCTGAGCCACTCTGAGCACTTCTGGGGAGAGCCACATTCCCTCCACTAAAGACCAAAAACATGAAAGAAATCAGAAGTGTTTGTGTTGGTAGCACATAGGCTATAACTGTAAGAGTGCAGAGAGGATTTTTACAGAGATGCTGTGCAAATTCAGGAACGTTCCCTCATAGGCATGTCCATTTCTGAGCATAAAGACTGCCAAAGACTAACACCGTGTATGAAGGTAAAATTCAAATGGATTAAAGACCTTGATATCATACCTGAAACCATAATGTATATAGAACAACACGTATGGAAAACACTCCATGACATTGAGACTAAAGATATCTTTAAGGAGGAAACAGCACTCTTCATACAAGTGGATGCAGAGTAAACAGATGGGAATATATTAAGCTGAGAAGCTTCTGCACCTCAAAGGAATACAAGGATAAATACAGGATACAAGAGCCACCCACTGAGTGGAAGAAACTATTCACCCAATACCCATCAAATAAGGGGCTAATATTCAAAATATACAAGGCACTGATAGAACTTTACAAAAAAAATCTAATCCCATCAAATATGAGGAGAATAAATGAACAGACAATTTGTCAAAGAAGAAATACAAATGACCAAAAGGCACATGACAAAATGCTCCACATCTCTAATCATCAGGGCGATGCAAATCAAAACAACTATGAGGTACCATCTCATGCCACAGAGATGCCACATCACAAAGAATGAGAACAAGCAGTGCTGGCAGGAATGTGGAGAGAAAGGAACTCTTATTCACTGCTGGTGGGAATGCTGTCTAGTCCAACCTTTATGGAAAGCGATATGGTGATTCCTCCCAAACTTGGAAATTGAGCTCCCATACGATCCAGCTATACCACTCCTAGGGATATACCTGAGGAACACAAAAATACAATACAAAAATCCCTTCCTCACACCTATATTCATTGCAGCACGATTTACAATAGCCAGACTCTGGAAACAACCAAAATGCCCTTTAATAGATGAATGGCTAAAGAAACTGTGGTACACATACACAATGGAATATTATGCAGCTCAGGAGAGATGAAGTCATGAAGTTCTCCTATACATGGATGTTCATGGAATCCATTATGCTGAGTGAAATAAGCCAGAGAGAGAGATAGAAGCATAATAGTCTCACTGAACTATGGGTTTTAAGAAAAATGAAAGACTTTTTTGCAATAAGTGTCAGAGACAAAAGAGAGGAGGGCTGGAAGTTCCAGCTCACAACATGAAGCTCACCACAAAGAGTGATGAGTGCAGTTAGAGAAATAACTACACTGAGAACTATCATAAAAATGTAAATGAATGAGGGAAGTAGAAAGCCTGTCTAGAGTATAGGTGGGGGTGGGATGGGGAGGAAGTTAGATTTGGGACATTGGTGATGGGAATGTTTCACTGGTGAAGGGGGTGTTCTTTACATGACTGAAACCCAACTACAATCATATTTGTAATCAAGGTGTTTAAATAAACATATCCAATAATAAGAAAGTATACAATATACTGGCACATAAAAATTAAAAAAAAAAAAGACTGCCAAAGAGTTCTGTGTATACAGTTCTGATGACCTTAGTGGCTTCTATTTTTTGTTTTGGTTTGGTTTTGGGTCACACCCAGCAGTGCTCAGGGGTTACTCCTGGCTTTATGCTGAGAAATTGCTCCTGGCAGGCTTGGGAGACCACATGGGATGCCAGGATTCGAACCACTGACCTTCTGCATGCAAGGCAAACACTTTAACTCCATGCTATCTCTCCGCCCTTCTTAGTGGCTTCTAAGCATCTGAGTTATACTTGGACCCCAATCAAAGCCTAATTGTATCTGAAAGGACCATTTGAGTATTAGCCATTTTTGTTGCCTTATGAAGGAAATCAAAGAAGATGGATTCTCACTGTGGGAAGGGCATCCTTGGAACTAGCCTCTGCCATTGCTCCTACTATTGGCAGTGAGGGTGACCCAAAAATATTCAATGATCCTGGACACAACAGGCATTATCTCACACAGGAAAGGGGGAAGGAGGGAAAGACACAGAGGACCCTCAGGTCCACTGTCCCACCCTTTGATCTATCCTTGGTATCCCTGTCACTGTCCAAACCAATACATGCCCCCAGAGAGGTTCATTCTTAATGGGTCACATCATGCAAGAATACAAAATAAGTTTTTTTTAAAGTAAGTTAATTCTTTAATTGAATCATCATGAGATAGTTACAAAGTTGTTCACAACTGGACTTCAGTCAAACAGTGTTTGACACCCATCTCCTAAATTCTGGTTGTTGTTGACATTGAGGTCATGCTTTTGGTAACCATAGAAACCCTCAACACTGTTCCCTGTTTCACACCAAAAGAAACTGAGGGACAGGGAAGGGAGGCAGCTTCAGTTCAGGAACAAGATAAGTAATGTTGAAGTTTCAAGGGCCTTCTATTTGTGACTGTTCAGAAATCAGTAAGTTGGGGTTCATCCTCCCTTCCAGCAAGTAGCTGATGGACACCTCACAGCTTCTTCCTCAGTGAACTTCCAATCACCTCAGAGAGGACTTTTATCACTTGTAGAAGAAATGGACGCCTCCTTCCTTCAACTGACCCAGCCCTGAAAGGATGTGCTTGTCTTAAACAAACATTGGGAGGTCTGATTAACTGGAACAGATTTCTGACTCCTGCTCCTCGACTTATCTCATTTTACTTTCTCTGTCTCTGTTAAAAACAAACAAACAAAAAACACCACCCAATGGGAGCCGGATGCTTTTACAATTGTTCTTCATGCAACAAAAAGCTTTAATAGCAATCTTTTGTCACAGAAGCAATATAAATATAAATATAAAATATATATAATATATATAAATATAAAATACATCATTTATATTAGCATTTTTATACCTACATATTTATATATATGAATGTATATTAACACCTTAAAGCTTGGGAAGAATTTTTCCCCTTGGTTGTTCTTCCACTGCTGGAAATTATTTGTTCCCAAAAAAACAAAACAAAAAAAACCAAAAAAATTATTTGTTCCTAGGAAAGCTATAAAAACAGATTAGGAGAAGACCTACTGGTGCCAGAGCCATAGTACAGAGCATAGTACATAGAGCCATAGTACATAGAACATTTGCCTTCCATTCAGCTGACCCAGGTTTGATCTCTGGTGTCCCAGGCATTCCCTTGGCACTCCCCAAGTATACCCTGAGTGATTTCTGAGCTCAGAGCCAGGAATAAACCCTGAGCACTATCAGGAGTGACTGAAAACCCAAAAAAGAAAGAGATAGAGAAGATAGATTGTCCTACGTATATCAAGGGCTAGTACCAAATGGAAGTTTGCCTCCTACTGTAATTACATTTCATGTGTTTGCAAAATTATGAACGATCCAATGTGCACATGCTAGATAATGAGCAATTTTTTGCCTCATTAAGGAATCCAACCCTATTCCTCTGAGTGACCTGTTGAGTATAATCAGGGAGAAGAGCTTGTTTCGTCTTCATCTGTTGTCTGCTCCTGCTCTCTGACTGTCTGACAACATCAAGTACCCCTGAGATCAGTCCAAGTCTTAGCAGTTATCAAGAGCCTTGGGGAAATTGAGCAAAGTCTCCTTTTTAGCCCTGCAGGTAGGAAGCAGAAGAAATTAGATCAGGTCAAAGCCAAGACTGATGTGAAGGTCTCTTGTTGGTTGAGTGGGAGGACTTGGAGGAAGGAGAAGAATCATCAATCTGGTATTTGGTTACCAGCTCTTCCTGCCCTTAAAGCCCTGAGCTGGGCCTTTTTAGTGTAATGCTGATATAACTCTTGTCTTGCACTAACACCCCAATTTTCGTGCTTTCTTCACCTTTAGGTGGGTCATTAAGTTGGTTCTCTGCTTCCTGCTCACCATCATAGTGACTTTCTATTTCCTCGGCTTACTATGTGGTACAATTGGCTACAGCAAGAGGGCCACCCCAACCACCCGGGGCTGTGTCTCCAACACCGGTGGCATCTTCCTCATGGTGTGAGTGTTTGCGTATCTTCGCTACATGGCGAGAGGCCGTGTGGGGAGGAGGGCGGCTGGTGATGCCTTTGCCAAGTTCGGTGGCCTCAGGCCTGGGTACTCTGTGTGCCAAAAGAGTGTCCATTTAGTATGAGAAGTAAAGGAAGGCTCTGAATAGACTGTTCTTTGATTCGCAAGCTTAAATGCACTGGTTATATATTATGAGTTCCTCTTTAAAGCAGTGATAGGAATTATTGGTGGGGAGGAATTACATCAGTGGTCGCTTCTTCTCTACCTATCCATCTATCTATCCATCTACCCAGCCATCCTCAACCACTCATCTATTGACACCATTGCTTCCATTACCCATTCATCCACCCATCCACCCATCATCCCATTCACCCATCCACCCATTCATCCATCACCCATTTATTAATCATCCATCATTCATATATCCATCTATTTAGCCATCTGTCCACCCATCTATTTGTTACCCCATCCATCTGACCTTCCACTTACCAATTACATGTTGAAAACTGATTCACTATCAGGTTCTATTCCATATGAACAACATTGTCTGTAGCTTGTTCATGAAAACTCTAAAACAGCTTTGGGTTTTCAAGGAGTGGTCAGCCTGCAGTAGACTGAAACGATTGTCCCTACCTACCCCGAAGACATTGATACCTGAGTGCATGTCTGAGGAAAGCCCTTATTCTACCAGAGTGTAAAAGAGCAGGGGAGGTGGGGTTTGTGGGAAGCAGGAGCTGGATGTGACTGGAAGTGGAGGTGAGTGTTAATTAGATGCAGGGGTACAGAGAGGAAGCTATGCAGACTCCAAGCTCAGACCCTTTTTTTAAGAGGCTCATTGAATCAGTGATAAAGAGTATTATGGGCTCCAGGCGTTTGGGATAAGCCTATTGGATACTGGAGATTCAGACCTCGACCGCATGTACTCATGGCCTCCTCTGTCACTTGCATGTAGTTGGGAGAGTTTGGAGAGCCAATGATATACATTCAATTGCTTGGTTAATAACAGAATTGGTATTTGCTTTTGGTTTTGTTTTGGGGCCACATCATGTGGTGCTCCTAGCTCTGCATCAGGGATCTGTCCTGGTTTGTTCAGGGGACCATATGGGATGTCCAGGGATTGCAACCAGGTCGACTGTGCATAAGGCAAGCATCCAACCCACTGTAATATCCAATCTTGCCCTTAAGAATTTTTAAACACTCATGCAGTACAACAAATTACCTCAGATGTCTCCCAAGTTATGATTCCAAGATCTTGTCCTGAAATCTTTCTAAAATCAAGCCTTCATTTGTTTATTAAAATGTTTTTGGGTCACACCCAGTGATGCTCAGGAGTTACTTCTGGCTATGCACTCATAAATTGCTCCTGGCTTGGGGGACCACATGGGACACCGGGGAATCGAACCGAGCTCCATCCTGGGTCAGCCATGTGCAAGGCAAATGCCCTACTGCTGTGCTATTGCTTCAGCCCCTTATTTTAATAAATTATTTAGTAAATTATTTACTTAATAGATTTAATTATTTAATATACTTACATTATTTATTAGAGGTGTTTGTCTTCTTCCTCTTCCCATTCCCATATTTCCATCTCCAGTGTTTAAATATGTAATTTCCTCCCACATCCTGAAAAATAAAATCAGGGATCTGTGGAAATAAACTGTAAGGGATAGAGTATTCCTTGCATAGTCAAGATCCTGAGTTCACTCCTTCAGGAGTTATTTCTAAGTGTTGAGCCAGGAGTAAACTTTGAACACTTATGAGTGTGGCCCCAAAACCAACAACAATAACAAAAGAAACTTCCACTCATCCATCTATCTCTTCATCTCACTCCAACAATCTAATAATTACCCTCTATCTTCCCCTTGTGCAGACATCTTTGGAGAAAGATCTATATGGGTTCCTTCACCCCCAATCTGCAGCTCTGATCCCTCTCCCATCCGTCCATTTCTTCCAGTCCACAGTGACCTCTGTGTCTTGAGAAAGCACACTTCTGTATGTCAGCCTTTCTCAATCTTCAGCTGCCCTCAGATATCCCTTTATACTCCCTGACCCTTCATGGAGACTACTTTGCTGGCTGGCATGCCTACACCTGCTCTATATCTGAGGTCCTCACATTCTAGCCTGGGGAACTCCTGATCCTTCCTGAGTTGCCAACACCCAAACGCATACCCATCGCTGACTCCTGTCTAGCACGTCATCTATAGGTTCATAGGCAGTGGACTTAGCACTCATATACTCTGCCTTCCCAGAGCATCAGGGTGTCTATCACTAGCCCCTGTCTCCTCAGTGGGTCCCCTCAGGTACAATCTTTAGCACCACACAGTCCTCTGAGCATCATCAGGTATGTGCAACCCCACCAAAAAAAAGAATTATTGGGTATATTTACTGGGCTGAGGAGAAAGATTAAGAGTCAAGAAGGCCTGCTCTGCACCTCATAGTCCAGTATCATGCCTAGGATCAACCTGGAATACCACTGTGGGGTGTCTTAAAAGTAACCAAAGGTTCCTTTTTAGCAAAATTAGAGTGCATCCTACCTGTGCTCATCATCTTTGTTCATACTTCCCTTCTGGGTCCCCTACCTTGTTCTCCAGTTGCTTTTCTTGCTGCGCTCAGTCCCACCCAATACAAAGCCAACTTGGTCCATTTCCCATGTCTGAGAGTAACTATGTGAACTATCTACTTCAGAGCCTGCCACGAGTTCTGTGGTCTTGGTGCAAAGTATGGTTCACAGGGCTGCCTCTGAGCATGCCTGGCCTGTGAAAAGATCAGACACCAAGTCATGTGGGTCCCTAGACAGGTCTAGGACTGAAAGAGCCTAAAACTTACTCACGTCTGTGCCCCATACCCGATAGCCAATCAGATCTACCTGCTCAAAGCCCAAGATGGGCAAGTCTGCCTGCCCCACTAAGCAGAAACTGTATGTGCATGTGGAGAAGACGAAGTCCTGGCTAAGAGAAACTCTCAATTTCTTTCCTTTTTCCCCAGTGGCGTTGGGTTCAGTTTCCTCGTAGGCTGGATAATCATGTTCTTCGTGGTCCTTATGTTCGTCGTAGGAGGCAACGTGGAGAAACTGGTCTGTGAGCCCTACCAGAACCAGAAGTTGTTGCAGGTTAGTGTGGCATTTTTGTGGCCAGCTCTCAGAGTCAATGACCTATTTTGCTCCCACTTACGATATGTTTGTTTTACTAAAATGAAATGTTCCTAAACTTTTTTGAAGTCATTTGAGTAATTCTCATTAGTGTTACCCTGTAGTCAATTGCTTTGTTCCATGCTGCAGGCGTCTTGCGTCTCAGTATTTTCTACTGGAGATGAAATCCTTCACTAAAAGAAAGCAGCGGGCACAAGAATGGATGAATATGAAATATGAAATAATGATACCACACACAGAGTATGTGGGTCAACACATCTTCTGGCAGGACTGTGACAAGTTTGATGTTTTAAGCAGGGGGATGTATAGGGGTAAAGCCAGCCATAGGTATAGAGAAGAATAATTACAATCACAAAGCAAAGTTTAACAGTAAACATAGTTATGCTATGGGTGTGAACTATAAGGATTCTGAGTTACAAAGGAGAAGGTTATAACTCAAGATAGCTCTTTGCAAGCTTACTACAAATGCAAAATCAGGGATTATTAGGAAGTAGAAATTATTTAGGAGCATGGTCTATGCTGAGCTGTGCTCTATAGTTTTAGAGGTCAAGTAAAGGAAGGACCCAAACCCCCTTAGGTGTGATTAGGTGTGGTTTCCCTTTTTCTAAGGAGAGTCTATAGCCCAGGGTCTGCTTTCTGTCTTTGCCCTTGATTACCAGAAACTGCAGCTGTGAGGACATATTTGAAAAAGAGAAAAAACATTGTTTTTGCTTTTAGGGCTAAATATTATACAGAAAAGGGGTTCTCGTAGTAATTTTTGATTGTTTGTTTGTTTTTGGTTTTGGTTTTGGTTTTTGGGCCACACCCGGCGGTGCTCAGGGGTTACTCCTGGCTGTCTGTTCAGAAATAGCTCCTGGCAGGCACGGGGGACCATATGGGACACTGGGATTCAAACCAACCACCTTTGGTCCTGGATCAGCTGCTTGCAAGGCAAACGCCGCTGTGCCATCTCTCCAGGCCCAAAATATTTTCTCTCTTTTTTTTTTGGTTTTTGGGCCACACACGGCGGTGCTCAGGGGTTTCTCCTGGCTGTCTGCTCAGAAATAGCTCCTGGCAGGCACGGGGGACCATATGGGACACCGGGATTCGAACCAACCACCTTTGGTCCTAGATCGGCTGCTTGCAAGGCAAATGCCGCTGTGCTATCTCTCCGGGCCCCTCTTAGTAATTTTTGGTGCTAGAATTTCTGAGCCAAATTATTTGATAGAGGGCACAATTTTGCCTGAGATTTACAAAGGAGAGATAGCCAAATACTGACCAAAAAATGTAATGCCAAGCATCTCTTCGGAAATTCCTCAACCATCCACACAGCGGGCCTTTTGAGGAACCCCAAGGGGGTTATTTTAGTTCTCCCCACCAGGAAAATCTGAGGATACATCTGGTGGGCTGAGCTCCCCTAAAAGTTTATGTATGCCGTGGCAGTTCCAGCCACACATTATTATTGAAAATCATGATCTGAAAAGCCCAAGGATGTAGTGTAAGAGAATATTCGTTCTATTCTATGCCTGTATTTAGTGTGAAACAGCTATTCTCTCATTTGTTTCAGATCTTAGACACGCCATATTTGCTGAATGGGCAATGGAAATACTATCTCTCTGGCCTTATATTAGATGATCCAGAAGTGGTTCTCACTATTGAAGAGGCTTACAAGTATGAATAAGTGAATTCATAAATGTATTAATAAGCATGAATACGTGTATTAGTTGCTCAAAACTATTCTTCAGAAGAGAATTTTGCTTCCCAAGTATCTCTAATCTTAAGAGGGTGTCCCATTTCCTTCTCTTGTCTTAGCAAAGGGATGGAGACATCAAACAATGACCCTACCCCGGAAATCCTTCTAGGACACAGAGCAAAGATGTCTTCTGTCTAGAAATCACCAGGACTCCCTGGGGGGAGGTGACTCTAATGCACTGTCAGGGGATTTTCAAAAACACTCTTATTCAAACATTGCTCTGTCCTCATCACTGACCATAAGAGATCAACTATAGTACTGGGCTATGCTGCCAGTGACCCTAATCAGGAGCCCACCTGCCCACACTCACTGGAAGCACATATATTACAGGATGGACATTAGCGAGAAACCCAGTTGATTGTCAGATTGAAATGAATAGGCTGAAAGATCCTAGTGAAGCTGTGGCCCGAATGGGACTTTCAGGCAAGCTGGGGATGAGGATGGGTCGGGTGACATTCAGCAAATTCCCTGAGGAACCCCTGAAATTTTCTGGGCTCAAGGGTGGAAGGAAGGTAAACAGCCTTCAAAGTGGTAAAGGGGGGGCTGCACTGCTGATTATGGTCTCTGTCCTTCCCACAGTCGCTGCAAAGATAATCAAGCCCTTTATACTGTATTTAAGATGGACACGAAGTACAACATTAGTGAGAAACTCAACATTAAGAAGGTAAGTAAGTCAGTGGAACCATGCTTGAGATGGGCATTTTTTGGGGGGAGTGTAGTTTTGCTTTTGAGACTACACTTGATGATGCTCAGTGGTCACTCTTGGCTCTGCACTCAGAAATTACTCCTGGTAGGCTCAAGGGACCCCACAGGGTGGCAGGAATTGAATCCGGGTTGTCTTTATGCACAGCAGATGGTCTCCCTGCTGTACTATCATTCTGGCCCATAAAGAATATATTTCTTAGCTAAGTTCACTTGTCTTTTTTTCCCCCAACCCTACCCCAGCATTGCTAAGGGCTTACTCCTGGCTCAGGGATTATACCTGGCATTCAGGTATAATATTAATGGTGGAGTTTGATGGGCAGCTCTACAGGGTGCTAGGGATTGAACCCAGGTTAGCAGTGTGCAAATATCAGCCTTGCCCACTATACTATCTCACTGATCTCAAAGAAACACTTATTTATTTTAGTTTGGGGGGAGTTATTTTTGGCTTTTGGAGACATGCCTAGTGATGAAAAATGGTTACCCTTAGCTCTGCACTCAGGATAACTCTTAGTGGTTCTCAGGACACCTAATAGGATACGGAGGATTGAATTCAAGTTGGGCTCATGCAAGGCAAAATGCCTTACCCACTGTACTACTCCTGGGGCCCCTCAAGGAATTATTTTTAAATGGCATTTAGCACAGCCACAGGATGTATAATCAACCCTCATACCCTCTCTGTGTCCAACTCAAAAGAGTTTTAGCACTGGCAATGGAGAGATAGTATAAGGAACAAAGTTCCCATTGTGCATTGGACCATGTGATACTGGTTCAGCCCTGTCATGGCATATGGTCTCCTGAGCACCACCACAGTGATCCCAGAGCATCGAGCCAGGAGTGACACAAACAAATAAAAACCTGTACCTTCAAGCCATGTTAACCCTGAGGCCTGAGTTTCTCAAGCAGATGCCACCAGCTTTCCAAAAGGACCTCACAGGAAAGGACTTGGTCTTCCTGTATGTCTGGTCTCCCAACTGGGCCATGGCTGCTGGTTCTCTGGGAGACTACACTCTAGGACTTGCCGCATTTACAGGCCAGACCCCTTAGGAAGGAGGGCAACACCCAGATCTGTGGCCCAAGCCCTCATTCTGCCCAATTCAGAGTGACCGGTCCCTGGAGTGGCTCACCCAATGATGGAAAGAGGCCTCCGCCATCCACTCTCTTTAGTCCCCACGTTCTTTGTGGGCTCCCACTATGGGATACAAATGAATAGGGAGACATGGTTCACTCAGCTTCTGCCCACAACTGGCCCATAGAGATCCCATCAGGTCATGCTGTTCTCAAAGGTGACAGGGGCATTTGAGGGCCCTCCACAATGCTCACTTCCTAATATTTCTTGCACGCCTACATACCTTGCACACCTATATATACATACAAACACACAAAAAAAGGTAACTTCAGGAGCCAGAGTGATAGTACAGCAGGTAGAGCATTTGTCTTGTACAAGGCCAACCAAGATTCAATCCACGGCATCCCATGGGGTCCCCCATTTACTACCAGGATTAAAAAAAAAATTTTTTTTTGTTTTTGGACCACACCCAGTGATGCTCAGGGGTTACTCCTAGCTACGTGCTCAGAAATTGCTCCTGGCGTGGGGGGCCCTATGGGATGTGGGGGGATCAAAATGCAGAACGTCCTACGTTAGTACGTGCAAGGCAAAAATGCCCTACTGCTATGCCACCACTCTGGTCCCCAGGATTAATTTTTGATCGCAGAGCCAGGAGTAATCCCTGAGCACCACCAGGAGTGGTAGAAATCGATAAAACGGTGGGGCAATTGATATTGTTGTGGATTTGCTCTTGGCTTGCAGTGCCAGATCCACTTTAGGGGCTAACTCCTCATCCTTTCCTATGCCCAGAAGATTCTCTGCACCACTGGCACCCAGATTCTAGTGCCATCTACCATCAGATTGTCCCCCTTCTTTCTTCCTTCCCTGTCCCTCTCTTCCTGGGGGACATCATATGCCAGAGGAATAGGAGGCAGAGTCATTGTTCAATGCTCTACTCTGTCCAGCTCCAATGCCACTTGTATACAGCCAACAACTGATCAACCACCCTGTTATCAAGCCCTCATGCCCTCTTTCTGAGCCCAGAATGTCCTGCCTCTTTTCCTGGGACCTTTGTTTCTGCTGCACAATGCCCAGGTCCTTGATTTTCCTCCCTACATCCCTCCCTCAAGGTCTTTTTATGTCCCTGGCATCCTGGCACAGCCCCTGTACTACTAGGACATACCTCCCTCCCTGCCAGCTCTGAGCATGGGACTACCATGCCATGTTTTCCTGCACACCTCATCTCCCCATGTCATCGTGTGAGGCTTTGGAGAAATGTATTAAGGGGGGCAGAGTATTCAGGGTACTGCATCCCAGGGCCCATGGAGTTGATGGTTAGGTTCTGTGTCATGTAGTTGCTCATCTCGAGTCTTAAGTTCTTGCAGGGTTACGAGCCTCTCTTGAAACTTCCTTTCCATCTCACAGCTGACCACCCAGATAAACCAAGAGTTTGACAACATGAAAATAGACCTTAGCAACGTCGTCGTACTGGATGAGAAAGGAAAACAAGGCCTTAAAGAATTCAGTGCTGCTGGGGTTCAAAACCTGCATTATGACATTTTCTTGACTGAGGTAAGCAGCCACCACTATGTTTCCAGTCTTCAGGAAACCTGGAATATTGTATCTATCGGGTTCTTGGTTTTGATTGGGGTTGTAATTATTTTAGATTTTTATGGCTGTGCTGTGTAAAATCAAGCACTTTAAATTGAGTTGTTTCTGGGGCCTGAGCAATAGCACAATGGGTATGGCATTTTTCTTGCATGTGGCCTACCTGGGTTTGATCCCGCAAATCCCATAGGGTTCCCATGCCTGCCAGGAATAACTTCTGGGTACAGAACCAAGAATAACCCCCAAGTGCCATCAGGTATGGCTGAAAACACACACACACACACACACACACACACACACACACACACCCCAAAAAAGTAAGCCATTCCTGGGCCAGATGGATCAAATAGTGGTAGGACATGTTCCTTGCACACAATTGACCCAAGTTCAATGCCAAGCATCCGTAATGGTCCCCTAAGCACTACTGGGCATGATTTCTGAGTGCAGAGAAAGAACTATCTCCTGACCATCGCTGGGTGTAGTCCAAACCACCATTATCACCACCACCACCACAAAAAATGGTAAAAAATAAAAAAATAAGTAATTAAGTAAAGTGTATATTCTCTGAAAGTATCATCATATATGGTCTAACTCTCATCTCTACTGGGTTTCAAAGCATCTTTCTGACTTCATAAAAGCTCCCAGCCCATGGGGCATTCAACTCCACTCCTCATCTCAGCCAACCCTTCTCTGCTCTGATTCTGTGAGGTCGTCTGTCCTGGGTATTTATGCTCAATGGAATCAGACAAGCTGGACCTTTGGTATCTGATGAACTGACTAGTCCCTTTCTTGAGACCCAATGTTTTAAAGATGCAAATACATTATATGTATCAACACTTCATGTGCTTTTATATTTGAATTTTTTGTTACATGAAAACCTTGTTTTTTTGGGGGGTATGATACACCCTGCATTGCCCTCAGGAATCACTTCTGGCAAGGCTCAGGGACCATATGGGATGCAGAGGATGGTACCTGGGTTAAGCCTTTGCAAGGCAGGTTTCCTCCCCACTGTTTTATCCTTTGACTCTGAAAACCATGAGTGTTTTAATGTAGAAATAATGCAGGTGTTACTGCACTGGGGACTTTCCAAACTCCATTCACCGTGGCTCTTGTTATATTTGAAAACTTCCATAACAGTTCGGGGGGGTTGTCTTCTTTTTTCTTCTCTTGTAGATAAATAAACCTCCCACGAGAGGGGACCTTCTATTATTTGCAAAGAAGGTAGAAAGAGAAGCCAACAACTTGGTGAGTTCCACAAGTGGCGCTTAAATAAGGGCTATAGAACCAGTTGACAGTGCTGACGTGACGCCAGCCCCCCACAGACATCCATGTGTATTGCAGAGCCTGCCCCCCACACCCCAACAGTCATGACCCCAGAGCCTGAAAGTCTCAAGAATGGCCGTGCAGTTTCTGGGGGGTGGTGATGCTCCTGGCCAATGCTCTAAGCACTTGGGTCCTCCTTGCTTTCACCTCACCTGGAGCCATTTTGGCTCCTCTAGCATCTCTAATGTCAAAAAGTGTGTACCTGAGTGTGTGTGAACTCTTGTGTGTATACAACACACACACACACACACACACACACACACACACACACACACACCTTGCAGTGAGGAAGCTTCTGCTTTCTACTCTTCTTTGCCACCCTCGGTGGATAAGAGAAGACAGAGAAACCAGCCACAATACCGACCTTCCACTCTATTCACTTTTCTTCCTGCTGGTGGGACTCAAGTGGCCTTTGCAGGAAGCTGCAGGGTCTGGAAGAAGGGGCCCAGTTCTGGAGGAGGGTGGTATGTGTGTCCCAATTCAGACTCCCAGTGGCAGTCTCTGTGCCTCTGTCTCCTCATCATCAGCAAAGTAAGGCCCATCCACATCCTGATCATGGGTCACCCACAACTCCTGAGATTTCTGCTCTGTCCATGGGGGACTCATATCTAGACCCTGTGGTGAGGTTGAAAAAGGACCCTTTGCTGGGACCACTGCTGAGAGCTCGTGGTTCTACAGTTTGAAGTGGGGTGTCTTTTGAAACGGGGTGTTTCAGTACTCACCCTCCCAGGGTCTCCCTCCCACCCCTACTACATACCTCAGTCTCCACTCGATGTACACAGTGAGTGCACCTGGGGACAGGGAGTGTACACTAAGTCAGGTCAGAGCTGCTGACTTTGTATCTTGGCCTCTTGGTAGCCCACACAAGGGGCAGCACAGATGGACCTGCTGAGGGAAGCCCAGAGCATCAAATACATCTACCAGGACAAGCTGGTCCCTCTGCAAGAAATCGTGGTGAGCACCTATAGCCCCTACGGCAGTTTTCTTGTGACCTGCACTGGACTCACCTCCTTAAGGGGTCTTCCAGGGGTCCTACACCCTTCATGTGCATCCACATTGGTGGAAGCCTATCACTGTGTATATAACATGGTGTGATGGCAACAGTGCCATTGGCCACTCATTGATGCTCCATCCGTGGCTGCATTTGGGCAGCCAAGTAGAGTTGCACTGTTGGCACAGGGGATAGCCTTCTGTCTGAATTGTTCCCCATCTGCCTTAACCCACTGTTGAATAAAATAATAAAGAGGCCCTTTGGATGGAGCTGGATGGTGATGGGATGAATGGAGGGGCCTTTCATTGCTGTCCCAGGCCACGTGGCTTCAACCCCCATCAGCCAGTGGGTCTGCAAGTTCAGGTGAGCGGTGGGTAGAAAACTCACTCACAGTCAGGCTTCTTCAGGAGATAACGTCTTTATTTGCCCTGGCCAACATGTGTGGCCTATCATAACCATTTACACTGGATCCTTATTCAGCCCTGCATCCTAACTTGTCTTTCAGCCATTTCTCCTCTTCCTCCTTCTCCAACTACCATCCATGCAAATCCCCTTTTGCCCCTGAGACCAAACCTTTTATAACCTCCCCAAGACCCCTCCCAGAAATGGGAGGGTCTTTCTTATGGTAAGGTTACACAGGAAGAATGGGGAGATGGGGTTACATCTGCCCCCTTTTTAAATAAAAACAAAAGTGCATAAGTTGTTCTTTGTTTTCCTGGCTTCTCTCTTATAGCTAAAGGTGAGAAATATTCCCATAGCAATAAGGTTTAAAGTGAAAATTAACATATTAGCCTTTTCCAAAAACATAACTTTTCTGCAAAATACACCTTACACCTGTAACTTAAAATTTTCTTAATAGTACCAAGCACTATCCTGGAACTTTCTAGTTCCTATACCTCTTAATGCTATATATAATCAAGCATTTTATCTTGGAACTTTCATGTTCCTATTATGCCATTTACCCATTTTTCTGGAACTTTTATGTTCCTATATAACCTTTACCTACACACAATTACAAGATTATTTATACAAAACATACATTTTAAAAACAGGCTACTACATCAAAATACACAGTAAAACAAATTTGCAATTGAGAACATTAACTATGGAAAACAATAAAGCACATTTAAATGAGCAAGAAAATGACTAAGATTAAGAGATACACCTGAAGCAAAGTTAGATGCAGGTGGTTATAACTTATGCTCTTTTGTTTTTATTTAAAAAAGGGGGGGGCAGATGTAGCCCCATCCCCCCATTTTTCCTGTGTAAACTTACTTACAAGAAAGACCCTCCCATTGATGGGAGGGGTCTTTGGTAGGTAACAAAAAGGTTTGGCCTCAGGGGCAAAAGGTGATTTTGCATGGATGGAGGTTGGAGAAGGAGCAGGAGAGATGGCTGAAAGACAAGTTAAAATGCAGGCTGAATAAGGATCCAGCGTAAAGGTTTATAGGCCACACATGTGGTGGCTAGGGCATGAATAAATATCTCCTGGAATCTGTCTGTGGATGATTTCTTTGCCTCTACCTGAACCTGCTGACCCAAAGGCTGGAGGGAGTTGGAGACATGTGGTGCTGGGATGGCAGCATCCCATCACCATCCAGCTCCATCCAAAGGGCCTCTTTATTATTTAATACTACACAAACCATTCCTGCGAGCCCAGTGATCACATATGCAGATCCAGGTCCAGCTCCTGGCACTGCATGGTCTTTATTACTGGAGCCCCCCAAAACTGGATGATGTGTTGGTGGGCTCTCCTGGGGAAGGTCTCCAAACTTCCTGAGAATCCTTAGGAGCTCCCCTCACTACACCCCAGATGGCACCTGGCTTTTCAAATAAATCCCATTCAGGAGCATGCTGGAACTTCTTGCCAAAGATGCCCCACCTTTTGCAGCCCTAATGCACGTGACCAGACTTTTTCTGTCCACATCTCTAATATCTGTGGCACAGAAGGGGCAGGGCTCATGGTATCAGCTGCTTCCCAGAAATGCATCACTGGGTGTGGAAAAGAGTAAGGAACCCAGGGTTCTCAATGTTTCCTCCCAAAACACAAACCTGACATCTCTGTTTGTCCACCAGAGCCAAGCAGACGTAAGCCTGCGGGAATTGCAGCAAACGACCAACAACTTGGGGGTAAGGCTTTATGTTGCTCTCTCATGGGGACTGAACATAAAAAAAACCAAAACTGACCAGGAGTTCAGAGATGAGGAAGTTTGGAGTCCTATTTGCTCTAAGTAATTAGACTCAAGTAACACCTTTTTACCTACATCTCTGATCTTGAAAACACCCTGGTCTTGTAAATTTCTACCACCTCAGTTATAGCTGACTGGTATGCAGGGGAGGCGCCATAGCAGTAGTTCAGCGGGGAGGGCACTTGCCTTGCCTGTGGCTGACCCAGGTTCAATCCCTGGCATGAATAAACCCTGAGTACTGTTGTTCATGACCCTAAAACAAAATAAACTAAAGCTTAAGGGGCTCTGGTATATGTCACATTGCATTGTGTTTGGACACCAGGTCGCTGTTTATAGTTTCATATCAGTGTCTGTGTATAGTCACTGACATGGCTGCTAGAGTTTGACCAATCCCCACTGCTTTCCTCTGACTCCCCGCTTCCCCCCAGTCAGCTCTGATGGCCTTGAGATTTCTCTTGGTCTCCTTTAGTTTATTCATGACTCTTACTTTCTTTTCTCCTACCTGTGAGCCATATCAGGGCTGCTATGATTCTCTCTGCCTGTCTGGCTAACTTCACCTACCTCAATGTGGTCTTATTTGAACTGCCACGCAGTGTTCCCTCCTACCCATGTACCAGACCTTCCTTTTTTTTTTTTTTTTTTTTTGGTTTTTGGGCCACACCCGGTGACGCTCAGGGGTTACTCCTGGCTATGCGCTCAGAAGTCGCTCCTGGCTTGGGGGACCATATGGGATGCCGGGGGATCGAACCGCGGTCCGTCCTAGGCTAGCGCAGGTAAGGCAGGCACCTTACCTTTAGCGCCACCGCCCGGCCCCTCAGACCTTCCTTATTTCCTTGTCTGGTGATGGGCAGGAAGGTCATGTAACTTTTGGCTACCATGAAGAGTTTTACAGTACATATGGGGTGTGTTTAAAAGATGTGGAATTCTTTGTTTTGGGTGGGAGACACGTCCAGAGATACTCAGGAGTTTCTTCTGGCTTTGCACTCAAGAATTACTTCTGGCAAGCTCAGGGGATACCAGGGATCAAACCCAGGTTGGTCACTTGCAAGGAAAATGTCCTCCCTGTTGTACTATTGCTCTGGCCCTAAGATGTGGAATTCCTTATACTTTTTAATTGTTTAGTTTTGGGAGTTTAGGAACACTTGTTGGTTCCCAGGGCTGACTCCTGGAGCTGTTATTGGGGATCCCTTCTGGAGAATGCATAGAAACCATATATAATGCCAAGGACTGAATCCAGGTCTGCTGCACCCTAATCCATCATACTATGGCTCCTGCCCATATGTGGGTTTCTAAAGGTGCTTTAAGTATAAAAAGGGTTGACCCAGTTACTGCTTATTTTATTTATTTATTTTTGTTTTGTTTGGATTGTTTTGTTTTGTTTGCCACAGCTGGCAGTGCTTCAGGGTTTACTCTTGGCTCCGTGTTCAGGAATCACTCCTGGCAGGCTTGGGACCATGTGGGATGCTGGGATTGAACCTAGGTTAGGTGCATGCAAGGTAAACTCTTTGACTCTCATGGCTCACTTTAAATCCCACAGTATGCTCTTTTCCATGGTCTCTCGTGTCACTCTGTCAATGCCAGTCTCTTGGTATGCTCAGCATTTTACTGAGTGTCAGCCCCATGGGCACAAGTGCATGTTTAAAAAGTCCCTTCATCCTTCTCTGAGTCAACTACCTCAAAGTCTCTGAGTCTGCCCAACCCAAACTTGAGTTCTTTAAGTCATGGGGTCACAAGTGCCTGAGAACAGATAAAGTGGATAAAGAAACTATGTATGGTACATCTACCCAATGGAATACTATGCAGTTACTAGGAAAATAAAGTCATGAAATTTGCTTGCACATGGATGGATTTGGAGAATATTATGCTGAGAAAAATGATGCCAAAGAAGAGGGATAGACAGAATGATTCCACTCATTTGCGGGATATTAAATAAAAAGATAGTATGATATTAATATCCAAAGGCAATAGATATGAGAGCTACGAGGACAAGTCCATGGTATGAAGTTTGCCACAAAGAGCAGGGAAGTGAACTTAGGACAGAGAAGGGACCACTCTGGCAATTAGAGTTGGAAATGATCACTCTGAACAAGAACTGGCTTGTTCTTGATCGCTGACTCAAAGGTGGTGAAGTGATATGCAGGATACCCCTTCAGTAACAATATTACAAACCACAGTGTCTAAAAGGGGAGAGGGAGAGAGAGAGAGGTAGAGAGAGAGAGGTGGAGAGAGAGAGAGAGAGAGAGAGAGAGAGAGAGAGAGAGAGAGAGAGAACAGGACAGATGTAGGGCTCAGCTGTGGTGGTACTGGAGGTGGGCAGCAAGCAATCTTGGGGGGCACCAGCTCTCAGTGAGAGTTGAACGAGGCCATTCACACACAGGACCTCATCCTCATCAGCCTGACATCAGGGCTCTGCGGACCTCAATTCCTACTGCTTTTCCAGGGGGCTTGACTGAGAGCAACCCCCAATCAACCCTGGACCAATGAGTGAGGATGACATGGGGGTGAGTGAAAGTCCTGCTTCTAAGTGCAATGTGTTTGACTAACTGATTTCTCTTTCCCTGTCACCCACTCCTGTGGTGCCCAGGAGCGAGTGGACCATCTCATCTCCAGCCTGGAGTCTGCACAGGGCTTCCTCACCACCAACGGCTCCATTGTCATCCGCGAGGTACGTTTCTTTTATTATTGTTGTTCTCTTCCGCTGTTTGGGCCACACTCAGGATTGCTCAGGACTGACTCCTAGCTCTGTGCTTAGGAGTTTCTTCAGGCAGGCTTGGAGAAATATATGTACTGCCAAAAATTGAGCCCTGGGTCAGCTGATTGCAAGGCAAGGACCCTCCCTACAGTCCTGTGCATCCAGTACCAAGTACTTAGTTGGGTTTGTTTGTTTGGTTGGTTGGTTTTTGGTTTTTAGGCCACACCTGGTGGTGTTCAAGGGTTACTGCTAGCTCTATGCTCAGAAATTATTATTGGCAGGCTCAGGGGACCATATGGAGTACTGGGGATCAAATCTGGGTCTGTTGTGTGCAAAGCAAATGCCATGCCGTCCTTTATTCTGTCACTCCAGCACCAAATTTTTTTTTGATACTAATTTCTTGGCGGTGGGGTGGGGAGTTGGTGCAATTGGTGCTAGAGACTCCTCATTTTCCATTCATGGCACTGCTCAGTGTGACCCTGGCTTAGACCTTAGCAGCAGACCATCAGGTCATCATAGCTGGGTCAGGCATCACTGGGAGTGGTCCTTTGGCACTTCAGGGTATATTTCTGGGTGGAATACATGGATTTGATTCCCAGCAATGCGGGGTGTGACCCAAGGTCAAAGCAGCAGCATCCCTAACTTGTTGATACATGTGTGTAAGTGTTTGAGTGGATGTGTGTGAGTGTGTGTAAATATCTAAGTGTACATGTGAGGGTTTCTGGGTATCAGGTTGAGTGTATATGTATGTGGATATATGTGTGTCTGAATGCATGTGTGCAAGTGTGTGATTATATATAGTGTGTTTTTGTTCTTGAAAAGGGGAGGCTGTAGTCACATAGATGCTTTGTCCCTTTTCACCCACTCCAGGAAAGTAGGGAATATGCAAACTCTATCATATGGAACTTTGAACACTATCTGAAGTGGGTCGAGAAAGTGGTAAGTGGTCGGTCTCTGTCCTGGGTGTGCTTCTAAAGGTTGGGATTTGGCCACTCACTTTCTGAGATCAAACCTCCAGGAAGTGAGGGGTTTAGGAAATAAAATAAAACCCAACACTTCATAGGAGATGAGTTACTGGACCTTGAATGTGGCGCTGGGGGAAGGAGTGTTAGACTCAGCATACCATGGTCCAGTAGGTATCGAGGGTACAACTTCAGAGTGCTCCCTAGAGAGTCACCTCAGAATTGATTGTGTGTGTTCTTCATCAGAGCCACAAGGTGAATCTTGAAAGAGAGGGTAAGACATACTAGACTTATATACTTGCTTTGTATGCAACTGACCCAGGTTTGATCCCTGGCACTCCATATGGTTTTCCTAGCCACTCCAGGAGTGATCCTTAAGAGCAGAGCCAGAAGTAAGCTCTGAACAGTTTCGAGTATGGTTCAAAACCAAGAAAAAGAAAGGAAACATGTGAGGCCAAAAATTCAGGCTATGCAGGGGAGTGTAGGTAGGGCAGAGAAGGGAGCACTATGATAATGATAGGTTGGAAATGATCACTCTGGTCAAGAATTGGGTGCTGAAAGGAGATAAAGTGATAAGCATGATACCCCTTTAACAGCATTGCAAACCACAGTGCATAAAAAAAAAAAAAAAACAAAAAAGGAAGAGAGAGAGACAGAGAGCGGGGAGGCGGGAGGGAAACTGGGGACATTGTTGGTGGAAAATGTGCACTGCTGAAGGGTGTTGTACATTGTATGTCTAAAATTCAAACATGAACACTTTGTTACTGTGGAAAAAAACTCGAGTTACCACAGAGTTTAAATCAAGTAACTTTAAAAAGAAATAATAAGATTCATTATGATAAGATAGACTAAAAACTAAACAGAAAAAAAGAAAGAAGTTGAGGCTAATATGCCATGTTGGGCACATACTCTTTATTCTTTAATACTTTGCAAAAGGCCTGGAGAATAAGTGTTCTGTTCTAAATAAGTGGGGACCCTGGAAATGGTCCAAGAAACGGGGTCTTGCTTTCCCATATAGACTTGGCTCAGATATAAAAATCAGCAGCCCCTTTCCAAGATCTGGCCATTCTCTCATGACAGTAGTCCAAAGGAGAAATGGCAGACCTAGTTTCTCTTGGTATGGGGCCATAACTCAGAGTGCATCTGTGCTTTTTCCCCACACAGATCACCGAGGAGGTTGCGACCTGCAAGCCCATGGCCACTGCTCTCGACTCGACTGTCAAAGTGTTTCTATGCAGCTACATCATAAACCCCATCGTAAGAAGCCCAACTTACAAAATGAGTTCAGGGATCAACCGCACCCCCTTCACTATATAATAGTTGTCTGCATCTCTCTGCTATGTTGTAGGATGCGAGACAAACAGTCCCATGCAGATGGATGCGTCATAATTCTCTGCAAACTGGGAAGTTGAGGTGCCCAGCTGCATCCCTCCCCAAGGGGTCAGGTTTACAGGGGTTGAGGCATCCTAAGAGAACTCCCATCAGCCAAAGAGAACTCAGGGAACAGCCCTTGTGGGCAGATTGTTGGTGTTTTAAAGGCCCTCAGTGCAGCTCTCTATGTAGTATTTCTCTATGGCATGAATTCAGGGAAGTGCATGGATAGGTCTGTCTGGGCTCATGAAATGAAATGGTCACCACAAAGGTCAGTGATGTGGCCTGAGTACAGCTCTCCCCACCTCAACCTTTGCACCATGGAAGGAGGACCCAGCTCTCAGTGATTCATTATGTCGTCATGGGGAAAGAGGCAGCAGGAAGATGAAGTTGGCGGAGGGAAGTTGACAATGGACCATTGTATGTTAGCATTCAGATACCACACACAGAGAGAAAATTTTATCATTTGAGCATTCCATCACCTGCCAATCCTCGCTGCCATGTTGTTGGCTACCCAGGGGTGGGGAGCCCTTTCTGCCCCATTGGCTACCACTGTTCTTGTTCATTTACATGAAGGATATAGTTGAGGTGTGCAGGCATGCACAGTACCAGGCAGCACTTCCCACCATTGCTAGCTCAGGTTAATTTTGCAAATGGAGGGGCTGGAGTGATGATAGTGGAGTGGGGAAGGTGACTAACTTTCACCTGGTTAACCCAACTTCAATATCCAGGTGTCCCATATGGTCCTCCAAGCCAGAAGTGATTTCTGAGCACATAGCTAGGATTAACCCCTGAGTGTCACTGGTTGTGACAAAATATATGGTGTGACAAAACCAAATATAAATAAATAAATAAATAAAATAAAGTCTTAAAAAAAAAAGAAATGAATGCAAGGAACTCAAAATAATCACAGGGTACAGTTGTTCATCCCCCAGCATCCCCCACCCAAACACAGTTGGTTCCATTTCTCTATTTCAAGCCTCTTGGTTTGTTCCCTCTGTTCTTTCCTCTAGAATGTGTTTTGGTTCAGTCTCGGGAAAGCTACCTTTTTACTGCTTCCAGCTCTGATTCTTGCTGTCAAACTGGCAAAGTACTACCGGCGAATGCAGTCAGAGGATGTGTACTATGAGTAAGTACATCACTGGGACATCTAGGGTGGTCTAGGGAGGTGTCTGGGCTGGGGGAACTGCCTTTCCTGAGCTTCTGAAGACCAACTCATGTTTTTCAGTTCTAAGGCAGTGGAGGCAGCCCCACTCAACTGTCTTTATACCTATCTCCTGATGCCTAGCTTTCCTGTGTCCTCCCCTCTTGTGCTGGCTCCTTGGCCTCCTCCATCACCGGCTCCCTCTTTTTCATTTGCAGCTCTTCTGAGGGCGACACTTGGCACTACACTCTATAACCAGGCTTGCTCCTTTCATGGAGCTGCCCTCTGCCTTCCACGCTCTCCGGGAACTTGTCTGTTGGCTCTTGCTTTCTTCTCCTCTTCCCTGTCTTCTCCTGAGTGTGATAGCGGGAAACGGGTGGAGCAGCTGAGTGGTGAAGAAAGACTCGCAAAAGCTCTATTATGGAGGAAATTTTTGCATTCTATTGTGCTGAAACTACGCCCGTGAAAATATAACCTTAACAAAATTTATATTGGAGCCATACCTATTTGTATTCAGGGCTTATGTCTGGCCCTATGCTCAGGGATCACTGCTGGCAGTGCTTACAGTGAACATATCAGGTGCCAGGGAACAAACATGGGTTGGCCTCATCCTTGTAAGTCAGCACCTTACCCTCTATACTCTCTCTTTGGCTCCTCTTTTTTTTTTTGGAGGAGGGGTTGGTCTTTTGGGCCACACCCAGTGCTACTTGGGTTAGTCCTGGATCTACGCTCAGATATTGTTCTTGGCAGGCTCGGGGGATTATATGGGATGTTGGGGGATCAAACTTGGGTCTGTTCTGAGTCATCCGTGCACAAGTCAAACACCCTACAGCTGTGCTATTACTCTGACCCCATCTTTTTTACTTTCTTTTTCAACCCAAGTTTTTAAGATGAGATGGTAAATTCTTTATTATTATTTAGGGGACTTTTTGGGCAAAATTATTCACATCTGTAAAGCGTACACGCAGCACGTAATAATGTCGCCTCTTCAAAATGAAGACAGATATGCACAGCGTGTTAGGGAAATACTGGCTGAATGAAGGAAAATTGTGTATGTTAGATTATGTGTATATTGGTATATGAAATCTTTTTTTTATATTGGGATATTAGGAAACAAAAGGTAAAAGTTAATCTTTCACCCTTTGTTAGAAGTACCAAATTGCCCATCCTATTTATGACAATATCATTGTCTTGATAATCCATGATGTGAATGTTTCAACCCAGATAGCATATATGCTATTGTTTCTTGTTTCTTTGGTGTATGTATTTTTGTTACAGAGATAACATATACTCTGTTTTGTTTCTTTGATGTATGTATTTTTGTTACAGTAAGAGACATGCTATTTGGGGTTTGCATAGACATTATCCCATGTGGACAGTATGAACGGTTTCTAAACACATACAGATACACCAACTATGAATCTGCAGCCGCTTCCAGTAACGGGAAAGAAACCATCTCTTCCTGAATCCCCAGAGTTCTATGACTGCCCAGACCCCACACGGAGAAGCTGGCACACCGGTGTCTTAGGAGTTTTGTTCCAGTCCTTGGACTGTGAACGCTTCTATGTAGAAACCTCTGTGTTCATTTCCAAGTCAACCCCTGGAATACCACATGGATTGGGCACATCTAGAGTGAGTGGGACTTTAGAACTGTACACTTGAACAAGTAACAGATGTGTGTGAACAATAAAGAGCATATTTCCAAACACATGGTCCTTTTCATTTTGTTGGAAGAATGAACCAAAACTGGTCAGGGGTCAGGGAAGCCCATACGTGCTAAGAGCTGCTGGCAACACGTTTGGCAAACTCAGCAGCTGAAAACACATCTCGGGCAGGCCAGGAATACTGGTCCATGATAAGGGAGCTTGCCAAAGAGAGAGCAGGGGAGTACAATGGGGGGAAAATCTGAGAATATTGGTGGTGGGAAATGTACACTACTACTGAAGTAATGGGTGTGACACATTGTATGGACAACTTTGCAATGGTGTATCTCATACTGATTTAATTAAAAATTTGAGAAAGGGAGGGAGGGCCAGAACGAGGGAGGGAAACAGGGAGTTGGTGTCAGAGCCAGAAGTAGATTACATAGGCTATGGTGTGAGCCCAAGCCAGCCTTCTCAGAGTGCCGCCCTGGTGGTAGAAACCAATAGTCCATATTGGCAAACATGAACAAACACATGCTGGCAGGGAGCAGGGGAGGCTGTTGCCGAAAACTATTTTCAGAAACTGTAGGCCTACGTCATCTGCTTGGACATATTGACTACATCTGTTTCTCAGGAAGTGAGTGTCTGGCACCTGTGCCCTTATCTCATTCCATCTACATAGTCCAAACTAAGTGAAGTTATTGTATGCACAGAGAGGTGAGTGGGCCAAGATCATGCAAATCATGAGTGTGAGGGCTAGAAGTGGTACTAGATTTCCTCATCTTTGGGCTCCTGACACTCATTCAGTGTCATGATGCTTAGAACTATGGCACAAATTTCCCAACAAAATGGCCAATCCTGCCACAATGCAGCTAGCTGGTGTTTCCTCATTATGACATGCAATACCGCTCACAGTAAGGGATCAGCAGTTTAGGGGAGACCAGCCACCCTGGGAAAATGTCCCCTGCTGTCACCCCCAGACTCTGCCCGAGTCTACCTGAATCTGCCTGGATGGGGCTCTGTGATGGGTGTGACACCTTATCCACCATCATATACCCCCCAGTTCTTTATTTAGTGCTTTCCCTGCCATTTAAGAGAATCAGTGGTAGAAGAGTCTTCTAGTATGGCTAACTCTACAAAGTCATAATCATCTCTGTAGCCTAAAGCACCCCTTATCCATAACCCAAGTTGGGTCATGATAAAGAGAGCAGATTGGATGAGGTCATTCTCTTAATGAGACACTTAGGGTGCCTCGCTGATAAGAACAGTTGGTAGAGCACTTGCCTTGCAGGTACGTAGTCAACCTGGGTTCAATTTCTGGCATCCCATGTGGTCCTCTGAGCACTGCCAGGTGATCCATGAGCATAACTGAATGTGGACACTGTAAGGGTCTAAGTTGACACCAGAGTCAGCTCTGAGAATCAAAAACCACCTCCGATCATGCAAAGTGCAAAAGGGAATTTACTCAGCTAGCCAAGTCTCATCCAAACAGTGCAGTTGACCAGGACTCAGAGTCAAATCTTCAACCAGTTTACATAGACATATTAACAGTACAATCATTTCATGGTATAGACATCTTAATTTATCACTGACTTTTCTGCCTTAACTTTGGTTGTCTACAGATACTCAGATTTAAACTCTGGTTGTCAAGGGATACTCTAATTCAAACTTCTGTTGTCAAGGGAGCCTTATCAGATAGAACATTCCAAGCTCACTCAACCCTAGCCCACTCACTCAACTCCTGGAGGGCATCAACTTTGGTTTTATTTCTGAGTTAACTCTCTGCCTTAGCTCAGAGTGGAAAAGTACCTACACTTTTAACCTGTCTCAAGAACTATTTCACTGGGGTAAGTGACTGAACCCAAGAGGCCTTGGTTCTTACACTGCCTGCCCCTTGTCTTAGGATCACAGGGAGGGATCATTCTCCCTTATTCAAGGCCTGGGGGTTCTAGTTCAAATATAGCATAAGACAACAGTTATGGCGGGCTGTCAGCTCAGTGAAAGGTGATCAGGCGTCTCCAGATCCAGGATGCATGTGCCATTTGGCTATCTGTCCACTGCTGTTTAGCTGGACCTAGTCTTTTTATTTCAAAACTGTAGCTTGTAGCAGTTATTTAAGCAAACAGAGTGGTTTTATTGTACATAAACCAAAGCAATGTCATCTCTAAACAAAGGCACACTATATTCTAACAACACTTATGGTTGTTTTACCTCAAGCAACATTTATACCCCAGTAGTGGAAAATATTCTGCAGCACAATCAGAAACCAAGGTTGAGGGGAGGGATCCCCAGAGTGACAGTTTGACCCACAAACCCTCCATCCACAGTCTGGGAAATAGTTCAAGTACAGTCCACAAATAAATCAGATGTTCATTCTTGCCAGCCAACCTGCAGCCGCTGCCGCTGTCAGCTGGTACATCAGGATGATCTTTATTCTGCTCTGGTTCTGGAAATTGAGTCAGCTGAATGTGCAGAGGGTCCTTATAATTCTGCACCATAAAAAGAGAAGGTCCCTATAACTTAAATATCTGTTATTCTAGAGCCTTTTCCTGCTCTGGATCCAAGAGAAATGCCTCCCACACCTGGTATTAATCCTGGTATTTTTACCCTTAACATTTCTAGGAGAATTCATAATCTTTGCTCTTTCTTTGTTTTTGTTTTTGTTTTTGGGCCACACCAGGTGGTGCTCAGGGGTTACTCCTGGCTATCTGCTTAGAAATCGCTCCTGGCAGGCACGGGGGACCATATGGTGACCATATGGGACACCAGGATTCGAACCAACCATCTTAGGTCCTGGATTGACTGCAAGGCAATTGCCGCTGTGCTATCTCTCCAGCCCCATGGCTCTTTCTTTCCTTATAACCACCCACCCTCTTTAAATGTTAGTGTCCAGTTTCCCCTGGAAGCTTTCCAAATGATGTTCCTGTTTCATATTTTTTAAAGATGTTATTATCTTAGGAGTCATTAAAAGGGAGAGTGGGCCAAAGTCTTAGTAGAAAACTAGCATTTATTCTGTGGAATCTTTCAGAACCAGTGTTCACTTGCTCTCAGGCCAGTTTTGAATTGTAGCCACTTTACATGGCTGTCTGTCAGTGCATAGATCAGGCAGGCACCTCGAGTGTGCTTTATAGAGATTGGAAATACACAGGTTTATTTTCTCCAAATGGAATTTGTTTTTGGTTTTTGTCCCAAATTTAAGACATCCTGTCCTGATTGTGCATCTTGATGTTTCTTTTTAAATGGAAATTGATATTTCACTTGAAATATCTAGGTCAGAAGAGAGAATAGAGGGGAAAGTAGAGAAGGGAAGGAGAGAGGAGAAAACTCCCATTTTGGTGCCAGAGAGATAGCACAGCAATAGGGCCTTATACACAGCCAACCCAGGGCAGACTGCGATTCAAATTCTGGCATCCCATATGATTCTTGAGCCTGTCAGGAGTGATTTCTGAGGGCAGAGCCAGGAGTAATCCCTGAGAACTGCTGGACATGATCCAGATACCAAAAACAAAACAAACAAACAAAAAAAAAAAAAAAAGGAAAAGAAAACTTCCAGGTTGAGTGCATGCTTTGTTTGCAAGCAGGGCCTGGCTTGAATCCCAGGCATGGCATGGTCCCCAAACACAACTGGAGCTAACCCCAAATCTTATGGCATGGAACAACCTTTGAGAACCTAGATTTGACCCAAAACAAACAAACAAAAAAGATGTTACATTTGATAATATTTATAATACATCAAAAATTTCCATTATTACACCACCAGATATTTTGATCAATAACCATTGATGTGTGAGGTTATTACTATCATTTTTATGGCACCATAAATTGTGCCCCTTTTCAACAGGTAATTTAAAATAAATGCAATGTATGTTCTGATCACTCCACAAGCCAGCATCCCCGCCTCTCTCTTCCTCTTCTCTGGTTCCAGCTTCCCTGAGATAAGAAAATATGGAAATGAGGCCTCATCATAACCCACACTGGCCTCTGGGTATTTAAATAAAAGAATGTTTATCTTGCATTCATTAGCAAGTTTAAAATGATGAAACTGAGTGAAGGTCACTTTGAAAGCTAAAGGGATGAAATAGGCCTTTGGCCCCAAACAGCCAGGCTGTGAATGCAAAGAAAAAATCTTAAAGGACTTGAAAATGCTACTCTAGGGAGCAAGCAACTGACAAGAAAGTAAACTTTACTGAAAGTAATAAGCCTGTTCTACTGATAAGGAGCAAGGTTGAGTGATCTGGAGACAAGATCACACCAACTATAACATTCCTTCAAGCCAAAATCTAATCAAAGCAAAGCCAACTCTCTGAGACTGAGCAGAGAGGATGGGGAAGCATCCGAGGAAAAATCTGAAACTTACAATGTCGTAAGTCACAGAATTCTCAAGAAAACAGGAGGAACGTTGTTTTCAATGACAGTTTAGTTCAGAATATCAATACCTGGGGCCAGAGAGATAGCATAGAGGCAGGGTGTTTGCCTTGCATGCAGAAGGATGGTAGTTTGAATCCTGGCATCTCATATGGTCCCCTGAGTCTGCCAGGAACGATTTCTGAGTATAGAGCCAGGAGTAATCCCTGAGTGCTGCCAGATGTGACCCAAAAACCAAACAAACCAGAATCTCTCTCTCTCTCTCTCTCTCTCTCTCTCTCTCTCTCTCTCTCTCTCTCTCTCTCTCTCTCTCTCTCTCTCTCTCTCTCTCTCTCTCTCTCTCTCTCTCTCTCTCTCGGTCAGGGACAGAAAAGACCAGTAGAGTGAGAATTCATGCACACCCCTATCTAACCAGCCCAAGAGTGGCTTTAGTAGGCTCATAGCTGTCGTCAGCAAGCAAATAAGTCACATCACTATGCTTTATCCCCACAAGGCAATATCATTCGGAGGCCAAATCCCACTGTTCCATGTACAAAAACGTAGAGTTTGGGGGTGGGTGAGCTGGGGACCTCTCTGCCTTGTCTATGCAGGACTGTAATGAGAAGAAAGGATGGACCATGCAGTGTCTGAGCAGGCTGATGGTATGTTATCAGTGAAATCTCCCATGACTGTTGGGCTGGGGATCCCTTCCCATCAGACAAAGTCTTTTTCAAGGCTCAGCCCTCTTCCTCATAGCCATATCAGGGACCACTCATGGCCTCTTTTACCCCAATTACTCCTACCAACTCATCCTATAGGAAATGGTTCCTTTCAAAGGGGTGTGACTGGGAGGAGTTGAATAAAGCTTTCAGGGCTTGGGTGTCTACCTGGGCTCCTGCAAACACCGCTTACCTTCTCTGTGGAGGTGACTGGCAGGCCGCAGGCTACTGAGATTGTCTGGGGTCCTGCACACAGAACCAGGTAAGAGGCAGTTCTAACATTGCCCTCCCTCATTGCCCTCTCAGTTTCCCAGGGTTTGGTAGACTCATTCAGGGACACAGCAATTGAGGCCAATGTTCTTAGGAATGAGTTTCTAGTCTACTACCCCTTATTTGGGGAGCACAAGCACCTGTGTGTTACCTTTTCTCAAACCCAAGAGGAGGCTATATGCCAGTAAGGACATGACATTTGAATTATTTTTCCGGCACATTGTCAATAAATTGTGCAACTAAAATTCATTATTTTCTTACTTTTTTCAGGGGTAATGGGGAATGGGATGCACATCCATTGGTACTCAGGCTTACTCCTAGATTTTTGCTCAGGAATCACGCCTGTTGGAGCTCAAAGGACTGTATGTTGCCCTGGGGATCTACTGCAGTGGTCGGCAAGCCGAGGCTCGCGAGCCACATGGGGCTCTTTGCACTTTTTTTTAATATAAATTTTATTTTGATCATAGTGGCTTACATATTGTTGACAATAATATTTTAGGTACATATTTACATAAAATCAGGGGGGATTCCCATCACCAATTTGTCCTCCCTACACCTCCGTGCAACTTCCGTGGGAGTCCCCCGACCCGCGGGGGTGTGGAGATGAAAGTTGCTAGTTATTAGTGGGTTCACTCGAGCAGAACCGACCTGTAAAGAAGAACTAGAGAAATTAGTAACAGAAGCCTTCAAGACAACGCATGCTGTTCAAAAAGGGGAGTTTATTGTTGGGGGATCAGCTTTTAAGGGCTGAAACACGTCAGGGGTGTTACAAATTTTTCACCAATCACAGTTACAAGCATTCATTAGCATAAACTGGGGCAGGTAGTAGGGAGGGGCAAAGAGGTAGACCTGAGCACGTTTTACTAAAAGGCATAAGATTCAAACAGAGTTCTTAATAATGTTTGCTAACACAAAGGCAAACTCTGTATTTTTCTTTCTGGCTGGATATATTGGGCTGCTCTGAATTACTTTATTTTTGTCTATTTCCTTTGTTCTCAAGGCATGGGCCTTTTGGTCACGTGGGTGACCAGATTAGGAATTACTGAGGTGTCCTATGTCCCAGGTTTCATCAGCTAGGCTCCCCACACCTCCGTTTTTGTCCTACGTCCCATATCCTCCTCCCTCACCCCAGGGCTGCAAGAATATGTGGTTCCCTCTGTACCTAGCCTACTACTTGGTAGTCTTGCACCTGTTTGGTCTTGGTGCCTCCCTTTTTTCCCCCTCTAACTGGGAGGCAGGACTAGCTAGTTCAAGTTACGTGGTTTTGTTTGAAGAAGAGAAAAGTAATAAACTGGGGTAAAAGTCTAATATGCCGAAAATGGGCGGAATCCTTCTAGAGGCTCTCATCATCTTTGCACTTTTTAATGCGGCTCTTCTGTGTGCTGGGCGGCTGCTCCAGGAGTCAGGACTCTGCTCCTAGCCTTTGTCAGTGCGCGCCCTGTGTGCAGCCCCTGTGGCCGGCTCCACACAGCTCTGACCAAGGCTAATGTTCACATTAGTATTTGTGACTTTGTCAGTCATTGTCAGGATGTAATTTTCTCTACATTGTAAGGCAAATTTTACAGATCTTAACGTTATCGATAAATAATATCGTTCTAAAGTTTTTGTTTGATCAGTTGTGTTATTTGTATCCTCCCGACTTATGTGGATACTTGCCTGCAGAATATTCTCAATAAAAACTTATTGAAACTAAAAACAGTGTACCATCCTATGTATTTTCGGTTTTAAAAATGTGGCTCTCAAAATAAATTTCAATCGTGGTTTTGGCGAGATTTGGCTCAGTTGAAAAAAAAAAAGGTGCTCACCACTGAACTAGGGTTAGTCTCAATCAAGGCCTGCCCCTTAACCCTTGTACTGGATCTCCAGCCATGAAGTTTATTTTATTTATTTATTTGGGGGCCACACCTGGTAGAGCTTCTGGTTTTGCCTGGGGGACCATAAGTTCTGGGAATCAAATCTGGGCCTCCTGTGTGAGGCCTGCTCTAGCCAGTTAAACATGCATGCACTCTCTTTCTCTCCTCTCTCATTTGCTACTTTAGTTTTCTAAATTTTCTCTTTTCCTTTTCTTCTTTCCTTGGTTTTAGGGCTATATACCCAGTGGTGCGCAAAAGCTTTTCCCAGGTCTGCTTAGAGGTCACTTGTGGCAGTATTTGGGGAACTATATGAGGTACTGGGAATCTCACCTAGCTTCGGACAAGGCAAGAATTTGAACCCCTTATACCATGTCTTTAGTCCATGGTTTTCTTTTTATTAAAAGAGATTGCATAAAAGGGCATAAAGACTGGAACACAGACCCTCCATACAGGAGCTCTAGGATTTGACTCCTGGCACTGCACAATCTCAGGGCACCATAGGAAATATTCCATAAATAAATAAAGAGAAACATTGATCAGAGGAACCAACTTGTCATCATGAACTAGAATCCTTAGTATGTTATAGGTGTCACATTTGTTAACAGTATTTTATCTATTCAATTTGTCTAGAATTAAGTTAAAAGGCAAAAAAAAAAAATCAGCCATGTGGCTTATATAACCAGAGACATATATGCCACATTTGGTCAGTCACCCACTATAGGAGTAATTACTTGACCTATCTGAGTCTTAGTTATTGCCCCAGGATGACTCTTTATCATCACCAACCAGGGCTCCTGATAGATTAAACAAGGAAGAATAAAAGGCTGGAACAGAGAGTAGTTCAAGATAGAAGACTCTTACCTTGACCCAAATCTTATTTGACCTCTGGCACAGCATAAAATCCCCTAAGCACTGCCAGGGGTCACTCACTCCTAAACACTAAGCCAGGAATAGATTCTGAATTCTATTGTAAGTGGCCTTATAACCATCCCCCAAAAGAAAAATAACAGAAGACTAGTAGGCTTGTAGAGTACTTAGCACTTGACATTATTGACAGACATCTAAGTCTTTACTGAGAGCCTGATCAAATCCAGGCAGTTTTAGGGTAACATCCTATCCTCCCCTGTCTTCAGGTTCCTTGCCTATTAACTTTGGATCTTTCAGATGCCATCTCCCAAGTCTATCACTTACCAAGTACTTTCTCAGCATGTGACTATCTGAATGTGTGAGGATTTGAAAGAAAAATATCATCAGCATTGGGAGGAATTGTCAGTCATCACTATAACAGTCCAATATTCAATAACAAAACAGGAAACTGTAGGAGAAAAAAAAAGATCTCAGTATGACACAGAATTTGGGTAGATTCTGCAATTTCAGTCACACACAGTCATCTCTAAGTTTTTGATGTGAGGGTCTTGAAGTAACAGTATGTGGTTAAGATGTTTCCACGCACCTGGTCAACCCGGGTTCAATCCCTGGCACACTCTATGCTCACCTCAAGCCAACTAGGAGTGATTCCTGAGTGCAGAGTCAGGAGTAAGCCCTGAGCATCATCAGTGTGAGATTTCCACCAACAAACAAACAAACAAACAAAGTTTTAAGATCTGAGAACTTTTCATTCACCTGATTAACTGTCTAGAGTCTAGTGGTCCTCAAACTATAGCCTGTGGGTCACATATTTTATTTCTTTCCATTTTGTTTCTTCACTTCAAAATAATATATATGCAGTGTGCATAGAAATTTATTCATAGTTTTTGTTTTTACTAGAGTCCTGCCCTCCAACTGTCTGAGGAACAGTGAACTGACCTCCTGTTTAAAAAGTTTGAGGAATACTGGTAGACCATGGATAGCCTGCACTGTTGCCCACCAATGCTTGCTGAATTACTGAATGAGGGGGTGAGGGAAGAGCAGATACAGGGGGAAATTAGAAGGAAAAGGAGATCGTTAATGAGATTCAGAGAGTATGAAGAGAAAAACTGAAGGAGTAGGAGGGCTTGACATTGATTCAAGTCACATAGGAAGGTGATTAGATAGATTGATTCTCTGGGAGCTTCAGGCACCATGAGGCTTCCTGGTCTCTTTCCTGACCTATTAGGCATGTGGGAGGGTACAGAGGAATCAGTCTGTAGGCCCCAATAAATTTCCTGGCTCTGACTCATCTCCTTTTTGTCAATAGGTTTCCCCAAAGTACAGCCATGAAAGCGCATGAGCTCCTCATGCTCTACTACCTTCTGGTTATGGAGGTGCTGCTGGTGCAGGGTTCACATGCATCATGGCCAGAACATGCCACAAAAATCAGGCCTTGGGGCAACCTCCAGGTTGTACAAGGTAATTGGCTGCAGCACAAGTACCCAATCCCTCGTATGCTTGTCACCCCAGACCAGAAAACATGCAATATGGCCTTGGTGGACAACGGAGGGAGCCTCTCCCTAAAGATGGACTGCACACAAGCAGACACTTCATTTTCCTGCATCTACAATGGAAATCCGAATTCCTGCACAAAAAACTTCATAAGGAACAGAATCTACTGGAAACAGATCACTGACAGTCTGCTCTCTCAGACAAACATCTGTAAGGATGTCAACATCGTTCTGACCACCAGGTCCTGTGGCATTGGGTTCCCAGAATCCAACCTCAGGCTAGTGGACTCTTCTCAAATCGACATGGCTAGCAAGAACAGAGATGCCATTAAGTTTAGGTTGCATGCTTCAAGAAGGAAGTTTCCCAACAAGGATTTTGAAAGCAGTAGGAATAGCCTGCACAGCCAGAGTCCTTTTCACAAACCAAAATATACTATGGAGGACACCAGTGTCAGATTACACCCTGGTCCTAAGCAGGTCTGGGCCTTTCCAGGGGAGACACAGATCATGACCGCCACCAAATATTATGATCAGGATGACCCAAGAGTCAGAATCAAGATGCCCATGTTCACTGACATGAATGTGGTCCAGAAGGTATTTCCTTGGATAGACCAGGACTCACTCCGGCAGATTTATTGGAGATTAGAGATGATCAATCAGGACCCTTCCCTGAGGTATTATCTAGAGAATCGGATAGACAAGCTCTACCCTCTGCTTAGTTATCTGGGTCTAAAGAAGCAGGAAGATCAGTATTTCTCACTGCAGAATTATCTGGGTCCAGAGGAGATGTTAGACAAGAACTCACCCCTGCAGATTACCCCATATCCAAAAGAGAAGGTAGACAAGGGCTCCCTACTGCAGAGTTATCTGGGTCCAGAGGAGAGGATAGACCAAGACTCCCTGCTTCAGATGGACCAGGAATCCCCACTACAGAGTTCCTTGTATGTAGAGAAGCAAGTGGTCCAGAACTCCCCACTACAGAGTTCCTTGTATGTAAAGAAGCAAGTGGTCCAGGACTCTCCACTACGAAGTTCCTTGTATGTAGAGGAACAGGTGGTCCAGGACTCCCCATTACAGAGTTCCTTGTATGTAAAGAAGCAGGTAGTCCAGGACTCTCTGTTACAGAGTTCCCTGGGTCTTGAGAAGCAGGTGGTCCAGGACTCCCTACTGCAGAGTTCCCTGGCTCCAGAGAAGATGGTAGATCGGGACTCCTCACTGCAAATTGTACTGGCTCCTGAGGAAATGGTAGATCAGGACTCCCCACTGCAGAGTTCCCTGGCTCCAGAGAAGATGGTAGATCAGGACTCCTCACTGCAAATTGTACTGGCTCCCGAGGAAATGGTAGATCAGGACTCCCCACTACAGAGTTCCCTGGCTCCAAAGAAGCAGGTGATCCAGGACTCCCCACTGCAAATTGCACTGGCTCCTGAGAAGATGGTAGATCAGGACTCCACACTGCAGAGTTCCCTGGCTCCAAAGAAGCAAGTGGTCCAGGACTCCCCACTGCAAATTTCACTGGCTCCCAAGAAAATGGTGCATCAGGACTCCCCACTGCAAATTTCACTGGCTCCAAAGAAGCAGGTGGTCCAAGACTCCACAATGCATGGTTCCCTGGCTCCTGAGGAGATGGTAGATCAGGACTCCACAACGCATAGTTCCCTGGATCCTGAGGAGACGGAAGATCAGGAAACCATGCTCTTATGTTCCCTGGATCCAGAGGACCAGGCGGTCCAGGACTACCCAGTAACGAGTTCCCTGGGTCAAGAGAAGGTGGTAGATCATAATACCCCACTAGAGTGTTCCCTGGTTCCAAAGGATCAGGTGGTCCAGGACTCCCCGCTGCAGAGTTCCCTTAGTCCAGAGAAAATGGTAGATCAGGTCTCTCCACTGCAGAGTCCCCTAGATCTAGAGAAGCAGATAAACCAGACATCCCCCATGCAGAGTTCAGCAGGTCCAGAGCAGGTTGCCCAGAGTGCCCCCTCAGAGTTATCAGATATGAAGACATCCAAGAAATAAACAAGCTTAGCTATATCCTTGATAGTCTCTGAGGGGAAATTAAGATAGATATCTGAGGGCTCTTAATGTAAGTTACAGGAATGCCAGTGGCCACAGGGAACACCCTGTGGGCAGGAGTCCTTTGTATCTTTTATCAGTCATCCCTCTCAGAGGAAGACAATCTTCAGAGATTTTTATCTTAGTTACCTTTTTCCTCACATTCCCTGATGAAATGTTAACTTCCCCTTTTGGTTTAGTTAGCATAAATTGGGAATTTGTTTTTATCCACCCTTCTTCCTATGATTGATTATGCCTAAACAATAAACTTCCTACATAAAGAACAATTGAGACTCTCTCAGACTGCAAGGTGGTGAGCCCTGTGACCCCATGTTTTTCTCCATTATATCTCTTGTTTACTTAATTATCATGGCGTACTTCTTCAGGCCCATTCGCTTGATCTCAACTTGGCAAATGGTACTTGAACAGGGACTTAAAGCAATAGGAAATGTCTGATGTCAACTAAAATCAATAAAGCAAAAAACTGTGTGGACCCCAGACCAAAGGAGGGGGTCCCAAACAAGGGACCAAAGCACAAAGAGTGAATGTTCTGGAAGTTTATTAATCAGGGTAATAATAGGGCAAAGTAGTTACAAAGAAGAGGAATATATTCAACTCCTAAGATACCTAATGCACAAATCAGGAGTAAAAAACTAAAAGGAAGCCTTTCAGCAGCTATTGCAGGCTACTAGGCAGAATTGTTATCTGCTCTCTTGTGAGGAACTTCAGATTTGAAATAATGGAAGAAAGTTATCTTAGAAATAACAAAGACTTTCAGTCAATGGGCATTTATATAAATTACCATTGTTAAGGAACCAAGAAAGCCCACAGCCTCAAATAAAGACCACAAATCTTCAGAGAATGCAATCAGCAAAGTCAGGTTTATTGTCCAGCTTGTTAGGATTCTGAATCTGCCATAAAGATCGAAGACAGAAGCCCCAGGCAATCTAGGAATGTGTCTTTTATAGGTTTAAGAAACCTTAGAAGGAAGGTCAATAAGGAAAGTAGGGCTTGTAGAATGCACCAATCCCTAGTCCAGGTGCAAAAGCAATGTCCAATCAGATGGTGAGCTTGTCCTTTTTCAAATAAGGTGAGAACCTTAGGAGGGGTGAGCAGAAATCCATTCTTTTGCCCAACTATGTCAAATTTCTCTTAGGAGAGGCGTTGGCTGATGGTTACCAGGGCAGCAGGCTGTTGATGTCTCAAGGTAAAATTCCAGATCAAGGAGATCAAGAAGATGGGGGTGGAGAAAGGCTTAATAGGCATCTATATCTCTGATCAAGGTGGGGATGGAGAAAGGCTTACCAGGCATCTATATCTGGTTACATATCTGAGTTATAATTTTCCCTCAACACCATGTGTTTCCTTTGTAAACTTAATTTACTTAGTTTTGAATTCATCACAATCAGGATAAAGGAGACCTCAAAATATAAAGGAAGAAAATAGTGTGAAGAGGAAGAGAGTAAATACCTTCCCTTAATTGCTATAACTATCAGGCCCCATGGGACCCATCTGTGGGGTGGGGCCTCATGCCCAGCCAGGAACACCAACTTGTAACAACTGCCCACCCAGGACAGTGAAGAGAGAAGAGAAAGAAAAATAATTATTCCTCTTGAAATCTGAGGCCTGCCATCAATATCCAGGGCTTCCAGAGAGAGGAAAAGAGAGTTAGACGAAAATTTATCAAACAGAGGTGGCTGGGTGAGGCCTGGGTTCAAAGAAGATAGAAAAGCAAATAGATGCAAAGCAGGCATCATTTATCTAATGCTTTATATCTGGCTCCCTGCAAGCCAGCAGAAACTGCTCTGGTCACTCTCCCCCACCCCCAACAATCTAAGAGTCTCCCTTTATATCTGCCATGACAAGGGGTGTGTCTAAAGTTCGTGTCCAGTTTCAACAATTATTACAGTAAGTGTATCAAGGGGCTTGTCTAAGTCCAACTGCCAAGTGGGGGTCTCCAAGGGGCATTTGCGCTCAAGTCCAATTGCCATTGTCAGTATTCTCACAGTGATCAGAGATATGAATAAATCAAGAATACTGATTGTGTAATTAAAGGAGTAACATTTATAGATCTTGTAGTAGACACCAGGACTAATGTCTCCATGACATCAGAATAAGTTAGCCTCAGACTTTGTCAACTCACACCAGATCAGTAATTTTATCTAACCTAGGGGTAATACATAAAATAAAACCAAGCCTAAAAATTCTTAAATGTGGAAAGCTAAAGTTAAAAAAAATGGCACCTTACAACTCTATATGCCTGCAAAAGCTATTCATTTATGGGTACAAGATTTGTTACAACAATGGAGAGTATCTTTAAACATCCCAGTTGCATTTCAGTCAAAGCCTGCTGAAGAAAATAAATACCCCATTGGTAAGATCACAACTTCTAAAATCTTTACCCTGGGGCCATTGTTATTCATGTAACCTAAACCCATACAATTGGTATGGAAATCTACTTTTGCCATCTGTGGGGCAATGACACTTGAATTAGAAAAAATTGGGTGATTTAAATGAGCTTATAAAACAATTCATTTAGAGAAGAAGCTTTTCCACAGTTTGGAATTCTTTCTTTTTTGTGATGTGTAAAAAGACAGATATGGAAAAAGCTGACTGGTTTGAAAATAGTAAATGAGGCAATTTAACCTCTGAGAATTTTACAGCCAAGCATCACTAGCGGTGTTTGTTGGTCTCTCTTGTCTTGGATTAGACCTGTCAGTTTTTCCTTTAAGGCTGGTTTATCATCTGTGAAGTTTCTGAGCTGTTGTTTATTCATGAAGCTGTGTATTCTTCCTTCAAACCTGAACGTGAGTCGGGCTGGTGCAGTAATCTCGGTGAGGCATTCATTTCATTCAGTCTTGTTACAATATCCCACCACTGTCCTCTGGCCTTAAGAGTTTCTTGTGACATGTCTGCTGTAAGTCTTAGGGATCCTCCTTTGAATGTAATTTCCCTTTTTGATCTTGCTGCTTTCAGTATTCTATCTCTATCTGTGGGATTTGTCATTGTAACGAGGATGTGTCTTGGGGTGTTTTTCTTTCGGTCTCTTTTAGCTGGTACTCTTCGGGCATGCAGGATTTGATTGCATGTAGTCTTTAACTCTGAGGGTATCTCTTTGATGATGTCTTTGACAGTTGATTCTTCCTGGAGATCTCCTTCCTGTGTTTCTGGGACTCCAATGATTCTTATGTTGTGTCTGTTGAGTTTATCAAAGACTTCTATTTTCATCTGTTTGCATGCCTTGAGTACTTTTTCCATTGCCTGTTCATTTGTCTTAAGGTTCTTTTCCAATTTCTTCTGTTGTGTTGAGTTTTTCTGCATCACATCTTCCAGTACTTCGATTCTCTTCTGTTGGCAAGGCTATACATTGAGGTTTTCAGTTGAGCAACCTTGTTTTTTAGATCTGTTATTTCAGTTTGGAGTTTTCTGATTTCTGTCTGTGTTCTGTTCAGATCGATCTATGCTTTTTTTGAGTTCTATGAACATCTTCCATATTTCTATTCTAAACTCCTTATTTGAGAGGTTAATCAGGTGGTTGGAATTTATTAGGTCATCCGAGCTTTCATCTTCATTCTCTGTGGATGGTGTTTGCTTGCGAGATTTTCCCATTGTCACACTTGTAGTGTGGTTTTTCCTGCGTGTTGTGGTGAGGTTCATTGGTTAGAAAGAGTGTGCGGCCCCTTGGCTCCGCTTCGCTGCCGTGCTCTTCTGCTGTCTCTAGTTGACAGTTATTTGGGGGTGCCCTCCCTAGGCCTCTGAGGAAATCTTCAGGGATTCAGAAGCACAGGCAGACAAAGTTTCCCTTGAAGTCCTCAGCGTGAACAAAGGCACAGCAGGGTGGAGCCTCCACAGGCCAGAGACCTCAGCTTATTGGACAGCAACACCCGCAGCCAGAATGTACTTACTGGGCAGCTTCAAAATGCAGGGTTTTTTTTGGGGAGGGGGGGCTCCCTAGACCTCTGAGGAAATCTTCAGGGATTCAGAAACACAGGCAGACAGGCACAGGCAGGAGAGATACTTGAAATTGTCAAGCAAAAAAACCTGTACTCTTTAGTGTAACATGAAATAATTAACGATGGTGCTGGATGGCGGTGGATGGAGGCCTTTGTGCTTAGGCCCCAACCACGTGGCTTCATCCCCATCCAGCTGGCGGATTCCAGGCCCAGGTAGTCGGCGTAATGAAGATTCACTCACAGGCAGGCTTCAGGAAGAATCATCTTTATTTATGCCCTAGCCACCACATGTGTGTAGCCTATCTCATAACCTTTCAAGCATACAGCCATTCTAGGCTTGCCCTGCATCTTATCCTCTTTCAGCCATCTCCCTCAGAGAGCCCAGCAGGGCCAAAAGGCCAAAACCCTTAATCCCCTGGCTTCTGGGTTTATCTACCTATTCTAAGACCCCTCCCAGGAATGGGCCGGGTCTTGCAATTAAAGTCACACCTATTATTTGGTTCCCAAGACCCCTCCCAGAAACGGGTGGGTCTCAGATAAGTACCCTACATTTCCTCCTTTTTTGAAATATAAAAAGAGCCTTTTGTAATTTTGATTTCATTTTTAGCCAAAGGTGGGTTAATATTTTTATGCAGCAACGTAATAAAGTGAAAATTAATATACCAGCCCTTTTTAAAAACATATTTTTGCAAAATATACTTTACACCTGTAACCTAAAATTCTATTAATGCTTTTTTACCAAGCATTATTTTGGAACTTTCATGTTCCTATACTTTTAAACTATATTGAGGGAACTTCATGTTCCTATACCTATTCTATACACAAGTACTGCAGCATACATGCATAACATACATTTTAAAAACAGGCTAAGTACATTGAAATACACAGTAAAACATTTTGCAATAGAAAATATTAACTATGAAAGACAACAGAACACATTTAAATCATAAAGAAAATGACTAAGACAAAGATGCAGGTGGTTAGAAATTAGATGTTTAAATGATCTAAACAGAACTACTTCCCTTTTATTTTTATTTTTTAACCACTAACTAACTAAAACTTATTACATTACCAACTATGAGTAAAATATTACTACCCACTAATTTTCTACACCTAAAACCATAGTTTAGATTAATTTGTCCCACGCTGATCTCACCACGTGGCTTTTGTAAACTTTTAAAGTTCAGATGTTGGTTTGTCCCACGCTGATCTTACCACGTGGCTTTCTTTCGTAGTTTCAGGCTCCGCTGCCGGTTTGTGATCTGGAGCGTGGATTCCAGGTTTTTCGCTTTTCCGGGCAAAACTGAGCCCAGCCCAGCCGAGCCGAGCTGCTTGGAGCTTGCCGCTTGGAGCTTTTCGCCGCAGGGGCTTCACCGCTGCCTTTTTTCCCCTCTGGGAGCACTTTGGAAGCAGCTTATGGCCGTTCAGAGTTCCAAGTGATTTAAACTAAAAGTTCAGTTCGAAATTTCCAAAGTCGAAATCCAAATTCAAGCCAAAGGTCATTTTCAGAAAATCAGTCCATTTTCAATAGTCTTTTTTCTCCTCCTTTTCCAATTTAGACTTTTAATAAGTTTTTGAAGAGGCCCAGGTTTTTGTTTCTTGTAACAAAGTTTTAGTTCTGGGCCTGGGCCTGGGCTGGAGGTGATGCAAGCTTCCACCTCTTTTGTTTTAATTGCCCTTCTTTCCCTAGAAGGGGTTACGGCCATGTTTGAACATGGCTCCACGTGGCCCAGTGTTTTGGGCTCAGTGCACCCGAAAAGAGCCAAAATGAAACAGAAGAGCAGAAATCTCACCATTTTTGCTGTTTTGTTGGGTCCAGGATTCAGGTCAAAGTTCGGAGCGCCAGATGTAACATGAAATAATTAACGATGGTGCTGGATGGCGGTGGATGGAGGCCTTTGTGCTTAGGCCCCAACCACGTGGCTTCATCCCCATCCAGCTGGCGGATTCCAGGCCCAGGTAGTCGGCGTAATGAAGACTCACTCACAGGCAGGCTTCAGGAAGAATCATCTTTATTTATGCCCTAGCCACCACATGTGTGTAGCCTATCTCATAACCTTTCAAGCATACAGCCATTCTAGGCTTGCCCTGCATCTTATCCTCTTTCAGCCATCTCCCTCAGAGAGCCCAGCAGGGCCAAAAGGCCAAAACCCTTAATCCCCTGGCTTCTGGGTTTATCTACCTATTCCAAGACCCCTCCCAGGAATGGGCCGGGTCTTGCAATTAAAGTCACACCTATTATCCGGTTCCCAAGACCCCTCCCAGAAACGGGTGGGTCTCAGATAAGTACCCTACACTTTAGGAAGAGCCTCAGAACTGAGTCAAAGATAAAGATTAGCTACAGGACTTTTATCTTTAAGGTCTAAAGTAATTTAAGTTAGAATTCATGCTGTTTTACAAATAGAGGTATAATTTTAGCAATACTGGGATCTTTGTACAAAATTATTAAAATTAAATCCAAGAGTTATGAGTTATTATATAAAGTCTGACAGTTTAAATGCTTTCTTTCACTGATATCTAAAATTTTAGTAAAAATTGAAAACTGATGTGTTTAAATATAGGCATTTCTTTTATCATTCATAAAATTATTAGAATATTTGACTCCAAAATATTTAGAAGCTAGTACTAATATAATAAAGTAATATGCAGATATATATAGATATTTGGTCTCTAAACTTTTTTGCAATTAAGACTTTTAATGATTCTAGGTGTGCTAGATTAAAACGCATTCCAGGTAAACTAGTCATTTATTTTAGTGAAAGCAAAAAAAAAAAAAAAATTGTTACCTTGAAGGATTTCTTATCTTATTCTAATGATCAGAAAAAAGAAAAAATGGGTAGGAGGAAGCAAAATGGTTAGTTTGATATGCAAACTACTTGAAAACCTCTACCTCACTTGAATTTTCATTTATTTCTAAAATAAAGAATTGAAAAAAATACTAGCAATTTATTTTCAAATTTCTTGGGAAATCAAGATATACTTGATACTTTTAATAGGATAAAGGTTTAAATCTGTAAAATGTATTTATAGAAAGGCTACAGAAGTGAACTTTACATAAGGCAGATAACAAATGGAGATATTTGAAAATATTATTTTAAAGTGAAAAAGATTGCTTTCGAAAAATTACAGTAAAAAATAAATGTATAGAAGGCTTGAACTTTATAAGAAAAATATTATAGTCAAACTGAATTCTTATAAGAAGATCTTTAAATTGTACTATAACTGCAAAATTGTTTTAGTACTCATGTTTTGAAAAAAATTATAAAAAATGTGTCCAAAACATTCTAGAATATGTTATGGAACTAAGAAGAAAACTGTAGCACCCTTCAAATAAATGGTCAGTTTAATTACAGGAATTTAAGGTTTTCCACATAGAACTCAAAGAATTAAGCAATCATGATATAGTTTAAGTGTAGATGTTAACAATACTTTCTTCTGTCATTAGTGAAATCATTAAGGGCCAATAGTCACATGCCTATAGAGGTCCCTGGCTTAAGGAACAGCCCCATTTGCCAACCTTTTGTTGACCTGGACTTAGTTTTTGATAGATAAGGCACAGTTCTCTCAGGCTCCCGCATAGGTAATCATCTAAATTAATCAGCTTCATGCTGTTATTCCAATGTTAAAAGAACAGTTGACTCAGGCAGGACTTAGCAAAAGTCCTGATAAAATTTAGAAGGAATATCCTATTTAACACCTTGACCATTTAATGAATAAGAATATATTTGTATTGTATAAAGTACAGTTCAGGATTAATTTTAATTAAATAGGCTAAACTATTTTTAGGAAACAAAAATTTGTCTGGCCTACTTTGATCATCTCCATATATGGATTAAGTAAATTATTTAACTTTTTTTTAAGGTGATCCAGTTTGAATGGCCCTCTTCACTTGACCATAACTACTAAATTAGAATTAGAATGGTTACAAGTTAGAATTCATGAGGCTCCATTAGAATGTGTGTCTCCAGATGAGGAAATAAACCTGCCGTTTTTATCATTTAAGTATTCTTTCACAGAAGTTCTAAATCAACAAGAATAGTGGAATGAATATCATGTGCAACGAAAGACAATGGAGACTTATTTAAGTAAAATAGGAAAAATCTTAACCAATGAGTCCATCAACTTTAGGTTGGGAGTCATAATGGAAAAGTCGTCTATGGGGGGCCCATTATGAAAGTGTGGCAGAAACCATATTCCTCTGCCCAGAGAGTGGAATTAGAAACAATGACTCAATTATTGAAGGATTTATTGAGTGAATTAAATATTACTTTTGATAGCCAATATGTAGTCAAAGTAGTACAAGGTATAGAAACTATTCACCTTCAAGAGTGTAAAGGCTCCACATTAGGAAAGAGTGTCTGGAGTAGGGGTTGCCACCAGATAAATCCAAACAAGTTTGAGAGGGTGAATCATTCATTTAAATTAAATTCATTTAAATTAAATAACTTTCTGCCTTGTAAAGTGAGAGAGAGAGAGAGAGAGAGAGAGAGAGAGAGAGAGAGAGAGAGAGAGAGAGAGAGAGAGAGAGAGAGAGAGAGAGAGAGAGAAAGGTTCTTTCCAGAACTTCAGTTTTGAGTACATAAGCCACCCCTAGGTAGGGGAATAAGAACAGAAGGCCTTACCTGAGCCAGTCCTGCTCAGTATGCTTGAGGCAAATAAAACAAGGTGATAACTAGAAAAATCTTTGTTTTGGGTGAAAGGAAGTTGTAAACAAGCATATACAAAGAAACCAGGAATAATCAACAACTGCAAGCTATTTTACAAAAGCACACCGATCCTGTTTTCATCATTTAAGATCTCATTCTGGTCTCCCTGGCCCATGGCTTTAGGAAACAAAACAGCTGATCACTTAACAATGCCAATATTTAAGTCACCTGTAGAAGACCATAAAGTTCTACACACAAATTCCTGTCACCTTCATGTACGCAATCGCATCCCACTAAGACAGCCAGATAAATAGTCTGTATTTACAATATTTGCACTCCTTTGCACTGCACCCCTCCCATGTGACTGGAGTGTAACTTCCTAGGCCTACAGACGAATTATGACAAATAGCACTCATGTTAGTCTCTTCTGAAACAAAGCATTTATACATGTAGTTAATTGATACTTATTCTCATTTTCTATGGGCTGTTCCTATGACTTCAGAAAGAGCTTAACCTGTTTGTTCTTTGTTATTACAATTCTTTTCCGTCATGGGTGTTCTCAGTACCATCAAAACTGATAATGATCCAGCCTACACTAGTAAAACTTTTCTATCATTTTCAAAGAATGACAAATCAAACATATTGCTGGTAAGCCCTATAATCCTCATGGACAAGTCACAGTTGAACATGTTCATTGAACTCTCAAAACTTAATTATTTAAAACAAAAACAAAATGGGCTATGCCTCCACTTGATTTACTATTCTTAACCTTATTTTCTTTCAAAAACATTTTTTGTTTTTTTGGGGGGGGGCACATCCAGTGACACTCAGGGGTTACTCCTTGCTATGCATTCAGAAATTGCTCTGACTTGGGGAACCATATGGGAGCCAGTAGATTGAACAGCGGTCTGTCCTAGGCTAGTGCTGGCAGGGCAGACACCTTACTGCTCTGTGCCACCTCTCTCGCCCCTTCTTTAATTTCTTTTTTAATTTACCACAAGGATAATCTCATAAAGATGTAGAAAGACACTTTCAAGGAGATCTACAGGTTCAGAAAACAATTAATTCACCTATCTGGGTGAAAATTGATAAAGATTAGGTTTCAGGCAAGCTAATAATTCTAGGGGGGTGCTATTTCTGTATTTCCACAGAGGACAGACAGTTCAAGAAAAAGACTATGGGTTCCATTACACCTCATCAGAAAATGGCATCTCTAAAATTCATAATGGCTTTTAGCTTTTTTCATAGGTTTAAGAAATAATTGAAGGATCTTCTTGTTTTCAAGCAGTTGAGATGCATCTTTACTTTTATACAGGAATAGGAATGCAGGTATATATCATTTTGATCCAATAAGTATACAATTTTGTCAATTTCACTCTCTTTTAGGAAGATATCAAAAAGTGAAATTCTGACAATTCCACAATGTCCAAAGGAAGTAGTCAGATGATCTCTTAGTCCTATTTCATAGAAGATCAGAGTTTTAACTTCCTTAAGGAAGATAATTATAAGTTTATCTTTCTATATAGGTTTTAACAACCTCCTGAATTTGGGTCACCTATAAAATAACTGTTTTTGTTCTAAGTATTTTCTTGATGTTTCAAATTTTATCTCTTTTAGGCTATTTTCTGATTCTGTTTTTTTTTCTATAGATATTAAATAGTTTTTCTTTTTGTTCTATGCCTCTTATAACATGTTGCTATTTTTACTGTTCCAAAACAAAATTTCTTTTTCTTTTATGGTCCTTTGGCAATGGAGTACCAAACCCGATTTTTACGAGTAAAACAACTTCTGCTTGCAATCAGTCCACCACTTACTTGATTCAGTTTCTTGAACTAGGTTTCTGGCTCTAGGACCTGGCTCTTTTGGCCTACAGAGAAGCATTGACTTCATGACTGCCCAGCACCAATACAGTGCATCATTAGCTAAAATCCTATGGATATGAGCTTGATCAGCAGTGTATAACAATACTTGGATACTGTTATTTATTACCATTTTCCTAGAAAAAGAAGGAAATAAAAGGAAATAGAGACATTTATGGACCCTGGTCAACCATAAGAATATTATTCTTCTTTTAAGGGTGATGATGTCAGTTATCAAATGCCCACTCTTGTAACTGCCACAGGATGACAGTTGGCCCAGAGGGAATATAAAGCCATGGCTGAAGTTCTAGGTGGGGATAGGAAAGTCTTTGCTTACTCTGCTGGACTGTTCCTGCTGGATGTTCCTTGCCAAATTGCCAGAGAAACTGTCCACCAGACTCCAGGCTCCTCTCTCTTACTTCTTACTTTCTCATACTGCTCCAGGCCTAAAAGTAATAGCACTGAAGTATAAAAGAGGATATAAGCTGCTGGGGAGGTGGGTTATCCAAAAACTTTGTTTGTGATCATCAAACCTAAACCAGCATTGCTTTGCTGTATTTTTACAATAGGCAATGTAATTGTATCTTCCAGTCCACCAGTGATTAAAAACAGAAAATGAGGTATATTTTTCAAGTTCTATACTGTGACAAGTCAAGATTTTCTAAAGAGAAGTTCAACATGTCTGTAATTTTTACTTCTAACTTCCCTTGGAATAAAAGCATTTCAGATGGATTAAAAGTACAAGTGGTGGGGCCGGGCGGTGGCGCTAATGGTAAGGTGCCTGCCTTGCCTGCTCTAGCCTCGGATGGACCGCGGTTCGATCCCCCGGCGTCCCATATGGTCCCCCAAGCCAGGAGCGACTTCTGAGCGCATAGCCAGGAGTAACCCCTGAGCGTCACCGGGTGTGGCCCAAAAACCAAAAAAAAAAAAAAAAAAAAAAAGTACAAGTGGTAACTTCCAAATTTCTATTATTTTTAAAGAATCCCACTGAACTCTGCAATGACAGCAATAATACCTGTTGTTATCTGTCAATTTTCTTCTTTGGAAAATAACATAAGGCAATCTTGTAATGTACACTTACTTGTGGATGCCAGTGGCAGATATGGACGCATAAAAGTCTCAAACACATGAGACATTTTGTGACTGGACTATAGATTTGCAGTGACTCAAAAATTATAATAGACTTTTTGATCTACTTGTGTCTCTGCCAAGCATGCTCTGCACCTTTTAAGTTATTGAGCTGATCATTATTTTTCTTTTTGTCTTTCTGATTACCAATTTTATTCAGGTCTTCATGAAGATCATTTATAAGAACTAGTAGTGTTACATATGTGAATCTTGTTGGCTGTCTCCTGAAAATTGGTCATTGATCTTCCCAATGGTTATCTTAAAGCCTTTTGGGCTGATATGACTGTATTGTCCTGTGCACAGGGCTTTAATAATTAGGCCAAATTCTTCTTTCACTTTACCTTTATGCCTCAATGGATTTGACCTGTTAATATCTGGTAATAGTTTTGGTTGAAATAATCAGCCAAATTTTCAGTAGTCACCGCAGTATTGAGTTACTATAACAAATGTTTCCTAAGTTACAAAGTCCAGTAAGAGATGGAACAGTTTCCCCCAAACAACTGAAATTTTAAAACTGATTACTGCCAAACCATGTTATCTCTGCTTTAGGATGAAATGTTGGATCCTTATTCCATTTACTTGTTGGAGTTGCTGCTGATTTATAAATCTGAATAAATAAATGCTGAATAAATTCTTCCACTTAAATAGCCCGTGTTAGATCTGTAGAGATGTAGGAACACATTGGCTTGGAGGGGTCCTCATCACACTCAGCAAAATTCTATAGCTGGGTTTATCACTTGTAAGAATTCTGCTTCTGATGAAGCATAATGGGACATAGAATGTTTTGGTGGAACTGCCATTTGTAGAATATAATCATATCCTTTTGCTTGAATGAGATTACCAGCTATCCATTCTTTATTAAAATTTACCCAAATAGGTAAGTTAGCTGTTTTTTGAGCCTGTCATTTTCTCAAGTGTGTCTTTTGGCAGGTGTGTGTGGCTTTTTCTGGTGTATATACAGAAGTTTAGTAAAAATAATGTTAAGGATAAGAATTGAAGAGGTTGCTTACCTCATTTTCTGTATCTTAATAATTGCATTTTGAGAGTTCTGCAAGTATGTTCAATGATACCTTGTCACTGAGGATTGTAAGGGATGCCAGTGACATGTTTGATTTGTCATTTTTTTACAGAATAAAATGTTTTACTAGTGTAGGCTGAGCTATTAACTGTTTTGATAGTATGGGGAATGCCCATGACAGAAAAACATTAAAAAGGAAAAAACAACTTTATCTCTTTCAGAAGTCATAGGGACAGTCCTATAAAATGAGAGTATGTGTCAATTTCTACATGAAGAAAGTGTTTATTTATAAAAAAAATGTTTATATGCAGGGCCGGAGTGATGGTGTAGTGGTAGGGCATTTGCCTTGCACGTGGCTGATCCAGGATGAACTATGGTTCAATCCTCCAATGTCCCATATGGTCCCCAAGCCAGGAGTGATTTCTGCGCTCATAGCCAGGAGTAACCCCTGAGCATCACTGGGTGTGGCCCAAAAATTAAAAAAAAAGTTTACATGAATAACATCCATCTGCCATAATTCATTTATCTGCAGACCTTGGGTTTAGCACAGTGTAACAGAGTGCAGATATTACATGTGTGAACAATATGACTTGCCACCATGACATGTGATAATGTACGTGAAGGTGGTAGGCATTTATGTGTAGGGCTTGATGTATAAAGTAAAAACAGGTGCTGCCGATTAGCACATTTCATATCTATTATCCATCAGCCTAAGGAGGCCAGAATGAGAACTAATGTGAGTGATAAAAATGTATTCAAAATGTCATAAAAGAGTTTGTAGTTGCTAAAGTAATTCCTGAATCACATAGAAACTTAGGGAGGCAGTGACAGTTTCAGGGAAAAGGCCAACCACATATTCTCAGTCATTCACCATATTACACGGGCCTGGCACATGAGAAAGTAAGTAGATCAACAAGGTGAGTTCCACTGGTTGGGTAGACATTTTGCAGATACTGTTGTGGTTGGAGAGAAGTCATTGATACCACTATTCCTAATAAAGAGCCATCTATGTAAAGTACCAGAGCATTAGGAATAGGAGAAGAATGGGTTATGGAAGAAATTACAAAATGCATCTTTCTGAAAAAAAAAAAAAAAATCCCAAGCTCCTTCAGCTGGGTAAAGGAAGAAATTTTTTTGAGAGAAATCAGTTAGAGCTCTTTGAAGAACCTCGCCAAGGGGGAAAATAAATTTGAATTTCTCTCTCATTTTTTTTAATGGGAAGGACTGACTATACATGGGAATCATAGCTTAGTAGCACATGTGTCTACAGTCTCCCTTTAATTATCAGGGCAGCTATCAACTCCAAATATGGAACACATGTGCAAAGCTGTTTAGTGTGCAAATAGAGCAATATTACTGGGCCAGATAATAAGGCTACATCTGTGCTTAGTGACTGGGCTGTAGCTAAAGCAGCAGCCATACTTTTTCTCCAATGAAAAAACCTGGAAAGAAAGGACTTTTGAAGGCAGTCCATAAAATTCCAATTTCTTTTGAGCTTCGGGGTTTAACTGTCTTGGTGAAAATAGTTTACTGAGCTCAGAGTTGAAAATTTCAAGGGAAGGGCAGATCTAATTAATGTCCTCCTAGCAACTTTTGAAAATCATAAAGAGTTTTGAGATATTTTTGGTAAATGGAGATTTTTCTGGGATGCACTGTGGTGTACTCCAGAGCATAACCTAAATATTAATATGGGGACTGTCTGAATTTTCTCTGTGGCAACCTATAAACCGGCCACTGGCAAGCATATCATCACATCCTCATATAACCTCTAAAGCTCCCTGTTTATAAACATGGGGAAATCCTGCACGACAGGTCATAAAACCATATCAACAAAATTTGTCATATATGGTAGGTGAATTGGTCATTGGTGAATTGGTAAAACAGTCTACTGAAATCTATATATGGGGGTACTATTGTTAAAAAAAAAGGAAATAGAAAATGCAAAGAAAGCATTTATAGTCCTCTGGGTGTATGGGTATGTTATAGAAGCAATCTTTTTATTTATTTGTTTATTTATTTTGGTTTTGGGGCCATACCCGGTGATGGTCAGGGATTACTCCTGGCTATGCGTGTAGAAATCACTCCTGGTTTGGGGACCATATGGGACACAGGAGATCAAACCTAGGTCCATCTTGGGTCAGCAGCATGCAAGGCAAGCACCCTATCACTGCGCTATAGCTATGGGTCCTAGAAGCAATCTTTTATCTCTACCACAACCAGCAACCAGTCTTTAGGAATAGCCACGGGGGCAGGGAGGTTGAGTTATAAGGATACCACGGACACAATGGTGGAATTAACATTTCTTTTTTTTTTTTTTTTTTTTTTTTTTTGGTTTTTCAGGCCACACCTGTTTGATGCTCAGGGGTTACTCCTGGCTACGCGCTCAGAAATTGCCCCTGGCTTAGGGGGACCATGTGGGATGCCGAGGGATCTAACTGTGGTTCTTTCCTAGGCTAGCATTTGCAAGGCAGAAACCTTACCTCTAGTGCTACCTCGCTGGCCCCGGAATTAACACTTCTTAAGTGAATTACCAACTGCCATTTGCTTGACTTCTTTAGTATAACAAAATAGGAGAATTCTATTCTGAAAATGATGTTTCAATATGTCCCAGTTTAAGTTGTTATTCTACCAGATTTACCAGTGCTTTAATTTTCATGTTGTTAAGGGCCACTGTGGAGTCCACACAGGATTATGAGATTTCAACTGAATGCAGAAGGGTAGGGAGTACTGAACCTCAGCAGCCCCAATTATAAAGGCCTCTGAATTAGGAACCAGAGAAAGTCTGGGGGAGAAATATGGTATTGAATGCACCACTGTTCCTGTAGATCTCAACCCATATATTCAGGGATAGGAGAGCTACATATGGTTCAAAAGGTGCAACCTGTCCTTCTATATAAATGTTTTTCAGCTATGCAGCAATCTGTTGGACAGAGGAAGATAACAATAACAATGAACCTACTCCTTGCAGCCCATAGGTATCTCTTGAATAGACCCTTAATGGGGCCAGTAATACAAAGAGATGATAAAAACATTGGCACCTGTATCAAACATACCTTTAAACTTCATTACATGAATCTCAAGGGTTATAAGTGGGTAGTCAGCCTTTGTAATATTAGAGGTAAAAGCCTCCAGAGGATCATCAGAGGCAGTTAGCAGTTTGGTTCCACTGAAACCCCAATCCTCAGGTGATCAGAGTGGTAAGGCATTATAAAGAGGAAAACAGAATCTTTGTGATATTCTCTTCCTTTTCAAAAGTCCAAACAGTTGGCTCTGAAATGACAATTATTATTTCCTCAATGTGATCAGAATCTATTATTCCTACATGAACACTAATTCCTTTAAGAGTCAGACTGCTTCTTCCCAGGAACAGGCTTACCAGTACCTGTTGGAATTTGTCCCTTTATGCAAGATTTTAATTTGTAGGGTAACTGGGCCAGTGCTATGGTTATAATATCAAGGAAGGAGATATAGAAGGCACAACTTTCTGCAGTAGCAGGTTGCCATGAATCTATTGATTGTAGCTCTGTTGGTCCAGGCTGGAGCCGGGGACGCAGGTGAGAGTTTTCTTGATTCTTCAGGGCTTTGTACTGGCCCTTTATCCAGTTTCCCCAAGACAGAAAGATTGAGTTGCAATCTCTAGGTAGTAGGCCACGAAGGAATCCTGCAGTTTCTATGAAAATGCCCTTGTTTGCCATAGTTAAAACATCTTCCTGTATTTGTGAAGTCTGGGGTAGCCTCCTCACCAGTCTATTGAGTTGATTATCAGACCAGCAGCAGTTTTTAGCCCAATGTTTTTTCTTGCTGCATCTTGGACAAGAACTGGGTAGGGCCTCAAAGGCGCCATATTGGGAGATATTCTTTATTTCCTGTGGAAATAGCCTGAGCCAGCCAGACTATCCTGAAATCATCTCCATACTGAATCTCAGCACTATAAATATGTGCCTGATGATTAAACCATTCCAACATGCTCTCCAGTACTTCATAACATTATCTCTATCTCTGTGTCTGTCTCTGTCTCTCTCTCTCTGTCTCTCTCTTTCCCTCTCTCTCATAGGGTGCAAGATAGCCTGGAAATCTTCTTTAGCATTCTCAAGGGCTAATTTTCCTACTAGATGCTGTTGTGTTTCTTTACCACTAACCTGCCTCTGTATTGCATCTGTCAGTTTCCCCAGAAATTTCACATGTGGCTTGGGAAAAAAACTTTAAAATCCTTGTATAACTCCCTTTAATTTAAATTCATCTTCAGCATCAATCTTTTCCCATGGCCATAATGCTATCTCTCAGTCCTGCACTAGGATAGCATGAGGCAGAGCAACTTGTTGTCTTTCTTTCTCTTTCTTTCTTTCTTTCTTTCTTTTCTTTCTTTCTTTCTTTCTTTCTTTCTTTCTTTCTTTCTTTCTTTCTTTCTTTCTTTCTTTCTTTCTTTCTTTCTTTTCTTTCTTTCTCTTTCTTTCTTTCTTTCTTTCTTTCTTTCTTTCTTTCTTCTTTCTTTCTTTCTTCTTCCTTCCTTCCTCCTTCCTCCCTTCCTTCCTTCCTTCCTTCCTTCCTTCCTTCCTTCCTTCCTTCCTTCCTTCCTTCCCTTCCTTCTTCTTCTTCCTTCCTTCCCCTTCCTTCTTCCTTCCTTCCTTCCTTCCTTCTTTCTTTCTTTCTTTCTTTCTTTCTTTCTTTCTTTCTTTCTTTCTTTCTTTCTTTCTTTCTTTCTTTCTTTCTTTCTTTCCTTCCTTTTTCTTTTTTTGCAACTTGTTTCCTTATGTTGGTCCATTGTCATTCCCCAATCAACACCTCATAAGTCAACCAAATTTCTGAATTCTTATCCCAGAATGAGGAAGGGTGTGGAGTTTTGTCTTAGCCTCATCATTAAACCACATTTTCCACTGCATATATTATGAACGGCTCATACAGGTCTTAGCAATTGTATAAAAATCCTGATGAGTCCAAAATGCTTTCTCATTCCAACCTGTAGGTACTCAGTACTGTATGGGGACATTGGCCCATATGATGTGCAGGTCTTTTTAAATGGGTTGAGTGAGTCCATCTTCAAGCCCTCATAAGATGTGGGCTTATTATCATCCAGATAGGCAGGAAAGGAAGAGCAAAGTTCAGGTTCATGGGGCCTACCTGGTAATTGTGAGCTTAGTTTGGATCTGTGTCTAGGGAAGTCTCTGCATTGCTGCAGTGGGGGAGGATCAGAGGGCATTTCTGCAGAACCACTTCAAACTACTTGAGTCAGAGAGGTAATATCTGGTTTGTCATCAGTATCTCTTACATCTGATGTACTAGACCATGGTGGTTTCTCTGGTTTAATGCCAGTGGCAAATAATAAAATGGCAAAGAAGAATCACCACTGGGAAAGTGTTTCTATTTTCTAATGTAGAAAATATTTCAGAAAGTTTGGCTTGTACATTCTTCAGTAAGTGATACACATAAAGCAGAGGTCTCAAACTCAATTTACCTGGGCAAAGTTGGGGTGAGCAGGGCCGCATAAGGGATTTCACAAAAAACAGTCCTCAAACGTCATTTTTAACAGTTTTAATTATTTCTGCTGAACATGAATAGCACATTGAGTAAAGATCATGAACAGTTCTTCTGAACATGGCATCTTTTGCCTATTCCTTGCTGCCAGAGACTTGACAGCGCTTCTTCTCACAAATCTGAACCACATTTGGCTTGAGAGAGGAAGCAGTTGAGACCCTCAGTATGGCTTGAAGATGATCATCATTAAGTGTAGATTTGTACTTTGATTTATTGAAGTTCATTGTGGAGAATAACTTTTCACACAAATATGTGCTCACAAAAAGGCACATGGTGTGCTTGAACATTCGGGAAAGCTCAGGGAAGCTGGGGGGCAATTCTTTCAAAAATTGCCCATGCATGTCTGCTTTTCCACTAATCTCCCTGAACTTGGCTTTGAGATCAGAGTTGCATTGCAGGTCAATGAGCTCCATCTGAAGCACAGGAGGGGCATCTTACACATCAAAGGAAAAGGGGTTCACAAAAATTTGGAAAGTGGCTCTGTGCTTTTTGAAGTCTGCAAATCTGTGATCAGATTCCTTCTCTAGCTTAAAAATAGCATCAACATATTTCTCACCATTGAATGGTATACCTGAATCCACAAGTTCCTTGCATGCTGGGAAATGGCAAAGGTTTGTCTGAGAGAGCTGGGATTTCCATAGCACAAGTTTTGTGGAGAATGCTCTCACGATGTCATAGGCAGCACTGATAAGCTGCCCTGGGCCTTGTAACAACTTGTTTAGTTGTGTGATGTCAACAAGAAAAGCAAGTCCATGAGCCATTTGTGATCACTCAACTCAAAAACAGCATTCCCATCCTTCTCCATGAAGGCTTTCACTTCTTCTCTCAACTCAAAAAATTTTTCAGGACATTTCCCCTGCTGAGTCAACGTACCTCGGTGAAATAGAGCACATATCCATATTCTGACTCCATTTCCTCTAAAAAAGCACGGAACCTCCTGTGCTTTAAGCCCCTGAATCTGATTTGGTTGATGCATTTCACAACAATAGAAATCACATTGTCACACAGCAGGTATTTACTGCAAAGAGCCTGCTGATGGATAATGCAGTGAAAAGCAATGGCCTTCTTTACACCCTCCTCTTCAAGTTTTTTTTGAACAAGTGCCAACAGTCCATTTTTCCTTCTTGTCCATCGGTTATTATTCCAACAAACCTCTTCCATGGGAAACCTGCATTCTCAATGGCATCACAAAGATGCCGAAATGTCTCATTATGGTGGTCTGGCCATGCATTGGAATTATTGTGAACAGCTCCTCTGTCAATTCAAAATTACAATCAACACCATGGACGTAAATTGTGAGCTGCACAGTGTCTGTTATATCTGTGCCCTTGTCAAGAGCAACTGAGTATGCATCAAAGCATTTGGCTTTCTCACACAGTTGATGATAAATGTCACTTGACATGTCAGAAATGCACTCTGCTACAGTTGTTGCAGAAAGGCTGATTTTGCTAAACTGACCTTTCTTTTCCAGACAAATAATACTTGCAGCCTGTAACATATATCTTTTTTATCAAACTCTCCTTCTGTGAATGGTTTTCCTGCCTTAGCAATCATCTCACTAACCATGTAACTAGCTTCGACTGATGCAACATTCTCTTTGGTTGCTTTCTTGAAGAAATCTTGTTGTCTCATTAGACATGCTTTAAGACTGGCAACCCGCTTGGCTCTCTCATTTCCTTGATATTTTGCACATTTCTCAGCATGTTTAGTTGAATAATGGTGTTTTAAGTTGTATTCCTTGTGTACTGCAACCTTTTCTGAGCAAATAAGACATGTGGGGATGTCCCTGTGCCCACTTTTCCTGAAATTGTCTGTGCTCGTCATCAATCTTTCTTTTCACTGTAGGCTTTGATGAAGTCATGATGAAGGTATGACAAAATCTAATTCTGTAATAAACTTCTCTCCCTTAGGCCTCTGATAATGCAAGGGACAGCAGGCAGGAGCAGTGGAAATGACGTCTGCACTAGGCACAAAGTATGCGCAATTATTCGCTTACTGAATATTCACAATAAAAAATGCATTAGTAAGAAAAAATCACAAAAAATCGCATTAAACATTTGCATACCCCGAATGGAACTGCTCAGGGTATGCGAATGTTTAATGTGATTTTTTCCTTACTAATGCGATTTTTATTGCAATTATTCGGTAAGCAAATAATCGTAAATACTGCAATATTTGAAAGCTGGCCGCTGACCACAAAATGTTGTATGGAGGGCCACAAACGACCTGTGGGCCATGAGTTTGAGACCCCTGACATAAAGGCACCAGAATAACATCAAGCAACCTATGTGTAACATAAGTTACACAACATATAGGCCACCACTTAAATAATATCAAAATAATATCATATCACCACCACAGTAATATCATAGCCTTAATCCACCAGGAGATTATGGTCTTAACACATAAAGGGATTATTGCCCTAGTCCACCAAGGGATCATATCACTTACAGTTGTCAAGGCCCTTCTTCTCTGGTCTCTGCTAAGGCACCAGGTGAAAAGGCTCCACATACTGTGATCTCACCCCTGGAAAACAGGTCTGTACCAAAGGTTGCCACAGGAAATAATACAAAGCCCAAACCAGGCTATGAGGGTAAACCACATAGAGAAAGAGAGAGACAGAGAGACAAAGAGCTAGAAAGATCTGCTTGATAGAACTACAGCTTTTATTGAGTACAGAGACCACTTCCTTGGTGTTGGAGTAAGGATATAAAAGCCTGTCCTGAGCCAATCCCACTCAGGTGTGCTTGAAACATGTAAAACAAGATGATAAGTAGGAAAATCCCTATTTTGAGTAAAAACAAGTTGTAAATTAACAAATACAAAGAAACCAGGGATGATATTTGTTTTGGGTGAAGACTAGCATTAAGGGAAAATTTATGAAAATAGATGTTAGAATATTATAATAACTCAGATAGGTGTTCAGCAATAGATGCCTGTTAAGCCTATCTGCACCCTCACCTTGTTGATCTCTTGCTCTGGAGTTTCACCTTGAGACGTCAATGGCCTGCTGCTCAGGTAAGCATCAGCCCCTCCTAAGAGGAATTCGACATCTTTGGGCAAAATAATGGACTTCTGCTCGCCCCTCATAAAGTTCTTGTCTTATTTGGGAAGACAAACTCACCATCGGATTGGATATTGTATTTGAACCTGGACTAGGGATTGCTGCGCTCTACAATCCTTACATTCCATATTGACCCCCCTCCTAAGGTTCCTTAAACCTATAAAAGACACTTCCCTAAATTGCCCAGGGCTTCCAGCTTTAGTCTGCATGACAGATCAGGGCGCCCCAGCTAGCTGGAATCAATAAACTTGTTTGCTGTTGCATTCTCTGAAGATTCATGGTTTTTATTTGAGGTGGTGGGCTTTCTTGGACCCTTAACACTAGTTAGTTGTAAATTGTGAACAGCACAGGAGTCCATGGAGCAAAGAAATAAACTTTTTATACAACTACAAAAGCATTTGAGAAATCAAGCTAAAGTATGTATTATGCATCTACATGCTCATTTTCCCTTACCAGGAAAAATTGTCAAAGAGAATTCTGTAATAGACCAGTTATAATTGGTAATGTTCAAAAGGCTTTAGAGTGGCATTAACTAACTCATAACAGTGGTAAAAGTCTCTGTCTTTTATTAGCAGTTACCAAAGCAAAAGCAAGTTGCCTTTTGCCCAACTTGGCCTTCTATGATTTGTCCTTCAATGATCCCTGGGGTTAATACCTGAGGCGAAAATATTAATGATAGATTCACTCATGTCTTATCTTTTGGTCAACAGGATATTCAAAAAAATTTATAGTCTCAACCTTTATCTAGAAAAATGAAAAAAACATGTCATTGACATTTTATATTCTTGTTTTGCTGTTATAGGGTTCCCTAAATGTACAAAGACAATGTCCCAGCACATATGTCTAAAAATCTAAAAAAAATTTTAATAATTATAATACTCTATTGGTATCCTTTATAAATCTATAAAGAAAGAGTCAAAGCTTCACTAAAATCTCTATTACAAAAACAAAAAAGGAGAGAACAGGAATACCTCAAGTAACAAATATATAGACTTTAACTCTAAATGTTTTTTGTTCTTCAAAGACAAGAAACAAATCTGTGCAGTGGAAAAACACTGGCCAAACTCTAGTAATAAAATCCAGATTAATTAATCTTTTTTGCTTTCAAGATGCAGAAAAGGGAGAATAGAAAAAAGAAAGGGTGAAAGTTTGAGTGAGAGGATATGCTTGTAATTTTACAAGAAAATATGCCCAACCTGACTGTTAAGATCCAAAAAAGTGTGGTAAAAGACCCATCCAGTATCACTGCTCATGGGAGACAAATGAAGATGTTTATCCAGGAGTTAGAAAATGTATTGATGCAAACTAATACTGGTAAAACACCAACCACTATTTTTCTAGCTGTGGTTGTCATTTGGAACATGTTTACCATTTATAGTTATAACTGCTTACCAGTTATGCAGGTGAGCTAATGCAGGTAGTAGAATATGCCATCTTTGACTTTCATTTATTAAACTGTTTGAATGCCCAGTACAGATACTCCTTGCTTAACATCCAAGTTCTGTTTCAACGACTTGGTCGTTAAGCAAATTAGTCATGAAGTGAGGAACTGCATGTACTGTATAGAGTAGTATATGCATAGTACTTGACAATACAATATTCTGAATAATTAAAATAATTAAATATAGAATAGTATATGCATAGTACTTGACAATACAATATTCTGAATAAGTAAAATAATGAGAAAGATTAAACTAAAAACTTCCACTTGTTTTAATTTGCATAGGTTGTATAATTTACACACAGTACTGCAATGTATTACAGAACATAAAGATCTCTAGAAATCACAGAGAGTTACTTCATCATTTTCTGTTACTGCTACAGCTTTGGAAAAAGTTGTGCATAGATAGTATGCTTTAAATGTGGCTATGGCCCCCTGGTCCATTGGCTGAAGAATTGAATTTGTGTTTTTAGGTATACAGTACAGTATAGCTGTTCATAATGTTTTTTCTTTGGGTCGCAAAAAAAAAATTTACTGCTGAAATATGAATACTGACCAAGAAAAACAGCAGTACCGGACCTCAGAATATTGTCCATCAGCCATGAATGACGTTGAGACTCAGGGCTACTACCACGATCTAGCACATACTGTTGGTGAGATGGTCGTAAGTGTGAGCAATCGCTAAACAGGTAGGTCGTTAAGCCAAGAGTATCTGGAAACCTAGAAGCCCAGAAAAATCATCTAAAAAATAAATGTAGCTCAAATTATTTACATTTTTGGATTTACTATTAATAAAGTCAAAGGAGAGATCACTATGTCAGATTTTCAGGTTAGATTTGGCCTCAAATCTCATTAGCACTACAAAGGAAAATTTAGCATTACAGTTGTTACCTTGGCTCTTCCTTAAATGGCTGCAGTTGTTAACAAAATACCTTCTGGCCAGATATTTTTTTTATGAGTTGTAAATTTATTGAAGAAATTGAATGTGGCTTGTTTCACTAAAAGAATAAACACATTTCATATAAACTTGTGAAAAAAAATACCTTACATTACCTTGACAGGAAATACCTTACATTTACCTTGACAGGAAAGTTGATAAAGAGAAAGGAACTTTGGTTTGTACCTCTTACAAACTATTCACGTGCTTGAATTCGAGTATAGAATTTAAAGCTAAAGATTCCATTTACTTAAAGCCAGAGAAGCTTTGTGGATGCTAGTTAAACTTCCTAGGGCATTGAAGGGTTTCCCTTGATGTATATCTTGGAAAGCTTATTGGGAGACTGAAAATATTTCAGAAGTTTTATATCAATTCTATTTTTGGGAATCAGGAAACTAATAGCATTAACTGCCACTATTACTCTTGCTGGAACTGCCCTCCAACAGGGCATCCAAACAGTTATTTTGTAGAGCATTGGCACAAAAATGCTAATTTATTATGGCATCAATTATTGTTTATAATCAACAATTTAATGATAAAATTATTATTCAACTAGGACATTTGCATAATGCAGTGGTTTTTCTAGAGGATGAGATAAAAGAACTTACAAACCAAACCTCATCTAAAATCTGATTGGAATTTTACCAAGTTTTGTGTAACTCCCAAAATATATAATGAAACAGCATTCTTGGGAGCTAATTAAAAAACATTTGCTTAATCAAGAAAATATTTCTTATGATATGTAGCTTTTGCAAGAAGTCCTGTATACAGTCTTTTATCCCCTCCCAGAGGAAGACAGAGATTTTTACCTTAGCTTTTTTTTTCCTCACATCCCCTCATGAACTGTATATACCCCCCCCCAATTATGCTTAGTTAGTATTAGAAATTTGTTTTCTGTTCTTTTTTTTTTTCTTTTTTTGGTTTTTGGGTCACACCCGGCAGTGCTCAGGGGGTATTCCTGGCTCCATGCTCAGAAATTGCTCCCGGCAGGCACGGGGGATCATATGGGATGCTGGGATTTGAACCGATGACCTTCTGCATGAAAGGCAAATGCCTTACCTCCATGCTATCTCTCCGGCCCCTGCCCTGTTTTCTATGATTGATTATTCCTGAAAATGTTTTTTATGGAGGACAGTCAAGGGTCTCTCAGTCAATGAGGTGGTGAGCCCCCTGACCCTATGCTTTTCTCTATCAGTCTATAGTGTTCTTAAGTTTTGAGGTGCCACTGCTTCAAGCCTGTTCACTCAGGGCTGGATTTCAGCATAGAGTTCCCTGGGTCCAGAGAAGCAAGTGGACCAGGACTTCACCCTGCAGAGTTCCCAGCAGAACAGGTAGACCAGAGCTCCCCATTAAAGAGTTCTCTGGATCCAGAGCAGCTTAACCCGAACTATCCTCTGCAGAGTTCCCTGGGTTCAGAGAAGCTGGTGGATCAAGATACAATGAGGGAGACAATTAATTACTACACCCTAGGACACTGCACAGAAGGGATGCCTGACACTGAACAGCAAACAGCCTTTAGTTACTTTGGAGAATTGGGAGCAAATGCTCTAGGACAGTCCTTAGCTATGGGTCTGAGACATCTTAATAAGGCATATACAAAACCATTAGCCTCTAAGTATGCAGTAAAGTTCTCTAATTGCTCCATGAAATTGGAGCCTTGATTCTATAAAAGGGAAGTTAAAAAGTGTAAAAGAGCAATTTTTTTAAGTTTTATTTTTTGTTCACCTACCTCCCAGAGGTTTTTAGAGACTCTTTACCTCCTGGTGTTTTTCCATAACCCATAAAGTTGGGTCACTGTGTACAGTGATGATACTGGTCTTGAGTTCAAAGAGCCCAAGCTATGAGGTATGTGTGATGTGGGTTATGCTGAAGTAACAAAGAGAATGAATCCCTCGGCATAATTCAGAAGTTTGCTCACCATTATTTAGTTTCTCTAAAAATGGTCCTGAATGAATAATGCATCAATAAATCCAATCAAAGTATAATATTCCCATCCATGCCAAGTCCTCCCAAAGTTTATTCATTCCAAACTTCCTCTCTTTCATCCCTTGTTCTAGGTGTTTGATGCATACTAAGCTAGAGTCACTAGGATCCATGATTTCAAATGGTACCTATGGAGTGATGAGCACAGACAGTAGATTTCTACATGTGGAAAGATGAGAAGTAGTGTTGGACCTTCAGGAAGTTTGAGAAGTTGGTCCATGAACTGAAAAAAATATCCTGAGCAGGATGTATAATACCTGAGCACATATTGCCCACTTCTTTCTTTCTGAGATGTGGATTTTCCTACTTTAACTATCTCCACCTTTAGAGAAGCCTGCATTTCCCTTGAGCATTTTATTCTCTTTCTTTATTTTTCTCTCTCTCTCATTTTCTCTCTGCCCTTCCTCAGGATCTCCAAATAAAATATGCTTTTACTTTAAAGCAAAAGCATTCACGGGCATCTACAGGGAATGATTTCCATTCATCCTTTATCACTGGCTCTTTAGCCTGGACATGTTGGAGCCCCGGCACTGTGGAGCACCTCTCTGGCTTAGAAAGAGTGGCCAAGGCATGTATGGTGTCCTGTGATGAAGATGCCAGTGGAGAGGGGAATGTGGCAAGAAAAACCAAGGAGAAGGCAGCTCTGAGGAGCTGAGGAGATATGGAAGGAGGGCTTCACAGGGAAGGCGTTACTGGAACTGGATTCTGAAGGGTATCTTTTGGCAGAAAAAGGAGCTCAAGGAAGAAATATAGGCTGGTACATTGATAGAAATATGGATAGATAGTGAACAGAAAAGCCATTTTTATGCTTGTACAAAGCATTGGAAAATGTTTGCATTCAAAAGAGGAAGTGAAGTGTTACCAAAGCCTTGTTTCATTAAAAATGTGTCAGCTTGTCACAGACTCTGGTGCTGGAATGATGGGAGCATGAAAATGATCGGTAATAGTATTACAAATCACTGTACCACAAAAAAGGATGGCCAGTGTGTGTAAACAAAAGTAACGGTCAGTGGCAATATTTATCATAGATAATAATACGATTCTTTCTCTTACCCAACCCCCTGTGAACTCAAGAGAACTCTTACTATTCATCTTGGTATCTACCCAGGCACATCTGGTGACAACTCCATTGTGGAGAGGAATATTGGATAGGGTGTTCTCAGCAAGAAAAAGTCCTTCTATACTTCATAGCAAGCAAAGATCAGAATAAATAGCCAAGCTACACTAAAAGATATTCTTTAAGTAGGAATAAATCCATATAATAAATCAGAGTAAAATGTTAGAACCTTTGGGGGCAGGAACAACAATACAGAAACTAGGATGCTTTCCTTGTATATGGCCAACTCAAGTTCAATTCTTGGCATCTTATATGGTCCTCCAAGCATCACCAGAGAGCGAGATTCAAAATGGTCATAGTTTTCCCTCCAGATCCTTAGTTGATGTGGGTAGTGGTAGAGGGAAAGCAAAGGGAGATACAGATAACAGGTAATCAAGAAAAGGATTTATAGGTGGCTGGAAAAGCTAGTGCTGACTTTCATCCAGGTTTCCCAGGTTCATCTACATACCATGAAAGTTTGGGAGACAAAATGAAGGGGAGTTCTTTGAGGAAATGAGGTGTCTGGAATTTTGAGAAGAGATTCTGTTCTAATTGATATTAATTTTATTACATCAGTTCCACCAATGTGTTTTTCCTTGCTTTCTTTTTAATTCTCCCCATCACTTGCTCTTCTTTGCTGTTGATACTGTGGCATGGCAGTGGTGGCCATGGTTTACACATGCCTCTTGTGGTACTTAAATATTTTCAGTCTTAGTATTCACTGGAAGTTGGAGATCAGATATCAGATTGCATTACTTATACACTCAGCCCTGCAGGACCCCCCAGAAGTTTCAGTCCTGTAGTGTGGTACTTGCATACACAGATGCTCACCAGGGCTCATGCTCTGAGGAACCAAGGCTTGGGCTGCTGTGCTCACCCCTGTTAGCAGTCCTCATCACATCTGACTTACACATGGCCGAAATTAAGTAAGGCTCTTTCTAGATGCTGAAATGCAAATGAAATAGATCTCTTTTGACAAATAAACCCCCCAGAGGGGTGGTCAAAGTGATATCACAGTGGGGAGTTTTGGAGTGGACACTTTTGACATAGTGTATTCTTAAGTAATTTTATAATGTTTCTCAAGTAGTTTTGAATTGGAATAGTGATTTCTTAGTAATAGGTGTGATTGCAATAGAATTAACCACACTACTGATTCTGTTTTAGCTTGCTTTTAGAAATTTAGTTATAGGCTGCAAAAGTAAAGTAAGGGAGACTAGACCTGAAGGGATGACTGATTCCTGGAGCCAAGCTGACCTTGATTGATTCCTGAAATCAGATTGACCATCTTGCATTCCAGTGCAAGGACATCTTGCATTCCAGCACAGGGACATCTTGCATTCCAGCACAGAGACATCTTGGAAGGGCAAGGGAGGGAGGTGGAACCAGATTGACGATCAGATAAGGGGCTAATATCTAAGATATACAAGTTACTGACAACTTAACAAGAAAAAATCTAACCCCATCAAAAAATGGGGAGAAGAAATGAACAGGCAATTTCTTAAGAAATACAAATGGCCAAAAGACACGTGAAAAAATGTTCCACATCACTAATCATCAGGGAGATGCAAATCAAAACAACAATGAGGTACCATCTCACACCACAGAGACTGGTACACATCACAAAGACCAAGAACAATAAGTGCTGGCAGGGATGTGGAGAGAAAGGAACTTCATTCACTGCTGGTGGGAATGCTGCCTAGTCCAACCCTTATGGAAAACAATATGGAAATTCTTCAAATAACTGAAAATTGAGCTCCCATATGATCCAGCTATACAACTCCTAGGGATATACCTTAGGAATACAAAAATGAAATACAAAAATCCCTTCCTCACACCTATAAACATTGCAGCACTATTTACAATAGCCAGACCCTGGAAACAACCAAGATGCCCTTCAACAGATGAATGGCTAAAGAAACTGTGGTACATATATACAATAGATTATGCAGCCATCAGGAGAGGTGAAGTCATGAAATTTTCCTATACATGGATGGACATGAAAACTATTATGCTAAGTGGAATGGGTTATAGGGAGAGAGACACACACAGAATAGTCTCACTTATCTATGGGTTTTGGAAAAAAAATTGAAACACTTGTGTGAGCCTATGGCAGTGATGGCTAACCTTTTTGAGCCCGAATGCCCAAACTGCCACACAATGCCCTGTCCTCCCAATGGCCAGTCCGGCCCTGTTGCCAGTTGAACTGCAAAATAGACATCGCAAACTCGTCTCCCACCACACTGCATATCTTAATTGCAGACCTCCCCGAGTGTCAGCTGCAAGGCCTTTGCGTGCCACAGCTGGCACGTGCGCCATTGGTTCGCCATCGCTGGCTATGGAGTGTTTTGATCTGTGTGCTCATTATCATATGAATTCCCTTAAATGTTTGTGAATTTTGATGCTCAGGGCTTCACTGTAAGCCGAACCTGCTTGACAGAAGAGGACACGGTGGATCCCCATAGCTCTAGAGAAAATAAACCCTGCGCTGCTGATTACATCTCTGAAGGTTCATGGTCTCTAATTAGGGTGGTGGGCTTCTCGGATCCTGGGCATCCCCAGACCCTGGGCTTTTTCCCTCGGGCCCTGGGCATTCCTGGACCTGGGGCTTTTTCCAGGCCCTAGGCTTTCTTGGTCCCTTACATGAGACTGACTGACCCTGGTGTGATTCCCGGCATCCGATATCCACCGGAAGTAATTCCTGAGTGCAGAACCAGGAGAAATTTTTGAGTACAACTAGGTGTGACCCAAAAAACAAACAAATGCATAGGAAGGAGGCTGTTAAATAAAGATTTTTTAAAAAATTTATGAGTTGGTGAGACCACCCCAGGCACTGTGTTCCTAACCCCTTAGGCCAGTGGTTGGCAACCTGCAGCTCGCAAGTCACATGTGGCTCTTTCCACTTTTAATTTGGCTCTTCTGTGTGCTGGGTGGCCGCTTCAGGAGTCAGGACTCTGCTCTTAGCCTCTGTCAATATATAACAGTACCAATGAGGACTATTGGAGTGAACCCTGCTTAAAATATCCATGATGAGCCCCACTAATTTTATAATACTATTTATAGACACATAAGATGCCATATATATTGACCTCAGAACCACTAACTTATTTTGTTGGCTCCTAGATTTAAAAAAAATGCATGAAGCTCTGGCTCACAGGTCCCCAATACATATGTTATCGATCAATAATATCGTTCTAAAGTTTTTGTTTTATTAGTTGTGTTATTTGTATCCTCCCGACCCATGTGAATACTTGCATGCAGAATATTCCCAATAAAAACTTATTGAAGCTAAAAACAGTGTACTATCCTATGTATTTTTGGTTTTAAAAATGTGGCTCTTGGGGCCAGAGAGATAGCATGGAGGTAAGGCGTTTGCCTCTCATGCAGAAGGTCGGTGGTTTGAATCCCGGCATTTCATATGGTCCCCTGAGCCTGCCAGGAGCGATTTCTGAGCATAGAGCCAGGAGTAACTCCTGACCGCTGCAAAAAAAAAAAAAAAAATGTGGCTCTCAAAATAAATTTCAATCTTGGTTTTGGCTCAGTTGAAAAAAAAGGTTACCGACCACTGCCTTAGGCAGATGGGTTAGATAAAGCAGGGTAGCTGCAAGAAATAATACCAATAATACCAAGCCAGTGAGTTAAAATTCATTGGAGTTAGTCTGCTTTTTCCTCTTGGTCTTTCTGCCTCTTGGCCTCTCTCTGCCATGTGTGTGTGTGTGTGTGTGTGTGTGTGTGTTTGCTGAGCCCAAAGACAGACTCCTTGTTTTTTTTTATTCAAACCCATTCCCCAAACCCTGGAGGGGGAAAGTCCAGTACTCTAGATGAGGGTTTGCATATCAAAAGAAGAGGCTGGAGAAAAGAAAGTTGGAGAAAACACTTTTGTATGGGGTTGATATCTGGATATTATTTTATAGGAGGCCAGCAAGGCTCCTGGCAGGTTGCATGCTAGAGATTTGGGTTACAGTGTTGGCACCACAAGATTCCCTGAGCACTGCTGGGAGCAACCCCCAAGCTCTATCAGGTATGACTATTGGGACCTGAGTTTTGAACAAGGAGGGACGCCATTTTGAAAAGACCATATGGCAGGCTTCTTCTCAGGTTCTGAGCAAGGAGAGATGCCATTTTGTAAGAACCATCTGGTGTAAACCACATGCTCGATCTCCACAAGCCATAGACCCCACCCCCAAGTTACTTGGCCATACCAGGTTGCCTATCAGGGAAGAACAAGGTAGCAGTAGGAAGGTACCCCTAGACAAGAGCCAATCATTTTAAGAATCACCAGAAAGCTGGAACCTCCCTATATCCTTTCCCTATATAATCTTCCTCATGATCTTGAGCAGGGCTCATCTCCTTTGGGAAGTGGCCCTAGCTAGCCAGTGTAGGGGTCTTGTTGGTGGACAGATTAATGTATTAAATTTTATTCCAGTTGTGTGGTCTTCCTTCTACTCTGGACCCAACCCCAAATCTAGAAACAACAACAACAACAACAAAACCCCCAACTGTCAGGCACATTGTGAGCCATTTACAATTTAGTCTGCTCTGCCAAGCCCTGTAGATAACTTGGTCTGGGGAAGTCTGGGGGCCAACGTCTGGGGGCATCCTATTTGGTCCCCCAAGCCCATCTAGAGTGACCCCAGAGCACAGAGTCAGAAGTTAGTCTTGAGCATCACCAGGTTTGACCCAAGTGAAAACAATAAGCAAAATAAATAATTTAATGAAAACTCTAAATGTGGTGCTCTATTATTGCAGCAGCAACCTGGATGAGAGGCCCGGCAAGGAGAAAGTCACAGGGCTGAGGAAAGGTCACACATAGTAGTTCAGCCAGGTGGTGGTGGGATAGATAGTGTCTCCCTCATGTGACCGTGAGTGTATATTGTCTGCAAAAAACTTAATCAACTTAATCATTACTTTCACCTAAGTCTCAGGCCACAGTCCTCTGCTTACACATTCAAATCATATGCTTGTGTGAAAATTAGAAATTAGAGACCCTGAGATGAGTACCTCAACTTTAGTTGCTCACTGACTATTGTTTAATAAAAGGATCAGCATGTAGGAAAAGGTCAGATATGGAGGGCAAGGAATTCCATGACCATATGTGGCACCACACAACCTCCATCTATCAGTTCTGGGATCTTGGACAAATCCTCTCTAGGTCTAAGTTCCAACTTTCTACCTATCAAAAGGGGAATAAGCCTTCCCTATTTTTATAGTGATGAAGGAAGGGCAAGCTTTTGAGAAAACAGTCAAACACCATGTCTGAGTGCTCTGAGTCTTTTTCATCAGTTAGCCTCCAGGCTCACCCCACAGACACTGCTTCTAGAATTATCATCCTATCTGAGAGGAATTTTTCAGAATCCACCTCTATTCTTCCCACTCTGGCATCCTGGGTGGAAAAATGGGGTTGCAAGGACCCAAGTGAATGCCAGGCACGTAACCCTGAATCCCACAGTAATGCCCCAACCACTTTCCCTGCAGAACTGGCAGCTTCCTCTAAAAGGGTGTGTCTAAGAGTGTGAATAATGCTGCCTAGATATGTGTGTTGAGAAAAACCCTGATCTGCCCAGGAGCCTATAAAAAGGAGCTGCCCTGCCTTGAAGGGCAGATAACACCACGGGATACTCATCAAGGGAACTTCATAGAACAAGGTAGGAGCCTGATGCTCTTGGATATTTTAGCACCAAGTCCCTGAGATTCTAGGACGGGCATCCCACTGGGGATACTTAAAGCCCAACACTCCTTGGAAAAGGAATGGGTCTCCCCTGCCCTCAAAGCTTCCTGTCAAAGCTTCACTCAAGAGCCTCTCTCTTTTTCCCCTTTGTCCAGTCCTGGAGGGAACCATTTGCCCAGGCTGGGAATTTTCCTAGATCCTCCTGTTTATCTGTATATCTTTATACCAACAATCTCTATTCTCTTTCCAATGGAGCATTGGTACAAGTTACCTCTTCATTTGGAAGAAAGTTCAACCAAGTCCTGACTTGTATCTCATTTCTCTCTCTCTCTTTCTCTCTCTCTCTCTGTCTCTCTGTCTCTGTCTGTCTGTCTGTCTGTCTGTCTGTCTGTCTGTCTGTCTGTCTCTCTCTCTCTCTCTCTCTCTCTCTCTCTGTCTCCACTTCTTGCCTAGCTTTTTTGGAAGGTGGAAGAAGGTGAGGTGAGGAGAGATCAGTGTGGGTGGAATAAAAGCTCAGAGATCTAAATTCTGACTCTTGTCTTTTAAAACTGAGCCTGCATCTTCATGGAGAAAGCTGGTACCTGGAGTGACTTATGATTGCTTCCCTATTAATCCTCTTAAAAGGATTAACAAGACGATAACAGCTTGGTGGTTAAGTGCCTAATAGTAGTTGCCAAACAGACATAGAGCTTCTCTTCTTGTAAATGTGGTTTATACTCTCTACTTCATAACATGACTCTTCAGTGTCAGAGTTAAGGGCATACTATGCATTCAATGATACTATTATTATTATTATTATTATTATTATTATTATTACTATTATTATTTTCATTATCTTTTGGGGGGCACACTGTAAATTCTCAAAAGTTCCTCTAGGATCAGTACTCAGGACTCATTCCTGGTAGATCTTGGAAGTCCATAGGGTAGTAAAGATCAAATCTTGGTCTCCTGCATACTAAGCAGGCACTTTAAGCCCTGTGAGTCTTCTCCCTGGGCCCTCAGTGATTTATTTTTAAAACCACTGGTCCTAGGCATCCACCATATCTCAGCACTGTACACCAATAAGGCTCTGGAAATCAGAAATTAGATATGCTCATGATCATTTTAAGTGCTCTGCTTGAAATTCACCCTATTTACCCTGGTTCATTTTGCATGAAAAAGCTGGATGGCCTTCTTATCTCCTCATAATTCACTGTACCCTCGTGTCCCCTTCCCAAGACACACCAGTTAAAGTGGAAATAACTGGCAACCATCAGATCCATTTTTCCCTCTTGGAGCCTTACCATGTATTTTCTCCTTCAGGGGTTATCTGAGTGCTTGTGAGTTACAAAGCCACCAATTAGAGCAGGAATAGAGTTGGGTCATTTTTGCACCCAACAATATAATTTCAGATAAAAGTACCAAGACCTAGAGCAGGAGTGGTACTTATCTAAAATTTGGTTGGAGAAAAATTGGGGTGAAGAGCTAGAGAAATAGTACAGGGGGTAGGGCACTTGTCTTGCCCATTGCCGATCTGGATTCAATCACATAGGGTCCATGGTGTACCACTAGGAATGATTCCTGAGATCATAGCCTAGAGCACATTGGCCCTAAAACAAACATGTAAGAAATGGAAAATGTTTTACATCCTGGTCAATACAGTTTAAATTCACCTAAAGTTCCCTGAAGGTCTTTAGTGTGACTCACACTTACTCAGTTCAACAGTTCAGTTAGTTTGTGTATGCCTTATACTGGGTGCTCCCTTAATGTGTCTTGAATGATTACATGAAGGAGTGAGGAGTGATCATATATAGGAATAAAAGAAGAAGGGGGAGAGCTAATGAGATTCAGAAAGCATGAAAGAATGTAAAAAGGAATAAGAGGGTTTGACAATAAGACTCAAATCATATAGAAAGATGGCTGGATGGACTGGTTGTCTGATAAAGCCAGGCCCCAGAAGGCTTCTTTTCTGAGCAGGCAGGCACTTGTGAGGGTGGAATGGGACAGTCTGCAGGTCTGTCCTGGTAAACTGACTTGCCTGTCTTGTGTCAAACAGGTTTCTACCAAGTGGAAAGCCATGAAGTTCCATAACCTCACCCTGCTCTCCTTCTTCCTCCTGGCCCTTCAAGTGATCTTAGTGCAAGGCAAGAAGGAAGCCATAAACAGACATGTTAGCAAAGCCAAGAGAGATGAAAGACAAACTCCCAACAAAACTGAGACTAAGCAAAAAAGTCACAGGCATCTGCCTAAAGGCCAATTCATCAGCACCAATCAGGCCAACTGCAAATGGACAGTGACTGAGCAGGAGCAAGGCATTGCCTTGATGGTAGAGTGCTCCCAAGAGGACACTAGATTTTCTTGTGTCTTCACTGGCAATCCCACTTCCTGCATTGAGTTGAATCAGAAAAGGAAATACTGGAAACAAATTGAACAGAGCCTGAGCTCACAGAAGGCTATCTGTGAGGACTCTAAGAGTGTCCTTAAAACCAAGGTGTGCAGAAAGAAGTTTCCAGAATCCAATCTAAAGTTAGTGAACTCCACTCTGATAAGGAACACGCTCTCTAGCCAGAAACAGAGGAAGAAAACAAAAGCCCCCAATGCTATCATCATGGAAGCCAACCAGATGAAACCATCTCCCACCAATGAACATACTAAGGTCAATGACAGCTCTCCACCTGAGGCATCTGAGACACAACCTATAACCACCCAGGATCCCTTATGTGTGGAGGACTCAGATATGGTCACCCCAAACAAGGTGGCCTTGGAGTACTGTGGGGAGACTTGGCTCTTTTTGTGCGAGATCTTCATTGCCGTGGCACAAAGTACTTCATGCTAATGAGGAGAAAGCACAGAGAACAGAGTCCCTTTAGTCAAGTCTACTCTCCAATTCCTGTGTTTCTGAGATGAGCATTTGGACTATGCGAGTCCAGTATGATATCTAAAAGTTTTGTGATTTTTAGGTTGTGTTTTAGGGTTTGTTTTATATTCGTTTTCTTTTATATGGTTTTCTAAGTTGTTTTGTTCAGTTCATATTATCAAAAAGTTTTATGCCTGTAAGTTGTTCCAAAGTTTCCAAGTCAGGTGTAAGAAAGCACTGAGGACTTTTCCTTATATCCACAAAAGCCAGAGTGGTAATTTCTGCAAAGATAATAAAACTCTAAAAAAATTTTCAAAAATTATTTGATTATTGTTGAGTTTCCTTATACTAGCAAACTTTTAATCAGGCCCCATATGCTACTATAAAATTAGGTAAGAAAAGACTTCTTATTTTCTGCCCATATTAAACCATCCCTTATAGTTATCATTTTTAGAATTTCTCTCTTATTTTGTCCATTAGTCTGGGTATTCGATGTTTTCTGATCTGAAAGATTAGGATCCCTGATTTCAAACAGTACACATGGGGGTGCAGTGAGATAGAGATATATGACAGAGGCATCATGACATAGCAGGTAAGGTGTTTACCTTTTATGTGCCAACAAGCTTCAATTGGATGCATGACATATAATCCCCCGAGCACTTCTACAAGTAGTTTCTGAGTAAAGAGCCAGGAGTAAATCTCTAGTATTGCCATTGTGTCCCCCAAACAAAAACATAACACAACAACAACAACAACAACAACACAGGGCACTGTCTCAGAAAGAGGAATATGGGGAGCATAGCTTGAATATAGAAGGTCTACAAGCTGAAGGAACACCTATTTACTCAAGTCAGAGTCCCTTACCACCCACCATATGCCATCCTTTTGACTTTGAAGCTCTAATGCCCTAAAAACTACAGGGAAAAGTGGAAAAAGAAATATGGAAAAGTGCAGAGAGAACGTCAGATCATACTTCATATCAGAGGTGACAGTTTCACAGTCTATTTAGTTATTTGCATTAATGGAAACACAATTATGTCTCACTTGCTAGATACCAGGCATTGTGCTAAACTCCTCTGTGGACTATGTATGCATGCATTCATTTATTAGCTCATTCATTCAGCACAAAACTTTCTAGGCCCAGCTGGAGATAAGACAAGGTTTAAGGTACTAGCTTTTCATGCAATCAACCCTAGTTCAATGCCCAACGTGACATATGGCTACTGCCAGGAGTAAGTCCTGAAAGCAGCTATAATAAGCAGGAAGTTAACCCAGCATCCCCCACCATCCTATTCCACTACCAAAACAACAGTAACTTAAAGTTCCTAACTCTATCTGGCTCTATTCTAGGGACTAGATATATATATCAATATGCAGTTCCAGGTCTTCTGTACTCTTAGACTAATTGGGAAAAAGAAGGTGAAAAGAAAAGGTAGTCGGGACAGAAGTGAGAAATTGATATTACATGAGATGGCTGAGGCTCTGGTATAGTAACTCTTTTTGTTTGTTTTGGGTCACATCAGGTGATGCTCAGGGGTTACTCCAGTCCCTGTACTCAGGAATAACTCCTGGTGAGGCTTGGGAAACCATATGGCATGCCAGGAATCAAACCTAGGTTAACTTTGTGCAAGACCACATGCTATTGCTTCAGAAATAGAAAAGTATTTTTCTTGTTTTTATTTTGGGTTGTGTAGGGATATTTGGGTCTCACTCTGCTGTACTCAGGACTTATTTCTGGTTCTGTAGTCTGGAACCATTCCTGGAAATGCTCAGGGGACCATATGGGATGTAGGTGTTGAACCTGGGTTGGTTACATACAAGAACAGCACATTACCTATTGTAGTATCTCTTTGGTCCATTGTGATGACTCTTGAATCAAGTATTAATGTAGTGACCCTCTGAGGTAAAATTATTCCAACCAAAAGAACAATTAGTAGATACCCTGACATTAATTGCTTATTATTACTGATATTACTTCTGTGTAACAGAACAATCTTAAAGCTCAAAATATTAACTCAGGAAACTGACAAAAAATTCACCAATATTATCTCTTCTAGCAGTTCATGTTTAATGTGCATCACATTCACACCCAAGATGGCAGCCTATGGACCACAACCCCACAATAAATTTAAATACAAATATTTGAAGTTGGAGAAATAGTACAGTGGCTAGGGTGCTTGCCTTGCACACCATTGACATGGGTTCAATCTCCATTATTCTAAAAGGTCCCTCAAGCCCACCAAGCAAGATCCCTAAGTGTAGAGACAAGAGTAAGTTCTGAGGACCACTGGGTGTACCTCCTAATAAAACCCAAATATTGAACTGTCTCTAGTCAGAGATTTATATATAAAGATCATAATAAGCAAATTCTTGTTAAATGATTAAGGGTGGATTACTGTTCATAAAAAGGGACCATGTTTTCTACAGAGAACTAGCACTGTAAAACTAGGACAGGGAGAACCAACCAAAAGGGAAACAGACAAATTGAAAGAATAGAGGCAGCAAAAGGAGCCATTAGAAGTACTCTGGTTTTTCAATTTATGATACACAGCTTCACAGACAGTAGAAAGTAACAGAGGAGCAAAGAAGGTCAGAGGTGACTCTGGATTGGGAGTGGTGGACAGATTGCCATGGTCAAGTATGAAAATGAAGCAGTGGACTCTGAGAATATAGACTGCTCTACCTTCCAATTCAGATGAGGAGGGAAAAACATCGGGTCGAACATAGACAAACTACCAGGTCAGTGATGCATTAAGGTAGAAAAAGATTTTGAAAAAAAAAAAATGGAACAGAGGAGGAGGAGTTGTTGGGTAATACCCCAGAAATAGCACCTATGATGAAGCCTAGACTGGAGGAACCAGAAGAGAAAGTCTAGGCAAACACCCACAACATGTTGATTTGTGGGTATCTTGTTTATCTCCCCAAACCTGCTAATAGGCTAAGGACTCTGTCTGCCTTGCTAAGCACACAGACTATTTCTATTAATGCTTTCTGAGTGAATACATTCTGGAGGCATTTTAGGTGGATCTTGGACTCTATAAAATCAGATCAACTCACACAAAAATAATAGTGGAAGATTAAAGAATGATCTCATCCACCAACGTGCCAGATAATTATCAGCAGCAAGATAATAAACTGCAGTGAGGAAATATTCAAGATTTATTTTACACATACATTCCTCAAAACAAAGCTCTCCACTACACCCAGTGTGATGTAGGTCTATATCTCTGGAGACAGTGTGGGATTACAATAAGGGTAGATGGAAGCTCATCACCAGGATATTTCTGATTAACTAGAAATTTCTGAAAGATAAACTTTTCTTAGTTTAGCATATCAGAAGCTACTGTAGTTTTGTATTCTCATCATTCATATTGAAGGAGAAAAAAGGAAGAAAACTCTGATTCTTTGTTAGGGCATTTCTTTCAATGTTCCATCAAATTTCTCTCCAAACACTAAGGTGTTGGCCTCTCCAAATTTTGCTGTTTGATCAAGTTTCCTGAGGATTATGGTCTCCATTCCTTATCCAGCCATTCTGGGGGTTACAGTCAGTTGGGTAGACCCAGGGCATCACAGTCATGATGTTATCTAAGAAGACATTGAAAAACAAAGAAATGTGGTCTTACGGGAAAGAATGTTAAGTTAAATGGGTCTGAGCCAAGGTCTAAGGTGGACATAAGAAGTTCAAAACAGTTCAGTGCCTGAAGGTATACTTAGGGCAATAGGGAGATAGAGCACTTCAAGGGGAATTCCAGTAAACCCATTCTGGGGAATTAACTGCCAGCTGCTGGCAAGATCCCAAGGCTGGAGAGAAGTCTGTAAGTGGGACTGCAGAAGAGGCTGTGGAGACATGTTGGAACTATGAGAGGTTGAGACAAAGACACAGAGAGGAATTTGTGTTCCAAGGAAGCAGCTTAAACAAGCCCACCATGGTGTATGCAGCCCATTTGGGAACAAGAGGAAAGGTTAGCTTTGAGAAAGAACAACAGAATTGGCCAAGCCAGGTAACTCCTGGATCCCTGCCTTGATGCCCCACTCCAGCTCAGCTTTCCAGGCCCATATACCCCAGACAGATGCCATCATTGTAGTGACTGGTAGGTCTCCTTAGCTTTGTCTTCTATAGATAGGGTGAAAGAGCCTCTCTGACTTGGCTTAGTCTTCAGGTATCCTGACACTTCTATTTCCCTGAGATTAACAGATTCCAAGTAAGGCCCAGTGCAGAAGAGGTGAATCACTGACACATTGCCAGGTCGTAAAACAGTACTAGGCACAGCTTGTCCCTGCAGCAAAGTTTGGCACCATCGGTGAGTTTGCAGACACTGTTTCCTCAGCATCCTCCCACACTCCCCCAAAATGAAGGGCTCCAGAACTCAGGCCAAGGAGCATAGGGCCCTCTGCTTTCTGGGCTTGTCTATTTATCTCACACACAGGATGCTTTTGATCCCAGGTGTGTGAGATGGTCAGCACAAACAAGCCTGTCCCTTCAGTGGGGTATCCTGGCCCTTAATGCAGAGCTGCCTCTCTTTTCATGGAGAGGCCCTTTAACATCACAGATTAAGGGCTTGTTGTCAACTGCGTGCATAAGAAAATAACACCTAAGTCACCTTACCTGTGGCTTTCCAGGTAAACCACAACTTCCATGTGATGTGGCACCTTTCAACATCTTCCTTGGATTCCCTTAATTTGCAGATGGCTCACAGAGCTCAGAGAAATACTTATGATACCAGTGCATTAAATCTTATCCTAAAAGACATAGATCAATGCCAAATGAAGGGAGATTGATAGGCAGAGATTAGAGGAAGTGGGCAGGTATTTTCTGGAAGCTTCTATTTCCATGGCCCAGGCATATGGGGGGGTTCACATATTAGAAAATCTATGAAACTCCTACTTTAGAGATTTTTGTAGCATCACTAAGACATCACATCAGACCCATTCTCTCTTCCCTCTGTAAAAAAAGCTATTGGACTATTAGCTATAAGCTTTACCTAGCATAGCCAAGGGTTGTTCACAATTCAGTACATAAAGGCAGAAGATCTGGACAAGCTAAGACTGTGACTTGAAGCTCTGTCTGAAGCTAATTAATCATGCTGTTTGAATGAAGTGTAATGCCACTAAATTTGCAAAGGAACAAGAAATTCTTTAATATTCTTCCTGATATTATGCTCATTGGGGAGAGCCTAGCTCCTAGATTGCTATGCAAAATTCCCCACAATTACAAAGATTCTCAGACTTGGTTAGTTTGGATTTGTCATATCAAATACCAGGAATGTCACTGATGCTCCTCCATGAAGAACTTGTCACAGTGAGGGTACAAGACTGGGCAGGAATCAGAGTTGGGCAGGCTCAGCATTTTTATGCAAGACTTGGCCTCAGAACTTGATCTTAAGGTGTAGTTGAGAACTGGCCCAGACTCAATTGTTCTCTGCATTTTGGAAAATTGGATTCAGTTTCACATCACTAGTCAGACCTCTCCACTTTCAAATATGTTGAAAGTAGGGGATTAAATCCAGCAGGTTGACTTCCAATCTCAGACCGACCATTGGCAAGTGGCATGTTAGTGAGCAAGTCACCTGACTACATCTGATTTCCTTAGAAAAGAGTTATTCATATCTTTCTTTTTTTGTTTGTTTGTTTTATTTTGTTTTTGGGCCACACCCAATGTTGCTCAGGGGTTACTCCTGGCTGTCTGCTCAGAACTATCTCCTGGCAGGCACGGGGGACCATATGGGACAGCGGGATTTGAACCAACCACCTTTGGTCCTGGATCGGCTGCTTGCAAGGCAAACGCCGCTGTGCTATCTCTCCGGGCCCCATTCATGTCTTTCAATGTGCTATGCTCCAGGTTAGGTCCCACAGTATAGGGATGAAGCACTAGCTTTAGACATAGAACCAGGTTTGTGTCTCAGATCATCATCTCCTTTTCATGGAACCCTGTGACAGACACATTTCTGAGTTGTGGATAAAGTTAGTGTTCTTCAATGGAAACAGAGTAAAGAGGTTCGCAGAAAGTTCCAGTTACTTGATAGGACAGGGAAAGGGGCAACACCTATGGTAGAGGACAAAAAGTTCCAGTCACTTGATAGGACAGGGAAAGGGGCAACACCTATGGTGGAGGAAAGCATTCAATGAAGAGGAGGAGGTGGTGGTGCAGAAAGGTGTAACGTGTTAGGTATAAAACTCTATCAGCAATAGTAACAGTGGCTCAGTACAGTGAAAATTTTTACTTTAAAGAAGGAATACCCTTCAAAGAAATAGACTGATGGAGGAGGCAAATGGGTATGAAGGGAAGTTGACACTGGGGGAAGATCTGTGTTGAGGTTACAATTGGATGCCTAAAATCCAATCGCAAATAACTATAATTTTATGATGACTTTAAAAAGGAAAGAGAAAGGAAGGAAGGAAAGGAAAGAAAGGAAGGAAAGGAAAGGAAGAAAGAAAGGAAGGAAGGAAGGAAGGAAGGAAGGAAAGGAAAGGAAGAAAGAAAGAAAGAAAGAAAGATAGAAAGAAAAAGAAAGAAAGAGAGAGAAAGAAAGAAAGAGAGAAAGAAGAAAGAGAGAGAAAGAAAGAGGAAGGAAAGAAAGAAAGAAAGAAGAAAGAAAGAAAGAAAGAAAGAAAGAAAGAAAGAAAGAAAGAAAGAAAGAAAGAAAGAAAGAAAGAAAGAAAGAAGAAAGGAAGGAAGGAAGGAAGGAAGAAAGGAAGGAAGGAAGGAAGAAAGAAAGGAAGGAAGGAAGAAAGGAAGGAAGGAAGGAAGGTAGGAAGGAAGGAAGGAAGGGAAAGAAAGGAAGGAAAGGAAGGAAAGGAAAGGAAAAGAAATTTCCCTAATCCCAATATTTCTTTAACAGGTTTGTTAGGTAGCAGAGTATAAGAGTGAGGATTTAAGATAGACAGGCCATATGGCCCTATTTGCCCCAGGGCTGGGAAGTTCACAAGATACAAAACTCTGTGGAGGAAACTAGCAACATCCTGGGCATGCCAGGATAAGCTTAGTTTCTGGGTTTGCTGAGTCTGCCAAGTTGTATCATGCCACATGCCAAGGTTAAAGAGAGGTTAGTTCTGAGTTTCTGTAAGCAGGTAGGTTAATCTATGATTGAACTTCTTACTCTTTTCCACTGTATAGTCACAGATTTTTATGCCAACACTTTTTTTTTGCCCCCCAAAAGAGGTATGACCATTATTTTTCTTTTAAAAATTTATGCCACTCATTTGTGTTTTTTTTTTTTTTAAAGACAGTATGAAGAAGTCTTTTTTTTTTAAGGCTCTAGAAGTTCAGTTCCGTCACTGTCATTTTAATCAGTGTTCTGTAGATGGTGGTCTTGGTTGTTGAGCTGAACCTAGGATGGAGCCTGGAATGCCATCTTTCGTTATGCTTGATCTGTGCAGATACCAAGATCTCTCGATACAGAGGTCTGATTTTATCACTCATGACTGAGCAGATGTCTGCAATACACCACAGAAGAATCTAGGGGAGAGTAAATGAACATACGTGGAGTCTGTAATTAATCCCCTGACAATATACTTCAAGGGCAGAGAAATCCCGTATCACTTAGGCCAAAGGAATATCCTTTCTAATTTCCCCAATATTTACTGTGCCTATGCAGAAGGAAAAAAAAAAAAAGAACCAGCACAAAATTTTTTTTCGGTTTTGTTATTGTTGTTGTTGTTTTCTTTCTTTTTGTGCTCTGTTTTGATTTTATTTCAGGGGCGTGATTATTGTGTGGTGCTTGTGTCTATCGCTGTAGTGCTCATTGGATTTCTTGTTTGATTTTTCTTTTTGTATTGTTGTGATTCTCTTCCTGTTTTCCCTTTCTTCTCTCAAAACTGATGTTTAGATCCTCTAGAAGGACTCTGCCTACTTTCGCCCTGCGTCATTCTTATCCCATTCTATTTTTTTTTTTCTTTCTCAAACAGAACCACATAACTTGAACCATCTTGCTCTGCCCTCAAATTGAGAGGAAAATAATAGAGGGTACCAAGTCCAAACAACTGTATGATCATTAAACAGTAATAAAAATGATCAGACTTAAACATCAAATCCAAAGCCAAACACAACAGAATTGATACCCCATCTACAACAAGCTAGAAACAGAGGGGATCACTTATACTAGCACCCTGGGGGTAAGGAGGGAGATATGGAATGCATGCTGGAAATGGGGGTTGAGGGAGGTCAACTTCGGTGGTGGGAATTCCCCTAATTCAATGTTAATATGTACCTAAAATATTACTGTGAAAGATATGTAATCCACTTTGATAAAAAAAAAGGCAGTATGGTAATAATATCCAGAGACTATAGAGACAAGGGTCAGCAGAACCAGTTCATGGTAGAAAGTTTGCCATAAAGAGCATGTTAGAGAAAAGACTACTATGACAGTGAAAGTTGGAAATGTTCGACAAGATCTAAGTGCTGAAAAGAGGTAAAGTGATATACAAGATGCCCCATTCAATAGGAATATTATAAACCACAGTGTCTGAAAGAAAAAGAGAGAAAAAAGAAAAAAATATAGGCACAGATGCAGGCAGAGGATAGGGTAAAGGAGCGGGCAGAGGGAAGCTGGAAATTGATGGCAGGAAATGTGCACTTGAGAACACTATTGGACATTGTACAACTGAAACTTAACCATGAATAACTTAATAACTGTGAAAATATAAAATGCATTCTGCAATAGATTTATATAGCAAAGTGGCAGACTATGAAATTAACATGCAAAAATTAATGGCTTTCTTATACACCAAATATGATAGAGAAAAAATGGACATTAAAAAAGCAATTCCATTCATATTAGTGCCACAGTAACTCAAATATCTTGGAATCAACTTAACTAAAAAGGTGAAGGATGTATACAAAGAAAACTACAAAATCCTACTTCAAGAAATAAAAGAGGACACAAGGAAATGGAGATACATACCCTGCTCATGGATTGGGAGGATTAACATCATTAAAATGTTAATACTCTCCCAAAGCATTGTACATATTTAATGCAATTTCTCTAAGGATACCCATGACATTCTTCAAAGAAGTGGATCAAACACTTCTGAAATTCATTTGGAACAGTAAATGCCCAAGAATAGCTCAAGTAACCCTTAGGAAAAAGAAGACTGGAGACATCACTTCCCACATTTTAAGCTGTATTAAAAAGCAATAGATGTTAAACAACATGGTATAAAGACAGTCTCTCAGATTAATGGAATAGACTTGAATATTCAGAGAATATTCTTCCAGATATACAGTCAGTTAATCTTTGACAAAGGGGCAAAAAATGCAAAATGGAGAAAGGAAAGCCTCTTCAACAAGTAGTGTTGGGACAACTGGTCAGCCACAGGCAAAAATGTGAACATGGACTTCCCTTTAACACTATGTACAAAGATCAAATACAAATGGATTAAAGACCCTGATATCAGACACAGAACCATAAGCTATATAGAAGAGCACATAGGTAAACACTCCATGACATTGAGACTAAAGACATCTTCAAGGAGGAAACAACACTATCCAAACAAGTGGATGCAGAGAAAAAGAAATGGGACTACATTAAACTGAGAAGCTTCTGCACTTCAAATAACACAGTAACTAGGACACAAAAGCCACCCACAGACTGGGAGAAACTATTCACTCAATACCCATCAGATAAGGGACTAATATCTAAGATATACAAGGTACTGACAGGACTTAACAAGAAAAAATAGCCTAACCCCATCAAAAAATGGGGAGACGAAATGAACAGGAGCTTCCTCAAAGAAGAAATACAAATGACCAAAAGACACATGAAAAAAATGCTCCATGTCACGAGTCAAATCAGGGAAATACAAATCAAAAGAACAGTGAGGTACCATCTCATGCCACAGAGACTGGCACACATCACAAAGAATAAGAACAATCAGTGCTGGCGTGGATGTTGGGGAGTAAGGAACTCTCATATACTGCTGGTGGGAATGCCATCTAGTCAAGTCTTTATGGAAAACAATACAGAGATTTGTTAAAAAAAAAAACAAACTGGAAATTGAGCTCCCATATAATCCAGCTATACAACTCTTAGAGATATAACCTAGGAACACAAAAACACAATACAAAAATACACTCTGCATGTCTATGTTTATTGTGGCACTATTTACAATAGCCAGAATCTGGAAACAACCCAGATACTCAACAACAGATGATTGGCTAAAACAAACTGTAGTACATATACACAGTTGGAATACTATGCAAAGGGAAAAAATAGACACAGAATAATCTCACTCATCTGTGATATTTAATAATAATAAAAAGACAGTGTGAAAATAATATCCAGAGACAAAAGAGCTGAGGTTTGGAGAGACCAGCCCATGATATGAAGCTTACTACAAAGATTGGTGAGTGCAGTTAGGGAACTAATTACACCAATGATTATTATTACAATGGTATTGAGTGAGAGAAATAGAATGCTTGTCTCGAAAAGAGAATATTGACAAGGGGGGCATTGGTGGTGGGAAGATTGCACTAGTGAAGGGGGTATACATTTTATGAGTGAAACCCACTCACAAACATGTTTATAATTATGGTGCTTAAATAAAGATATGATTTTAAAAATGCATTCTTAACAAATTTCTAAACAGGATGTTTCAATAAATTAATTGTTAAATGAAATTTATGCCATGATTATGAAAAACAGAGGGTAATGATCATGCAATGAACTGTGGCAACCTCACAAATGCCTACAGTACAGAGTCTTTGAAAATATAGGTGCCACCCTTCACTCCAGGGCCCAAACTGCACACAGCTTTCTTCCTCCGCCAACAGTTGGTTTTGTTTGTTTAAAAGTTGTCATGGTTTCAGTAAATTCTACTTGTGTTTCCCAGGAGAAATAAATCAATTTCAAAAGCCTGCAGAGAATGAGGCAAGGAGGAGGATGCTCTGTGCTCACTCTGTGCCAACACCAGCTCATACACTATTATACAGTCCCTGGGAACTCTGGTTTGTGACTCTGAAAGTCACTGAGAGCCAGAATATTTGGGGATAAAAAAATAACTAGAGAAGGAGTGAGTCATATCTGGGGGCAACTGAGACACTCATTCCTAGAACCCCACCTCTTCGTCTCCATGTAGACCTGGGTTAGGTATTCTGACCAACAAAATTTCAATTCAGCACTAGCCATGTCTCCACTAGAATAGACTAAGTAGGGGACTACAGTAACCCCTGAGCATCAATGGGTGTAGCTCAAAAACGAAGAAGAAGAAGAAGAAGAAGAAGAAGAAGAAGAAGAAGAAGAAGAAGAAGAAGAAGAAGAAGAAGAAGAGAGATTAAGTATAAAGCACATGTCAGGGCCTAGATAATACGTAGCCAACAAAGTCAACTCTGACTCAGCATGGTGCTCAGCACATGCAGACTCGAGTCATGGTGTAATTAATCCTCACTGCACCCCAGATGTTCTCACAATCCCTGCCCTGCAGCCAGGAAATTAGGGCACAGAGATGTTGGTCAACTGGTCCAAGGTCAGCCAAGAGAGAGGTTTCAAACTCAGGCAAATTGTTCCAGAGTCCCTGACCTATTGCCTCTCCCAATCTCAGCCTCTCAGTGACCCCCACATTAACACTGATTCCCGTGTGGTGTCTCCCAGTGCTCTTGTTCCCTTCAGTGATATCTCCAGATAATCAGCCCATGACCATTCCTACCCCCAATCTGCCCACAGTGTTCCACTACCTGTAGGCTCCAGACAGATCTTCTAGAAGTACCTTTTATTTGGGCAAGTGGTATCAAATATCCACCTCTGAGAGGTGCCCAACTTATGCTCTACTGAGAGTAGATAGAAATCCCCATTTTTCAAGGCACATACATCTTAAAAATAGTGGGGAGGGCATTATCCTTGCACACTGCTGACATCATTTGATCCCCAGCATCCTATATAGTCTCCCAAATCCACCAGCATTAATTCCTGTATGTAGAGAGAGCCAGGCAGAAGTCCTGAGTACCACATGGTGAAATCCCAAACCAAAAAAAAAATTGGAGCCAGAATGATAGCACAGCAGGTAGGGCATTTGCCTTGCATGGGGTAGAACAGGGTTTGAACTCTAGCATCTTATATGCCCCCTGAACCTGCAAGGAGTAATTTCTGAGCCCAGAGCCAGGAGTAACCCCTGAGTACTGCTGGGTGTGGTTCAAAAACAATAACAACAACAAAACAAACAAAGAAACCAAATTCACCAAAAGTCAAGAAAGAATACTAGAACTCTCAAACATATTCTCAGCAAGCTTTGACCAGGGGAGCCTGGTTCCAGGGCTGGTGTCTCTGGCTTTTAGGGAGAAACAAAGGAACGAGGTTCAAGGTTGGAAAGAGTAGGAGGAGAAAAAAGATGGAAGAGAATAAGAAAGTAGAAAAGGGAAAATAAAGAGGATAGAACTATGATTGTAGAGAAGACAGTGAGACAGAGAGAAGATGGATCCCCAAATCCTCAGACCTTGATGTTCACTAAGCTGCAGGGAAGGCTCAAACCAACTCATAGGGGTGTCCCAAGGAGGTCAGTAGAAAGTGGTTAGAAATATCTGAGCCTCGGGCCTGGAGAGATAGCACAGCGGTGCTAGCCTTGCAAGCAGTTGATCTAGGACCTAAGGTGGTTGGTTTGAATTCCGGTGTCCCATATGGCCCCCCGTGCCTGCCAGGAGCTATTTCTGAGCAGACAGCCAGGAGTAACCCCTGAGCACCGCCGGGTGTGGCCCAAAAGCCAAAAAAAAAGAAATATCTGAGCCTCCTCGGCATCTTCACCTCTGAAAATCTGGGGCACAGCTCTTATTCTCTGCTGACTTAGCACCCATAAAAAGTAGAACTGGCTTCCCTCACCTGTCAAGGCAGGCTTGTGATTTTATTTTAATTGTCAAAAATTGTGAAATTCCTTAAAATTAAAAAAGGATAATGAGCAAAAATCAGTAGATGAGTAAGTTCTTCTAGATAAATTAAGAATAAATAATTAGGATAAAATTGTGTGAAAGTCCTTGCTAAAATGATAATGAAATAAACTTTTGTAATATACACCTAAGTAAAAATATGAAGTTCCAGTCTATTATGGAATTTAGTATCTAATTAGTATCTAATGAGCCCTCTTTATGCATTATGAAGGAACATCAGTGTCTGATCTAGACTATGATCTAGTCCTGGACTAAAAGTAATGTTGTTGATGATTTATAGATGACCCAAGCTCTTTGGAACCAATCAAGCTCCTCTTTCTAAGGGTGGAGGAGGAGAGTAATGACTGTTATTACTATCCTGGGCAGAAAGAACCCTCTCTGGAAAGGATGCTATTATCAACCTCTTCCTTAATTCTGTTGCACATGGAGGGGAAGGTATAAGACTCTCTTTCAGCTAGGGAGGAAGCTGTTTAGTAATGCCCAGGCACTAAAGCATGAGCTTCAGAAGACACCTCTGAACTTCCACCTCCTTCTGATGCCCTGTCCCTTCCTATGGTCACACAGACCTGGTTCCTAAGTCCAATACAAGAGACCAGGGCACCTGCACCACTTCACAAAAGCACCATCATTCATCTCCCTTCCTGTCTGACCACCCAAGCTTCCCTGTCATAAGGCAGCACCCCCAAGCTCTGGCAAAGAAAAGACTGGGCTAGGCTGATGGCTCCAGGGTTTGGGTAGTAAGCTAGTAAGACTCTGAGCTCAAAGGAAAGATCTGTCTGTGAGTAGGGGCACCTAGTCCTGAGTTTGCAGCAACTCCTGACCATCTGGCAGCCCTCGTCATTTTAAAATGGACTTTGCTGTTGAATAAAAGAATTCAAAAGAAGCTTGTGATTTCTTCCATTTGATATATCAGCCTATTGTGACTTTTGGGTTTGGAGAACAAAATCCTAAAAGTGGAATGATTTACCAGAGAAACCACAGAGATTAGTTAATTCAGCCACAAAAGATTCATTGGCAACAACCTCACTGATTCATCTCTGGTGGTTTGCGTGATAAAACAGGACTTAGCATACAAGCTATTGTTTTTTTTTTTGTTTTTGTTTTTTTTTTTGTTTTTTGGGCCACACCCTGTGACGCTCAGGGGTTACTCCTGGCTATGCGCTCAGAAGTTGTCCTGGCTTCTTGGGGGACCATATGGGACGCCAGGGGATCGAACCGAGGTCCGTCCTAGGCTAGCGCAGGCAAGGCAGGCACCTTACCTCCAGCGCCACCGCCCGGCCCCATACACGCTATTGTTATAGAAAACAGTATATTTGGATGCACTTTGGATGCCTGAAAGAACATGAGGAACCTTAGTGTTGGTCTAGTCTAGTCACATGAATCCACCCAATCAGATAAACTCCTTCAACGGGGAAGAATGGTAGAGGTTAGGCTGGCTCTGGAGCTGCAAGTACTGAGTGCAAAATAAACACTGAGAAATCCTCCCAGAAACTTCTGGAAGGTGAATAGGTTGGGAGGTGGAAGACAATGGCTGGGTGATGAATCACTAAAGCAAACCAACTGGAGGAAGTCAGAAACACAGATATTGGGGGGGGGTCATTGATGGTGAAGTGAGGGCAGGAAGCAGGTGGAGGGGATAAGTGGAGGATTCTGGAGTAGAACGGGGTGGCCTGGGAATGTTGGCGCGGGCGATGGAATGGTGGTACACACTTGTGGAGATATGTGAAGCATAACTTTCCACCCTGAATTTCTTTTCCCTGAAAACTAAGATGATGAAAGCAATTAAAACAAAAAAAGGAAACATCAGTCCTGAGTGCATAACTGTTCTTGATGTTCTTGAACATCTGTTTTGGAGCACACATATGACTGGAAGCACCCCTTAGGTCTGGGAGAAAAGATCCAAGCCAAGTAGGGAAGAGGAATGACTAGCAGCATTCAGGAGCATGGTAGAGATGCATTCTTCTCTTTTTGCTCTCCAACAATCCTTCTGGAAGCAGAAGGATTGATATGAAAAGCTTGATTGTACCAGTTCCTGGATGTAGTGGGTGGGCGAATCCTAACCTCACTGGCCTCGGTTTCCTCATCAGTAAAATGGGCTTTCAAGGCACCTGCTTCTCTTCCCTTGCCTTGGCCATAGCCAAGAGCAGATCCTAAACCAATGGGTGAAGCCCCAAAACCAAAATAATTTTTATGGGGGTCACATACAGTGATGATGAGGGCTAACTTCTGGCTCTATGTTCAGGAATGACTCCTGGTGGTTTGGGGAGGGGGGCACAATCTGGATTAAATTCAGGTTGGCCTTGTGCAAGGCAAGTACCCTCCCTACTGTGCTATCACTCCAGCCCCCAAATAAATGCTTTTTATCAAATAAGTTACATGTTATATTATATGTCATATTATTTGTTATGTCATATGTTATATTACATTATTAATATATATATATATTAGGGTTTTTATGAGAATCCAAGGAACTTGTGCACCCAGAGTGTCCAACACTGGTCAAGAAGTGGTTTGTTTTTGTTTGTTTATTTTTGATGGGGAGGTAAGAGGTTGGGACTTTGGAGCTGACGCCCTCACTCTGCAAACCTTCGTCTTATCTTTCTTCTGAAATGTACGTTCTCCACCCCTGCATCTCCCTGGAAGAAACTGAGTCATCCACTTGGCTTGCCCATGGTGGCTCACACATTCTATTCCACCTGAGCATGAAAAGAACCAGCCCCGAGGCCACCCACGCCTACCAAGCCTACCTACCAAACCAGGAGCCAACACTGGTGCCCCAGTGTGATCCCAACAGCGCTGGCAATCAGAGCCCCCCCCCAGCTGCTCTGGCCCAGGGATGGGTAGGGTTGGATTAGGGTGGTTTCCTATGCCCAGGGTTCTTGGCTCCTACTATCTCTTCAGCCACAATTGCTGCCCTCCCCTCATCCAGCACCTGAAAATCTCACTAGCTGCAGGGAGTTGAGTGTGTGTGTGTTGGGGGGGGGAGTGGATCCTTCCTGGATGCTCTTGCCCCAACCAATCAGGTACCCTAACTCCTAAGTGGGGGAAACATTACTTAGGGAGCTTGAGCTTGATCTTCCCTGGCTTTTCCTATCCTCTCACCTTTTTTAAACTAAGCCCCAAACTGGCCTTTTGGCTTCTAGCAAAATGCCAAAAAGGCCTCCAGGGAGCTGCAGGGAGAAGAAAAGATGGACTCCTGGCAAAAATCACCTGGTTGGCTGTGGAGTGTGTGGAAGGGGGCGCCACCATTTCAAGCCACCCAGATGCACCAGACTGGTCCTTAGCATCAAGAACTCCCCATTTTGAAACTCCCTTTTTAAAGCTGATTCTGGAGGGTATGCCACTGTCATAAAACCTTAATAATTGAATGCTCTTGGGCACTTGCAAGAGGATAGGCCTGGAGTTAATTTGTCCCCAATCTGCATGTGTGGAAACTTGGGTCCAAGGAAGTGAAACTTTCACCTGTCAGTGGCAGAGCCAGGGAACAAAGCTCTAGGTGTGATCATCTTTGCTGTCTGTCCAGCTCACACTGCCAGGTTTTTACTGACATCTGGGGCAGTCAATAAGACAGGCCCATTTCTTCTGACTAGAACAAAAATGAGAGTGAGGGACAACACATTGACGGACAGCACTACCCAACACATTATCCTGATGGCAGCTCTCCCCCATATGCCAAGGCATGTTATATTATTTTTTAATTTTATTTAATTATAAAAATGGTCAGACCTAAATACTCAAACCAAAGTCGATGACAATAAAATCAAGAGACCCAAACTACAACAAGCTAAACTCAAAAGGGACCTGTTACACTAGCAGTCCAAGGAGGTAAGGGTGAAGGTATGGGATACATTTGGGAAACTATGATGGAGGGAGGTCAACACTGGTGGTGGGAATGGCTCTAATTCACTGTCACTATGTACTTAAAATACAATGATGAAAGATTTGTAATTTATTCACATTGGTCTCAATAAAAATTAACCCCACAAATTTTTTTATTTAATTAAAAAACTGTGACTTAGGGGCCAGAGCAATAGCATAGCATGCTACATGCCTTGCATGTAGCATAATGCGATTGATCCGAGGCATCTCATGTGGCCCCCAGAATACCGACAGGAATGACCCCCAAGCACAAACTCAGGAGTAACCCCTGAGCACTGCTGGGTGTGGCTCAAAAATCAATAGAAAAAAACTATGGTTTAATAAGTGATTAATAATTGAATTTTAGGTGTATATATATATATCAACAGCAATCCCACTACCATTGCCAACTGCCATCACCAGTCAAGACCTCTACTCCCTCATCTTCTACCTCACAACTTAGATCCCTTATCTTTGCCTGCCATCTTGCTAGGCACATTAAATATCTATGGTTGCATCTTAGATCTCATGTTTTCAGTATTGCTGAATCTGTGCTTATCTCCCACCACTCCAATATAACTCTTACCTAGACCCTTGTTCTATTTCTTTCTTTCCTCATCTTCCTTTCCACCTTGATTTCTTTCTTTTTTTCACCTTGATTTCTCTTGTTCTTTCCTTTTCCTCTCTAGGACTTGGAGTCAAGAGTGATCTAGAAATCCCTCCCAGTACTATATTATGTTTCCTGATACAACTATTTTATAAAGCACAGATGAGTGAAATCATCCTGTGTTTTTCTTTTTCTGGCTTACTTCATTCATGTGATATTTTTCCATTCCAATAAGGTTGCAGTGAGTTGCATATATCCTCATTACTTGCAGCTGCATGTGTATATGTAGCACATATTTCTTTGTGTATATGTACCACCACTTCACAATCCATTTATTTGTGGTTGAACACCTAGATTGATACCATATCTTAGCTAATGTACTGAAATGGATCAATGAATAACAGTGTGCCTACATCCTGGTGAAAGAATATCTTTAAGTCCTGGGATATGTACCCAAAATTGTTCAACCCATTTAACAACCATGCTGAGTTTTCTCAGACTCCAGGCCCCAAACTAAGTGCAGAAGTCATGACTCCTTGTCCTCCAAACAACAATGATTATACACAATAAGTTTTCTTTATCATAAAGCATGTAGTATTAAGAAGAAGCATAACAAGTCTTATTAAGAAGAAGTGGAGCGGGGCCGGGCGGTGGCGCTGGAGGTAAGGTGCCTGCCTTGCCTGCGCTAGCCTAGGACGGACCGCGGTTCGATCCCCCGGCATCCCATATGGTCCCCCAAGAAGCCAGGAGCAACTTCTGAGCGCATAGCCAGGAGTAACCCCTGAGCGTCACAGGGTGTGGCCCAAAAACCAAAAAAAAAAAAAAAAAGAAGTGGAGCAAGAACAAGAAATGAAGGAATGAACTCACAATATTGGGAAGGTCGAGCAGGCTGCTGTTTTAAATAGAGTTTCAGGACTAGGCTGCTGTTTTAAATAGAGGTTTCAGGACTAGGCTCATTGAGAAGATAGATGTGTTTGCAAATATGGGACACTCACTGACAGTGGTTCTAGGGCCAGTTGTGTGCTGCATTAGCTAGAAAGCTGGTAGAAATGAAAGGGTCATCAAAAAGAAAAGGCTAAGAGATAGGGTGAGAGATGGGTCATCATGTAAAGAATCTTGTGGGTTACTACAAAGAATGGCATTGTGCCCAGAAAGGTCCTCACAGTAGCCAAGTGATCTTTCTTCTGCGAGGACTCTCAATTGTGCTGGGTTTCACCTGCAATCAGGGTGACAGCAGAATTTCAGATAGGAGGGCTTCATGACAGGCCAATGCAACACTGATGGTATCCTAGGGCCACAGTGGGAGTCTGAAGGGGGAGAGGAGAACTTGAAGTTGGTCTCTTTGAAGGTGGAAGCAATAGGTGATGTTTCTCTTATCTCTTGTGTCCCTAGAAACAATTGGGTGATAAACAAGCCCTAAGTCACGATTGTGAGGAATCCATGATGACTCGACAGTTTCACAGAACTGAAGGAGAGAGTTGCTTAGTAGTGGGAATGAGTCCATCTTTGTTTCTCAGCAATGGTGCAAACAACTGATAAGGCTCAACCCTATGTGGTTTGGGACTTTCCCCCACAAGTCAGTACAACATCCTGTGTCCCTAACGTCCTTTCTACTTTCCTGCCTAAGAAATTTCTACAACTTGGGCTAAAGAGAGTGTTCAGCAAGTCTTGCATGCTGACAGCCTGGGCTAAAGCACAGAGCTAGGACTAAACACTGAAAATTGCCAGGTATGACCCTAAAACAAAAGCACAACAACAATAACATAATTTTTAAAAATCAAAGAGGTAAATTGTTGGTAGAGGTCTTTGGATTGGTCCTCATATTGCCTGATAATTAAATGTCTCTCAATTGATTCCTTTGGTTTTCTTGTTAAAAAGATGTTTCCCCATTGCCTCCTCATCTGACTTTTTCACCTCTGCTTAGGGGAGGGCTTTGTTTATTTCAATAAAGGCTATTGAGGAGAAGGGGCTGACATCTTGGCTCATGATTTCACATGGTGGAGTGACTGGCTTGTGGGTGAACAGCTTGCAACGTGAGTTTCTGGACTGCTATGCCTTCCCAACTGTGTGTGGATTATTTCCTGCATTGGAATTGCTACTGGACAAGTGTTTCTTGTCCTACCCAGACAGAGGGCATGGCAATTCCTCTCCCTCTTTGGGGACTGTGGGATGCACAATCCGCCATTCAATAGTAACTCTCTCTCTCTCTCTCTCTCTCTCTCTCTCTCTCTCTCTCTCTCTCTCTCTCTCTTTCTCTCTCTGTGTGATTTGGAGAAATATCAATGAACTGAATACAGGCTTTGTCCACAGGAGGCCTAATTTAATACCAAGCACCACATGGTCCTCAGGTATCACTGAGAGTGACCCACTACCACAGAACTGGGAGCACACTAAGTACTGCCATAAGTGACCCCAAAACAAAAATCCCTAATGTGTAGTACATAGAAACACAATAAGGGTGTAAAAAATGAGAGCCCCTGACAGTCTGCTAAGGCTGGCTGGGGTGGAAGGAGAAAAGACCTAGAAATAGTGGGTGCTTCTAAGGGTCATCAAAGCAGACAAGGGGGTTCAAGAGCCCAATGTGGGTGTGGCTAGCTGAGAAGCTGAGGAAACCAGGGGGAGGTGGAAAACCCCACACAGATCTCATAGGAAAGAGGATGAAACAGGAGCATAATCCTGGGAAAGATATACTTGGTGTAAGAAAGCAAGAGAAGCACTTGGCTGGAATGGGAAAGGGCAGGAGAGAGTGTGGCCAAATAATAATGTTCTGGACAACACTATGGTACATCTAGATCTTTTTTTTTTTTTTTTTTTTTTGCTTCCCCTTCATTTTTCTTATTGTTGTTGTTTCTGTGTTTCTAAAGCCAGTGTTTTGCCCTTGGTTCTCTCAAGAGTGTTGAGGTAAGGAGTCTTTATATCTAAATCACTAGATCCAAACTACCCTCAGCAAGGGGCCCACACTAAAATAGCCAAGTTTTAAATGAGTCAGTTTGGGAGGTAGGAGGGGATCTGGGGTACATAGTAAATAGAGGGATGGGGACACAGAGTGATGGGATTGATTGCAAGGATATTAGGTTCTTGAAAACCAATCGTAGACAATGATGTAAATCACTATGCCTACAATTTTTTAATGTTTCAAAAATAGTTACTTAAGGGACTGGAGAGATAGTACAGTGAGTAAGGATAGAGGAACTAAGTGGCACATTTGGTGCCAGAAGTTTTGTAAGTGATAACATCATAGGTTGCTCCATGTTTTTTGTTTGTTTTGCTTTGTTTGGGGAACACACCAGTGGCCCTCAGGGGTTACTCCTGGATCTGCACTCAGATATCACTCCTGGTAGGCTCAAGGGACCATATGGGATATCGGGAATCAAACCCAGGTTCATCCTGGGTCAGCTGCATGCAAGGCATATACCCTACCACTGTGCTATCTCTCCAGCCCCAAGCTACTCCATGTTTAATATAAAAAATACTTCTCTGTTTTCATTTTGGAAAAAAAGTTTTCAGGGTCTGGAAAGATAGTACAGAGAGTAGGGTATTTGCCTTACATGCAACTGACCCAGGTCCTATCCCAAGCATCCCATATGATCCCCTTAGCCATCCAGGAGTGATTCCTGAGTGCAGAGCCAGGAATAAACCCTGAGTATTGCCCAATATAGTCCAGAAACCACACACAAAAATGACAGTTCATTCTTAGATAGTAAAAATAAAATCCATATTTTCTTGTCCTTTAATATGATGAGATTTTATGAATTTACCAGTTTATTGTTCTATTTGGCCAGAAGGGATGTATAGTTGATGCAAGTGTAAGAACACTATATTGATGACACTGCAATATCTGAAACTAGTTATTACTCGACTGAACAGTAAGTCCTATGACTAACAAAGTTTGCTAATCTCCCTTGTGAAAGCAAAGAGCCAAGGACCCACCCACCCACACAGGAAATTTAGGACCAAACAAAAAAGTTGGTTTTGTTGGTTGATTTGGATTTTTTTTTTCAGGAACTTAGCATCCACATTTTACAATGCTGCTAACTCCGATCCCTAAGAAATGACATTTTAGAGAGGGGACCAGAACAACATCTTAGGTACAAAAATGTTGAACCCACAGTTTCTATTCAGATCGCAAGTTGTTAATGTTTTCTACTCAGCCTCATGAACAACAAAGCCTATAATGAAAGTCTACCTGTCTGTCTCTGTGGAGACCATCGAATGGGCGGAGGGCAGAATATTTTCACATGCTACCACCATTTACACCATTTAAAAGACAGTTACTAGTTTTCTACTCTAGTTATTTGAAATGGCCTTCATGAATAAAGTCACTATGAAACCTGTAACATTTTTTTATTTATTTATTTAATTTTGGGTCACACCTGGCAGTGCTCAGGGGTTACTCCTGGCTCTATGATCAGAAATTGCTCCTGGCAGGCTCAGGGGACCATATGGGATGCTGGGATTCGAACCACCAACCTTCTGATTGCAAGGCAAATGCCTTACCTCCATGCTATCTCTCCGGCCCTGAAACCTGTAACATTCTAACATGAGTGATGTCCAAAAAAAAAAAAAAAAAAAAAAAAAGGAAGGCTGTGACCAGAGAACTTCCACAATAATAAGGAATGGTCTCTACAAAGTCCTTCAGCTAGGAGAATTGAGGGGGATCCTTTGTGCCCAGGCACATCTAGCCTTTCCCATACAGCCAATTTTAGACTTTCCCAAGATGTTTCTGAACAGATGACACATAAATAGCAGTCAACTGATTGACAAAGTGGTCAAGTGCTTGAATTGTAAATCATCCTTAAAGAAGAAGGTGGGCACACTGCTGTTGCTGATGCGTTCTCGGTGGTCAATTTCTACTACTTCAGTTCACCATAGTTCACTGCTTACAACTGGTTTCAGCTATTGAGAGATCTTCTGATCTAGGATATTTCCTGATCTGTGATGCGATGAGCCCTTTTTCTAGATTCCACAAGACTGCGTTGCAGACTGCATTTGGGATCCAGAATTTATTTACTCTCCTCAGATTATCTGAAAAGACTGAGGGGATATGTATAACATCTTTGTATACTTTTTAAGTGTATCTCTTTAACATGTATATGCTCTATGGTATATTATGCTTTCCCTTCTTATTTTGATATGCTAGTAGAAATTCTTAGAAAGAGTGGAGATGTTACCCCATGAAGTCTTTTTGGGCTTTTGATAGAGCCTGGATAGGATCTTTTGGTTTATTATCTTTCCCATATGCTGCAATAGTATCCTATGGCACTGTTTCTTTTGCATAGGCATATTAAAATTGGAAAATATTAGAAACTAAGATGAGTTATTACCCATTAGAGATGAAGACTCAATAATTTCCTACTATAGGGGGTATTTCGCTTTGACCATTTGCCTTGGTGACTTGACTTGAAAATCAGTCATTTACTCCTGAATCTTGGGACCAGCATGATTCTCTGCACCTACCTAGGAATCAATCATCCAGGAGTACAAGATCCTGGTTGGGCACTAACTTGATACAATCTGGTTTTTCCTCTATATACTATAAAAGTTCTGGAAATCAGAGTTTATTCCAACCCTGAAGAGTGTTGAGACAGACCCCCTTCTAACAGGACATTCCTACAGAGGACAAAAGGATCATTATCACGCTATGACTCAAACTTTGTTTGAGGAGAAATTTCCCAAGGACATTGAAGAAAGACTATAGGGTTAGACAAATTACTGTGCATGGAGCCTGCAGAAGGCACTAAGGCAGGATGTTTCATGGGTATGGATACCCTGTTTTTAGGACAAAAGTTCATGTTTTTTACTATGTTTTTCAAAACTGTTGCTGCATCTATGCAAAATATTGGCAACTTTTATCTTTAGAAGCATATGCCATAATCTTAGAATCATGGGATATCAATTATTTTGCTTTTCTGTAAGTCAAATAGGGGGAGATGTTAGGTTACTGGTCCTATCCTAATCAGTAATTGTACTCCACCCTAGGGTGTGATCTGGTGATAGTATATTGGATTATTCCTTACTTGGTATTCTTATCCCAATCTTAGGGTATGATTCTTGTCAATAAAAGCAAGAGTCTGAGGAAGGCAGAGGCTCATTTTTCTGTCTTCTTCCACTGAGCTGCTCTCCATCTTAGGAGTAGAAAGCTTGGGTGGTTTGAATTCCTTGCTTGAGCACTGGATTTCCTGAACCTATTCTTGTACCTCTTCACTGTGTGAATTATTTCCTGTGAATCTCTACAACTGGAACTGTTCCCCCTGTCCCAATTGGACAGGGGAATGGGAACTGCCTTTCCTGTCTGGGAGTTCGGTGGGAATCAAACCTCACCGAATCTGCTAGAGAACATGACTTTCCAGAGTCTAGTTGGAATTAGAAAGTTCTTAGAGAAAAGAACAGTATCCTCTGGAAGTCTACTGCCATTTCAGCAATGGATAGGGAGACAGACAGAAGGATGTCAGAATAGACAAACAATGAGATACACTGTTATCATATTAGAGTTGGAGGGACTGAGCAATGGTAAGAGCCCTGTGTTTGGACTTTTACTAACTCGTAAATTAAAGACAATGATTTGGCCAATCATCAGGTAAATTGTCAGTGGAAATCTGGAATATTAAATGGGATGTATATGTGGAGTACAGTTCTATGGAAATCAATCTGAAATTAAGTTGTCTACCTGGATTCGTGGTATGAGTAGGCATGGCAGTGCAGGAGAGCTGGATCAATGAGGGTGAGTCTAAACACGATGAACAAAACAGCATAAAGAACAATTCTACCTCCCATAGGAAACAGGCTTCAGAGGGTGAAGGTAGAATGGAGTAGAGTAAATGTACACACCCAGAGAATGGATCAGATGACCCTAGATTGGAGGCACAGAAAAAAAGGTGAATTCATACTTCTCAGTGGGATATTGTTCTTTCTACCAGCTATTATCCAATGCAAGACATAATCACTGTTGGCTGTGACTGTAAATTCTAGGTTCCCAGGAAGTTGGGCATCAAGCCAAGCACCTTCATCTCACCCATCAGGTGGTACAGCAGATTCTCTAATTATTTATTTTGATTCAACATTGTTTTCTTACATTGATGGGAATGAGAGGGATCTGTACTTTATTGAACAAAATGACGATATCTGAGGACCTGTTTTCATTACATGTCAAGTACCCAAAACCTATCAGTGACACTCTACTGAGACATGCATCGCTCTGTGTTGTGGTAAATTAGGAGCCACAATATTTTTATAAGGACATGGTATGTGGGTGGTATTTGGGTCAGGTCCTAGACCTGTCAAATGTACTTACTGCTACATGTGTTTTCTTTTGACCTAATAACAAATAAAAGGCAGGCATTGGACAAATTGCATATTTTACTGGAGAATTTCTGGAGGATTGAAGGCCATAGGATTCCAATAAAGATTCCCTTTAGCCACAATACTAGAACCAATGGCCATTGTCCCATAACCAATTCTGTCTCCATTTGTCCTGGTTAGAAGATTCTACATGCAGACCTATTTCAAAGCTGGTTCTCGAATCATTAGTCACTATCTGTTGACATTTTCCCTTGCTGATTCTTGTCTGTGGCTCCTCCCTGAAAAGAAACTCCTTATAATCTTATTTTACTTAATAAATCCTTTTTTCTTTGAAATGTTGCTTTGAAATTTTAAAAGCAAATTCAGCTGATCCCAGGATATCTAGACAGACACTAATATCCCTTAATACCCTGTGGTCTAGTGGTGTTTAATTCCCGCGTGTGTCATTGCTATTGTGTGATAATTTAGGACCTGAGTATAGTTAAGATATATGGCTTGTTCCTGCTTGGGACAGCAGAAGTCACACCTAGATGTCACTGAGCTTGCGGGTGTCACAAAACCTCTCTTAGCCCTCTTCATTTAAAAAATGAGCTGTTCATGCAAGTAGTCACATGTCTTTGTCTATTTACCCCCATGCTAGGTTATACACATTTTAAGTACCTATTCTGACACACTATTAAACCTTTACTCTGGGGGCTGGAGTGGTGGCACAAGCAGTAGAAAATCTGCCTTGCACACGCTAACCTAGGAGAGACCTTGGTTCGATCCCCCTGCGTCCCATATGGCCCCCCAAGCCAGCAGTGATTTCTGAGCACATAGCCAGGAGTATAGCCCAAAAACAAACAAACAAACAAACAAACAGCTCTACTCTGAAGATGATGTGCTGCACCATAACTTCATAAAATGAGCTCTCCATTGGTCCATTGTTTGTCACAGCTATGAGAAAGGAACTTCCACCTTGCCAGAGCCAAGCTGATGGAGATGGTCTCACTGGGGTCTGCGGGATCCTTGCAGGCAAGACTGACAAAATACTTGAAACTTTTGTTAATAGAGAAGCCCAGGGGCCTAAAACAAACCCCAGGATGGGAGAGGGAGAGAGACAACTGCGTTTGGGACCACAGTAAGGTCAAGTTGAAGCCCAGGTAGAGGGAAGCAGATGTTCAAAGTAAAGGTTAACCAGTTCTGCAGATGTAGTTGAAATCAGGGAGAAAACCCTTTGCCAGGAGTGGTAACAGTTCACTCAGATTGCTGCTCCAACTGCTTCTTCAAACTGCCACAGATTCTCCACACTGACTCTCTACCACACCACCCTGACCTCACTTGGAGGGGGCGCTTTAATAGCCCCAGCCAGCCAATAATATTTGATTAAGATCTTCTTTAAAAAGGTGGGTCCCTTTTATGGCTTGTGCTGGACTATTGCTGGGGTAATAGAATAGTGTAGGACAAGATCTCTCCCTTTCCTTTTGTATTTATTTATTTATTTTTTTGGACCACACCCTATGACACTCAGGAGTTACTCCTGGCTATGCATTCAGAAATTGCTCCTGGCTTGGGCGACCAGATGGGACTCTGAGAGATCAAACTGAGGTCCGTTGTGGGTCAGCCACATGCAAGGCAAATGCCCTACCACTGTGCCATCGCTCTGGCCCCTCCTTTTGTATTTAAAGTTTTTAGAGTAGGTAGTTCCAGATAGGTCAGACCCAAAGGGCTGCAATTTGATGATGTCTTCAGATTTGCACAGAGTAATCAGGGGATGGCTGGTTTTCTGTAGTTAATGGTCTCAGATGTCATCAGATCTGAGCAGGAGAATCAGGAACTAGCAGGAGTTAGGATCCCTTTGCAGGTCATGATTTAAGTTCAGGTTTTTTGTTTGTTTGTTTGTTTTACTCCACAGAGGTTTTTCACTTTTTCTATTAATATTAATAGGTTTTTCTATTGTCAAAGGAACAGAAAGGGAGAATGGAAATTTTGCTTAGTAAGTGTAGATTATCAACAAGTGCTTACTTACCTATAATTAGATTCTTATTTGAAAGTTGAATGTGGGGGTCCAGAGCAGTGGCACAAGTGGTAAGGCATCTGCCTTGCATGCTCTAGCCTAGGAGGGACCTCTGTTCGATCCCCTGGTGTCCCATATGGTCCCTCAACCAACAACAACTAATGTTGTCCTCCCTCCACCCCTGTTCTTTTCTGAGCACATAGCCAGGAGTAACCCCTGAGCATCACTGGGTGTGGCTGAAAAACCAACAAAAACAACAAAAAAAAAAAGTTGAATTGTGGGTGTGAGAACTATCTGAAAAAGAGAGAGAGAGAAAAAAAGAAACATAAAGAAACTACTTACAGGGGCCGGAGAGGTGGTGCTAGAGGTAAGGTGTCTGCCTTGTAAGCAATAGCCAAGGAAGGACCGTGGTTTGATCCCCCTGTGTCCCATATTGTCCGTCCCCCCCCCCCCCCCCGCGTCCCATATGATCCCCTCAAGCCAGGGGCAATTTCTGAGGGCTTAGCCAGGAGTAACCCCTGAGCATCAAATGGGTGTGGTTCAAAAAACAAAACAAAACAAAAAAGAAACTATTTACAACAAACTACAACAAAAGAGAAAATATTAACATTTTATAAAAATAAATTCTAAACCTATAACCACTTTGAAATATAAACTCTGTTTTCAGGTAATAGGGATGACATAATCTTTTTTTTTTTTTTTTGCTAATTCCTGCTAACATAGGGGTCTTATAATGTCAGAGTTTTTCTTCTTCATCACTAAATAATATAAATAATGAGTAATTGGGATTTTATTTGTTCCAAAAACTAAAATCAAATAGAACAAATGACTATTTAAATTCCTAAATAAGATTAAAGAAATGTGTGAATGCAGCTAAAGTACTTGAAGAAAAGCTAGTATTTCATAGTCTTTTAAAATGATGGAAAGTCAAAAGTCTTTCTGGGATTTAAATTTGACAAGACCTTATATGGTGCAGTGGAATCCATAGCTTCTCTTTGAGAGTGTTTTCTGTGGAAATGTAAGTGTATCCTCTTCCTCAAGTTTCCTGCAACCCAGTCCTTGTCAATTTTCACCCAAATAGGAGAGTTCATCAGGTTTGGGTTTTTAGGTCTTCCTGGAAATGTTTTTCAGTGGCTGTATATGATTCTCCTTATGATAGACTAAGAAAGTTTAGAGAAAACAATGATATTGGTAGAAATTAAATTGGAGGCACTCCAATTTACATTTTTTATTTTTCATTAAGTTTTAGTGTTCTGTGAGCTCTTTCAACTATCATTTGTCCTTGTGGATTTATGGTATACCTGTTATGTGCTTTATCTGCCACTTATAACAAAAGGCTTGGATAGCTTTGCTAATGTATGCTGCTCCATTGTTTGTCTTGATTGTATTAGGAATTCCCATAACTGAAAATTACTGTAATAGAAAGGAGCAAACAGCCTTTTCTATCTTTGATGACAGGGATTGCCCATATGAAGTTAGAATATGTGTCAATAACCACATGCAGGTATGTTTTGTTTGGAAAAAACAATGGTCACAGCCATTTGCCATAATTCATTTGCAGTGCAGAGGAGCCAGACAAATAATATGTCTGACTGGTTCTAGTGGAATGTGATATTGTACATGAAGGCAATGGGGACTTGTGTGTAGAGCATTATGTTCTTCCAATGGTGGTATAAATACTGGCATTTCCAAATGATCAGCTAATTCATTTCCTAGGTCATTGTACCAGGGAGACCAAAATGAGATTTTTTTTGCAGGAAGTAAAGCTTTATTTTAATAATATTTTTATTTAAACACAATGATTACAAATATGTTTGTAGTTGGGTTTAAGTATATAAAAAAAACACTTCCCTTCATGAGTGCAACATTCCCACCACCAATGCCCCCGATCTCCCTTCTCTCCTCCCCTGCCTGTATTCATGACAGGCTTTCTATTTCTCTCACTCACTACTATTGTCATGGTAGTTGTTAGTATAGTTATTTCTCTAACTGAACTTACCACTCTTTATGGTAAGCTTCATATTGTGGTCCAGTCCTTCCCGCCCTCATCTCTATTATCTCTGGGTATTATCATACTTTCTTTTATTTTTCTTAAATCCCACAGATGAGTGAGACTGTTCTCTGTCTATCTATATACCTCTGACTCATTTCACTCAGCATTTTCACTCAGTTTTCATGTATATCCATGTGTTGTGTATGTAAATATTTTATAAAATTATTATGTTACTGACCCTACCCTGATCGGTGATTGTGCCCTACCCTAGGGTGTGACCTGGAATTCTGCCCCCACCTGATTCTGCTCCCACCATTGGGTGGTACCTGATCCCACCATTGGGTGGTACCTGATTCTGGGGAATAAAAACAAGGGTCTGTGGAAGGCAAGGGGCTTTTTGGCTGGAACTGATGCAGAGGCTTTGGACTTCAGTCTTGTCCACCGAATAAAGCTAATATTTCCACAAGCCTGACTGTCTGCGAGCTGTTTACCTGCTGCTTCACCTCAGAACCACAGGCTGAACAGGGTGGCAGATGCGTGCTCTGAGCTGGAGGGGAAAGACTTCATCCTCCATACCTCCATCAGTCAACCTCTTCAGGGGCTGACTTGCAACATTATGGCACCCAAACTGGCTGAACCTGGACCCTCAGTAACTGTAAGTGAAATACTTCATTGGAAATTTTCTCTGCTGACCATTAAATGGTTTCTGCGGTTAGTCATGTAGATTCTGCCACATTTTTCCTTATGCATTGGTTCTCTATTATACAAGTTGATTATTCCATTTTGTTTAAAACTAATTGGTTTTGATCTAAGGACAATCACTGCAGTTGGATGATTGTGGTCTATATTTCAAATGAAAATTGCATTGTCTCCAGCCATCATAGTTTGTGGAATTTCTTTGATGGCTCATGTTGTTACTGTGAGCATAGTTATTGGCTGGTATTTAGGAAACAGAAAGTGTAGAAATGGTGAGGCTAAAACCAGTATGGATAATAAGAAAATCTTTCCGATGAAAATTCAGACCAAGGTGCAGGCTGACGAATCCAGCCCCACCATCAACAATATAGGACTTTTTGCTGGAAGAAAAACAATTCGGAAAGTTAAACCTGATTCTAGCGAATTGCAAGACAGTAGTGACTCAGACAATGATCAACCTCCAGTGCTAATTCCAGAAGTGAGGCCTCGTTCTATTCACAAAATTGAATTGCACAACAGTGTAGATTCAGACAATAAACCACATGCAAGGCCTCAGAGATCTATTCAGAGTAATTTTGCTAATCCTGCCTCATCCCCTTTACATGGGGTAAATGTTTCTAACTATGTACCCTATCAGATGGAAGAATTAGATCAGTTTAAAAAAACATGTAAAGAGTATGGTCCAAAAATCACCCTACAGTGTGGCGTTACTAAGACTTTGGAGTCACAATTTATCTTGGACTTTGTATGATTTTAAAAGAATCGCTGAAATATGCCTATCACCTAAACAGCGAACTGAATGGGAAATGTACTATTCAGAAGAAGTAAAAGCCAAATTATATAGCCTGGATAGTACGAAAAAACAAGGGGCAGGTGCTATTCTATCGTATGAATTATTGATGGAAGAAAATCAATTTGCAAATATTTAGACACAAGCAGCTTTACCTAAAGAAATCTTAAATTTAATTAGGTATATTGCATTGTCATCATGGGAAAAAATTGATTCTAACAGCATTGGTAGAGGAAACTTTTAAAAATTACCCAAGGTCCTTATGAGTCATATGCAGAGTTTGTAGGTAAGATTAAAGATGCTCTGAAGTTACATGTCAAAGATGAGGAGATGAGAAACTTCCTATTAAAATCTTTGGCTTATCATAATGCAAATTCGGCCTGTAGATTAGTATTGAATACATTAAATGAAAAGTCAGATGTGAATGATTTCCTTTATGCCTGTTGGAATGTCTATGGGGAACCCCAACCCCCACCCCACTTAGTCTCGGTACAAACCTTCCCAGTTACCAAGGGAATGATGCCTTACTCCCCTCAGGGACAGGGCACTTTCTGTAAACCAGGTCTTTGCCCAAAATGCAAAAAGGGTTGCCACTGGGCAAAAGATTGCAGATCCGGAAACCTCATTGATAATAACCTAAGTAGAGGTTTTAACACAATCCCCAAGAGGCAAATCACCTGTTACCATTGTGGAAAACAGTGGCATATCAAAAGAAATTGCAGTTTCCTTATAAATTCAGCTCCTCAAGGGCACACATACAAGATGCAGAAAAACACCCACAGGGCCTCCCCCCACGCCCTTCCAAATCAGGGGCAAAGTTCACAGACAATAATTCTTCCAAGCCCAGCCCAAGAAAATTAATCATAATAAGGGAATTAATTCACTCCACATCAGGGAGTGCCGGATTAGACATATTTTGCCCAGAGGACATTACAATTTACCCAGGACCATGCCCTTACATGTTAGAAACTGGAATTGTTATAAAAAAAAGAAAGAAAGAAAGAAAGAAAGAAAGAAAGAAAGAAAAGAAAGAAAGAAAGAAAGAAAGAAAGAAAGAAAGAAAGAGAGAGAGAAAAGAAAAAAAGAAAAAGAAAGAAAGAAAGAAAGAAAGAAAGAAAGAAAGAAAGAAAGAAAGAAAGACAGAACGAAAGAAAGAAAGAAAGAAAAGAAGGAAGGAGAGAGAAAGAAAGAAAGAAAGAAAGAAAGAAAGAAAGAAAGAAAGAAAGAAAGAAGAAAGAAAGAAAGAAAGAAAGAAAGAAAGAAAGAAAGAAAGAAAGAAAGAAAGAAAGAAAGAAAGAAAGAAAGAAAGAAAGAAAGAAAGAAAGAAAGAAAGAAACTGGCATTGTGGGCCTGCCATCCCCCAGATACTATGGGTTTGATTCTTGGCAGAAGTTCCCTCAACATAAAGGGTATATCAGTAACCACTGGTGTCATTGACTCAGATTCTATGGGAGAAATCATTGTAATTATTACTGTACCAGTTACATGGACCTTTAAAAAAGGAGAAGCAATTGCCCAGATAGTAATAGTGCCTTATGTCAAATTGGGACTTCAGATAAGACTAGAATTGGAGGTTTTGGAAGCACAGATCTGGGTGCTGCTCAAAACCCAATCGTGGCTCTGGTTACTAAATGTAAAGATGAACACCCAATGATCAAACTTCACTTGGAAGGGCAACCCTTTGACAGAATGATAGACACGGGTGCTCAGGTAATTTCTGATAAAGAATGGCCAGAAAATTGGCCTCTTCAGGAAATCCTGTATTCTCTAGAAGGAGTAGGAGGCCTGAGTTCCTGTCTGTTGTACGAAGACTGTAATATTTTACAGCCCAGAAAATTAAAAAGAGATAGTCAGACCTCACGTGGGCCAATTTTTACCATCCCCGTGGGGCCGTGACCTACACAAACAGTGGAAAGCAGAATTCCACATCCCATTAGCTCCAGAAGAGCTCGAACCTTCTTTTGATTTAAAAACCCAAAATTTTTAGTAGGGGCCACTACCATTAAAACACCAGCACCAATAAAAATAAAATGAAAATCTGAGGAACCAATTTGGACAGGTCAGTGGCCCCTTAAAACTGATAAAGGTGCTGACAGAATTATTGGAGGAACAGCTAAGTTTAGGACATATTGAACCATCTTTTTCTCAATGGAATTCACCTATGTTCACTATAAAAAAGAAATCTGGTAAATGGAGACTTTTGATGGATCTTAGAGCTGTAAATTTATCCATGATACCTATGGGCAAATTGAAGACTGGTTTATCATCACCTGTAGTTATTCCAAAGGAATGGCCACTAATTATAATTGATCTAAAAGACTGCTTCTACCATATTTCTATCCACCCAGATGATAAAAAACATTTTGTGCTCTCAGTTCCTTCTCTCAATAATACCCATCCCTGCAGACATTTCCAATGGACTGTTATCCCCCAAGGCATGCTGAATTTCCCAACAATGTGCCAGTTTTTTGTAGATAAGGTTTTGAGCCCTGCTCGTGATAAATTTTCTCAAGCCATGATATTTCATTATACAGATGATATCTTGCTCACAATGAACAATGAAACAGATTTACAGGACGTATACTCTTATGTTATTGACAATTTACAAACATCAGGACTGAAGATAGCTTTAGAAAAAATACAGATAATGCCACTGTATCAATATTTGGGTTTTATTTTGGACCAGACGTCAATACGTCCACAAAAAATTTTTATCAAAGAAGAAAACCTCAGAACGCTTAATGATTTTCAGAGACTTTTAGGTGACATGAATTGGCTCCGCCCTGCACTAGGAATCCCAAATGCAGAGTTGTCTAATCTGTTTAAAACTTTGGAGGGTGATCCTGCTTTAGATAGTCCGAGAAACTTAACAACAGCTGCCAAAAATGAAGTGGACATCTTCTTGAGCAGATTACAAAAATCGTTTCTCTTAAGATTCATCCCGGGAGAAAAGGTATTTCTGTTAATCTTCCCTACTATAAAAACCCCCACCAGGTCCTTGATGCAACAGTCAGGACCTTTGGAATGGGTGTATTTACATAACAAACAGCCTCGCTCAGTTGTCCCCTACTTGCAATTGATTTCAGAAATTATTATCAAGACAAGATCCAGATCTATATCTTCACTAGGTTTTGACCCAGATATAATAGTTTTGCCAATACCAAAAAAGGAAATTGAGTCAATATTGCCTCTTAATGAATCTCTACAAAGGGCTCTCTAAGATTTCACAGGAGAAATATCCTTCCATTATCCAGCAGAAAAAATCTTGGGACTTTTTACAGAAAACTCAGTTTGTTATTTCTTCAATTGTTCAGGATTCCCCTATTCTCAATGCCAAGGTTTTTTACATTGATGGATCCCAAAATGGAAAAGAAGGAATAACCGGAGACAACATTAATATGACCATAGATACCAAGTATAAATCTGCACAGAAAGTTGAATTAGCAATGTTAATTTACCTATTAGAAAATGTATCTGAAGCCATGAATATAGTTTCTGATTCTTTGTATGTGGTAAATTTATGTCATGTAATAGCCACTGCTTCCCTTAATTCTAATAACCCGATCATACAGAACTTACTTAAATGATTACAGCAGTTTCTTCAAAAACAAACTGAGCCTATCTTCATCACACATATTAGAGCCCACTCAGGTCTTCCAGGATCGATGACTCAAGGAAATAAAGCTGCTGACTTGCTATCAATGCCTATATTTAAATCACCTGTAGAGGAATATTCAGCCCTACACACAAATGCTCGCCGTTTACATGTGAATTACAAAATTCCATGGAGGCAAGCTAGAGAAATTGTAGAAAACTGCAACATATGTGCACCGTTAACAAAAAGACTCACATAGCAGGAGCAAACCCAAGAGGCTTACAGTCTAATGAACTTTGGCAAATGGATATAATTCAAACAGATTTATTTCCAAGAAAACCTCATCTTCATGTTGTGATGGACACTTATTCTCGGTTTATGTGGGCAATTCCTATGTCTTCTCAAAAATCTAAGGCCGTTTGTAGTTTTATTTTACAATGTTTTTCTGTGATGGGTATTCCATATTCTATAAAAACTGATAATGGGCCAGCCTATGTTAGCAAAACTTTTGAATTTTTTTGTAAAGAATGGCAGATAAGACATCTGAAAGGAATTCCTTACAATTGTAGGGGACAGGCCATTGTAGAAAGGACTCACAGAACCTTAAAAACTCAATTACAAAAAAATAGAAAAAGAGGTTTACCACCAACGGATTTGCTATCTTTGACTCTTATCACACTAAATTACTTAAACTTAACCCAAGGGGAAAGTTAAATTGCAGCGGAAAGACATTTTAAAGAAGATATTCAGAGACAAGAAACAACCCATAAACCTATTTGGATCAAGGAGGATGAAAAATGGATAGCTGGATATCTTCTCCTGAGAGAAAGGGGTTATGCCTATGTTTCTACAAATGACAAACCTCCCAAGAAATTTTGGGATTCATTATGCCTTGTTAGAAATCGGGCTAGCACAAATGATCAGGTTCAGACTATAAACTTGTTGGCTACCGTGACTTGACAGTGGCCATTTTTGCAAAAGCCTCTCTGCCATTTTCCAGTCCTACGTGCTGTTTGCTACAAGGCCCCTGGGCCAGCAGGAAAAAAGCAGCCACAAAAGTAATAATTTCTTAGCCCGGGGGAGAGGAACACAGCCTGGTACCACTCCCAGGAATGAAGCTATACTCCTCTGGCCTGCATTCTTGAGTTAACAAGGTATTCATTATAGTTTTGTGCAACATTGGGTTTTTACAAAGTTATTTCTTAAGACCATTACCTCACCATAAATCTGTTAAGAGCTTGGGAATGTGGTCAGACTTGCAAATTGTTTTACCCCCTTCCCCACTGCCCACTTTCCATATTTGGGGAATGATGTTATGTTCCTTGTTCCACCCTACCTGTCCTGTGTTTATACCTTATTTGGAATAATGAAATGGCCTGTGAGCCAAAAAGAGTGATTGACATTACCTATGCCTGCCCTCTTTTACCTTGTCTATATAAGAAAATGCAGGGTCACATTAAAAAGCCTTTGAATGGAATTTCTGTCTTGGGTCATTTGTTATTACCTCTCCCAGATTTCTTACAGGTGTGGTGTGATCTGAGCCTCGCAAAATAAAGGTGCGGCTGTTTGTGAGCCTCTCGTCCACTCTCCGCTGGCCGGGCCCCTTCGGGGGGCTTACAGGACACCCGCATAAACTCCCCTTCAGAGCAAAAACAGAATACTCAAGAATTAACAACAGTAATATTGCTGAGGTCTCTGGGGCAGGGAACAAGGATTTAGCTGTCACACACCATACATTGAGTGAGACAGACGGTAGTGATAAACCCTTGCATTCTGAGATGCAAAAGGAAAGACAGGAACGTGTCTTAACTGGGCTCCAAAATATAGGAAACTCTTGCTACATGAACTCAATATTGCAATGCTTGTATAATATTTCAGACTTGACTCAGTATTTTCATCAAGATCATTATAAAAAGGATATTAACAAGAAAAATCTAATGGGGCACAAAGGTAAATTAGCCGAAAAATTTGGTTGGCTCATTAAAACCATGGGAAATGGATTTCATAGATATATAACCCTGAAAGCTTCAAAGTAACAATTGGTTTACTTAATGACCAATTTGCTGGACACAATCAGCAGGATCCACATGAACTACTGATGTTTCTAATAGAGGGACTACATCAGGATTTGCTTACTGTAAATCTAATGACAGATAAAACTATATATCTTATGGAAAATGAAAATTATGAACAATTTAGTCCAGAACACCAAAAGGCTCACAAATCTATTATTTATGATCTCTTTCAAGGACAATTCAAATCTGTACTACAGTGTTTCACATGCCACCAAAAGTCTGAGGTTTATGAGACATTTGTTCATTTGTCTCTGGCTGTTACATCTACAGATAAATGTACATTACAGGAATGCCTCTCTGAATTTTTTAAAGAAGAAGAGTTAAGGGATGACACCAAAGTTTTGTGCAACAGCTGCAAAACTAGAAGGAATTTTTCAAAGAAAACGTACTTATGGAAATTGCCATCAGTACTTATAATACACTTGAAACATTTTGCTTTTGATTGCAAACAAATAAAAAAAATTGCACACTTACGTGGATTTTCCTTTAGAAGACCCCAATTTAGTAGAATTCACTTCAGAGAATAAAAGCAAGATTAAGAACTACAACTTATCATCAGTGTCAAACCATTATGGTAAAGTTCACTATGGGCACTGTACTTCATACTGTAAAATTGCTGCAAAACAACACTGGATCAATTTTGATGACAAGAAGATCAAAAAAGTCCCTAATACATTGGTGAAATCCACAGCAGCATACATTCTGTTTTATACTTCTTAAAGATCTACAATGAACACCTGATAATCATTTCACTTCCTTGTCAGTTGCTATTAATGCTCTAGGATTCTTTCCACAGGCATGATCAATGAATATGGATTGAAAATCATGGACCCCCAATGTGTTTCCTTGTATGATGGATTTATGTCTTAATTTCATTATTGCTCTAGGTCTCAGTTAATTATGAAATCTTACAATTTAATTTAGTCAAGGTTCACCTGAAAGAAAATTTCTCATCATATTAATGTTGTTTTTCTGTCTAGGTATACTCATTTAACAACTTTCACTCTTTTTATTTTAACATCATTGCTTTATTTCCCTCAATTTAGGTTTTAAGACGCTGACATAATGATAATTTTTAGGTGGACTTCCTTCACAGTGCTTCTCGCCTATGATTGACTATCATAGAGTTACTGTTATACAATAATTTTGTATATATACTGTTATACACTTATAGTACAATTTTCCATGTTTGTATTATGCATGAAATTTTTTTTTAGATCTGCTCTGTTCTGCCATAAAAAAAATTTTTTTTTGAATTTGAGATGAGTCATCAAACAGTTGCCGGCTATTACATTTTAAAGCGCTTTTAGTTGATTCAGCTGGATTCTTTTTTCTTTTGCTCTATTTTGGATCCTTTCCAACAAATATTTTTTGGTATAAGTGAGTGTTATGGCCATATTTTTTGTGAAGTCTGTATGTGTATGTCTTCTTCAGTGACTGTCTCTTTTGCATATTTTGTATATAGTTCCCTTTTTCCTAACTTTATCTTCCCCAATTTAGTCTTCCTTATCCTTCCTTCTTTCTTCCTAGTCCTTAACATTTAATTTTCAGGATTCCCTTCACATGTGCAACTCATCTCCTTCATCCACAATTACAAGCCTCCTGATCTCGGCCCGAGGAAGAAATCCGTGACTGTTGGAGTTTTGTACCATGTTTGCTGCAAACTTGTTGGAAATGAAGCCACCTGAAATTTGTGTCACAATATAACCCCAGAGAAAAGATCCATGGATAAGACCCACAGTCTCTGGATCCCAGTTAAACTGTGCTATCTAAATTTCTGGTTTTCCATCCACATACACAGTGCTGTTGTTGACCATTTCTACAATGACTACCCCAAGATTGCACTGATCCCAAAGGAAATGTAGAAGTCCAACCAACTCATGATGGTAATGATGTAACGCTTGGAGATGCTCCAACACATGGATGACTGTACTGGCCTTCCTTCTTCATTCAGCTTGATATTATCTTCTGTACCAGGCTTCAACCCGCTTTTCCAGACCCATCAAGTGTTTTTTGCCAGTTTTTTTCAGAGTTCCAGACCCCTCATCTTTACAGATTGGTATTGGACTCTGTAGAAATTTCACCTTTTGTATATTTCCTTTTTTTTTTTTTTTTTGGTTTTTGGTTTTTGGGCCACACCCGGCGGTGCTCAGGGGTTACTCCTGGCTGTCTGCTCAGAAATAGCTCCTGGCAGGCACGGGGGCCATATGGGACACCGAGATTCGAACCAAACACCTTTGGTCCTGGATCGGCTTCTTGCAAGACAAACACCACTGTGCTATCTTTCCGGGCCCTTGTATTTTTCTTATAATTGTAATCCTTTGAATTTATATTTGGTACTACACTTCTTTTGACTATTGTAATTAATGTTTTTTATTTTAGTTTTTAATCTTAGGAATTGATGTTGTATTACATTAGGGTTTTGCTTTCTTGACTTTAGGTTAGTGGGTTAGATATTGTTGTCTATAATTTCTCAGGGTTTTTTGTGTTCGTAGGGTATATCCTGGGAGTTGAATAGCTGGATCATATGGGAGTTCAATTTCCTGTTTTTTGAGGAATATCCATATTGTTTTCCATAAAGGCTGGACTAGACTATTCCCACCAGAAGTGAATAAGAGTTCCTTTCTCTCCACATCCCTGCCAGCACTGATTGTTCTTGTTCTTTGTGATGTGTGCTAGTCTCTGTGGCATGAGATGGTACCTCATCATTGTTTTGATTTGCATCTCCCTGACAATTAGTGATGTGGAGCATTTTTTTGTGTGCCTTTTGGCTAAAAACTATTTCTTATGGCTGAGTAATATTTCACTGTGCCATAATTTTCCCCCATAATTTCCTCTCCAATCAAAGGAGAGGGACAGAGATAGAATAATCTCTCATGTACATGGTATAAAAATATAATAGGGAATAGTAAGTGCCCAAAGCAATAGAAATGAAGAGCAGGAGATCTGGTGTTCAGCAGGAAGTTTGTCACTAAGTAGGGGATGGGTGGAGAGAGAAAAGTGTCTTCCATAGAGGCAGCCTGGGGGCTGGGAGGGAAACTGAGGCATTGGTGGAGGGAATGGACACTGGTGAAGAGACTTGTCTTGGTAGAACATTGAATATCTGAAACTCAATTATAAATGACTTTAACTTTGTAATTTACAGTGATTCAAAGACAGTTTTTTAAAACTACTCCATCCTTTATTTATGCCCCACATCTGTTCCATTAGCAAATCCTGCTGATACTACTCTAAAACCACCATCTCTTATCCTAATTATTCAGTGGGCTTCTGTTTATATTGCCCTCCAGGTAATTTCTCCACCCTACCATATGCCAGAAAAGTAACTTAAATAAAACCACCTGGTCTTCCCCTATCTATCTCAAACACTTCCCTTTCCATTTTGGTGGAATAAGTCTGCCATCTCTTGGCTCTTGCAACTCTACTTTGTGCCCTGCTCTAAATCTAATCCTACCCAGTTGAAGTTGTTTACCTGTTCTGCTTCTATTGTCCCAGTTGCACTAGCCTGCTTATCAAGTCAATTGCCCCAAACTTCAACCTGACTGATAACCCCTCACTTTTCTCTCCAAAGACAAAGCCTGTCTTAGATGAACTATATGGTGGTTCGGTGGTTCTGTAATAATGAAACTTCTTTGCCTTCAATTTCCTTAGCCATAAGTAGGATTGATAGTATTCATCTCACATAGGTTTTGTGGAGGTTAAATAATGAATATAGTCGAGTCTCTAATGCCAAATAGTACTGGGGGGTGAGGGAGATAACTGCTAACTTCTCTTTGGCCCTAAAGCACAATATCTAGCTCTGGAAACCTCTTTATTGAAGAAGTCTGTGCAACTCTCAGGTAAATCTGAGAAGCTAGTGAGTTCATACGTATCATAATCTCCCACCTGCATTTAAAAACAGTTCTAATAAAAAAGAACTCAAGACATGGCATGAAATGCCTCCTATTATAATATTAATCTGAAACTGAGTTGTGGGGGTTGAAAATGAGGGGGTAGAGGTACTTATGGGAGGGAAGTGGGGACACTGGTAATGGTGTGGTGTTAGAATCATGTAGATGAGAAATGTATCATGAACAGAATTGTAACTCACAGAATCTCATCAAAAAACAAAGAAAAGAGAAAGAAAATAATAAGCAATATAAAAAAAGTTTGAGAACAATGACAACATACTTGTTTTATATCTTGGTCATATTATTTGTACAGGCTAATTTTAAACCTAAAGACTTAATGTAAGGCTTCTATAATTTCATAATGAAATGAAAGTACAGAATGTGCTCCAGGCTATGTATGGGTCAGAATTGATGAAACCACTTTCCTCCCTTTTTGATTTCACAGCACGTTCAGTCACAAGAATGAGCCACAAGTCCAAAGTTGCTTTGTCAACTCAACTGAAATTGAGGTAAAGGGCACTTTAAAAGGAGTTTCTGGAAACTCCTTTGTCACTCTTTTAAAAGAGTCTGGGGGTCACTTGTTCTAGCAGGCTTAATTCATGGGAAAGATACACTTACTTGTTCAGTCCTGTGCTTCTTGCTAATTGGTAAACAGAGCTCGGGCTTCATGGCATCCCTTCAGTTCTGTGGGGTCTTTGATGGTGAACAATGAGGCAGTGAAAAACCTCATGGACAGTATAGAGATGTTTTGGAGGTACTGGAATACCATTGTGGAATATGGGTATAAATTTCCTTTTCCCATTTTTCAATTGAAGTGTGAGGACAAAATAGAGTGCCTAGAGGCAGCCATTTTGTGAAAGGGACGCTGCTTCCCCAAGCTAAAGAGCCAAAGCAGTGACCAATCTCAAACAGGCAAGATGAAGACCCACAGAGTCACTCTTTTATTTCTGAGGGACAAAGCACCATACCTGCTATACTCCAACACCAGTAAGCCCTGATGAAATTCTTATGCTTCTTCCACATACTCCATTCTAGTTTTCAAAGGAAATTTAATTTTTTAATTTTTAATTATAGAAAGATAAACTTCAAAGGATATACACATGTTTAGTTGGGTCTAGTGGATTCTAGTTAGGTTCATGATTCAGTCCACAATCATAAACTGACTTACAAAATTACTTCATCAGACATATTTACATTTCTTCACTTCCCAGAAATCAGAAAGAGAGGAAATGCTTTCTGGCAACATTTTGAATTATATTAATTAGACTTATGCAAAGCCATATTTTGCACAAAGTAATCCATTTTTACAAATTTATGTAAACAAAACCTCTTCCAACCAAGTAATTTTTGATGAAATAGAATTTTCACTTTAAAAAATTCTACAGTAAGTTTTTATAGAGTGTGAATCATTTTTAGAATGATAAATCACTACAAGGTCATTTTCTGTCCTGACAACTGTGCTTTTCATGTTTGATTCCCTTCAATTTGAGCACAGCCTTAAAAGATGAAATATGTGCAATGCAGAGAAGAATCCTTTGGCCAGAGTAAGTGATAGAAAACAAATAACCACACTATTCTTGTGATGGGTAAATTGTCTTACCTATTTGTTGAAGTTCTATTTGCTTGGATCTATGATTTATGACCTTATCTGTAAGTAGAGTCTTTGTAGATGTAATAAAATCAAGATAAGGCCTTTTTCTGTTCTCCTCACTACAACTAAGGACCTTACAACTAGAGAAAACAAGCATATGTTGAGAGGACAGGGATTTGAGTGCTGTCACGTTTGAGCCATAGAAGGCAAGTGTTATCACCAGAAACTAGGAAGGATTTGACTTTGAGTCTCCCAATAAATAAATAGATTTTTGCCAAAACCTTGGCTTTGAACTTCCAGCCCCCTGGAGTTCTAAGAGAAACTGCTTTGTTTTCCAGAAACATCCATGTTTTTGGGAATTTGTTACAGTGAATTCAAGATCATAGTAGCACATACATAATTTTTTGTTTGTTTTAAAATGAAAAACTGGATGAAAGAAGATAAGTGAAAAAACAGGGTTTTATGCTAATTAAATCAACAGATAATCCCAAATTCTTTCTTCCATGTCATTTTTATTCTGAAAGCTTAGGGGCATCAATATTCAATTCCTATTTTGAGGCCACACCCAGTGATACACTCAGGGTTAATTCTTGACTTGGAGGGACCATATGCAATGCCCAGGATTGAACTCAAGTCAGATATTATCAAGGTAAGCAGCTAACCTACTGTTTGTCCCTCTAGTATTCAAAATTCCTGTTTTTTCGAACTTTATTACAACTACAACTACTCATCTGAAGCCAAGTAAAACAAAAAAATTCTGCTGGACCTTTTGTTTTGTTTTATCATTAAACTGAGAAAAGGTAAAGGCATGACCAGCTGGGCCTTTCTCATCCTGCCGTAGCACCACTGGTGCTTCCCAAAACCAGAAGAAGGAGGAGGAGGAGGAGGAGGAGGAAGAAGAAAAGAAGAGAAGAAGAAAAAAGAAGAGAAGTAAAGGAGAGAAGAAAAGAAAATGAAGAAGAGAAGTAAAGAAGAAGAAAAGAAGAAAAGGAGGAGAAGAAGAAAAGAAGAAAAGAAGGAGAAGAAAAGAAGAAAGAAGAAGAGGGGGAGGAGAAAGGAGAAGAAAGAATGAGGAGAAGAAGGAAGAAGAAAAGAAGAAAGAAGAAAAGAAGGAAAAAAAGAAAAGAAAAAAGGAGAAAAGAAAAGAGAAGTAAGAAGAAGAAAGAAGAGAAGAAGAAAAGAGGAGGAGGCAATGAAGGAGGAGAGGAGAAGGAAGAAGAAAAGGAGAAGAAAGGAAGAGAAGAAGGTGAAGGAGAAGAAAGAAGAAAAGGAGGAGCAAAGAAGAAAGAAGAGAAGAAGAGGAGAGAGAAGAAAGAAGAGATGAGGAGAAGAAGGAAGGAAGAAGATGATGATGAAGAGAAGAAGTAAAGGAGAAGAAAAATGAAGAAGAGAAGAGGTAAAGAAGGAGAAGAAAAGAAAAGAAAAGGAGAAGAAAAGAAGGAAGAAGAAAAGAAGAAAGACGAAGAAAAGGAGAAGGAAAAGAAGAAAAGTAGGAGAAAAGAAAAGAAGAGGAGAAGTAAGAAGAAAGAGAAGAGGAGGAGAAGGAGGAGAGGAGAAGGAAGAAGAAAAAGAGAAGAGGAGAAGAATAAGAAGGAAGAAAGAAGAAGAAGAAGAAGAAGAAGAAGAAGAAAAGAAGAAAAGAAGAAGAAGAAAAGAAGAAGAAAAGAAGAAGAAGAAGAGAAGAAAAGAAGAAGAAGAAGAAAAGAAGAAGAAGAAAAGAAGAAGAAGAAGAAGAAGAAGAAGAAGAAGAAGAAGAAGAAGAAGAAGAAGAAGAAGATGAAGATCCTCAGGATTGAAAATAGGTAGCAATAGTGAAAAATAACATTCAGAGAATCGGGGTGAGCACCTCTATAAACTTGTGCAGTCATAGAACCCAGTTGAAATCACATGTATCTCTAGGCTTCTAGTTCAATGAGAAAAGTATTTGCTAAAGTCATTGCTGGTTGAATTGTCTGTGGCTAGCACTTGGACACAGCCTGATCAATGGTACAGTGATGGTATTGTGATACTTCAGAGCAGAGGATCATATGAAGATTAACATGCAAGAGAGATGAAATGCCAGGAAACAGCAGAGAATCATAATAGATGCAGAGACTGGATGAGAGGAAGTGGAAGAGGAGATGAGTTTCAGCAAGAGGAAGAAAACAGGGGTAGAGTTGGGGCTTTCAGATTGGCTTCCACATAATTTAGATTTAGATTTCTTCCACCTCTGTAAATCAGTCATAGGCAGTGCCTTCTTCTGAGGCACTAGTCCAGGCTAAACTTTCTGGAGACACAAACACCAGCTATCTGATGAAGGCACAAGTTACCACTTGTGGAAGAAAATGGAAGAACCATTTCCAATCATGGAACCCCCTTGTAGTTTTCTGCCCTGTGACAAGACTGCTCAGCTCATCCCAACGCATTCAACCCCAAGCTCAGATGAAAGAGAGTTGGCATCATTCCACAGGTAGGTCCTTCTGCACTGGCATTCTTGGGGGATAAATGAGCTTGTGAGACTGTGTTACAGAGAATTCCCATTTTTGCTGTTGCTCCTAACTATCCACAATATTCTAAGAGTGTTTCTGTTTCATCCATGCCACCTGGATCAGGGCTTGCCATGAAAGTTTCCAGGCACCACCTATGCCCACAGAAACAGAGAATTTGGGAAAGGAACCCATAAAACTGTGTTCTAGCTTGGATTTCAGCTGACTCAAGGAGGCATCTATTTCTGGGAACTGTTAACAACTACACATGATTGATTAAAAGATCTGCAGAATTGTTATTGGGTAAGCATTGTTATTGGGTAAGTAAGAAATTGTCTTAGAAACAAAGAGGCTTCCTGAGAGAAGAGGTAAAAGGGAAGGTTTTATTTTTTCCATTTGGGCCACACCCAGTGGTGTTCAGTGCATACTCCTGGCTCAGTGCTCAGGGATGTCACCTGGAGATATTTAAGATATTGAAAGCTGGGTCTCCTTCTGCATGCAAAACATGTGTTTTACTTAGCTTATTTGAGAATCTTCCCAGTCCAACCTTTTCTCTTTTCAGACTCTACATTAGCAAAAAAGCATTTGGTGGTTGTAGTTGATCCTAACTAAGCTTAGATTCCAGTGGGGGAATCATATTATCTATGGAAGTAGAAAGATCAGGTCGCAAACCTGAGTTCCCTAGGAGAAAGACTGAGCCTGGCTTGTAGAATCCTAAACCAGGATGCCTCAATCTGACATCCTGAATCAGAAGCAGCAATTTCTGTGGACTTTATTTGTGGTGGTGGGAATGTTGCACTGTTGAAGGTGGTGGTCTGTTTATGACTGAAACCCAACTACAATCATGCTTGTAATTATGGTGCTTTAATAAAGATTATATATTAAAAATTAATTCATTTGACTGAACTTCGCTGGATCTCAGATGCCAGCACCCTTCTGCCTCTCTACTCTGCTGTCCTGCATTTTCGGCCTGATTTCACCCTTGGTGCGGCTCATCAGCCAGCCTGCCTTCCTGTGACACGCCCAGAAAGGGAGGAGCCACTGAACTTCGCTGGATCTCAGATGCCAGCACACTTCTGCCTCTCTACTCTGCTGTCCTGCATTTTTGGCCTGATTTCATCCTGGGTGCGGCCCATCTGCCAGCCTGCCTTCCTGTGAGCCTTCCGTGGAGGTGAGTCGACACGCCCAGAAAGGGAGAAGCCAGAGGAGCACGGTTGCTCTGCTCCCCTTCGCGACGGTGCACAGCATTTAGCCGATGAATACAATCACAACACGTAGAAAAACACGCAGTACTAGTGTGACAATGGGGAAACAACACGGGCCAGTGCCAGACATAGAGAATGAAGATGGCAACTCTGATGACTTGAACATGACCAACCACCTAGTCAGTCTCTCAGATAAGGAGTTTAGAGTTGCAATATGGAACATGTTCAAAGAACTCAAACAAAGTATAGAAGAGAAAACTAAAAAGAATCAGGAGAATATGAAGATAGAAATGAGAAAACTCCAAACAGAAATTTCAGATCAAATAACAGGTCTGAGAAACTCAGTAGATGAATTGAAGAAAAACATGTTTGAGATTTCCCACAGGTTAACAGCAGCTGAGGATAGAATCAGTACACTGGAAGATAAGATACATAACAATTACATACAGCAGAAGAAATTGGAAAAAAGCCTCAAAGCAAATGATCAAACAATGGAAAAATTACTCAAAGAATGGGAACAGATGAAAATAGAAGTCTATGATAAGCTCAACAGAAACAACTTAAGAATCATTGGAGTCCCAGAGACTCAGGAAGAAAATCTCCAGGAAGAATCAACAGTCAAGAACATCATTAAAGAGAAACTACCAGAGATAATGAATACATGTGATCAAATCCTGCATGCCCGAAGAGTGCCAACTAAAAGAGACCCCAGAAAAAACACCCCAAGACACATCCTAGTCACAATGACGAATCCCATAGATAGAGACAGAATTCTGAAAGCAGCAAGATCGAAAAGAGAAATTACATTCAAGGGAACATCCTTGAGATTTACTGCAGACCTGTCACCAGAAACACTCAAGGCCAGAAGGCAGTGGTGGGACATAGTGACAAAACTCAATGAAATAAATGCTTCGCCTAGAATACTGCACCCAGCAAAACTCACTTTCAGGTTTGAAGGAACAATACATAGTTTCACAGACAAACAACAGCTCAAAAACTTCACAGACTCAAAACCATTCTTAAAAGAAAAACTGAACGGCATACTTTAAGACAAGGCTTACCAACAGACACACCAAACTTTAATATAAAGATGGCACTAACTCCCAGGACAATTCTTTCTCTCAATGTCAATGGACTAAATGCACCAGTTAAGAGACACAGAGTGGCTAAATGGATCAAAAAACTCAATCCAACCTTCTGCTGCCTACAAGAAACGCACCTGAATAGTCAGAACAAACATAGACTCAAAATAAAAGGCTGGAGGAAAATCATCCAAGCAAACAACACCCAAAAAAAAAGCAGGAGTGGCCATATTAATATCAGATGATGCAAACTTTATACTTAGGAAAGTTGTAAGGGACAAAGATGGACATTTTGTATTAATCAAGGGATATGTACAGCAGGAAGAAATCACCCTCCTAAACATATATGCACCGAATGAGGGGCCAGCAAAATATTTAATACAACTGTTGACAAATCTGACAAATAATATCAATAACAACACAATAATTGTGGGAGACCTCAACACGGCATTGTCAACACTAGACAGGTCAACCAGACTGAAACCCAACAAGAATATACTAGACCTGAGGAGAGAAATGGAAGAAAGAGACCTAGTAGATATATACAGGACACTTCACCCCCAGAAGCCTGGATACACATTTTTCTCTAATGTACATGGGACATTCTCTAGGATAGACTACATGTTAGCACACAAAACATACCTCCATAATATCAAGAGGATAGAAATTTTGCAGGCTGCCTTTGCTGACCACAAAGCCCTGAAATTATATATAAACTACAAAGGGACACAGAAGAAAAATTTTAACACCTGGAAGTTAAATAGCCTCATACTGAATAATCAGTGGGTCCGAGATGAAATCAAAGAGGAAATCAAAACCTTCCTGAAAACAAATGACAATGGAGACACAAATTATCAGAACCTATGGGACACAGCAAAAGCAGTACTGAGAGGAAAATTTATAGCTTTGCAAGCACACATCAGGAAAGAAGAAGGGGCATACCTGAATAGCTTAATGACGCAGCTCATAGAATTAGAAAGTGCTCAACAAAAGGATCCAAAAATAGGGAGGCAGAAGGAAATAACAAAGCTGAGAGCAGAAGTCAATGAAGTGGAAACCAGAAAAACCATCCAAAAGATCAACGAAAGCAAAAGTTGGTTCTTTGAAAAAATAAACAAGATTGATAGACCACTGGCAAAACTAACAAAGAAAGAAAGAGAGAGAAACTTGATAACTCGTATTAGGAATGAAAAAGGAGAGATCACTACTGATATGGTAGAGATTCAAAGGGTAATCAGAAACTACTTTGAGAAACTCTATGCCACTAAAAATGAAAACCTGGAAGAAATGGATAAATTTTTGGAATCTTATAATCTTCCACGATTGAATGAAGAGGATGTAGCATATCTAAACACACCCATTACTATTGAGGAAATTAAGAAAGTAATCAAATGTCTGCCCAAAAACAAAAGCCCAGGCCCAGATGGATTTACTAATGAATTCTTTCAAACCTTTCAAGAGGAACTACTACCAATCCTGGCAAGACTCTTTCATGAAATTGAAAAAACAGGAAAACTTCCAAATAGCTTTTATGAAGCCAACATTACCTTGATACCTAAACCAGACAGAGATGCTACAAAAAAAGAAAATTACAGACCAATATCGCTGATGAATGCAGATGCAAAGATCTTCAACAAAATCCTGGCAAATAGGATTCAATGCCTCATTAAGAAGATCATCCACTACGATCAAGTAGGTTTCATTCCAGGAATGCAAGGCTGGTTTAACATCCGTAAATCTATCAACATAATACACAACATCAACAGCAAGAAAAATAAAAATCACATGATCATATCAATCGACGCAGAGAAAGCATTTGACAAGGTCCAACACCCATTCTTGATCAAAACTCTCAGCAAGATGGGAATGGAAGGAACCTTTCTCAATATAGTTAAGGCCATCTACCACAAGCCAGAGGCAAATATTGTCCTCAATGGAGAAAAACTGAAAGCCTTTCCTCTAAATTCTGGCACAAGACAGGGCTGTCCTCTCTCACCACTCCTATTCAACATAGCACTGGAAGTACTCGCTATAGCAATTAGGCAAGAAAAGGATATCAAGGGAATCCAGATAGGAAAGGAAGAAGTCAAGCTCTCACTGTTTGCAGATGACATGATACTCTACTTAGAAAACCCCAAAGACTCTACCAAAAAGCTTCTAGAAACAATAGACTCATATAGCAAGGTGGCAGGCTACAAAATTAACACACAAAAATCAATGGCTTTTCTATACACCAATACTAATAAGGAAGAAATGGACATTAAGAAAACAACTCCATTCACTATAGTGTCACACAAACTCAAATATCTTGGAATCAACTTGACTAAAAATGTGAAAGACCTATACAAGGAAAACTATAAAACTCTGCTCCAAGAAATAAGAGAGGACACGCGGAAATGGAAGCACATACCCTGCTCATGGATTGGCAGGATTAACATCATTAAAATGGCAATACTCCCCAAAGCACTGTACAGATTTAATGCGATCCCCCTAAAGATACCCATGACATTCTTCAAAGAAGTGGACCAGGCACTTTTGAAATTTATTTGGAACAATAAACACCCTCGAATAGCTAAAGCAATCATTGGGAAAAAGAATATGGGAGGAATTACTTTCCCCAACTTTAAACTGTACTACAAAGCAATAGTTATCAAAACAGCATGGTATTGGAATAAGGACAGGCCCTCAGATCAGTGGAATAAGCTTGAATACTCAGAGAATGTTCCCCAGACATACAATCACCTAATTTTTGATAAAGGAGCAAAAAAATCCTAAATGGAACAAAGAAAGCCTCTTCAACAAGTGGTGTTGGCACAACTGGGTAGCCACTTGCAAAAAATTGAACTTAGACCCCCAGCTAACATCATGTACGAAGGTAAAATCCAAATGGATTAAAGACCTCGATATCAGCCCCAAAACCATAAGATATATAGAACAATACGTAGGTAAAACACTCCAGGACATTGAGGCTAAAGGCATCTTCAAGGAAGAAACTGCACTCTCCAAGCAAGTGAAAGCAGAAATTAACAGATGGGAATATATTAAGCTGAGAAGCTTCTGCACCTCAAAGGAAATAGTGCCCAAGATACAAGAGCCACCCACTGAGTGGGAGAAACTATTCACCCAATACCCATCAGAGAAGGGGCTAATCTCCAAAATATACAAGGCACTGACAGAACTTTACAAGAAAAAAACATCTAATCCCATCAAAAAATGGGGAGAAGAAATGAACAGACACTTTGACAAAGAAGAAATACAGATGGCCAAAAGACACATGAAAAAGTGCTCCACATCACTATTCATCAGGGAGATGCAAATCAAAACAACGATGAGATACCACCTCACACCACAGAGAATGGCACACATCACAAAGAATGAGAATAAACAGTGTTGGCGGGGATGTGGGGAGAAAGGAACTCTTATCCACTGCTGGTGGGAATGCCGTCTAGTTCAACCTTTATGGAAAGCGATATGGAGATTCCTCCAAAAACTGGAAATCGAGCTCCCATACGATCCAGCTATACCACTCCTAGGAATATACCCTAGGAACACAAAAATACAATACAAAAACCCCTTCCTTACATCTATATTCGTTGCAGCTCTATTTACCATAGCAAGACTCTGGAAACAACCAAGATGCCCTTCAACAGACGAATGGCTAAAGAAACTGTGGTACATATACACAATGGAATATTATGCAGCTGTCAGGAGAGATGAAGTCATGAAATTTTCCTATACATGGATGTACACGGAATCTATTATGCTGAGTGAAATAAGTCAGAGAGAGAGAGAGAAAAACGCAGAATGGTCTCACACATTTATGGGTTTTAAGAAAAATGAAAGACATTCTTGCAATAATAACTTTCAGACACAAAAGAGAAAAGAGCTGGAAGTTCCAGCTCACCTCAGGAAGCTCATCACAAAGAGTGATGAGTTTAGTTGGATAAATAACTACATTTTGAACTGTCCTAATAATGAGAATGTATGAGGGAAATTGAGAACCTGTTTAGAGTACAGGCGGGGGTCGGGTGGGGAGGAGGGAGACTTGGGACATTGGTGATGGGAATGTTGCACTGGTGATGGGTGGTGTTAAGAAAAAAAAATATTGTTATTCAATCATGGAATACAATGTATATACAATATATTATTATATACAATACATTGCATTATAAAAAAAATTGCCCATGCATGTCTGCTTTTCCACTAATCTCCCTGAACTTGGCTTTGAGATACGAGTTGCATTGCAGGTCAATGAACTCCATTTGAAGCACAGGAGGGGCATTTTGCACATCAAAAAAAAAAAAAAAGAAAGAAAAAAAAAAGAAAAAAGTGAAGTCATGAAACATGCTGAATGAAATGAATCAAAGAGAAAGAACAGACACAAAATGATCACATTCATTTGTGGGTTATAAAGAAACAGTGTAGGAGAATAACAATAATAGGATTCTTTCTACCCAAGACTTTAAAAACAAAGGGCAGCAGGAATAGTAGAAAGTATGTCACAATGTGGGGAGGGTGGTTTGGTGAGTGAAGGGACCACTATGACAATGATCAATAAATGACCACTCTTAACAAGAACTGGGTGCTGGAAGAAAGTAAAGTGAGATGCATGATATGCCTTCAGTTATGACTGCAAACCACAGTGCCTGAAAAAGAAAAAAAAATTAATTAATTTAAAACATTTCTGTGGACTTGTGGAACATTTGAATTTGTGGTCTGAATATAACATGAGCTCAGCAGTCAGAATATAACAATTCGAAAGCAGGATACTTTCAAAGGGTTAGTGCATCTTTTCTTTCTTCTTTCCTTTAACATACGCTTGTTTTTGTGTTGTTTTTGTTTTTGTCTTTACTAAATCAAGTGAAATACAGAGTTTAAAAGATGTTAGTAGTTGAGTTTTGTCATACAATGTTCCAACATCCAACACTTCACTAGTATTCATTTTCTACCACCAATTTCCTCAATTTTACTTCCAAACTCCTGCTCCCACCCCCTAGCCTGCCTCTATGGCAGACACCTCTCTTTCTCTCTCAATCTCTCTCTTTTTCAATTTCTCTCTCAGTCTCTCTCTATATCTTTTGGTATCTTTCTCTGTCTTTGTCTCTGTCTCATTCACTCTCTTTCCTTTTAGGCACATGGTTTGTTTGTTTGTTTTTGTTTTGGGACCACACCCACTGTGCTCAGGGATTACTCCTGGCTCTGTGCTCAAATTTGGCCTCAAATGAAAACTTAACATTGGTCTACAAAAGGAGTCCCTTCTGCTCTAGGCTTCATAGACTTCATAGGCTTCATAGACTCAGTATAATACACACACACACACACACACACACACACACACACAGAGTATACTATATATACTGTGGATCGAACCCAGGTTGACTGAGTGCAAAGAAAACTCTCTACTGGCTATATTACTCAGAAACCATGGTTTGAACACTGTTACTGAAGGGTTATCATTCATATTACTTTACTTCCTTTCAAGTCCCAGTTTTGCTTACAGTGATCATGCCCAACTCTTATTGTTATCTATCTTGACCGTACTTGCCCATGCATCATTTTTATTGTTTTAGGGTATTACCTGCTTCAGAACTGCAAAGAGCACATTGAACTATGAACGACTGTTCAACAGCGACACAGTGTGGCCAGAAACCGAAGAGTCTTTGCTCAGGACATTAAAAGAAGAGACCTGACTGGTGTGTTAAGTAGCCCGAGCTGGTGAAGGTATTAGGAGCCTACAGTCTTCTTTCCATGGATGGTCTCAACCTCACGCCCTCAGACATCCTCTTCTCTCTGGCCCTCCTCTTTCCTTCAGGCACTGATTCCTGAATGGAGACAGAGTCCTGTCTCTCTGACTTCCTCTCTCTGTCTTCCTTCTCTGACTTCACTGGATGGACACTAGTGAATGCTCCTCTCTTGCTCTCTCAACCTTGGCCATGGCCAAATTTTCCTGCAAACTCAATTCATGAACCCTTTCTTTGCCTCTCAGTCCTGCTCATGAGGTCTATCATGATTCATCTCCAGTCAATTGTCCTCCTTCTAGTTTCAGGTTAGGTGCTCTCCTCCCTCTGATTTTCTTTTCTTTTTTTTTTTTGGGGGGGGGGTGGGGTGAAGGGCTAACACCAAGTAGTGCTCAGGGATTACTTCCTGGCTCTTTGCTCAGGAATTGTTAGGGTCAGGAGTTGAAGGACAAGACCACACAAGTAGAATAAAGCAAAGCAGGATTTTATGCTGTCAGCCAACAAGCCCCAAATTGACCGGCCGGGGTCTACTCACACAGGAGGTGACCCTGTGCAGGAATTCACAAGCAGGTTATATAGGGCTAGAAGCAGAAAGTCTTGACTTTTAAGTTGACTGGCTGTTGTCTAGAGTGTTTCATCATGTCCTTTTATGGATAGATGTCTAGGGTGGTATATTGTGGTTTATGGGACCTTGAGGTCTGTGCCATTATTGTTGGAATAGAAACTTAGCACTTGAATGGAAACTTAGCCTTGTTGGCCTCAAATGGACACTTAACATTGGTTCTACAAAAGGAGTCCCTTCTGCTCTAGGCTTCATAGAATCACTCCTGTGGGAATCAGGAGACCATATGGGAAGCCAGAGACTAAAGCCAGGTCGACACATGCAAAGAAAATGCCCTGCTAGCTGTGCTATTAGTCCAGCCTTTCCTTTAATTTTCCAATCTACACAAATTTGGTGAGATCTTCCAGCTATGTCCTCTCTCTAGCCCCTAACTGGCTTCTGAGCTTCTTTCATTAATAAAGGTGACATAAATTCCCTGCAACAAAATCCTCTGTTGTAAATACTTCAAAGTTTTTTTCTGTTTAGATCTTAACTGGTATGATAGGTATAAGCAACAGGAGGCTTAAATGGGACCTTTCAGCTGAGTGTTCCAGATAAAATTAATCTGATACCAAGAGGGAGTAAAATCAGATACCTAAATCAGATTTCAGGCCCTGAAATCGTGCAAAAAATGATGTGTTGGAAGAACTATATACACAACTGAAAATTTATCTTTAGGACCTGCCTGCCATAGGCTCCCATGGCCTCTAATTCCTATGAATGCAGCCAATAGGGGACACTAGCCAGAATTAGAGATACAGCAGGAAGAAAGAGATGTCTAGAAAACTTTTCTGAAACAATCATTCTGCCAGCTTGGGGAAAGGGGAAGATTGTCATTAACCAGGCAGAATGAGTCACAGACCCTCATATTCCTCTCCTTCAGGCTAAGATTTCAACAACTTCTGCTGCCATAACCCAGAACTTCTCTTCTTGGCTTAATCACACCAACTACCATAGCGCACAACTCAGCTCTCCTACAGTTCAAGTCACATACCCCCTAAAGAGAGAAAATAGCTCCCCATTATTGCTTCCTTACAAGCATTTCCTCATCTCATCTTGCTTCCATGAGCCCTGGACCCCATCTTTAGAACTGGTTTCCCTGGAAGCTCCCCTTAATAGTTTTTTTTGAGTAAGCCATGTTCTGAAGCAGTCATATTTGGAGGGTCATGCACTCAGAATGACCCTCTACAATAGTTGTGCTTTGTATATGTGACATAGTCCAGCGGGTGCTGCAGCTTATCCGGAGCCAGATATGGGCACATGGTCTTCTGCCTCCCCAGCTGCTAGCTGTACAGGAGACTAAGGGAACTCGTGTGATCCCACCAGCATTGCTCTGGACTGGCCCAGCTCACCCCAAATTACAACGCTCATGCGAGGACTGTTGGATGTTCCGGCTCTTTTTCCCACATGAGACATCCAGAGGGTCAGCTGAGCTCCCTTGAGGGCCAGCTGCAGCGTTGGCAGAAACTGACTCCTCCCTCCTTCTGCCCAGTTCTGACTGTTCTCCATCACCCTTTTGTGTTATTGATCTCAAGAGAAATCAACTTTCTGCTCTAGAATTGCCTTTTTAGTCTCTTTCCAGAGAACTGGATCTGAAGCACAGATAGTTGCCTCCACTCACGCAGAAGAAATCATTTACAAGTTTTGTTTCCCATCATGGAAGTATTTCCAAAAACACTGCTTTAAAATAGCAAAACCATCGGTTAAGAGTGATAATACAGTGGGATAGGGTCCCACTATACCTTGCATGTGGCCAATCCAAGCTTCAATCCCCCAAGCTCTGCCAGAAATGAGCCCTGAACACAGAGCCAGGAGTAAGTCTCGAGCACTACCAGGTGTATCCCCAAAACCCAAAACCAAATAAAAATACTAAATCATAATAATAAAACAGCAAGTCCAAGTTGACTTGTCACTTTGAGATATTTGTTTAAACACAGGTTATAGACATACACACACACACACACATATATATATATATATATAGCAAGTATGAGTTATATTTATGCAAAAAATACATGAAACTGAAGAAATAGTTACCAACTAGTATTTTCTGAGCAGTTTTTTTTAACCAACATTAAGTTTGTCATTACACCAAAATGATGAAAATGGTGATTATTTCCAAGTGATATTTAGAGAGATTTTTTTCATTTCTTTTAGCACTTTTCCCTCAAATTATCTTGTAATTAATTACAAAATCATAAAAAAAAATTGAGTCTGAGCCATAATATAGTGGATAGGGTGCTTGCCTTGCACCAGGACCAACCAGGATTCAATCCCCAGCATCCCCAGGCCCCATCAGGAGAGATTCCTGAGCTCAGACCCCCCAAAGAGTAACCCCTAAGCAGTGCTGGTGTGGCCCTAAAACAAATTATCTTGGACACCCAACATATATAAATGTACATGAATACAAACATTTCTATATCTATTGTTTTTGTACTGCATGAAACCCTGAATTCTCTCTACTCTCTGAAAAGTCAAGACCTACAAAAATGCCAGGTGTTAGTAAATTCAACAGAGGCTGAAGAGCCAGTTCTGAATTCTGAGAGTTGTTATCAGTTCTCAAAGACTAAAATAGAAAGTCAAAGTGATTTTTGAATCATTCGCATCTAAAGCAGAGATAAAGGGACTTTCCAGTACTTCCTGTAACCTCAAGTAGGCTGACTGAAACTCAAAGATTTCCCACAACCAAGTCTTTTTTTTTTCACATCACACTATAGATTTCATCAATACCTTGATATATTTAGGGTAATTAAATAAAAATAATTTTTAAAGTATCACCCAAATTCTGAAGAATCATTTAACAGTCCTTAAATTACCTCCTTCATTTTTTTCATAATTCAATCATTTATATAAGATAGGGATTAATTTGGTATACTTATTCTGTCTTCTGTTAATCCTTATTACTTGACATCATTGAAATCAACACCTCAGTACTTCCTAATCATATCCAAGCCAAAATTACTTTAAAATGTAGAAGAATTATAATAAAACAATATCTTTCCTTTACATTTCAATTCCTAATAACTGCAAGTAACTCCAAATAATATAAAAATTTTTTATTTCATAAATAAACAAAAAATTGTTACAATGTTAAATGCTTACACTCACAAAATTGAAGAAGAGCTTATATTTTTAAAGTTCTGTCCTCCAAGTTGCTTATTTATCAGCACTTACTCAAATTTATCTGAAAATACTCTTACAGACTCACAAATAAACATCACTCAGACCACAACCAAGTCTTACCAGTTTTTCTCAATCTTTATCTGATCATGTCCCCCCAATTTATTTCCTTTCTATGGGTCTCCCCCTCCTACAGCTTGGCTCCTTAGTCTCATGCCATGGTACCTTCACTTATTATATTTTTTACCCAGGGACATCGGAGTATTCCAAGGTCCTATCAAAGGTCATGTGAACCTACAGTTAAGAAATGCTGATTTAGAAGACAGACTATAATAACTTCATATGGGACTAATTCCTAATCATAGTATATTCTTGATATGTCCAGTCTGGGTTGGCTCACCAAAGATTTTATGCATTAATATTTCTTTGTCACATGTTTATATTTAAGGAAACAATTAGAATAAGATTATTTAACATAATCAGGGGTCAAAGAGTAGAACCAGCAGCAAACCCTGAGCATAGCTAGGTGTGGTTAAAAGACAAAACAAAGCAAAAATATTAATGTTCTTTCTCCTCCTCTTCTTCCTCTTCCTTTATCTTTTTTTTTTTTTTTTTTTCTTTCTTTCTTTCTTTCTTTCTTTCTTTCTTTTTTTTTTTTTTTATTAACAATAATATTTATTTATTTTTTTTTTTAATTTTTTTTTTTTATTTAAACACCTTGATTACATACATGATTGTGTTTGGGTTTCAGTCATAAAAGGAACACCACCCATCACCAGTGCAACATTCCCATCACCCAAGTCCCAAATCACCCTCCTCCCCACCCAACCCCCGCCTGTACCCTAAACAGGCTCTACATTTCCCTCATACATTCTCAATATTAGGACAGTTCAAAATGTAGTTATTTCTCTAACTAAACTCATCACTCTTTGTGGTGAGCTTCCTGAGGTGAGCTGGAACTTCCAGCTCTTTTCTCTTTTGTGTCTGAAAATTATTATTACAAGGGTGTCTTTCATTTTTCTTAAAACCCATAGATGAGTGAGACCATTCTGCGTTTTTCTCTCTCTCTCTGACTTATTTCACTCAGCATAATAGATTCCATGTACATCCATGTATAGGAAAATTTCATGACTTCATCTCTCCTGACAGCTGCATAATATTCCATTGTGTATATGTACCACAGTTTCTTTAGCCATTCATCTGTTGAAGGGCATCTTGGTTGTTTCCAGAGTCTTGCTATGGTAAATAGAGCTGCAATGAATATAGGTGTAAGGAAGGGGTTTTTGTATTGTATTTTTGTGTTCCTAGGGTATATTCCTAGGAGTGGTATAGCTGGATCGTATGGGAGCTCGATTTCCAGTTTTTGGAGGAATCTCCATATCGCTTTCCATAAAGGTTGAACTAGACAGCATTCCCACCAGCAGTGGATAAGAGTTCCTTTCTCTCCACATCCCCGCCAACACTGTTTATTCTCATTCTTTGTGATGTGTGCCATTCTCTGGGGTGTGAGGTGGTATCTCATCGTTGTTTTGATTTGCATCTCCCTGATGATTAGTGATGTGGAACATTTTTTCATGTGTCTTTTGGCCATGCGTATTTCTTCTTTGTCAAAGTGTCTGTTCATTTCTTCTCCCCATTTTTTGATGGGGTTAGATGTTTTTTTCTTGTAAAGTTCTGTCAGTGCCTTGTATATTTTGGAGATTAGCCCCTTATCTGATGGGTATTGGGTGAATAGTTTCTCCCACTCAGTGGGTGGCTCTTGTATCCTGGGCACTATTTCCTTTGAGGTGCAGAAGCTTCTCAGCTTAATATATTCCCATCTGTTAATCTCTGCTTTCACTTGCTTGGAGAGTGCAGTTTCCTCCTTGAAGATGCCTGTAATGTCCTGTAGTGTTTTGCCTATGTGCTGTTCTATATATCTTATGGTTTTGGGGCTGATATCGAGGTCTTTAATCCATTTGGATTTTACCTTTGTACATGATGTTAGCTGGGGGTCTAAGTTTAATTTTTTGCAAGTGGCTATCCAATTGTGCCAACACCACTTGTTGAAGAGGCTTTCCCTGCTCCATTTAGGATTTCCTGCTCCTTTATCAAAAATTAGATGGTTGTATCTCTGGGGAACATTTTCTGAGTATTCAAGCCTATTCCACTGATCTGAGGACCTATCCTTATTCCAATACCATGCTGTTTTGATAACTGTTGCTTTGTAGTACAGTTTAAAGTTGGGAAAAGTAATTCCTCCCATATTCTTTTTCCCAATGATTGCTTTAGCTATTCGAGGGTGTTTATTGTTCCAAATGAATTTCAAAAGTGTCTGATCCACTTCTTTGAAGAATGTCATGGGTATCTTTAGAGGGATGGCATTAAATCTGTATAATGCCTTGGGGAGTATTGACATTTTGATGATGTTAATCCTGCCAATCCATGAGCAGGGTATGTGTTTCCATTTCCGTGTGTCCTCTCTTATTTCTTGGAGCAGAGTTTTATAGTTTTCTTTGTATAGGTCCTTCACATATTTAGTCAAGTTGATTCCAAGATATTTGAGTTTGTGTGGTACTATTGTGAATGGGGTTGTTTTCTTAATGTCCATTTCTTCTTTATTACTGTTGGTGTATAGAAAGGCCATTGATTTTTGTGTGTTAATTTTGTAGCCTGCCACCTTGCTATATGAGTCTATTGTTTCTAGAAGCTTTTTGATAGAGTCTTTAGGGTTTTCTAAGTAGAGTATCATGTCATCTGCAAACAGTGAGAGCTTGACTTCTTCCTTTCCTATCTGGATTCCCTTGATATCCTTTTCTTGCCTAATCGATATAGCAAGTACTTCCAGTGCTATGTTGAATAGGAGTGGTGAGAGAGGACAGCCTTGTCTTGTGCCAGAATTTAGAGGGAAGGCTTTCAGTTTTTCTCCATTGAGGATAATATTTGCCACTGGCTTGTGGTAGATGGCCTTCACTATATTGAGAAAGGTTCCCTCCATTCCCATCTTGCTGAGAGTTTTGATCAAGAATGGGTGTTGGACCTTATCAAATGCTTTCTCTGCATCTATTGATATGATCATGTGGTTTTTATTTTTCTTGTTATTGATGTTGTGTATTATGTTGATAGATTTACGGATGTTAAACCAGCCTTGCATTCCTGGGATGAAACCTACTTGATCGTAGTGGATGATCTTCTTAATGAGGCATTGAATCCTATTTGCCAGGATTTTGTTGAGGATCTTTGCATCTGCATTCATCAGTGATATTGGTCTGTAATTTTCTTTTTTGGTAGCGTCTCTGTCTGGTTTAGGTATCAAGGTGATGTTGGCTTCATAAAAGCTATTTGGAAGTGTTTCTGTTTGTTCAATTTCATGAAAGAGTCTTGCCAAGATTGGCAGTAGTTCCTCTTGGAAAGTTTGATAGAATTCATTAGTGAATCCATCTGGACCTGGGCTTTTGTTTTTCGGCAGACATTTGATTACTGTTTTAATTTCATCAATGGTGATGGGGGTGTTTAGATATGCTACATCCTCTTCCTTCAACCGTGGAAGATTATAAGAGTCCAAGAATTTATCCATTTCTTCCAGGTTCTCATTTTTAGTGGCGTAGAGTTTTTCAAAGTAGTTTCTGATTACCCTTTGAATCTCTGTCATATCAGTAGTGATCTCTCCTTTTTCATTCCTGATACGAGTTATCAAGTTTCTCTCTCTCTCTTTCTTTGTTAGGTTTGCCAGTGGTCTATCAATCTTGTTTATTTTTTCAAAGAACCAACTTCTGCTTTCGTTGATCTTTCGGATTGTTTTTTGAGTTTCCACTTCGTTGATTTCTGCTCTCAGCTTTGTTATTTCCTTCTGTCTTCCTGTTCTTGGGTCCTTTTGTTGAGCATTTTCTAGTTCTATTAGCTGTGTCATTAAGCTACTCAGGTAAGCTCCTTCTTCCTTCCTGATGTGTGCTTGCAAAGCTATAAATTTTCCTCTCAGTACTGCTTTTGCTGTGTCCCATAAGTTCTGAGAGTTTGTGTCTTTATTGTCATTTGTTTCCAGGAACCTTTTTATTTCCTCCTTGATTTCATCTCGGACCCACTGGTTATTGAGCATGAGGCTGTTTAACTTCCAGGTGTTAAAGTGTTTCTTCTGAGTCCCTTTGGAGTTCACAAATAATTTCAGAGCCTTGTGGTCAGCGAAGGTAGTCTGCAAAATTTCTATCCTCTTGATCTTATGGAGGTATGTTTTATGTGCCAGCATGTAGTCTATCCTGGAGAATGTCCCATGTACATTGGAGAAGAATGTGTATCCAGGTTTCTGGGGATGGAGTGTCCTATATATATCCACTAGGCCTCTTTCTTCCATTTCTCTCCTCAGGTCTAGTATATTCTTGTTGGGTTTCAGTCTGGTTGACCTGTCCAGTGTTGACAAAGCCGTGTTAAGGTCCCCCACAATTATTGTGTTGTTGTTGATATTATTTTTCAGATTTGTCAGCAGTTGTATTAAATATTTTGCTGGCCCCTCATTTGGTGCATATATGTTTAGGAGAGTGAATTCTTCCTGCTCTACGTACCCCTTGATTAATATAAAATGTCCGTCTTTGTCCCTTACAACCTTCCTGAGTATAAAGTTTGCATTATCTGATATTAGTATGGCCACTCCAGCTTTTTTATGGGTGTTGTTTGCTTGGATAACTTTTCTCCAGCCTTTTATTTTGAGTCTATGTTTGTTCTGACTATTCAGGTGCGTTTCTTGTAGGCAGCAGAAGGTTGGATTGAGTTTTTTGATCCATTTAGCCACTCTGTGTCTCTTAACTGGTGCATTTAGTCCATTGACGTTGAGAGAAAGAATTGTCCTGGGATTTAACGCCATCTTTATTTCAAAATTTGGTGTGTCTTTTGGGTAGTCTTGTCTTAGATTAGGTCTTTCAGTTTTTCTCTTAAGACTGGTTTTGTGTCTGTGAAGTTTCTGAGCTGTTTTTTGTCTGTGAAACCATGTATTCTTCCATCAAACCGGAAAGTGAGTTTTGCTGGGTATAGTATTCTGGGTGAAGCATTCATTTCATTCAGTCTTGTCACAGTATCCCACCACTGCTTTCTGGCATTGAGCGTTTCTGGTGACAGGTCTGCTGTAAATCTCAGGGAAGCTTGCTTGAACATGATTTCCCCTTTTGATCTTGCTGTTTTCAGAATTCTGTCTCTATCTGTGGGATTTGTCATTGTGACTAGGATGTGTCTTGGGGTGGTTTTTCTGGGGTCTCTTTTGGTTGGTACTCTTCGGGCATGCAGGATTTGATCACATATATTCTTTAGCTCTGGAAGTTTCTCTTTAATGATGTTCTTGACCATTGATTCTTCCTGGAAATTTTCTTCCTGGGTCTCTGGGACTCCAATGATTCTTAAGTTGTTTCTGTTGATCTTATCATAGACTTCTATTTTCGTCTGTTCCCATTCTTTGACTAATTTTTCCATTGTCTGCTCATTTGCTTTAAGTTTTTTGTCCAATCTCTCCTGCTGTATGGAATTGTTATGTATCTCATCTTCCACAGCACCAAGTCTATTCTCAGCTTCTGATACCCTGTCCCAGAGCTTATCCATTTTGTCATTCACTTCGTTTACTGAGTTTTTCAGGCCTGTTAGTTGACATGTTATTTCAGTTTGGAGTTTTGTCATTTCTGCCTTCATATTTTCTTGGTTCTTATTAGTGTTCTGTTCAACTCGATCCATGGTTTCTTGGAGTCTGTTGAGCACCTTCCATATTGCTAGTCTAAAGTCCTTATCTGAGAGGTTGATTAGTTGTTCAGTCATTATCTGGTCCTCAGAATTGTCATCTTCATTCTCTATGTCTGATGCTGGCCTGCGCTGTTTCCCCATTGTCACATTTGTATTGTGGGTTTTTCTACGTGTTGTAGTGGTATTCATTGTCTATATGATGTAGGCAGCACACTCCTCTGGCTCCTCCCTTTCTGGATGGGCTGACTTGCCTCTAAGGGAGGGGAGTCCTCCGTGGATGAAGCCTCACACTGGGTCAAATCTTAGGCCCGAGCATGTAACAGAGAAGACAGTCCAGAGAGAAATGTTTGCTTCTGTGATATAGCGCCGTTCTTAGTGTGATTTTTCCTTCTTGTTGCAATGGAGTTCTTTCCTTAGAAAGAGTGCGCGGCCGCGTAGCGAAGCGGAGCGGCCGTGCTCCTCTGAGCCTCTTTTTGCCCCACTCGCAAGAGTTTCACGCAAGAGGACAGTAGACAGACATAGACAGGTCACACTCACAGTCTTTCACAGCTGAGCCCCACTGGGCCGGTGTACTTTCGCGGATTTTCCCCGCCTGGTGTCACACACAGGGAGCCAGCTTTTGCAAAGGATAGCCGGTTTTTATGCTCTGAAGTCTCTCCCTGAAAATGGCGTCTGGGCGAGCGAGGTTTCTGGAGGCTCTTTTTGCCCCGCTCGCAAGAGTTTCACGCAAGAGGACAGTAGACAGACATAGACAGGTCACACTCACAGTCTTTCACAGCTGAGCCCCACTGGGCCGGTGTACTTTCGCGGATTTTCCCCGCCTGGTGTCACACACAGGGAGCCAGCTTTTGCAAAGGATAGCCGGTTTTTATGCTCTGAAGTCCCTCCCTGAAAAATCCTCTTCCTTTATCTTTTTATTTTTTTTTTGGTTTTTGAGTCATACCCGGCGGTGCTCAGGGGTTAGTCCTGGCTGTCTGCTCAGAAATAGCTCCTGGCAGGCAGGGGGGACCATATGGGACTCCGGGATTCGAACCAACCACCTTTGGTCCTGGATCGGCTGCTTGCAAGGCAAACGCCGCTGTGCTATCTCTCTCGGCCCTACCTCCATCTTCTTATCCTTGCCCTTCTCCTTTTTCTCCTTCTGCTTTTCCTTTTCCTCTTCCCATTTTCTTCTATTCCTTCTCCTCCTCCTCCTCCCCTTCTTTTTTTTCTTCTTTCTCTACCTCTTTCTTTTTCTCTTCTTTGCCACACACAACAGTGTTCAGGGCTCCCTTCTGGCTTAGTGCTCAGGGATCTTGTCCTGGCAGGACTCATGGCCCATATGGAATGCGGGGGATCAAATCTGAATCAGCCATGTGCTAAGCAAGTGCCTTAACTCACTATATTATTACTTCATCCCCTAAAACACACATTCTTACTTAACTGAAAAAAATTGGTCTTTGATTAAGAGAGAAAATTTACCATGTTGTCACTCCAACACACACAAAAAAGGGTAAAATGCAGGCAAAATATTTTAGTGCATGATTTCTTCCTCTAAAATTTATTTGCTTTGCTTTCCTTCCCTTCCTCCTTGGCTAAAATACATATATTTTATTTTATTTTTCTGACAACAATGTTTGATTTGATCACACCCAGGGAAACTGAGGGCTTACTCTTTACTCTATACTCAAAGATCATCCCTAGCAGAGTTTTGGAGACTGTATATGTTGCTGAAGATTGAATTTGGGTCGATTGCATGCACTGTTTTCTTTCTCTGGCTTTTCAGACAACCTTTGACTGTTTCAAATGAGAGTACCCAAAGATTAATTGAAATGTGAACATGTTTATCTACATTTTTCTCTTAGCTAATGAATTTCTGCCAAGCAAAGATACAGGGTGAGTTATTAAGATCAGAGGGAACATTCCAAATTATGAGCCTGTTATTTTGATGAAATCTTATGGAAAGAATCAACTCCCTGAGCTCATGAAACATACTACAAGCAGTAAGAAAGAAAGAGGACCAAATTATCAGGAGAACTGATACTGAGAACAGTGTTTTCTATTTTACCTGTTCTGGGAATAAACATAAAAAGAGTGAGGAAGCTAGCAAGGTTCATCATTTGAAAGGAAACACAAAATGGTCATTAGATAAGTGCTTGCAGTGTCTCATAGGCAAAACAGGTTCCTCTGGCTCCTGATACTGACTTTAAATAGGTTGTGATTAAATTATCAACCATAGGCTCTAAGAAGGTAAATAATGAGAAAATATGGGGTTGGGTGGAAAGAAGACACATGGAGCCAGAGGTATGAAGCCAGGCCTTCTGCATGAAAATACATGTTTACTGTCGGGCTTCCTCTTGGGCTCCAAATATTTTTTTTGTTTGGGGGTCATCTCTGGTGATGTTCAGAAGTTATCTCTGGCGCTGTACTCAAGAATCACTCATGGCAGTGCTTGTAGGACCTTATGGGGGGTTGTGGATAGAATCTAGGCCAGCTGCTTGCAAAGCAAACAACTTACTGGTTATACTATGGTTCTGAAATCTTGATAGTGTTCTTAAGAATTATTTTGTAATTATAATTAGTGAGTTAGGCCCATGCCTAAAAGCAAAGTAAAAGAATAATCCATTTTTTGCATGATCACAGGAAACTCCTGGGAGGACTCAAGATGAAATGCTCAATGGGCAGGACAGTGTGTTTCAAGATGGAACACAAGCTTCATACTTTTAAGAATCATCTACAAGCAGGGCCGAAGCGGTGGCGCAAAGTGGTAAGGCATCTGCCTTGTACACGAGCTAGCCTAGGACAGACCACAGTTTGATCCCTCAGCATCCCATATGGTCCCCGATTTCTGAGCGCATAATCAGGAGTAGCCCCCAGAGCATCACAGGGAGTGGCCCCCAAAAAAGCATCATCTACAAGCAATGTACAGGAGAGTTTCCCAATACCACTAGGAAGAGAACCAACATTGTTACATTAAGACCTCTTTCTTTGAGACCCGAGGAATAGCACAGTGAGTAGGGTGTTTGCCTTGCATGAGGCTGACCCAGGTTCAATCTCCAGCATCCCACATGGTCCCCTGAACCCACCAGGAATGCTCTCTGAGCTCAACGCCTGAGTGATGCTGGGTTTGTCCCCAAAAAAGACCTTTTTCTTTGGGAGGATAGGGGGCTCAGGTACCCCTTCTGTCGATTCTTGGCCAAGAAGGTCAATGGTTTAATGTGAGGGACTGAGGATACAGCATTGACCTGCAGAGCCGTAGCTGGCTGTTCTCAGGAGCCGAGGTGATGCCCACAATTGAGTTGAGATCAGCAATGTGCAAACATACTTTGACTGACATCTCACCCACAAGTTTATATTTTAATAAGGGTAAAAGGTTATGGTATTGCTATTCTCAAAACTTCCTGTTTGCTAGAAAGTAAACTGCTCTCTTCCTTCTTTGATCTCTCAGAGAATGAGAAATGAGGTCCTGTTCCTAAAAATGTACTTCTCTGTTCCCATTTTCCTATAAACATCTTTTCTTGTGATCTTGAAAAAATAATAGTCACTTGAGATGATGAGTCAGCCATACTCTAACCTAACTTGTTGACATGAAGCTCTTTCTTGACCTACCCAAAAACTATACATAGAGATATAAAGTTATATATAGGAGTTATAATTTTCAGACATCAACAGACTATAAATCACGAATCTTCTAGGCACCCCTTCACTAAACTGTGACCCAGCCTCTCTCTAATGCCAATTCTTCCATCTTGAGGGTGATCTTGAGGACCTGTGGACTGGGTTGGCACCACCAGCAGCCTTGAACTGAAGGATAAAAATTGTATAGATTTAAGGTGTTCCATTGGGTGTTTTCTGGTCTCTGTAAGATGATTTCTCCAATTTAGCTAATTAACACATTTATTGTTTCAATGGTGACTTTTGTGTATGTGAGGTGGGAACACTTGAGATTACTCTCTTGGTAAATTTCAAAAATTTTAAATATGCAAACATTTTAATATGATATTTTAATAAGGCAGACAACTGTCACCAATCAATTCATGATAACTCCAGAATTTATTCTTCTTATAATTAAAAGTCTATTGTATTGTTCCATCCCTCGTAACCACCATTCTACTTTGCTATTCTGAGTTTGGCTTTTTTTTTTACATTCCACATATCAGTGAAAGCCTATGGCATTTGCAGAGACAACAGTTTCCCAAAGAATTAGTCCACAGATTCGTTTAGTAATTTTTTATTGCTTATATTGTACTCTAAATCTGTAAAAATATATTCTAAACTAGAGATTTACAGAATTTGATAAACTAAACCAACGAGTTACTCTATGGTTTTCATAATACTGTGCTGCTTAAGATTTTATCAGAGAATGAGAACAGAAACATATGTCTGTGTGAATGGAGATCAAGGGGAAATGCCCTATCAAAGACCAGCCTATGTGCTGTGTATGAGTCGGGGAATAGCTAGCCACCATCTCTTGGGTGGGAACACGCATTTGAGTTCCTGGTGCAGTTTAAAACATGTATGTTACAACTATTAGTAATATAAATTATTTCATGATTGTTTTACGAGCAATGGAAAATTTCTAGGCTGTCTTCATATAGATTGCATTAAAAAACATCTTTTATAATGATATCATAGAATAGGTTTTCTTTATGCCATTTTAGTCATGACATATATCATATACATATAGATATAGATATAAACTTTTTTTTTTTTTTTTTTGGTTTTTGGGCCACACCCGGTAACGCTCAGGGGTTACTCCTGGCTATGCGCTCAGAAGTCGCTCCTGGCTTGGGGGACCATATGGGACGCCGGGGGATCGAACCGCGGTCCGTCTCCTAGGCTAGCGCAGGTAAGGCAGGCACCTTACCTCCAGCGCCACCGCCCGGCCCCAGATATAAACTTTTGTGGGGCGCACATCTGCTTGTGCTCAGAGTTTACTCCTACTCTGCACTTATTAATTACTCCTGGCAGTGCTCCAGGAACCATATGGAATGCCAAAGATAGAATCTGTGTTGGCCACGTACAACAACAACCTACCTGCTGTACTATCATTTCGGCCCTGCATAAAATTTCTTAAAATTTTACGAAAACAAAGTTTTATGCAGTACCGATCCTACCTGAGACAGTCAAGTCACAAGCTTCTAAGAACTGAGCTGTAGGGTTCACAGCAAACTGGGCCATGTTCCTGTTCACTAATCAGCACCACTTTGTGTAAGCCATAAAAAAATGAAAAAGGAAGAGAAGGAGGAGGTGAAAATGGAGAAGGAGGAGGAGGGAGAGGAGGAGGATGGAGGAAGAGGAGAGGGGAAAGGAAAAGGAGAATGAAGACTACTACTAAAACAAATTTATAGTAAATTGTCTATGAAAGAATTAAACCAGGTTAAAAAATCAACAGTCAAAGTGTCCATCACAAGAAGCTGAAACAAACAAATAAAGAGAAATAAGAAGGGCAAAACTCAGTAAAATAGAGTGAAGCAGCAAGGTTAGAGCTGAGTTCTTTGATGGACCTTTAGAATCTCATGCTGAGTAAAGTTACTCAGAATGAAAGGGACAGACACAGAATGATCTCTCTGGTATGTAATAGAAAGAACCATTTTAGGGGAATAATAAATGCTAGAAGCAACAGAAACTGAGAACTTGTCTTCCGTAGCAATTTTACCAAGAGGAAAGAAGGGGAAACTGGGAAAATAGTGGAAGAAAGAAGATACTTCAGTGTGTATTCAGAGTGTTGTTAAAGTATTTCATGTATTTTCTGATAGGCTTTTCATAACAATTATGATAAGTTTGTAAACCATGATGCCCAAAATAAAATAAAAAATTGTAAATTGGTTTCTTTGAAAAAGTAATAAAATCAATGATTCCCAAGGAAAGAAAAAGTGAGGTATAACAAGAATCCAGGGACATGCAAACAAGAACCTTGGATTTAATCACCAGCATCACAGGGTTCCCTAAGCCCTACTAGGAAGGGAATCTTGGACACCAAACCATGAGTCTTGTTAAGCATCAGTAAGTGTGACCTATCCCCCCAAGAGAGGGAGGCATAAATGACCAATATTAGGAACAAATAAATGTTCAAGTGTTTGCTATGTATGTAAGAAAGTGCTCATGAGAAGAAGGAAAAAGAGGAAGAAAGGGAAAGAAGAGTCTGTTTAGAAGCCACTCAAGGTAATTACATTTCAGATTCTGTTGTACTTTTTAATTAATGGAGGGACAGTTTGAGGCACACATGGCTATGCTCAGTGTTTATTCCTGGCTCTAGGTTCAAGGATCATTCCTGATAGTGATCAGAGAATATATTCCATGACAGGGAAAAAACTCAGATGGGTTATATGTAGGACAAATCACTTTAATCCCTGTACTATTTCTCTGGCCCTTTACTTAATTTTATTGAACAATCATGTACTAGAATAGAACACGGAGCACCCAAAGCTAGTCAAAGAATACACATAACTTGAATTTTCAAAGAATTGAAGTCACATTCAGTCTCTACATTGAGCTAAATGCATAATTTCAGTAAATGAAAAGGCTTCTACTTTCTCACTGGATAAAAGGAAGACAATAACACCAACCTCATAGGAAGAGTTTCTGGTAATGCACCAGAAACACGTGGGTAGCTTATATCCTACAAAGTACTTCTCACACCCATGGCAGTTAGAGCCTGACATCCAGTATGCTCTACTGGTGGGGAACCCCGAGGACAGAATCATTCATTACCTATCTTGACTTGCAGCTACCAATAGGAGAGGTTACATGGGAACATTCTTCAGTATATTATCAACATCTCAACAACATAAAAACTTCATATGAAATTCAAGTGAAATAATAGAAATTTCCCTCTAATGATATACACATTATTCTTTTCTTGACGATTATGAGATCAACATTTTTGTAAAAACTGTGCCAGAAATCCATGCCCCACACAAACAGCAACAACATGCAGTTATTGTAGGACATGTGATGGGGGAAGGCTTCCTTCTCAGATGTTCAAGAGAGGACAGAGGAATCTCAAAATCTGCAGCTCCTCACCACAGGAACTTTGATGTGCCAACCACCAAGGCTCAAAGACCTAAAATCATGTTTACTCATCCGCAAAGGAAGTGCTCAGGATTTTTCACACATTGAAGAAAGTTGATGGACCTATGAGAAGAAAGTGAGACAGAGATAAGTTCCCAGCTGAATATGGAACAAGCCCCTCCTCTTAGCAGTAGGGTTACCTGGGGTCTCCTGCAAGCATACATTTGGGAGAGGGGGAAGGAAGAGAAAGGATCTTATTTCTTTATGGCATTACTATTGTGGGGAAAGAACTCTTTTAAAGAACTCTATTAAAGGTTTTAAAGTGATCTTTGCTTATCTTAAAAGAAAAAAACATGAATGTATTACTGGGAACTCAATTTTGGAAAAGAAATTCCAATTAGAGTAGTAAGACAGTCTTTGAAACAAAATAACATTAAAATTAAAAATGTATGTGTATTAATGAGAATGTATGAAGGAAATAGAAAGCCTGTCTAGAGTACAGGCAGGGGTTGGGTGGGGAGCAGGGAGACTTGGGACATTGGTTATGGGAATGTTGCACTGGTGATGGGTGGTGTTCTTTACATGACTGAAACCCAAACAACACAATCATGTATGTAATCAAGGTGTTTAAATAAAAATATATTAAAAAATATATATGTGGGGCCCGGAGAGCTAGCACAGTGGCCTTTGCCTTGCAAGCAGCTGATCCGGGACCAAAGGTGGTTGGTTCGAATCCTGGTGTCCCATATGGCCCCCTGTGCCTGCCAGGATCTATTTCTGAGCAGACAGCCAGGAGTAACCCCTGAGCACCACCAGGTGTGGCCCAAAAACCAAAAGAAAAAAAATATATATGTGTGTGTATTATAAATATATCAATATTAGTAACCAATGTTACATTAAAATGACACATTTTTACGTATATATTGGATAACACATTACTGGCTAGAGCCATGTTGTGACTGAAATATGCCCATCAAGGACTGGTAGGGAACTGAGTCACTCTGCTGGTTCCAAAGAGGCTCTTTTCTGAAGGGAAATGCTTACATACATCAAGACCTTCTCTTCTTCAAGAAGAAATTTAATACCTGTAGTTATTCTGGCAAACAAATGTAATATTCATATTATTTACAATTGATCTCAGATCATTTATGGAGGAACTGGTACATGAGTCCCTAGAAGAGAAGACATCAAGTGTTAAAGTAACCTCACCAGGGCCTGAGAGATACTACAAAGGTTAATGCTCTTGTCATATGGCCTATCTCAGTTCAATCACTATACCATGCATGATCCCCCAAACGAGTGATCCAGAGCCAGGAGTAGACCCTGAGCACCATCACATGTGGCTTCAAAGCCAAAAACTAAAATAAAATAAGAACCACAAATACCCTACTTGAGGCGGGTAATCAATCTAGAGAAAGCTCTTTGTTGGCCACAAGTCAGCAAGTTGGAAGATGGCCGACTCATAACCGGAAGAAACATCTCCAGAGGCAGTTGTATAGGACAACAGGAGATTCTAGGTTTTAGAAAGGGCAGATGGCAGACTGGAGAGCACCAGTGTGATCAATAAATCCCTTCACGGGCTGGTCCTCTGAGGCATGGTCCAATGTATCTGCATATATCTATAGGCTTTTGGGCAGGGATAATATATGGGAGGGAAATGATAAAAAATAAAAGAGATATGGGAGGGGCAGGAGGGATAGTATAGTGGGTAAGGCTCTTGTGTTGCTTGTGGCCAGCCCAGGTTTGATCCCCAGCAACCTAATCTTGTTAGGAGTAATTCCTCAGTGCAGAGCCAGAAATAATCCCTGATTAGTACCAGGTGTAACCCCAAAAAGCAAACAAACAAACAAAAATTAAAGAGAGATATGGAGCACATGTTTAATATTCTCTCATTAGGCCGTAACCAGAATCTTATCAATTTTAATAGAGTCCAGTTCTTGCTTCCCTTTGAGTACGTTTTAATAGCAAAGCCACATTTGACTTGGCTTCTGAGACCTCACAGGTTGGCCTTTAAGCTGAAGAGGTGAATATAGAAACCTATGAGGTAGATAAAATTTAGAGGTGGTTTGGATGGGATGACCATAGAGGAAGGCCTATTCCTTTCCTTGGTCAGTCTATTGTCTGTGCATAAAGATTCATTCATGGACTTATTCCTCAATGAATTTTGAGTACAAAGTTATAACAAATACCTGGAAATTTCTCCAATGTTATGTGTCACCCAGGCTTGTAGGGTATGAACCCTTTTCGGTTGCAAATTTAAGATTTCCACACTCCCAAAAGTACTGAAATAGAACAGACAAGGAAAACACTGTTAAGCCCAAAGATAGTTGTTCAGGTATCTTCAAACAAGATATCATTCCAATTTCTTTGGAATTACCTAAGATTTTCCTTATAAAACAGTCAATCATGTGACCCTTAAGAATGTTCAAAGTAAGGATATTAACCTAAATACTGATGTTGGTTTCTTGTTGTTCTAAGAGGAGCACTTAGACCAGGGGTCCTAAACCTTTTAAACAGGAGGCCAATTCATTAGACCATTGAAGGGCTGGACTATAATTTTACAAAAAACTATGAACAAATTTGTATGCATACTGGATGCTTATCTTATTTTGAAGTAACAAAACAAAATGGGAACAAATACAATATTTCAAATGAAGAACAAGTAAAGTTAAGCCAACAAATTTACCAGTATTTATATGGGAACTATGGGCCTGCTTTTAGCAGGTGATAATTTGAGGACCGGTACCTGAGACTGAGAGGAGTTGAGAGAGAGAGAGAGAGAGAGAGAGAGAGAGAGAGAGAGAGAGAGAGAGAGAGAGAGAGAGAGAGAGAGAGAGAGAGATGGAAAGTCAGAGAATGTGGTGCATATCCCACACATGTGGATTGTGGACCTGGGGTGAGTCAGCTGCTAAGCATGACAGGCATTGGTGGCAAAAACACCGGGAGGGCTGGATAAATGTCTTCAGCAGGCTGCATGTGGCTCATAATTTGGGGACCCCTATCTTAGACCAACATAACGAGCATCCTGAGGACCTGGTTAGACCTGCAGAGTCCCAGCCCAACTCCACCTTCTGCTCTACTGATCTGTTGAACTATTTGATCTGACAACTGGTAAGGTGTTAGAAGTACTATTTTGTCCCCTGATCCCTGATAACAGAGTCAGAAGTAAACCCTGAGCATAGCTGGGTGTGATCCCCAAACCAAAACAAACAAAAAGAATTCTTTATAAGCCATCAGGATAAAGTTTGGGGCCAGAAAGATAGTAAAAGGCCACTTGTCTTGAATAGAGTTTGATCTCCAGGATTGCCTATAATCCCCTGATGATGATGATGATGATGATGATGATGATGATGATGATGATAATAATAATAATAATAATAAGCCTTGAGTACAGAGCCAGGAGTAAGTCTTGAGTATATCTGGATGTGTCCCCCAAAAATAACTAAAAAGAAGCACTGCTTTGAATGACCCCCTAACATCCTATAAAAGTCCCAGTTCCAAATTCTTTCCCATTAGGCTGACAATGAACATTCCTGATGCAAGTATTTACATCCCTCATATCATTTTGTAATGATGTTGTAATGTTCACGTGCCCATCCAAGAGCCTATAAGAGGGGGTTCAAAACAAAATAACACATACTTTTATGTGAAATTAAGCATTAAAACAGGAAAGACAGGAAATAAACTCAGGATAGTAGTCTCTGGAACACATTGATACAGGCTCCTCACTCCCAACCCAACCTTACCCAGGGAAAGAATGAAAAAAAAAAAAAAAAAAAGGACTGAAAAGATCTTCAATGTAGTAAGAGCTGTTAGTGGTGGAAGGTAGAAGGTGGAGGGAGAAGGAAGGCACTGGTGTGGCTAGGTTGGAGTGGACATACTACAGGGACTCAAGAGGATAAATGTCCGGATAAGATCATAGTGGTGCTCTATAAGACCTGTGGAGTCCCCATCTTCAACCAATGCCATTCAATGCTGATAAGGCCTACAAAGAAATCATGGCGGTCAAACTCTTAGCCCCATCAGCTCCTTAGGTTCCCATGAGTAGGGATCCTCACACCATTCATGGAGGAGAGGCATAGACCAGGGGTTCATGGATGAGTTTAGAAACAAAAGGGGAAATGGTAAGTTAAATGGGGCAACAGCATGGAAAGAGAATTGGGGAATTGGGCGGGATGGAATGTAGTGGGAATGGAGATGGGGAAATTAAAACTAGATCTCAAAAGGTCAAGAAGTAGAGCTGGTTATCCTGCAAGGAATTTATAAGGGGAAGAAACCAGATAGAAGTAATGACTTAGAAAGACAAATCACTCCATAGAAGGCAAACATTTAGAGGCTGAAATAATAGCACAAGGGTTAGGGTATTTATATTGCATGCAGTCTACAGAGTTTGATGCTTAGCACCCCATATGGTCCCCTGAGCCCACCAGGAGTAATTCCTAATTGCAGAGACAGGTATAAGTCCTTAGCACCATTGAGTGCACCCTCCCAAAAGGGAGAAAATACATCCTACCTTTTTATTTCTTTGTTTTTGAGCCAGAAGTGTTCAGGATTTAATACTGACTTTACACACAGGTATCAGTCCTGGTGAGTATGGGGGACTCTATGTGGTGCTAGGAATCTAACCCACATCAGTCATGTGCAAGGCAACTGCTTTACCAATTAAACTCTAGCTTTGACCCACATTTTACCTTTTTAAATCACATATCCTTAGTCTTTGACATAAGAAAAACATATTTCTCTAGAGATAAAGAATCCAGTTGTCAGAGCAAATACAAATAAGATAAAAAGAAATGAGTACCTGTTTATGTTAAAAGGTGTACTGAGTGACCCATTGAGCATCACGTGGACCATTCCACAGGCATCTTCTGCAAACTTAAAAGCAAAACAACACAAAGCACCACCATTTTCAACATGCAAACTTAGTTGTCATACCCAGAAGTTTTATTCATTTCACTTCATAACATCAGAAATTAAGGTGGGACTGTCCTGTTATGGTTCTAGCTCGGTAAGAGTCAAATATCATTGCATCCCAAACCACTGAAGGGATGATGCTTCACATAAAAGTTGTGGAAGTAGATGTTCACTTTGTACTTGAACCATGAAGTTCAAAGTCATTGTTCATAGGGCTACTAGATTGGGGACTTCAGAAGTCATAACTATAGATGAGTGAGAAGAGGAAAGGACTTTCCTTGAGTCATGCAGGGTGTTTCATTTATTGGGAGCAGGATTAATTCAGGGATAATGGAATGAGGATATGAACAAAGAGGTAACGTGGACAGAAGGTAAGTCTGAGCCCGAACAAGAATAAGAGAATGGGAGATGGATGGATTGATGGATGGATGAATGAATGGATGGATAAACGGATGGAAGGATGGATGGATGGAGTGGAAGGATATTAGTGAATAAGAAGTTTTAGTTCCTCATAAAGTCGAAGTCTATGCTGGGCTTTGACCCCACTTCACAGCTTATTTGAACAATTTAAAAGGAATTGTAAACTCGTGGAGTCTCTCTTACAGGGGTGATGAACAAAAAACAAGGCCTCCAAATGTCATTTCAATTGAGTGTATTCAGGTTGCAAGCACTACTTACAATATAGATTTGTTAAGAAGCACCCACAAAGTCAGTACTGGACTAATTGGAGCCAAGGAGAAAGGGACTATTACAAGAAAGTACAGAAGTTAAATAGATGGGGTTTTAAACCCCCAAATATCAGTGAACATTTGTCCAAGAAGCTAAATCTCCACCCACCAAATAAAATCACCCATCACCTCTACCTCTGTGTCTCTAGCTCCCAGGACTTTCAGATATGCTACCTACAGCTGTGTACTGTGGTAGAGTGTTTATTTATTGGTGCCTTCATTTGACCATCTGCAAAATGGTTGTGCTACTTATGATACCTACCTCAGAGGGGTCTTGAAGACAAAAGAGTTTAATCTTTGAATAGCTCAGGTCTTTTCCTAGAATATAGTGAATGCTCTGTACATGTAGATTTGCAGACTGATCAGAAATCTATAACTAGTTCATATCAGAATCAGGTAATTAAAAACCAAAAAATGATTAAAAACAAATTCATCACCTAGAGTTCATGGACTCTCTATAAGTTCCTGGATACTCTATATGAGAATCTTCTGGCTTGTTTCTTCTAGAAAATTTTCTAAATCTTTGTTACCAAAAGAATTAGTGATTGAAAAACAGTGAAATCTAGGGTTAGGGGAGATGGTTCAAGTAGCAGAACCCATGCCTTGCTTATATAAGACCCTGGGTTGGATCACTACCTTTGCCCTTACCACCATGTACAATCTCCACTACCACCACCACAATAATAAAAATATTAAAACTGTTCAGTTTCTCAAATTTGTAGGTCTCCAAATTTCTAGAATTTCACGCTTAGTCCATACCTTTCTGGATGCCAGGGTCCAGAATACAGAAACAGCACTGGCAGGGCAATCTTCCCTCCGTAGTGGGCAAGAGTCATAGTTCATTTCTAAGAGACAAGAGTTGAGAGGAAATAATAAGGTGGCAACCAAAGGGTGTCCTGAAGCTTCACTCTTGCCCAGCTGTCCCAGCCAGGGTCAACTCCAAGGCCCTCACTGCCAAGAGGGTGACTGGCGAATAGACACATCATGACCCAGTTTTGTTGAGTGTTCCCTGAGTCCCTTCCAAGTCCTTATCCCAGCAAGAACTCAGTGACTAGTGTGACATCATCATCATTCCGGGAAATTATAGCAAAAGCTCATCTGGCAGGTCAAGCTTCCACATCATGCCCATACTCAAGAAGAATTCAATAGAAAACTGGGTACTGGGGATGGGAAGGGTATGCTTTCTGGTTATCCCCTTTTGATTGTCCTCTCTCTCTCTCTCTTTCTCTCTCTCTTTCTCTCTCAGGAGTTTTCCTCCCACCTCCCTTGGACCCTGTGCATTTAGGCTCCCAGTCTTTCTACAGGATCTACAGAGTGTTTCTACAGTGTGTTGGGGTAGTCAACATGGACTTGTTCATTATCCTCTCTGCTTTAATGCAAGCTCATATTTCCTCATCTTTTAATTTTGGCTGAAGTGGATTTGACCCATCAAATTGTGAGATATGAGATATTTAACTTGTATCACATTTAACTTGTATCCTGTGAAAAGAAAATTCCCTAACCATGCACCCCGGCAGTGCTCAGGGGTTCCTCCTGGCTGTCTGCTCAGAAATAGCTCCTGGCAGTCACGGGGGACCATATGGGACACCGGGATTCGAACCAACCACCTTAGGTCCTGGATTGGCTGCTTGCAAGGCAAAAGCCGCTGTGCTATCTCTCTGGGCCCCCTAACCATGCATTTTACATAATTATCACCTCACCAACTTACCTTTTGAGAGAGAATATTTTAATTCTACTTTCTTAGCAAACTCCAATAACACAAAAATTGTCTCAACTGCTGCCATACATCACATAGACCATGTAATGCCCTATGTCATATACTCATTCCTCACTTTATTCATTTTACAGCTGCAAACTCCAAATTCCTCCCTTGTTAGCCGCTGGAGGCACTGTTCTACTTTTTGTTTCTGTGGGTTTGATATTTTTGATTGTTTTAAAACCCCCCACCTATAAGTGACATCCTGCAGTAGTTTTTCTATGGCTTGTTTAGAATAATGCCTTTGGAGTTCATGTTCATATATATATATATATATATATATATATATATATATATATATATATATATATATATATATAGAGAGAGAGAGAGAGAGAGAGAGAGAGAGAGAGAGAGAGAGAGAGGAAAATGTCTGCCCAGTGATAGGTAAGGGAAAGGGTGGGAGGGAAACTGGGGACATTGGTGGTGAGAAATGTGCACTGGTGAAGGGTGTTAGGTATTATATGACTGAAACTCAATTATGAACTTCTTTGTATCTGGGGGAAAACGTATTATGAACAACTTTGTAGTCACAATGTTTAAATAAAGTCAATTTTAAAAAAATTTACACATATACATGTGTAAATCTCTAAGAGTATGTAGGCTTTCTTTAGCACTTGCATTTGACTATACTTTCATTGGCTGAGTAAAGAGATGAAAGAGATGGAAACCTGCCTTTAGAATCACATGAGGTAGTATAGTCAACTAAATCCAAGAAAGATCAACATGAGATGGAGGTAGAATGCCACAAAGGTCGGTGCTGACCTTGGTTCTGAAGGATGAATAGGAGTCTTCAGACAGAGAAAGGTGCTTTGGACAAAGAGAACAGGAGCAAAGGCATGTACCCTTCCCCCAACTTCCTGTTTCTCTAACCTCTTATTTTGGTATGTAAAAACTCACCTGGATTAAAGGACTTTCCCCCACCCTAGTGGGCGGGGTTCTGGAGAATAAAGAAAATGTGCTAGCTTTGGGCATGAGAAAGAAAGCACATGGCGCATAGGCAGCACATGACAGAGACCTGACTCCAACGAATAATACACTGCTTAGTGTATTATTCTCCATCACTACCTTGCTTCTTCCGACCTAGCCACATGAAGAGTTATAAGCATGATACTTGGGGCAGCCTCACTCAACATGTGGAATACCTTTTTTTCCTCCATTGGAATCAGCTCATTTTATTATTTTTTTAAAGCCTTTCTCAGCCATGTGCAGCATCTGCCATATGCTATCTACCTCCCACGTGCTTTCTCTCTCCTGAGCCCAAAGCCAGCACTTTTACTTTATTATCAAGAAACCCACCCACCAGAGTGGGAGAAGGCCCTGGACTTTTACTTACCAAAAGAAGTGGTAGGGAAACAGGAAGTTTCCCTGAGGGAAGGGTAGGTGGAAAAAAGTATGGCTGTTATGATGTTGACTGCCAGCACAGAAGCATGAGGAGCAGAGTGGAGCAAGAAGAGGCAAAGGAAAAGACAAAGGCCTAGTCTTCTACCAAAGAACTTAGACTTGGGGCACAGTGGTAGGGTGTTTGCCTTGCACATGGTTGACCCCAGAAAGGAGGACACATACATGTGCTCCATGCAGGCAAGGATTGGGGAAAAGGATGAGGAGCAGGAGGACAGCTGAAAGAATCGGAGTGTAGGTTCTTTATCCAAATGCTCAGCTCTGTTCCCAGCAAGGTCCCCAGAGCACCATCAGGACTGACTCCTGAGCACTAACCAGGAGTAGTCCCTGAGTGCTGCTGGGTACTCCGTGCCCCCCAAAAAGAATGACTTGCTAGGTAAGTAGATTGGTCAGTAATTGAGTGGATGGGACAGGAACCTTGGGCTAGTCCAGGACAGATCTAGGAATGTTTCATGTAACTTTGCACAGGTAAGGAAGGGAGAGGACAGACATCCTCCAACCTGCTTGGGAGGGCTGTGCCCACATCCTCACTGGGTACAGACATAACAGAGTCTAGAGAAATCTCTTCCTCTTTCTACCTTGCTTGGAGTTTGATCATGTGTCCTTTCCCCTCCTAAGATATACTGAAGTCTGAAGCCTTGGATAGGGACTGTCCACCCCAAGTGTCCCAGCCTCACCAGAAGACCCAGCGTCACCACACCAGTCGAGATCATCTGCCAGGTAACCCAGGAGTGTGTCCTCCAGTGTGAAAAGCGTCTTCTGCAGCCTAGTGTACTGGTGCACTAGCTCTTTGCTTCTGCTCCAAAAGACGGTCTAGGAAAGAGAAAGTTTGCCTGTTACTGGGGGGTGGGGGTGGGGGCAGAGCATGAATTGGTCCCAAGTCTTGCTTTTTATTTTTTTTTTAAAAAGAGAAACACAATTAGAGACAAAATCATACACTGTATATTACCACCTGATTGTCATAGATTTTATGCAAAATATTTTGGCCAAAAAAGTGGGATGCAAGGATTATGCAGAAACTTTTGTTTGTTTGGGGAAACACATCCCAAAATGCTCAGAGCTTACTCCTGGCTCTGTAGTCAGGGGTCACTCCTGGTAAGTTTGGAGGACCATATCGGATGTCTAGGCTCAAACCTGGGTCAGCTGCATGCAAAATAAGTGCTGTACTCACTGTACTATCTCTTGGCCCCTAAAAATATGTTTTAAAGATAAAAAACCACTTCGTGACAATTATGCACTGAAATACATTATATCGACTACATTTCTTTATGATAGGCATCTAAAGAAAAACAGTATAATGAAGGTAATTGTTAAGCAGTGCCTATTTTGTGAGTCAGTGATAATGTGTATAAATAGTTTCTAGGCCGTAATGTTAAATGCATTATTTTGGGTTGCAGTATGAACAAAAAAGTGAAAAGTCACTGGTCAAAATCCTGCAATAAGCATAGCATAAGAACATAGCTGGGGAAACACACTGGAAAAATAATCCCAAATTTCTGAGGCTAGAGCATTAGCACAGTGGTAGGATGTTTGCCTTGCACATGGCCTACCAGGGGTGAATCTGGGTTCAACCCAGCATCCTATATGATCCCCTGAGCCTGCCAGGAGTGATTTCTGAGTGCAGAGCAAAGAGTAATCCCTGAGCACTGCCAGGTGTGGCCCAAAATCCAATAAAATAAAATAAAATAAAAACCTGGATCTTTATAGAAAGCTACCTGCAAATCTATTTCGTCTCTGTGCTACTTTCTAAGAGACACTCTGATTCTTAAAGAGCTTGTGACTCTATTCTTGTTCCCAAATCTCCTCCCTTCCCTACAAAACAAAAGGGAGGGACAGAGAACATGTTCAGTGAGTTTTCCTCAGGGTCTCTGAAAAAGTATACGAAGTCAAATGTATTGATACTCTTCTTCTCTGTGGACTACTTTCTTCTGAAGAGGCAGGGATAGAGGGCCGGAGGTGAGGCCAGATGAGAACTGGAGTCAGGCTGCATTAAGAAATCCGGAGTCAGGGCTAGAGAGATAGCAAAGTGGTAAGGTGTCTGCCTTGCATGTGGCTGACCCGGAAGAGACCCTGTTTGATTCCTGCCATCTGATATGGTCCCCCAGTCCGCCAGGGGTGGTTTCTGAGTGTGGAGCCAGGAGTGACCTTGAACACTGCTGGGTGTGGCCCAACAACCAATCAGTAAATAAATAAAGTGTTTTTTTTTTTTTTAAATGAAACCCAGAGTCACTAATTCCTAGCTCTCTAACTGGGCAGCCCATGCAGCCCACTTTTCCCCCTTTTTTTTTTTCATTTTTCAAAATGGCAACAATAATCACTACAAGAAAGTCCTGAGATGCCGAGGAAATTAAACAAGGCAATGCATAAAAATCATGTCCATAGTCCTAGATTTGTGGCTTTATCACTCAAAAGCCATCACCTAATTACCTAATTAATTCTTATATTTCTTTTTTTTTGGGGGGAGGGGTCACACCTGGCAGCGCTCAGGGGTTACTCCTGACTCTACACTCAGAAATCACCCCCCCCCCAGCAGGCAGGCTAAGGGATGCCAGGATTCGAACCACCATCCTTCTCCATGCAAGGCAAAAGCCTTACCGCTGTGCTATCTCTCCGGCCCCAATTTTTATATTTCGTGTGTGTGTGTGTGTGTGTGTGTGTGTGTGTGTGTATTATTTTTCCCCTTTCCTGCAAGTTGCTGCTGTTGTGATAACAAATTGGTCACACATTCTTAAGCTATAGTATTCACCCAGGATTGCACACTTTTAGTTGTAATGCTTGCACATGAGCTCAAGGGGGTAGAGTTAGGGGGTCACTCTTGCTAGCTGAGGTGCTCGTGCGCATTCTTTTTGTTGGTGATGGTGTTTTGTCTTGTTTTGCTTTGTTTTGAGGCTATACCCAATAGTGCTCAGGAGTTACTCCTGGCTCTGCACGTAGGAATCATTTCTGGCTGGCTCAGGTGACCATATAGGATACTAGAGATTCAACACAGGTTGATCTTATGCAAAGCAAACTCCCAACTGTACTATTGCTCTGGCTCCTCAGAATATCTCTGTGGGGCTCACACATATGCTCACTGGGTGTCCCACTCCTGCCCACACTGTTCAACACCTCTTTTGAAGCTGTGGTGAGCTGCAGGGTTGAGTTCATTGTGTGTGTGTGTGTGTGTGTGTGTGTGTGTGTGTGTGTGTGTGTGTGTGTTTGGCCATATCCATCAGCACTTGGGGGTTATTGCTGACCCTGCACTCAGAAATTGCTCCTGGCAGGCTCAGCGGACTATATGGACTGCTGGGAGATCAAACGTGGGTCAGCCACATGCAAGGCAAATAAATGCCCTATCCGCTGTGCTATGGCTCTGGCCCCAGGTTAGTTGCAATGGGCTAACAAATTAGACTATTAGTTATAACTATAACTAATAGACTAACTACTAGTTAGTCTGCATTAGTTGCAGAGTCTGCACTTTTGACTGTGGGCTGGAAATGGCAAATTCCGTTGTTGCATCAGAAGTCCCAGACGGCAACATTGGTGAACTATGCTGAGTAACACCAAGGATGGAACTCAGTGGCCTCCTCTAAAGGCAGGTAATCTTAGCCTGTGGGCCATGCCCTGGGTCCTGCCTGACTCCTTTGTGTGGAACATGCAGCTTTTCTGTGTAGTCCTTATGTCTGGGACACCAAGAAAAACATCCATCACAGTGACAGAAGAGACAGAGTGGGAAGAGTCTCCCCAGAGACATTCTGGGGCCCTGTGGAGTTTTGCCAGGAGTGCTATCTGCAGGAGATATGTGTTCCATCACATTCTTTTCCCAGAGCAATTAAAGGATGATAACTTAGGTCGTTTTTAGTTTCAAGTTCTGTGCCATAAACATTTCAATCATCATTTCTAAGGTCTCCAAGAACGAGCAATCATTGGTCCCATTCCAGTTTTCTCAGTGTTAAAATGGAAACTCCTGATTTACCTTTCCCACTGGATAGTTGCAAAGATTGATCTTTTTTGTTTTGTTTTATTTTGAGCCACACCCAGCAGCACTCTAGGATTACTGCACTCAGGGCTCTGTGCTCAGAAATCGCTCCTGGAAGGCTCAGGGAACCATATGAGATGCCACATGCAAGGGAAATGCCCTATCACTGTGCTATCTCTCAATCCTGGATAGCTGTGAAGATTGAATAGGCTAAATTTAGAAGTCTCTAAGCAAACACGGCCCTTTGCGCACACAAGTTGTTATTGCTATAACTATTTCTATAGGGGTGGAGGCTGGAAGGTTTCTAGAAAGTAGCGTTTGCCTTCGAGTGGGTTCCATGTAGATTTGTCCAGACAAATATTGGGCCCAAGCTCCTTCCTCTTTCTATGTCCTTTTCTGTCTCTCTGACCTCCCTTTCTTGGGTGTCCTAAATCCTTATGTTGCCCAAATTTCCCATTAGACCCACAAGCTCTACCCCTGTCAACCATAGCAGACCTTGGAGCATTCAGTGTTTTCCTCTTCCTTCATCCTCATCAAAATTTACCCCTGTGGCCTCTTCCCTCTGGCTCATTGCCTCAATTTGAAAAATCAAACCAGCGGGCCGGGAAGGTGGCGCTAGAGGTAAGGTGTCTGCCTTACAAGCGCTAGCCAAGGAACGGACCGCGGTTCGATCCCCCGGCGTCCCATATGGTCCCCCCAAGCCAGGGGCAATTTCTGAGCACATAGCCAGGAGTAACCCCTGAGCGTCAAACGGGTGTGGCCCAAAAACCAAAAAAAAAAAAGAAAAATCAAACCAGAGAGATGGTACAGGGGTTAAGGCACTGGCTTTGCACTTGACAGACTTTATTTCTATGCTCAGCTTTACGTAAGTTTCTTGAGCACCACCATGATTAATCCTCAAGAGCACAGAGTCCAAAAGAGCAGCTGAACACTGCCAGCCATGGCTAACAACAACAACAACAAGAACAACAACAACAATAATAGTACGTAGTAATAATGTATTAATAACTGGACCTAGTTACCTTGTTACAATCTACTGTTTGATTAATCAGCTTTATTAGTGGTGCATAGTCTTGCTCTGTCACCTGACATGGGTTCTTAGAAAGAAATGCGTTCCGGAAAGCCTCCTCTATCTTTCGGCAGTCTCTATTTCTGCAGGAGAACACAGAGAAGAGAAAATGCAGAATGAGAATTGAAGTTATTTTTTTAAAGCATCATAATCTCCCCCCCCCAAAAAAAACCCAATCACATAAAGAAAGAATTTACTATGTACCCTGTAGTTCCAAAGTATCATGCCCTCGAAGCTGTGTGACTTAATGAGAGGAGCATTGCCTTCCTGGCTCTACTCCACAAAGGTGGCAAATTGACAAAGAAGAGAAGATGGCAGTGAGTTTTCAGGAAATCCATGAAGAGGGAGAGATCCGCTACAATGGGCACTTCGGGGAAGCTGATCTGAAAAGGACTCTTTGAGAGGCCTTAGATGCTAAATAAAGATCATGAGTTCCAAATATGGGCTATAGCCACGCAAAGGCCCTGTGGTCCATAAGAAGCTGTTGATTTTGAAGGAATGAGAAACCAACCATATAACTGCAGGGTAAAGGAATAGGGGTACTGGAGTAGTTATAAATCAAGGCGTGTTGGAGAGTTAGTACAATGAGAAGGCAATCGCCTCTTACATAATGAACCCAGAATCTATCCCTGGAACTGCATATGGTCTTCAGAGTTTGCCAAGAATGAACTCTGAGCACAAAACCATGAGTACACCTTAAGCAGCTGTGGGTGTGATTCAAAAGCAATAAACAAAGAAATTAGGGTGCTTTCCTGGTACTGCCAATCTGGTTCAATCCTTTTTACCACATAGTTCCCTAAATATCTTTTGGTACCACCCAAACCCCTCCAAGTTAAGATGAAAATTAGAAGTTGAGATGGGGACAGGCAGGGATAGAGTTCATGGCAGATCATGAAGCCTTGCAGGTATGAGGCCTTGAGTTGGATCTCAGTACTGCTCTACATGTTGAGTGTGATCCCACAAGCATTGCTAGTGTGATCTCCAGTCCCACAAAGGTGTGCAGTCTCTGGCACATGACAGTCAAGTGTGTGTGTGTGAAGACCTCACATGTCTTGGTGTCCTTTAAGCTGAATTCTAAACCACTGTTGGGCATACCACATTTTATCAATCACCACAGCCATTTAGTTTGCTTCCTAAAACAGAGTGAGAGATGGAGGGAGAGAAAGAGAAAAAGAGAGGGGCCAGAGAAATAAGACAGAGGTAGGGCTTTTGCCTTGCATTCAGCTGACTCAAGATGGATCTGGGTTTGATCCCTGGTGTCCCATATGATCCCCCGAGTCAGGAGTGATTTATGAGCACATAGCCAGGAGTAACTCCTGAACATAACCAAAAACAAAAAGAAAGAAAGAAAGAAAGAAAGAAAGAAAGAAAGAAAGAAAGAAAGAAAGAAAGAAAGCAAGCAAGCAAGCAAGCAAGAAAGAAAGAAAGAAAGAAAGAAAGAAAAGAAAGAAAAGAAAGTAAAAGAAGAAAGAAAGAAAGAAAGAAAGAAAGAAAGAAAGGAAGGAAGAAAGAAAGGAGAAAGTAGAGACAAAGAGAGAAAAAGAGAGATAGCCAAGCATTGCTATTTTTTGGTTTTGTTATGTTTTGTTTTGTTTGAGGATCACATCCAGCAGTGTTCAGGTGTTCAGCTTTTCACTTGCACTCGAGGGTTCACTATTGGCTGTGCTCAGGGACTATATGGAATACCTGAGTTCCACCCAGGTCTGCTGGGTACCAGTCAAGCACACTATCTACTATCCTATCAACTCAGGTCTCACAGCTAAGCATCCTTTTTTACAGTGACTAATATGAATGAAAGCAGTTGCTTGGCTGCTGACAGGTTCCACTCTGCTCAGTTCTTCCCGCTGACAATACAACTGATGGAGATGCCCTATTCAAGAATTAGCTCCCAGATCTCTGCTTCCCGGTTGCTATCACTGCCTGCTGTCTAATAAAAATATCATCAGAAGGCCCATTGAGAAGTCTTTCCTCAGTGCAGATGGCTGACCAAGATTTTTTTGATAGCAAAGGTGATATTTCTCATGCTTAGTAATAAAATTTACTTGGCCTAAATATGAATCTCCTTTCTGCTATATTAAGTGTGTATATATTTGAGCTTTTTACTTCCAACTATAAGGATTATTATAGGCAAATATAGCCTTGAGTAAATTTCTCTTTACCTGGAAAACTCAGCACCAAAAGATACTTAAAAACAACTTTATTTCTCAGTGTCTTCTAAATGCCCTTGCAGTTTTAAACAGAAAAGAATGTTCTGTTTTTGGGATATCTCTAAAGTACTTTGAGTACTTGCTAACTAATTTTTGCCTCAGAATTTACATCCAAAGTTTGGGCCAAGAAATAGCATTGGGTTGTTGAGAAAACCTTTACAGTATAGATTTGCATCTCTTTCAGATAAACTTTTTTTTTTTTCTAAAAACTATTTCTTAGTAAGACCTTAGAAAGTTACCTGTATTAGGCCCTAAAACAAAAGCTGTTCCCTCAGAAAATAAGTTTGATAGGAAAAACCGGCTCTTTGCAAAATCCCCTAAACCACACCAATATTGACATCCAGGACCTAGCTGGACAGGAACTTCTTTGAAATGTTAAAATTTATCTTATCTCTTATTTTTTTTGTTTGTTTTGGGGCCATATCCAGCAATGCTCAGGGGTTACTCCTGGCTATGAACTCAGAAATTGCTCCTGGTAGGCTCAGGGGATCATATGGGATGCCAAGGATTGAACCCAGGTCAGTCCCAGATCAGCCACATCCAAGGCAAATGCCCTACTGCTGTGATATCTCTCCAGCACCATATCTTCTCTTTTTAACTCTGAATTCTTACTTGAAATGTATCTATTCATCAGGTCTCCATACCACCTAGAGCCATGTGAATTGTTTTGCACATGCCTCCATTTACAAAAGAGACATGTTGTAATTTAACAAAGGAGAGTTGGTGAAAGAAAGAGTTGAGAAAGAAGCATAGGTGTAGTGGCCTCTTGTTCACTTCCCTTCTCCATACTTCTGACCTGCAGGCAGGCTGTGTCCTGGTGCCCAAGGGATGCATGAGGGAAGAAAATAGAGTCATTCTACCCATGCACCAAAGACCATGTCAATTACTCATGGATCCTACTTAAATCCTATGGTGGCCACTAGGAAAGAGTGCCATCAACTCTGCAGGAAGCTTGGGGTTTTCAAGGGCCCCAAAACACTCTCTACAAACAATGTGGGTACCCATAGGAAACATTCCACTAGAGCCCCATCCCCAAAAAGAGATATTCCTACAATAAATAAGAAACAAATACCCAATGAGTTGCTAGGTATTGGGGCCCGGGCAATAGCATAGCAGATAGGACATTTGCCTTGCACGCGTCCAACCTGAGTTCAATCCCTAGCATCCCATATGGTTCCCTGAGCCTGCCAAGAATGAGTTCTGAATGCAGAGACAAAAATAATGCCTGATCATCACCAGATGTGGCCCCAAAACAAAACAAAACAAAACTTTGACCTCAAAGTGGATATAGTAAATGGGATAAGTAAGTAAGGATATCGTAAGTGGAATTATAGATTACCAAAAGAGTAAAGCTGTAGGTGAGGGTGAAAATCCCTGGTGTACTCTGTCCCCGTACTCAGAGCTTCAGAAGGTGCTGGCCACCTCTCTAAATCTGCCCCCTTCAAACAATTAGCAATTGTTATTAGGGACAAATAGAAAGTATTGGGGTTAAGGCACTTGCCTTGCATGCAACTGACCTCAGTTCAATTCATGGTTCACTAAGCACTACTCAGAACAAACCCCAAGCACAAAGTGAAGAGAAGCTTCAGAATACCATCAGGTATGAGTCAACCTCTTACTCTAAAAAAAATGAATCTTTTAAGGGATGGAGAGATAGTATAGAAGCGGCTAAGGTGCTTGCTTTGCATTTAGCCTCCCCTGTTTCAACCCCTGACATCCCATATTGTCCCCTAAGCATTACCAGGAGTGGGTCCTGAGTGCAGAGCCAGAAGCAACCCCTAAGCACAGCTAAGTGTGACACAACAACAACAACAACAACAACAACAATGCATCTTTTAAGTCCCATCAGTAGTCAACAGAGCAGCCTAGTCTTCATTATGTGCTGGTTCGAGGAAAGCTCTAGGGCCTGAAACCTTCATTCCTGAAAGCTCTTTCATCTCAAGGGCTTTTCACACTCACAATGACTTGGTCCCACTGTCAAGTACTTCTTGGTGGGTTGTCTTGGCCCAGAGAAAACCCAGCTCACCATTCCAATTCCAGGCTACTGGAGCCTGGTGCTGAAGGTAAAGACTGCCACCTCGTGGAAGAAGTGATTCACTTTTCTTTAATTAAAATTTTTTCTTTTGATCTTTTTCCTCCTTCCCTTTGCTGCTGTGATGTTGCCATAATCAAGAATACCATACATACTTGGGTGTGGTGGCCACACACTCTAGTAGCTTATCTAAAAGTTTATAAGTTTCAGCCACACACACAC